>NC_089145.1:25657705-26392167 GCF_009819655.1 Sylvia atricapilla | reverse complement strand
AGCTCTGAATGGGTCTTCACATTCTTCCCAGGAAGGTGAATGGGAATCACTGGTTTGCCAGGGAAACTGCAATCAGCTGGGATTTTGGGGTAGAAAATGTGCCTTCTGCTCCTCTCAGAGCCAAAATTCCTACACACTTCTTCTAACTCCTTCCGAGATAAGGACCATGTTCAACTGAGTGACAGGGAAGCAAAATGGCAGTCCAGGAATGAATTTTCCTGCGCTCAATCTCCTCCACCCATGTGGATGGTTACTCACTGGCACACAGGAGTAAGGAAGGAACCCAAATGCATCATTGAGTATAAAGTCAGAAGTGTTGAGGATGAAAAAGCTCTCACAGAGATATCGAAACCACCCCTAAAAGCCCAGTTCAGGGAGAGCCTGAGCTATTTTGTGGTTCTAGGCATGGAGATGCTCAGGAGCTTCCACGGATGCTTAGCTGGCAGTAGGATTGTGCCTGAATGTCACTCTGGAAATGCCAGGGGCTCAACTGTGAGCTGTGGGAATGATTTAATTTGCACTGAGAAGGGCCACAGTCCCACAAGGGTCTCTCATCAGGAGCAAACAGCAGCCTGGAGGGTGGGGAATGCTGGATCTGTTACCACTGTGTGCTCATCCTTCACCTTAATGCAGAGCTGCCCAAAAAGTTGCCATGTATCACTTTTTAGATTGCTCCTATTGGGTATATTTGGAGCAGCTGTTAGATGTGGTTCTTTATGGTGATCCTGTGGGAAGCAGCCATTCCCCTGCTGTGATATCCCCACAACTAATCCTAACTCCTCATTCCCTTTGCTTTGATGGGGAGGTTTTTATCTATTTGTTTCATTGGGTTGGTTGTTGGTTGGTTGGTTTGGGTTTTTATGGTTTTGGTTTAGTTTCTTGTTTACTTTGTTATAAAATGACTGGTGAAGTTGCCACAGCCAAAATCCAGAAAATGTAAACCAGGCTCAGCTTTCCAGGAATTACTTTTGACTGTGTTTAGCTGCAGCCCCCAGGCTCAGGATCACCACTATATTTGCAGGTTTTGCTCTGCATCATCAGCCTGCCCAGAGTCTGCTCGCTGTTTCACAAATGGACAAGACAATGGATATTGTGCCAAGCTTCCTTTCAAACAGCAAAACCTGGGTCAGCATGACAGAAAAGCAGGAAAAAAAAAATAAAATATTCACCAGCTAGAACAGAGCCAGTGTCCCACCATCAGTCCCCTCCACCACTATTAATTTTGGACATTTGGAGACAAACCTGGCTCTAAAGCTCCCATCTCTCAGTCCATGATGCTGTTTGCTACCCTGCAGCCTTGACTGCCCCTGATGTGACTGACTGCTGGCCATGTGGGGCTGGGGATGCTCAGCCTGGAAAGAGAAGGCCACGGGGAGGCCTCGCTGCAGGGCTTGAAGGGTCCCATAGGAAAGATGGGGACAGAGGGTTCAACGGGGCCTGTGGTGAGAGGGGAAGGGGGATGGCTTTAACTGCAGGACGGCAATGTAAGCTGAATCTAAGGAAGCTGCTTATTTAATCTGAGGCTGCTGAGGCGCAGGCCCAGGCTGTGCATGGAGGCTGTGGATGTCCCATCCTTGGGAATATCCAAGGAACTGCAACCAACATGGTCTGGGGGAAGATTGCTCAGGTTGGAACACAAGGATCTTTAGGCTCCCTTCCAAGCCGAACTGTTCAGGGCTTCCATCATTCCATGGTCTCCAGTGTTCAGCTTGACCTCACACTCCTGGCAGTTGTGATGTCACAGTCCAGGTTCCAAGTGGATCTTCCAGCACCCAGCAACGAGCACAACACAACCACTGGCCGTTGTGTCAGCCCACCCTTCGCCCTCGCTCCAAGAGCGCTCCTGTCTCCCTGCCTTTCACCTGCTCCCTGAGACCCCTGTCAGCCCTGAGAGCTCCCGATTGCCTGGATTTTGCCTGGATCAAACCCTGCACGATGCTCGAATTTTTCCTGAGGATGGTACGGTGCCATTCCATGGAGATGGATACCCCTGGACTTCTTGGGTGGGCTGGAGCTCGGTGGGGATGGTGTGGGACGGGGACCGCACTCTGAGGTTTTGCTACCTCTGCAGGCTGCCTCAGTCCTGAGACCTCCCGCCTGGCTGGATTTTGCCTGGACCCATCTCTCCATGATGTTCCTATTTGTCCTGAGGATGGTATGGTGCCATTCCAGGGAGGTGGACACCCCTGGACTTCCTGGGTGGGCTGGAGCTCGGTGGGGATGGTGTGGGACAGGGACCCCACTCTGAGGTTTTGCTACCTCTGCAGCCTGCCACAGACATCAAGGAAGACGTGGAGGTGGAGATAAAGATTGATACACAGGAGGACAAAGAGAAGAAGGGAAAAGAGCCTGAAGAGGAAGAGATGGAGGTGGATGTGGAGGAGGACAAGGAGGAAGCCATGGAGGTAGATATACCAGTTAACACAGAGGAGGCCATGGAAGTGGACGGAGAAGAGAACGGAGACGAAGAAATGGAGGTGGATGTGGAGGACACAGATGAAGCCATGGAGGTAGATACACCAACTGATACAGAGGAGGCCATGGAAGTGGATGGAGAAGACAATGGAGAGGAAGAGATGGAGGTAAATGTGGAGGATACAGAGGAAGAGATGGAGGTGGATATAGAGATTGATACCGAGGAGGAGATGAAAGTGGATGGAGAAGAGAACGCAGAGGAAGAGATGGAAGTGGATGTGAATGATATGAAGGAAGCCGTGGAGGCTGAGATACAGATTGACACACCAGAGAACAAGAAAGTGAACGGAGAAGAGACTGGAGAGGAAGACACAGAGGTGGATGTGGTGCAGGACATGAAGGAAGCCTCAGATGTAGAAATAAAAGAGGACATTGACAACTCAGATACTGATGAAAGTGATGAGGAGGACATCATTGTCTTGGTATGAAGACCCGTGCCAGCAGCAGGACTGGTATGTGCTCCCCACAGGCAGAGTGGGCCCCCTGACCCCAGGCTGGGGCTGCTCAAGGACACGGTACCCCCTGGGCCCTGGGTCCTGGTGACCATCCCCAGCCTGCCCTGTCCTTGCTTGTGGCCACACAAGCTCCGTCCCAGCAGGGACACAACCCCCAACCCCAGGCAGGCTCAGTTCTGGCAGCAGAGCCCCGCTGTGCCAGCGTGTGCCAGCCTGGGAGCACATGGAACACCCTTGTGCCTGACTGCAGTGACCATGGCATTTGCTTTTCTTCCAGGTCTGAAGAAAATCCCAGACAGAGATGCCACCGTTTTCTACATAGCTTTTAGAGTTGTTTGTTGTTGTTATCTTTGGCATATAGGTTTTAGGACTTCTTTTGTCTTCTGTAAATACGTTTCATAAAATTCTAGTAGATAAGTTCTTAGGTAAATAAGTTCAAACAGTTGTTCCTGTTACAAATATTCTTACAATTTAAAATGTTCTGCAGTTCGTGTTTGTTGCTGTTCTTCTGAAAATAAAAATCTTTTTTCCACATCCCTGTTGTCTTTGCATTTGCTTTGGGCACAAGCAGCATTTACAAAGTTGTGGTTTTCACTTGTTCCAGGTTCCCAGGGCTGGAGGTCCCTGGGGGAGCTGGCAAAGCCACCCCAGCAGTGGGGACACCTGTGCACAGAGGGGTCCCACTGACAAAGGTCACTCTCTCCTTGCCATTTCTCCGGACACACTTGGTGTCTGTAGGGGCAAATCCCCACGGGCCCTGTACCATGGTGTCCTGGGTTGTAGTTTAAGATGTATTCTATCACCATCTTCAGTTAATGGCCCATCAGTGCCTTTTGCATGACTCAGAGATAACTCCCTCTGGGAGTTCTCTCTCTCTTTAATGGGCCATCAAGGCCCTCTTCCATGACTCATCATCCCATTGTGAGATGCTCCGCCCATGGGGAAGAGCCAAGCATTCTCACCTGGATATAAGCTGGGATTTGGTACAGTAGAAGCTAGCCCTCACCCACTGGATTCCCAGAGGACCGGAGCTACCAGACCTTTCTACAAGATTTCTGTTTCAGGAAGACCACCTCGTCTGGACTGTTTCCATCACCCTGATCAGGTTGTATTCTGACTCTGTCAGTGGTTTTTCTTTTTGTATTTATTTTATTTTAATTTATTCTATTTTATTTTCCTTTTCTTCTCATTAAATTTTATTTCTGACTTAGAGCCTCTCACTTGGTTTGTTTTCAAAACCACAACACATGGGATCCCATGAAGGAGCAGGGCTGAGCCTGCCTGGGCCTGCAGAGCCTCATCCATGGCTCTTCCCTGGCTAGCCCCAGGGATAACGAGGGTGCACTGGGCTGTGGGCAACCCCTGCTCCCGGGCACCCTGAGGGGCCGGAGACAGCCTGGAGGGAGCTGCAGCACTGGGGCCTCCGGCCTACACGGACCAAGGTCTCCTTTGGAAACCCCTCTGGCACCAGACTCTGCTACAAGCACAACAAGAATTGATCCTCCCCGATAAAGGCACAAATTCGTCCCTTGGACTTTCTAGCACAGCAAATGTCAGCGCTGTAATGCCTGTTCTGCACGCCCTGCCTGGGCACCAAAACATCTGAACCCTCCAGAACATCTTTAATTAGCACCAACCTGCAGAGAGCGCTGGGGGGAGAACCCACAGCCACACACAGAGAAATACCTAATGAAGTGAATAAAATTAGGAGACTCCTGGTTGCATGTTGCTGTTCACAGTGTTAGAAGCCTGGGTACTGTATGTCAAGTGCACCTGTACCCATAGTAACTTGTATGCCATTTGTACCCCAGTTTCTGACCCTTATGCTGTATGCCCCTTACCTTCCCTCAAATATTGTACCCCAGACCCCAGTTTCTTCCTCCTTATATGCCCCTTACCTCGAATTGAGCTTCTGCTAGTTCTTTAGCTTGCCTCCTGTCTGCTCCACCTCCTGCTGCCTGCCGGTGTCTGCCCTGCCCTCAAACTGCGGCCGCCATTATGGAGCTCCCCGAGACTCCCAGAAAGCTTTGCAGGGAGCCAGCACAAAATGGGTGCCGCAAGCCCTTGGCCAGGACAAGCCGACATAGAATTGAGACCCACAGGAGACAGCAGTAATTCGGCAGCACCCTGGGACATCTACGGACAGTTTCCTGCATTGTGCCATACCTTAGAGAACTTGGAAGGAGGGACAGCCCTAGACCAAAGAAGCTCAGTTTAGTCCCTGAGAACCCCCGTGAGGGAGAACTCGCGGCTCTGCAGCAACGAGGGCAGCGGCAGGACTGATCTGGATCTCCCCCAGTTTCCCTCATGCTCAGGTTCCCAAGATAATTAAAAGCATTAGGAGCAGGGATAGATGAGGGGAATTGTGCCAAGGCTCAAAAATATTTCTCTTCTCAGGCCTGACCAGTCCAGCCAAGGAGAGAGGAAAAGCCTGCATCAGAGAGGGGTGCAATCAAAGCAGTTACCAAATTTAGGTATAATGAGAGAAGCTGAAAAGGTGTTCAGTGTTTGGAACAAGATTAGCAGCTCCAGGCACAAGAGGGATGTGACAAAAAGCAGAAAAAACCCGCAGCATTTCACTTAGTAACAAACCCCACTGCAAGGGATCCCAGCACATCATCTCACAACGGGAGGAAATAACACAGCAAGAAAGGACTGATGTGGAAAATTAATCTCGTCACATCCAAAAGGGGGCTTGCCACCCTTTTTCACACCATTCCTGGATGGAAAGGTGCTGCAGACATGTGTGGTCAGTGCTTGGGATGAGACAATCCCAGTGTTAAATTGGCAGGGTGTGAGGGGTGGAAAACTGAGCTCTTTGGAAAACCAAAATCCAGTGTTTGTGTTGTTGGAAGTCTTAAATCCCACCTCAATGGTGGGATGAAATAGGTGCTACTAACCCGATTACTAAAGTATCATGCATCAAGATGACACTATTGTAAGACTTTTTTTTTAAAAAGGCCCATTTAAGCAAACCTCTGCTCCTTTCCATTTCTTCTCTTCCACAGTTTCTGAAAGAAGCCAGTAGAAAAAGATTGTTTTGGGAACAATGCTTTCAGGACTCTAAAAATTATAGAAGAACTGCTCTGCCACACTCTCAGCTGTTACAGCTCCAAACAACACTGCCTGTCTTTGCTCACGGAGTCACAGCTGTGGTGAGATTTCAACCATGCCACAGGACAGGCATTTTTTGGTTTTCTCCTGGAAATAACTACAGCACTTCTGGGTAGCAAGGCAAACTCGAGTCCCTTTAAATGGCCCTTAGAACTGGACGTGTGAAATGAGGTACACAAAGCCAAAGGCCAGCTGAACCTGTGAGCTCTGAATGGGTCTTCACATTCTTCCCAGGAAGGTGAATGGGAATCACTGGTTTGCCAGGGAAACTGCAATCAGCTGGGATTTTGGGGTAGAAAATGTGCCTTCTGCTCCTCTCAGAGCCAAAATTCCTACACACTTCTTCTAACTCCTTCCGAGATAAGGACCATGTTCAACTGAGTGACAGGGAAGCAAAATGGCAGTCCAGGAATGAATTTTCCTGCACTCAATCTCCTCCACCCATGTGGATGGTTACTCACTGGCACACAGGAGTAAGGAAGGAACCCAAATGCATCATTGGGTATAAAGTCAGAAGTGTTGAGGATGAAAAACTCTCACAGAGATATCGAAACCACCCCTAAAAACCCAGTTCAGGGAGAGCCTGAGCTATTTTGTGGTTCTAGGCATGGAGATGCTCAGGAGCTTCCACGGATGCTTAGCTGGCAGTAGGATTGTGCCTGAACGTCACTCTGGAAATGCCAGGGGCTCAACTGTGAGCTGTGGGAATGATTTACTTTGCACTGAGAGGGGCCACAGTCCCACAAGGGTCTCTCATCAGGAGCAAACAGCAGCCTGGAGGGTGGGGAATGCTGGATCTGTACCACTGTGTGCTCATCCTTCACCTTAATGCAGAGCTGCCCAAAAAGTTGCCATGTATCACTTTTTAGATTGCTCCTATTGGGTATATTTTGGAGCAGCTGTTAGATGTGGTTCTTTATGGTGATCCTGTGGGAAGCAGCCATTCCCCTGCTGTGATATCCCCACAACTGATCCTAACTCCTCATTCCCTTTGCTTTGATGGGGAGGTTTTTATCTATTTGTTTCATTGGGTTGGTTGGTTGGTTGGTTTGGGTTTTTATGGTTTTGGTTTTAGTTTCTTGTTTACTTTGTTATAAAATGACTGGTGAAGTTGCCACAGCCAAAATCCAGAAAATGTAAACCAGGCTCAGCTTTCCAGGAATTACTTTTGACTGTGTTTAGCTGCAGCCCCCAGGCTCAGGATCACCACTATATTTGCAGGTTTTGCTCTGCATCATCAGCCTGCCCAGAGTCTGCTCGCTGTTTCACAAATGGACAAGACAATGGATATTGTGCCAAGCTTCCTTTCAAACACCAAAACCTGGGTCAGCATGACAGAAAAGCAGGAAAAAAAAAAAAATATTCACCAGCTAGAATAGAGCCAGTGTCCCACCATCATCCCCTCCACCATTATTAATTTTGGACATTTGGAGACAAACCTGGCTCTAAAGCTCCCATCTCTCAGTCCCTGATGCTGTTTGCTACCCTGCAGCCTTGACTGCCCCTGATGTGACTGACTGCTGGCCATGTGGGGCTGGGGATGCTCAGCCTGGAAAGAGAAGGCCATGGGGAGGCCTCGCTGCAGGGCTTGAAGGGTCCCATAGGAAAGATGGGGACAGAGGGTTCAAAAGGGCCTGTGGTGAGAGGGGAAGGGGGATGGCTTTAACTGCAGGACGGCAATGTAAGCTGAATCTAAGGAAGCTGTTTATTTAATCTGAGGCTGCTGAGGCGCAGGCCCAGGCTGTGCATGGAGGCTGTGGATGTCCCATCCTTGGGAATATCCAAGGAACTGCAACCAACACGGTCTGGGGGAAGATTGCTCAGGTTGGAACACAAGGATCTTTAGGCTCCCTTCCAAGCCGAACTGTTCAGGGCTTCCATCATTCCATGGTCTCCAGTGTTCAGCTTGACCTCACACTCCTGGCAGTTGTGATGTCACAGTCCAGGTTCCAAGTGGATCTTCCAGCACCCAGCAACGAGCACAACACAACCACTGGCCGTTGTGTCAGCCCACCCTTCGCCCTCGCTCCAAGAGCGCTCCTGTCTCCCTGCCTTTCACCTGCTCCCTGAGACCCCTGTCAGCCCTGAGAGCTCCCGATTGCCTGGATTTTGCCTGGATCAAACCCTGCACGATGCTCAAATTTTTCCTGAGGATGGTACGGTGCCATTCCATGGAGATGGATACCCCTGGACTTCTTGGGTGGGCTGGAGCTCGGTGGGGATGGTGTGGGACGGGGACCGCACTCTGAGGTTTTGCTACCTCTGCAGGCTGCCTCAGTCCTGAGACCTCCCGCCTGGCTGGATTTTGGCTGGACCCATCTCTCCATGATGTTCCTATTTGTCCTGAGGATGGTATGGTGCCATTCCAGGGAGGTGGACACCCCTGGACTTCCTGGGTGGGCTGGAGCTCGGTGGGGATGGTGTGGGACAGGGACCCCACTCTGAGGTTTTGCTACCTCTGCAGCCTGCCACAGACATCAAGGAAGACGTGGAGGTGGAGATAAAGATTGGTACACAGGAGGACAAAGAAAAGAAGGGAAAAGAGCCTGGAGAGGAAGAGATGGAGGTGGATGTGGAGGAGGACAAGGAGGAAGCCATGGAGGTAGATATACCAATTAACACAGAGGAGGCCATGGAAGTGGACGGAGAAGAGAATGGAGACGAAGAAATGGAGGTGGATGTGGAGGACACAGATGAAGCCATGGAGATAGATACACCAATTGATACAGAGGAGGCCATGGAAGTGGATGGAGAAGACAATGGAGAGGAAGAGATGGAGGTAGACGTGGAGGATACAGAGGAAGAGATGGAGGTGGATATAGAGATTGATACCGAGGAGGAGATGGAAGTGGATGGAGAAGAGAACGCAGAGGAAGAGATGGAAGTGGATGGAAAAGAGAACGCAGAGGAAGAGATGGAAGTGGATGTGAATGATATGAAGGAAGCCATGGAGGCTGAGATACAGATTGACACACCAGAGAAAAAGAAAGTGGACGGAGAAGAGACTGGAGAGGAAGACGCAGAGGTGGATGTGGAGGAGGACATGGAGGAAGCCTCAGAAGTGGAAATAAAAGAGGACATTGACAACTCAGATATTGATGAAAGTGATGACGAGGACATCATTGTCTTGGTATGAGGACCCGTGCCAGCAGCAGGACTGGTATGTGCTCCCCACAGGCAGAGTGGGCCCCCTGACCCCAGGCTGGGGCTGCTCAAGGACACGGTACCCCCTGTGCCCTGGGTCCTGGTGACCATCCCCAGCCTGCCCTGTCCTTGCTTGTGGCCACACAAGCTCCGTCCCAGCAGGGACACAACCCCCAACCCCAGGCAGGCTCAGTTCTGGCAGCAGAGCCCCGCTGTGCCAGTGTGTGCCAGCCTGGGAGCACATGGAACACCCTTGTGCCTGACTGCAGTGACCATGGCATTTGCTTTTCTTCCAGGTCTGAAGAAAATCCCAGACAGAGATGCCACCGTTTTCTACATAGGTTTTAGAGTTGTTTGTTGTTGTTATCTTTGGCATATAGGTTTTAGGACTTCTTTTGTCTTCTGTAAATACGTTTCATAAATTTCTAGTAGATAAGTTCTTAGGTAAATAAGTTCAAACAGTTGTTCCTGTTATAAATATTCTTACAATTTAAAATGTTCTGCAGTTCGTGTTTGTTGCTGTTCTTCTGAAAATAAAAATCTTTTTTCCACATCCCTGTTGTCTTTGCATTTGCTTTGGGCACAAGCAGCATTTACAAAGTTGTGGTTTTCACTTGTTCCAGGTTCCCAGGGCTGGAGGTCCCTGGGGGAGCTGGCAAAGCCACCCCAGCAGTGGGGACACCTGTGCACAGAGGGGTCCCACTGACAAAGGTCACTCTCTCCTTGCCATTTCTCCGGACACACTTGGTGTCTGTAGGGGCAAATCCCCACGGGCCCTGTACCATGCTGTCCTGGGTTGTAGTTTAAGATGTATTCTATCACCATCTTCAGTTAATGGCCCATCAGTGCCTTTTGCATGACTCAGAGATAACTCCCTCTGGGAGTTCTCTCTCTCTTTAATGGGCCATCAAGGCCCTCTTCCATGACTCATCATCCCATTGTGAGATGCTCCGCCCATGGGGAAGAGCCAAGCATTCTCACCTGGATATAAGCTGGGATTTGGGACAGTAGAAGCAGCCCTCACCCACTGGATTCCCAGAGGACCGGAGCTGCCAGACCTTTCTACAAGATTTCTCTTTCAGGAAGACCACCTCGTCTGGACTGTTTCCATCACCCTGATCAGGTTGTATTCTGACTCTGTCAGTGGTTTTTCTTTTTGTATTTATTTTATTTTATTCTATTTTATTTTCCTTTTCTTCTCATTAAATTTTATTTCTGACTTAGAGCCTCTCACTTGGTTTGTTTTCAAAACCACAACACATGGGATCCCATGAAGGAGCAGGGCTGAGCCTGCCTGGGCCTGCAGAGCCTCATCCATGGCTCTTCCCTGGCTAGCCCCAGGGATAACGAGGGTGCACTGGGCTGTGGGCAACCCCTGCTCCCGGGCACCCTGAGGGGCTGGAGACAGCCTGGAGGGAGCTGCAGCACTGGGGCCTCCGGCCTACACGGACCAAGGTCTCCTTTGGAAACCCCTCTGGCACCAGACTCTGCTACAAGCACAACAAGAATTGATCCTCCCCGATAAAGGCACAAATTCGTCCCTTGGACTTTCTAGCACAGCAAATGTCAGCGCTGTAATGCCTGTTCTGCACGCCCTGCCTGGGCACCAAAACATCTGAACCCTCCAGAACATCTTTAATTAGCACCAACCTGCAGAGAGCTATGGGGGGAGAACCCACAGCCACACACAGAGAAATACCTAATGAAGTGAATAAAATTAGGAGACTCCTGGTTGCATGTTGCTGTTCACAGTGTTAGAAGCTTGGGTACTGTATGTCAAGTGCACCTGTACCCATAGTAACTTGTATGCCATTTGTACCCCAGTTTCTGACCCTTATGCTGTATGCCCCTTACCTTCCCTCAAATATTGTACCCCAGACCCCAGTTTCTTCCTCCTTATATGCCCCTTACCTCGAATTGAGCCTCTGCTAGTTCTTTAGCTTGCCTCCTGTCTGCTCCACCTCCTGCTGCCTGCCGGTGTCTGCCCTGCCCTCAAACTGCGGCCGCCATTATGGAGCTCCCCGAGACTCCCAGAAAGCTTTGCAGGGAGCCAGCACAAAATGGGTGCCGCAAGCCCTTGGCCAGGACAAGCCGACATAGAATTGAGACCCACAGGAGACAGCAGTAATTCGGCAGCACCCTGGGACATCTACGGACAGTTTCCTGCATTGTGCCATACCTTAGAGAACTTGGAAGGAGGGACAGCCCTAGACCAAAGAAGCTCAGTTTAGTCCCTGAGAACCCCCGTGAGGGAGAACTCGCGGCTCTGCAGCAACGAGGGCAGCGGCAGGACTGATCTGGATCTCCCCCAGTTTCCCTCATGCTCAGGTTCCCAAGATAATTAAAAGCATTAGGAGCAGGGATAGATGAGGGGAATTGTGCCAAGGCTCAAAAATATTTCTCTTCTCAGGCCTGACCAGTCCAGCCAAGGAGAGAGGAAAAGCCTGCATCAGAGAGGGGTGCAATCAAAGCAGTTATCAAATTTAGGTATAATGAGAGAAGCTGAAGAGGTGTTCAGTGTTTGGAACAAGATTAGCAGCTCCAGGCACAAGAGGGATGTGACAAAAAGCAGAAAAAACCCGCAGCATTTCACTTAGTAACAAACCCCACTGCAAGGGATCCCAGCACATCATCTCACAACGGGAGGAAATAACACAGCAAGAAAGGGCTGATGTGGAAAATTCATCGCGTCACATCCAAAAGGGGGCTTGCCACCCTTTTCCACACCATTCCTGGACGGAAAGGTGCTGCAGACATGTGTGGTCAGTGCTTGGGATGAGACACTCCCAGTGTTAAACTGGCAGGGTGTGAGGGGTGGAAAACAGCTCTTTGCAAAACCAAAATCCAATGTTTGTGTTGTTGGAAGTCTTAAATCCCACCTCAATGGTGGGATGAAATAGGTGCTACTAACCCGATTACTAAAGTATCATGCATCAAGATGACACTATTTTAAGACTTTTTTTGAAAAAGGCCCATTTAAGCAAACCTCTGCTCCTTTCCATTTCTTCTCTTCCACAGTTTCTGAAAGAAGCCAGTAGAAAAAGATTGTTTTGGGAACAATGCTTTCAGGACTCTAAAAATTATAGAAGAACTGCTCTGCCACACTCTCAGCTGTTACAGCTCCAAACAACACTGCCTGTCTTTGCTCACCGAGTCACAGCTGTGGTGAGATTTCAACCATGCCACAGGACAGGCATTTTCTGGTTTTCTCCTGGAAATAACTACAGCACTTCTGGGTAGCAAGGCAAACTCGAGTCCCTTTAAATGGCCCTTAGAACTGGACGTGTGAAATGAGGTACACAAAGCCAAAGGCCAGCTGAACCTGTGAGCTCTGAATGGGTCTTCACATTCTTCCCAGGAAGGTGAATGGGAATCACTGGTTTGCCAGGGAAACTGCATCAGCTGGGATTTTGGGGTAGAAAATGTGCCTTCTGCTCCTCTCAGAGCCAAAATTCCTACACACTTCTTCTAAGTCCTTCCGAGATAAGGACCATGTTCAACTGAGTGACAGGGAAGCAAAATGGCAATCCAGGAATGAATTTTCCTGTACTCAATCTCCTCCATCCATGTGGATGGTTACTCACTGGCACACAGGAGTAAGGAAGGAACCCAAATGCATCATTGAGTATAAAGTCAGAAGTGTTGAGGATGAAAAACTCTCACAGAGATATCGAAACCACCCCTAAAAACCCAGTTCAGGGAGAGCCTGAGCTATTTTGTGGTTCTAGGCATGGAGATGCTCAGGAGCTTCCACGGCTGCTCAGCTGGCAGTAGGATTGTGCCTGAATGTCACTCTGGAAATGCCAGGGGCTCAACTGAGAGCTGTGGGAATGATTTACTTTGCACTGAGAGGGGCCACAGTCCCACAAGGGTCTCTCATCAGGAGCAAACAGCAGCCTGGAGGGCGGGGAATGCTGGATCTGTACCACTGTGTGCTCATCCTTCACCTTAATGCAGAGCTGCCCCCAAAGTTGCCATCTATCACTTTTTAGATTGCTCCTGTTGGGTATATTTTGGAGCAGCTGTTAGATGTGGCTCTTTATGGTGATCCTGTGGGAAGCAGCCATTCCCCTGCTGTGATATCCCCACAACTAATCCTAACTCCTCATTCCCTTTGCTTTGATGGGGAGGTTTTTATCTATTTGTTTCATTGGGTTGGTTGGTTGGTTGGTTGGTTGGTTTGTTCGGGTTTTTATGGTTTTGGTTTGAGTTTCTTGTTTACTTTGTTATAAAATGACTGGTGAAGTTGCCACAGCCAAAATCCAGAAAATGTAAACCAGGCTCAGCTTTCCAGGAATTACTTTTGACTGTGTTTAGCTGCAGCCCCCAGGCTCAGGATCACCACTATATTTGCAGGTTTTGCTCTGCATCATCAGCCTGCCCAGAGTCTGCTCGCTGTTTCACAAATGGACAAGACAATGGATATTGTGCCAAGCTTCCTTTCAAACAGCAAAACCTGGGTCAGCATGACAGAAAAGCAGGAAAAAAAACGAAAATATTCACCAGCTAGAACAGAGCCAGTGTCCCACCATCGTCCCCTCCACCATTATTAATTTTGGACATTTGGAGACAAACCTGGCTCTAAAGCTCCCATCTCTCAGTCCCTGATGCTGTTTGCTACCCTGCAGCCTTGACTGCCCCTGATGTGACTGACTGCTGGCCATGTGGGGCTGGGGATGCTCAGCCTGGAAAGAGAAGGCCATGGGGAGGCCTCGCTGCAGGGCTTGAAGGGTCCTATAGGAAAGATGGGGACAGAGGGTTCAACAGGGCCTGTGGTGAGAGGGGAAGGGGGATGGCTTTAACTGCAGGACGGCAATGTAAGCTGAATCTAAGGAAGCTGTTTATTTAATCTGAGGCTGCTGAGGCGCAGGCCCAGGCTGTGCATGGAGGCTGTGGATGTCCCATCCTTGGGAATATCCAAGGAACTGCAACCAACACGGTCTGGGGGAAGATTGCTCAGGTTGGAACACAAGGATCTTTAGGCTCCCTTCCAAGCCCAACTGTTCAGGGCTTCCATCATTCCATGGTCTCCAGTGTTCAGCTTGACCTCACACTCCTGGCAGTTGTGATGTCACAGTCCAGGTTCCAAGTGGATCTTCCAGCATCCAGCAACGAGCACAACACAAGCACTGGCCGTTGTGTCAGCCCACCCTTCGCCCTCGCTCCAAGAGCGCTCCTGTCTCCCTGCCTTTCACCTGCTCCCTGAGACCCCTGTCAGCCCTGAGAGCTCCCGATTGCCTGGATTTTGCCTGGATCAAACCCTGCACGATGCTCGAATTTTTCCTGAGGATGGTACGGTGCCATTCCATGGAGATGGATACCCCTGGACTTCGGACTTCCTGGGTGGGCTGGAGCTCGGTGGGGATGGTGTGGGACGGGGACCGCACTCTGAGATTTTGCTACCTCTGCAGGCTGCCTCAGTCCTGAGACCTCCCGCCTGGCTGGATTTTGCCTGGACCCATCTCTCCATGATGTTCCTATTTGTCCTGAGGATGGTATGGTGCCATTCCAGGGAGGTGGACACCCCTGGACTTCCTGGGTGGGCTGGAGCTCGCTGGGGATGGTGTGGGACAGGGACCCCACTCTGAGGTTTTGCTACCTCTGCAGCCTGCCACAGACAGCAAGGAAGACGTGGAGGTGGAGATAAAGATTGATACACAGGAGGACAAAGAGAAGAAGGGAAAAGAGCCTGAAGAGGAAGAGATGGAGGTGGATGTGGAGGAGGACAAGGAGGAAGCCATGGAGGTAGATATACCAATTAACACAGAGGAGGCCATGGAAGTGGACGGAGAAGAGAACAAAGACGAAGAAATGGAGGTGGATGTGGAGGACACAGATGAAGCCATGGAGATAGATACACCAATTGATACAGAGGAGGCCATGGAAGTGGATGGAGAAGACAATGGAGAGGAAGAGATGGAGGTAGATGTGGAGGATACAGAGGAAGAGATGGAGGTGGATATAGAGATTGATACCGAGGAGGAGATGGAAGTGGATGGAGAAGAGAACGCAGAGGAAGAGATGGAAGTGGATGCAGAAGAGAACGCAGAGGAAGAGATGGAAGTGGATGTGAATGATATGAAGGAAGCCGTGGAGGCTGAGATACAGATTGACACACCAGAGAAAAAGAAAGTGGACGGAGAAGAGACTGGAGAGGAAGACACAGAGGTGGATGTGGAGGAGGACATGGAGGAAGCCTCAAAAGTGGAAATAAAAGAGGACATTGACAACTCAGATATCGATGAAAGTGATGAGGAGGACATCATTGTGTTGGTATGAAGACCCGTGCCAGCAGCAGGACTGGTATGTGCTCCCCACAGGCAGAGTGGGCCCCCTGACCCCAGGCTGGGGCTGCTCAAGGACACGGTACCCCCTGGGCCCTGGGTCCTGGTGACCATCCCCAGCCTGCCCTGTCCTTGCTTGTGGCCACACAAGCTCCGTCCCAGCAGGGACACAACCCCCAACCCCAGGCAGGCTCAGTTCTGGCAGCAGAGCCCCGCTGTGCCAGTGTGTGCCAGCCTGGGAGCACATGGAACACCCTTGTGCCTGACTGCAGTGACCATGGCATTTGCTTTTCTTCCAGGTCTGAAGAAAATCCCAGACAGAGATGCCACCGTTTTCTACATAGCTTTTAGAGTTGTTTGTTGTTGTTATCTTTGGCATATAGGTTTTAGGACTTCTTTTGTCTTCTGTAAATACGTTTCATAAAATTCTAGTAGATAAGTTCTTAGGTAAATAAATTCAAACAGTTGTTCCTGTTACAAATATTCTTACAATTTAAAATGTTCTGCAGTTCGTGTTTGTTGCTGTTCTTCTGAAAATAAAAATCTTTTTTCCACATCCCTGTTGTCTTTGCATTTGCTTTGGGCACAGGCAGCATTTACAAAGTTGTGGTTTTCACTTGCTCCAGGTTCCCAGGGCTGGAGGTCCCTGGGGGAGCTGGCAAAGCCACCCCAGCAGTGGGGACACCTGTGCACAGAGGGGTCCCACTGACAAAGGTCACTCTCTCCTTGCCATTTCTCCGGACACACTTGGTGTCTGTAGGGGCAAATCCCCACGGGCCCTGTACCATGGTGTCCTGGGCTTGTAGTTTAAGATGTATTCTATCACCATCTTCAGTTAATGGCCCATCAATGCCTTTTGCATGACTCAGAGATAACTCCCATTGGGAGTTCTCTCTCTTAATGGGCCATCAAGGCCCTCTTCCATGACTCATCATCCCATTGTGAGATGCTCCGCCCATGGGGAAGAGCCAAGCATTCTCACCGGGATATAAGCTGGGATTTGGGACAGTAGAAGTAGCTAGCCCTCACCCACTGGATTCCCAGAGGACCGGAGCTACCAGACCTTTCTACAAGATTTCTGTTGCAGGAAGACCACCTCGTCTGGACTGTTTCCATCACCCTGATCAGGTTGTATTCTGACTCTGTCAGTGGTTTTTCTTTTTGTATTTATTTTATTTTATTTTATTCTATTTTATTTTCCTTTTCTTCTCATTAAATTTTATTTCTGACTTAGAGCCTCTCACTTGGTTTGTTTTCAAAACCACAACACAGTGCTATTACTTTCGCTGAACAGAAAAGTTATCCAAGTCCAAATTAGTGCTTTAAAAACAAGAATTGTGAGAAATGTTAGTTTGGGTGTGCTGGTAGAAAATATGTTTGTTGCTTTAATTGGATTCAAGTGAACACCTGAAGTCCTCACAGTTTATTTGTCCTTAGCCTTTCAATGAATGTTTTCTCTGAAGAAGTTGCATCTCCTTTCAGCTGATACAGATCTCCCAGTCAGCATCAACACTCAGGGCTAAGTTTTCCAGGGTCAGCGCAGAGGTCTTCGTATCATATGTGAAAACCACTTCTTTTTTTTCCCCATCTGAACAGGACAAGAGAGTTTTCTATTAAACTTAAGAAGAATCCTTCTGAAACACAGTTACACGACTCGAATTTTAGTTTCAACTGTCCCTGCCACTGGTGGAAAAGATTGATAAAAAACCAAATAGAAGTCAAATCTTCCCAGCATACAGATAAAAATGCAGTGGAATAAGAAAGTAACTATTTCTTTTTTTTCTGACCTTTCAAACTATCGTATATCAAACGATGAAACTACTGAAGGACTTTTCTGAAACAAACAAACAAACAAAAAACAACCAACCCCTGGTTTCTGCACTGGTGTTCCTCCAAGCACACTTGAGGCTGAAGGCACAAAGTCCATTTCCCCATGACTCTCCAACTGAAGGGACATGCTTGGAAAGCAATCATAATCTCTTTCTGTAGATGCTACTGCCTATCCATATGGGATACCTCACAACTTCTAGAGGTCCCCATATAGTCAGGAAGTCCAGTGCTTTTGCACGAGCATGGAAACAGAAGAGTAAATCTGCATTTATCTGCAAGTTTCCTGTTCTAGACTAGGCAGGTTGACAGACCTGAGCAAATGGACCTTCATTTGAAGTGCCATCTCTGCTCATGTTCTATGTAGGATGATGTTGTCTGAATGCGCTCATTCCAAACCACTTTAACTTACGTATTTATCATCCTTCAAAGTCAGCGTTCTTCAGTTCTGCATGTAGTATTAGTGGTGAATAGCTTCTGGTTCCTTACACTAAATTCTATCCTTGATATAAAAAAGTAGCAAAGAAAACTAAAGAAAGAGGCCTTTGCAGACCTGTCAGTTTGACACCTCTAGTGAATGGTAGCAGAGCAACAGAATTCCCAAAATATTGTAGTAAAATAGAAGTCAATTCATTACCCTTGGAACTGGCTGTCACAAAAGTGGGTTGCTTTCCAAATCCCAGAATTATGACCCGTTCAATTACACATGTAGTGTGGTACTGTCCACTTTCATCTACGCAGCTGAAAAAAGAAAATTATTTCATATACATCAATTTCTTTCCATCAACGTAAGTTTAGTATCACACTAAACTTACTTAGTATGACACTAAACTATTATTACTTCAGTCTCAGCCTGAAAGCTCGCTATACTGGTTTCATTTCCTCTATTTACCTTTCTCTTAAAAACAAATAAAACTTTGTCCCATTGTCAGCTGATTTTTACACTGCATATCAGATTTCAGAGTCAGAAGAAAAGCAGTTTGAGAAGCTATTTTATGGCAAAAAGCATGGCTTTGATAACTCGTAAAGTTCTGGATTTTCAGAAAACAATACTTAAAACTCCTAAATATAAATGTAAAGCTAGTTTTAACATTTTTTCAAGTAAAATATTTCAATCTGAGACAAAATTATGTTTAATTTTGTAACGAATTAAATTTTTGTTAAAAATCTCTAAAAAACCTCAAATCAAAATGTAACTTTTAAAATGAACAGAATGTTGTAACATTAATCTCAAAATTACTTTTTTCCCAACTTCTAGATTTGCTAGCAATTTAGGAACATTTTTCTTTGCCATCCAGAATTTTTAAGCTTTTCAGATTTCCTATTCCAGACAAAGAGATTTGAAGTATACTTTTAACCACATTATACAAGCTAAACTAGTTTTCCTGTTAAATTTTGTAGCTTTAGGACCAAATCCTGCATATTTTTGAAGCATGAAGGACTAAAACATGTCTGTAGAAACACCATTTATGCATTACACAGCCTTCTCTGCAACATACCTCAATAGTAAAAGTGTTATAGTGACATATTTGGTATCTCTTTCCTTACAAGCAGCTAAGGATCTCTTTGGCTTTTGGGTTTTGTCACTGAGCCTTTGCAGGTGGTATCCCCTCATGCCTCCTTTCAAGTGCTTTTCTTCATATGTGGTGAATTAGTTGATTGCTTTGTGATCCTGCAATGGTGTGGTTTTGGTTCTCAGACAGAAGCACTGAATATCTCAGGTTGGAAGGGACATGTAAGAATCAAGCCCAAATCCTTGCTCCTTGCAGGACTACCTAAAACTAAACTACATTACTCAAATCTTTGTCCAGATATGCTTTGAACTAGGAAAGGCTTGATGCCCTGACCACTTCCCTGGGGAACATGTTCCAGTGACTGACCACCTTCCCAGCAAAGATTATGTTAGAAAAAAATCTTAGAAAATACAAGCACTCCAGGTGTTGCCTACTTGTAAATGTTTTTTGTCTCGCTGATAGGGTTTATTCTTTCTAATGACTTTCTTTATATTTCTGTCAATCCGCAGAATCTTGAGTTTGACTAGACAAACAACATGAGACAGCTCAGTATTTCCTGTGTTATTGCCTTCAGACTTATGTAGAACACTGTTTACCTCTGCAATTTTTCTGCACACTCACGGACTTCACTAAGCAATAGATGAGACTAATACTGCTACATTTGTAAGAAGGCCTCATGAACTAGAACAGCATTTCTAGTGACAGTGTATTGGTGGCTTTTGTCCATAATTGCCGTTACCTGGAAGAGAGAACGTTCTTGTGGAAAGTGAATTTCCGATATAGGAACTGTTTCTTGTGGAGATATTGAAATGAATGCCCATCATCTATGTACAGCTCACCTGTGGCACAGGCCTGTGAAACACACCAGATAGAGCACAAATTAACAGCAGCTTCTAGTGCTGAATAATGAAACAGTCTATGTTATGCTTCATATTGAAGGTGTGTGTTTATTTTTCTTTATCGACTTGTATCCCTGGAAGGCTCAGGCAATCCAGCTCTGAGTGGTGATGGACAGCCTCATTTTATAAATTGGTACAGGTGCCACGTTGTCACCTCTTTATTAGCAAAGACAGTTGTAGGAAGCTCCCTCTCTGTGCTCAAGAGGAGGTTTGTGGCCTGTTCATTCTCTGCCCCTTCCTCCAAGGGACTAGACAAGGGCTGAAAAGAGTCAGAAAAATGTTCTGCCTCGGCTGTACTCAGATAATCATGCTTAGAGGGGAGACAGTAGGGGAGAGGTTTGAGTCCCAGCAAACAGCACAAGTGGAGAAGAGCCATTGAGCACTCAAATGTAGATGCTATTGTGCTGACTGACCAGGTAGGCAAGGGCCTACAAAGACCAGCTAGAGTAGATTTTTGTAAAAATGGAACTCTGTCTCAGAGTACCTCTGTGTCTAAGGCCACGTGGAGCTCATAAGAAGTGTCTGTCATCCATTCAGTGGATTTTCCAGCTGTGGTCTTCAGTGGTATCACAGTGCCCCCCCGCTGGAATACAGGAATCTGCAAAAACACAAACCCAGGGCAGAAAGGTTCCCATACTCTGATAGTGTAATTTCAACAAGGACCAGAAATAACAGAAGTTTGCTCAAAACTTAGAAATGAACTTTTGCCACAAATATATAAAGAAAAATTATTCATCTAACAATAGGAATAGCAGTAACCTTCTGTATGTATATGGGCAAAATAATTTTCTTTGGAAAAGTAACCCTTGCATCAACTCACTTGACCACCAGCACACAGTAGTGCTCAATAAAGGAGATGGGACTTTTATACAAAAGCTATTTTAGATTACATTTCTACAAGGAAATTGAACTGTCACTTTCCTGATTCTGAATATTGACAAAACAAAAGCTTGGGGGTTTTTTCTGGTCCATGAAAGTAGCATTTTAAAACGAAAACATACATTCTCCAGTGTTACTGGCATCTTCACTGTGCCTGCATCTTCCACTCGCTTAAATTTTCTGAAATCATACCAAATCTAGAAAAAATGAAAAAAGAATGAGCATGACAAATATGCCAAGATCTGTTCCCTCTGCCAATGCAGTTACTCTCCTGCCTAACCTGTCACTATTCCAAACAGTCTATTTGATATGCAAGAAAAAGCATTTATTTTATCAAAATAAATGACCTCTGGATGAAAAGAATAAATTACCACTTTTGAACACAAATATAATTGGACTTTTCCTACAGTTTTACGTACAAATATATGCACAATATATGTCTTAGAGCATCTGGAAGTGAAAAACAATGAAACACTTTTTAAATTTCATTTTTTTAAGTCTAATTCTTGAAAAAGCACATTGTATTGAAATGAAAATTAGTAACAATGCTGCTAATAACAGGTGACAAGAGAGCTGCATCTGAATCTCTCATGCACCACACTAGCCAGTAAGTTTAACTGCTTTAAGTATGCCAAGCACTCAGTTGCCACAGAGATCCTGATAAAAGTATTTTCCTTAACTTTTCTGGAGAGCCTAGTCTGTTTTTCTCCCTAAACTGAGAAGAATTCTAAGTGTTCTCAGGTGCATTAGTGGAGTCACAGGGCTCTGTATAGTCTCATACGCTTGATTTTGCTGCTTACTCTCTAGAGTGTCAGGCTTTCACTTAGTAACTATTTTCCACAAATCATTTCCCTTCCTCCACAGCTCCTGTAGCCAAATGCTCTTTGTAGGAGTGGACCACTGTGCCATCCTGTGGATACGTATCTTTACTTCAGAGAGGAACTGCTCTCTGTATGTGTCAGTGTTTGCTATACATGTCCCAGTCTATGAAGGCTTGTCTTTCCTTGTTAAAATTTTCCCTCCCCACAGTTTCCCTCTGATTTCCTTTTGACCTTTCTTCAAAGTTCCCTTTTTCCCCACATAAAATGAGAAGTTTAACCCAAAGAGAAATACATGAAAAAAGGAAATTGACAATGTAGGAAAGGTGTTTCATGGTGATTGATGAGACACAGCAAGTTTTGAAGGGAGATTTACACTGTAAGTGACTTGAAATTTGTGCAGCAGCTCTTGGAAAAGCAAGAAAGTAAATTTACTGTGAGTGAAGCAAGCAAGGCATCAAGATGCAAGAAAGGGTTCAGAGTGGCACAGCATGGCCAGCCAAGACTTGCCACAGCAGTTGTGCTCAGCAGTTATTATATGGGGAGCTGGAAGGTTTCTGCATAAAATACTTCTTTGGGCTGAACAGTTGAGCAATTAATATACATCCTTACCTCCTGTGACCCTGGAAACAGAACTGTCACTGTCTTGGCCTCTTTCTCTGTGACTGGATGCACCAACAAAGCATTTCCTGGAGAAAAACATAAACATGGCTATGATCCTCAAGGCTGCATCTCCTCAGAGCAAAACCTGTATGCTCTGGGGTTGTCCACCTCACACAGCCATTTCAGGAGCTTGCTTGGGCATGTCATATGCTTAGGTTCACATTCCACTGAAGAAAAAGGCCTGTCTAGTGGGCTGATGGCTGACTGACTTCATTAGCCAGCCATAGCACAGTAAAAGGCAATCACGTTTGGATGGTAGCTGTTTACTAGTGCCATTTTGAAGCAGACTGTGATCTTGGCTGCTCCACTGAACTTGATGTTTCAGGTCAAAACCGATCATGTTTTTTCAAAATGACTAGTGAGATACAACTGAGTTTTTGCATCTCCTATGTCATCTATCTTCAAAGTGTTGTTAAAACTAGGTCCCTTAAAGAGGTCTCAAATTCTATATGCAATGATAATTTTTTAAGTCCTAGGCAGTGTTTTTATGTTTTCTTTTCATCATTCAACACCTCAAAAATATTTAACTCAATTTCTAGAGAATAAGACACCTGCTTACCCAGCATGTACTCATTTTCCACATCAAAAGTTTCCACTTTCCCTGGAAACTCTATCCAGAGACACCTGCAGAAAAGAAAGATAATGGAATTCCATTACATTTTTCCCCTCCAATCAACCTGTTCAAGTCCTTCTGGCATTTTCAGGTTCCATTTTCTCCCTCTCTTTACAAGGTGCAGTTATCAAGAACTGAAGATAGAGCAAGGTCCTCTTTTGTGTCAGTGACTCAAAGTCCCCAGTACAACATCGGTTAAGACATTCTAGTATACCTATCTTTGCATCTGTGGCCTCTTTTTCTTCCCTCCTGCCTTCTTCCTTTCAACCTTGCACTCCCCATCTACCTTCCTTCTGTCAAAGGAGAGATGAAAGAGCCTTTGTGCCCCAGTCTACCAGCAATGCTGGCCCCTGATGAGCTAGTCCCTGCAGCACAGTCCTTCCTGTTCTCAACAGCTGCCTGCTGCTTTTATAGCAAGTCTCCTTCTGGCCACGCCTGAAAAACGTGCACCAGAAGCTCAGTTTTAGTCTTTCTCAAAAAAGGGTAGTGTAATAACCATCTGGTTATGGAACAGGAGTTGTGTATTTAAAGTCTGAGAGATTATGACAACAATTAGTTTGCTAAGAGATAGGCTCTGTGTTTCCTTACACAAAAGCCTGGCTCACCTGCTCACTCACAGGCATCCACTTATTCACTGCAGCCCCACTGCTCATGTGCTTGCTAATGAGACACACTTTCCATTCTGCTTGTCTCAGTGAGAAAAATACACTTCCTCTCTAATTCTGTACCTATTGCAGCAAACTTTAAACAATGGAGGTGTGATTTTAATACTGTGGGCAGTTCACATGTCAAGAAAAGCTTCATTTCAAAAAAGACAGAAACCCACTGTCTATGTCAGTGCATAAAACAGGTGCATTTACACCTACATATGTGCAGACAGACACTTATGTCTGTAATGCAAATCATCTTCAAAATTCAAACCACTCAACCCTTTTCAAAAAGACCTTTTATGTTTTTAAAACTTAGGAGATGTATCTGCATAACAAAATATGAAGGTAAGTGTGTGCAAAAGAACAGTTCTAGGGCAAGCAGAAACACACAGATGATAATTTATACCAGGGCGATTAATGACATTCATCTCTTCTAGAAAGAAATGCTGCATTTAGTTCCAGAGAGGTACATTTTTAAGAGGTTAGAGAGCAACAGAACAAATGATTTATTTTCTAATTTAATTTCTGTTCTAGATTATTAAATTCTCTACTAAAATAAACTTTATAAGGAATACTGGAAAAAATGATAAAACTATTAATACAAAATAAGATTTTTATAATGATTAAGCAGTAACAAATGAGAGGCAAAATGGCATTTGCATTTCTAGATCAACAAGTTCAGAGTCCATTAAGCACTGTTTAATGTACTGGTTGGACTACTACTATTTTATCATTATGAAAAGTTTTAAGTCCAGTCTACTTTAAAAAGTTTGAAGTCTGCAATGTGTTTATTGAATTAGTGTGTTCCAGGTGTCATTTGGGAAAAAACTCAAAACATGATTTTCCTCTGAGAGCCCTTACAAAGCTTGCAGAATGCATGAAAAGAGAATTCAGTATTAGAACTTCTGTGGGGGTTTCTCCCTTTTAACAGTCAAAGAAGTAACTCCAAAATTAAGAGGTGGTAATTTAACTTCCCTGCTCCACGCAAGCTCCTGCAGGTACCCTCTAGGCCTGCTGACTCCCGCTCTTACCTCATGACGGGTTCAGCCGCCGTGTGTGCCCGATAGAACAGAGTGTATAGGTAGGGCAGGAGGACGTAGCGCTCTCTAATGGCTCTCCTGATGGTCTGTGTGCTCTTCTCCCCAAAGAGCCACGGTTCGCGCCGTTTGCTCTCCATGTTAGAGTGACCTCTGAAGAAGGGCTGGTAGGCTCCCGCCTGATACCAGCGAACAAGTAACTCTGGGTCTGGATCTCCAATAAACCCTCCCACATCAGCTAGACATTGCGCAGACAAATAAAAATACACAGTTTGGGAAGTTGCTCTGGAAAATGGGAAGCTCTCCTCTAACAAACATTCCAAGTGTATAAATCCATGCATTTTACGGTTTGTTCGCTGTTCTGCTCTTGGGCAGGTGCTTGTCCAAATAAGAGTAAAAAATCGGTGCAACAAGTTATGCTTTGAAAAAAGAATCTCAAGAGAGGTTTTGAAGGTTGAGTGACTTTCCCAGGGACAGAGGACTATACAGTGATGCTGTGATCAGAACATCACGTGAGGACTGTATCCCCAGATGGGACACAAACACTGCACAGAAGTTAGTGGAGACATGATGGTGAGAGCCAGGTTTCAGGCTTCTGAAACCAGACTAATCTGTGAAACCACCTGGAAATGCACAAAGCTGTTGAGCTTTCCACTGTGTGCTGAAGTCTGCCTTGGGAATACAAGCTTGGTGGCACCATTTACGCACAGTGAGAAACACATTACCTCCACAGAAGGAAATCCCTGCCATGTTGATGGTGAGAAGCATTGGAATGGATATTTTCAAGTAACTCCACTCTGCTGTGTTGTCTCCAGTCCACACTGCCCCTAGAAATACCCAGTTTCAGCATTATGCAGGAAAATTGAATGTATATCTCAGTTTATGCTTGCAGTTAAGGAAAGAAGACAAGAATAATCATTAACTTTGCACTTTTTTTTTCTTTATACACACGTGCTCCTGAAACAGGCAATAAAAGCAGGTATTGGTTTGTCACAGGACACAGGTTGCTGTTCTACCTTTGACTCATACACAACTTGCCAGCCTTTCCTGATTTTTTTAATCATTTGCACTCTTACGAGCGAGCTTACCACGTTAGTATTTTTAAGACAGTTTCTGCCTTCTCTAGACTACTGTCCATCAAAGTTAATAGAACAAAGCAGCAAGGAAGGCATCCAGCTAATCCTTACTTACCATACTTCTGTGATCCAGCAAAGAAAGATCGTGTGAGGACAAATGGTCTCTCTTTTCCTGAAGAACGTCTGATGAGTCCTTCTGCAGTAGCCATTTGCTGAAAATCATGAATAGGAAAGTCAGGAAGACAAACTCTTTAATTAGGGTACTTTCTACACTGTCCTATTCTTATTAGAATACATGTGAACAAAAAGATTCAATAGTCACAGCCAATGTAATTTACATTATTATGGTAGTAAGACACAGATGATTGGTCATAAGAAAATGGTCACATTTTCTTGTGACCAGTCACAGTTTATTTCAAATATTGCAATATCCAGCAGAGTTTTAGGCCTTGATGAAGGGTTTAGAATGCCTACTACTGCGCCAAGTACCACATCACACATACTCCATGAGATTAACTGCTGTTTGTGTCTCCAGATACTCTACCTGGTAGAATCCGTAGAGGTTGTGTACTTCCCGATGCTCCCAGTTGTTGTAGTGCACAGCATCTTTCTGCATTGTTAGTTCTGCCCCCTTGAAGACTGAAGGCTCATTCATATCATTCCATACAAAGAGGATATTAGTGGATGCCTGCGACACAGGGTTGCAATTAGATCATGACAGAGCTAATCCTGTGACTTTGAGTGTTTATCTCAAGTGGGTGTCAGGCCAGTCTGGGGTTTGAGAAGAAACAGCAGCACAAAAGCAAGACTTGGTAATTACACTTCTCAGGTCACTTGAAAGCCCCCAGTCATGCATGTCATCCCTCTTAGAGGCCCTTGCAGTCAGGGTAGCAGCCTGCAAGCCCACTTGATCTTTGCAATTCTTACAAAACTCAGTAGGCACTTGCTATTCCTGCTTTCTGTTGAGAGAAAAGAGGCAGGGAAAAGATAAGTATGAGAGAGCCATGAGGAAAAATCAGAGAATGACAGAGGTGAAAGCTGGAGAGGAAAAGCAGCATGGGAAATATCTGCTATGTATGTCTACTAGGAAAGTGATTTCAACAACTCTACTGCAAATCAGAACTTTGGAGCAGAGTGAGAGGAACTGGAGGTGTGCAGCAATGGTCACCCAGACACTTCCAGCACTAGGCAGGAAGGTCAGGATGAAGTGATTGAGCTGTGAGAATCCACTCCCGCATCACTCCCTGTATCCTATCATGGTAGGAAAGGCTGGAATAGCAGCAGCTACTTTAGATTATGGGTTCTTAAATGCCTGCAGTTTGTCCCTTCTACTGCTGCAACCAAGTGTGCATGTTCACTGGTGGCACGTGGGTTCCCAACTGTCTTAGTGTAGATAAGTCCATGGAGAAAATCCTTCCGTGGTACTTCAGCTTATCAAGACATTTTCCTCTACACTACAATAATAGAGCTACAAAGGGCAACAACTTGCTTAGACAGTATCTTCTCTCTTCCTTTTCAGGCTTTCTGGGATATGTACATCAGAGCAAATAAATACAAACCTTGTATGTTTTGAAGGCAAACTGATCTGCATACCATTTTCGCACTTCAGGATTGGTGAAATCCAGGTAACAAGAGGAACCTGTGGATGTGGGAGATCCCAACTATTTACCTGATTTTAAAAACAATGTCTTTGCACCTAAATACAATGGCCTAAACCTACAATGGTCTCCATAGGCCGCAATAACTTAGTTGCTATTTTTTCTGAAATTAAAGCTCAAAGAACAAATTCCAGGCTGACTTGGAATTCAGCACACCCCTTGCCACGTTGTGAATGGCAACACCCTTACATTTAGAAGGTCTGAAGCTCAGCACTATTTAAGCATGACTACTGGCAGTTTGAAATATGTTCACATGTCAACAAGTAGTCAGGGAAAGACAACATTACTGATATTCTGAGCTCAAACAGAAAAGTGTCACTGAGAAGCTGAACAGCTACATCCTGCCATGCTACTAGAAGTTGCAATACGTCCTTGATTTTTCCCATAATCATTCCTTTGCAGGACTGTGGGCTTTCTGTCTGTAAAGAGGGAAGACAATCTCCTTTGGTTCCCTGCAAAGAGATTTTCTCATGAAACATAATATGTCAAATCACTATATTTCTATTGAATAAAGGTCTTCAGGATCAGGATTCACTAAATTTCATCCAGCCTACATAAGCCGTGCTCACTGCAACAGACCAGACTGCATTTCTGTGTCCAAGACAAGTTGGGAAGAGGAATGGTGTCCTAGGGTGACACCTGTTCTCATCAATAAAGCCAACTCTTTTACTTCTTGGCACTGGCACTATCTGCAGATCCAACAGATATAGCAGAGACAGTCTATACAGCTGAGGCAATGAGGACATGATTATACCAACTCCCTACTGTTGTAAATGATATTATTTTAAATTATTATTATAATTATTAATATTTACCACAAATACAAGGAATATAAAAATTAAATTCTGCTTTCATGAGTCCAAACTAAACTATTCTGCAAAATTTTAAAAATAAAGTTTAAAATATAAAGACAGAGTGATTTTACCTGGCCAAGAGATGCCCTCAAAATCTTTCCCATTTCTGTCTTTCACAAAATATCCCTTTTCTTTTGCTTGTGCATACAGGGTATATGAGGGATCAACCTTTATATGAGGATCTATGATGACCACAAGCTGTCGGGGTATGAAAATAAAGGATAATATTAACAACAGCTGTACTGAATTAAACAGTAAAAGTTCACCTTTGATAAAAGGCAGAGAATGGCTTCATTTCAGGTAAAGAAGAGAGCTGTGCCCCTAGTTTTAAAAAGCAGATACCAGTTTTTTTATATACTGTGTTAGATCTATGTACAGGACCTGAATTTACAAGGAGTGCATGAACTCACTCCCCTGAAATAAATGACAAAACCCATTGTTAAAGAGAAAAGCAAGTACCACAACCCCTAAAAACACTATGTTTAATTCACTGCTGTAATCTGTGCATCGGAAAATATCTGACTTCTGTTTTCATGTGCCTGCTTAAAATCATATGCCTTAAGACATTTAAATTAATTTTAGTTTGTGTAGCATACAACAACAACAGGTATTGTATTTTGCAGCCACACTCTGCTGCTTTGCTGCACAGCTGAGCAAGTACTATAGCTCAGATTGAGAGATTATAAAACTTGAATGCTATTTCAACAATACCCTGTTCATTGACTTTTGGGAAAGATAAAGCATTAAGCAATTCTACAACTCAGTAATTCCAAAGAAAATATTTTAGCTATAAAAGCAGAAATACAGAAACACAAAGAAAAGCTGAAGCAATCACAGAGACTATCAATGGTGAAAGCTCATTTTAAGAAGAAAAATTTTCTGCTGTGTTCATCAATGACAGCACCAAGCTGCTTCTGAAAACTGGAGTTTCACATTGGTCAAATTTAGCTGGACTGTCAGGATACAGAAAAAAACTGCTAAATAATAAAATGGTATGAGGAACTGAATTAAACAAGATACCTTGCATGCTGGACGTATCACCAGATAGCAACACAATCTGATTTATTCTATTGTAGTTCACCTGTTTCCAGTATCTGAACTACCCTGCTTAAAGCTAGATGGGGTAATTCACACCACAGAGAAATCTTCTCTTTCTTCCTGCAATATTATTTACCTTGCGTTTTTTCTTCCTGAGATGTTCTTGCATCTTTCTGGGGTTCTGGAATTTCTGTTTGTCCCAAGTAAAATACCTCTTGCCATCTGTGTGCTCTATATCCAGCCAAATGGCATCATAAGGAATGTCATGGGCATCAAAGCCAGCATCCACTGCCTTGACATCTTGCTCATCCTCGTAATTCCACCTGCACTGATGGTAGCCCAGAGAAAAAAAGTGGGGGCAATGCTTGAGTGCCTAGAAAGAGTATATGAATGAAGATATAACTGTCAATAAATTCAGTCTTTCCACATTACAAGGTGGCCTGTCTTGATAGTGACTGGCAGTTCTAGCCCCCCGTGTTTCAACTCTTCATCTAAGGGTGCAGTTTCAGATGGCAGTGATTATGCTGGCCTCTCAATTAGAGCCAAGTTTGACAAGCTGTGAACACTAGGGGAAACAAGGATAGAGGCCTGCCTTCATAAAGCACGAGCCTTTGGCCTACACACTGCAGTTTGTAGTGTGTAGACTGGCCTCCTGCACACAATGGGCTAGGTAAATATTGACCCACTCTTGAGTACAGCATGTTCCTCAAGAGAATCTCCCAGGTAAGAGCCATTCTGACTCCAACTATGTGAGCTAGTACCTGTCAGTTGTGCAAACTGCTTGAAGATATCAAATGCAGTGGGTCCCATCAGCAGGAAAACATCAATTATCCCACTTTCTGACATCCAGCGTACATCAGTTAGAGGCACTGCTCTCTGCTTAGCAGTCTCTGCAGCAGATCTGGATGGAGTGTGCTTAGAAGCAAAACAAGGTAAACCTGAATCTCTCTTATTCCATGAAGGAGCAAATAGGTAAACACACAAAATTCACTAACACATACCTGGCAAGTATTAGGTATACACACTGAATGTTTCTTACATATCCTTCACAAATCCTTTACCTTGCACAACACTCACACAAAGTAGAGTAATAGGTAATGAGAAAAAATGGGTAACAAGAGGCAAAATAATTAAAGCATTTCCATAATTAAAGACCGTGGATTTTCTCTAGGATCTTTGAGTAATATCCACATTGTAAGTTAAAAAAAAATAAATTAACCACATAATGCAGTGCTGTAAAAGCAAGATTTGTTTTTTTGACATTGTTTCAATTTTAAGAGAATTCATATGTTCATGTTTCAAGAGTGAGTGTCTTTCCTGCACATTTTATGTTTCTTCGGGGTCAATTGTCAATTACATTCCACAGAAGAATGAGCCTGCTAAGCAGAAATCTGTGGCAATTCTAAGAATTTAAACACTTAGAAAAATTTCTCAAATCTAAGTGATAGCCAAGATTTTTGTCCACCATTTTTTCTGCCTTCTACATTCATCTGTGTAGATTTTTTCTATGTATTTACTCTCTGCCTCCTCCTGTTGACCTGTTAAGATACAAGATCTATAATTTGACTCTTAAAAGGAGTACTCTTTTTCTTCTTTTAGTTTAATACAACAAATTTATCAATAGGGAGGAGGAGGAAGAGACTGACAATTTTCATTAGTGAGCAAAAGATAAATCTCCTATAGTGTTATATTCCTGTTGGCCCTGTCCTGAAGAGTTTTTTGTTATTTAATTCTGAGGAAAGTGAACAACTCTCACCTCAGCTACTGCCTTTGTACTAATATCCACCAGTGTTTCTGAAGAGTTCAGCCAGAAGATCCCTGAAGTTCTGTTAGGCTTGTGTGCTAAGAGAAGAGGCACTGAACCATAGATGCCTATTTTGTCGTGTATCTTGTGGCCGAAAATATCCAAATTATAAAGCCGGTAGGCATCACCATCACTAGGACAAACAAACAGATGACTTTGTTACATGTATGCATCTTGCACTAGGCTAGTTTTAACTCTATTGCTGTCCCACTGAATCTGGTGAATGCTCAGTGAGTACTCTGAGTTCTGGTCTTTTGCTTAGCATCCAGAGCTGAAATCTGGACTGCCTAGATTACTGCTCCTTTGCTTTGGTCCTCACTATCTGAAGGAAACAAGATTTTTGCTGCCAGTGAGGTTACTGTGCATTTGCTTCAAATCCTAAAATATTATTTCTGAACTTTCCCATCCTCCCACAGAAATGCTCTTTTATGAGTTCTGCTAAAATGTGACCAATCCTGCAAGTCAGAAAAAAACTGCATGGAAAATTGGGAGAGAACAGAAAGGGCCATTCATGAAATTGCACACTAGGGAAAGCAGAATGCCTTACTCCACATGGAGAGGGGCTACAGTTCAGTTTGCTGTATCATTAAGCTAAAAATATACACTATATGATATACATATCTCAAGCTCTTGTCTGCATTAAATTATTAATGTTACAGCTCTCTCTTCCAAAAAAAAAAGAAGACACTGCATTCACTGGCAATCTGACACCTTGACACCTTTACCTGGTGTTTTTGAGAAGAAGTGTTTCTGTGTGTTGTGGTATTCCATAAACATGGTCATATCCATGTAAAGAGAAGTCCATGCCTACAGAAGTAGGACCTGTGGAAATAATATTAAATTATGAGAACACAGAGTTCATAGGCTTATCTGAAAGGAATAAAGCAGAACAATCTAAGTAGATAAACCAAAAGAAAATAGGTTTTAATGTTTCAATAGTTAACTCTTTCATGCTTCCTATCCACTTCCATTATTACTTCTGTTCTATAGAGGCAATGTTTGAAACAGATTTTATTGTATTTCTTCTGATTTTGAACTTCTAAACAAAATAAAATGAACTGCTTTAACAGAAAAAAACCCAAATCCATGTGATCACGGGTGACCTCTTCATTTGGTAGTGGAACTGCTTAAAATTATCTCCTGTTTCCATCCCAGTACCTCCAAGCCAAACTTTGCAGCAGAGTGGCCTTCAGAATCTGAATTGTCTGTTTCCCACTGTCACATTACTGAATCCAGAGCAACTGTTGGCAGGTGACCAGAGATCCTGCAGGCTGACAAGCAGCAGCTTCAGGATCAGAATCTGACTATATGGACTTTATTCCTTTGACATGGAAAAATATGATGCTGGCCTATGACATGAGAAATAGCATGAACAGCAAGGGCAACAGCTTCCTGCCCCTCTGTGTCTTGGCTGAAGGAACTGAGGAAGTTTCTGTCACCAAAAGAAATTGCTTTGAAACTTCCCTCTTCCTACTGCAGCTGCTGGGTGGTGCTAGTTGCTATAAAAGTCCACTTGATAATAGTAATGGACAAAGCTAACCAACTTAATTAATATTAATATATTATATATTAATTAATATAGAATACAATGGGATGAATAGTAAATCATCATATATTTTGGTAGCTTTTAATTTAAATTGTCTTTGAGCTACTGCTCTCATGTGCTTATAAACTTCGTCTCTATCACTTAAGATTGCTCAGTATTTCCCTTTTTAGTCCACACTTCAAAGAAGTTTCTTTGTGACAATTATTAATGTTTAAATATCATGATTTCTGATATGTCATGAGAATAAACTACAGGTGAACTCAATGTTATGTACTAATACTAAAAAAAAAAGAAAAGAAAAAGGAAATAATGTATTATGTACAATATATGCATGTAAACTCAGACAATGCAGATAATGCTGTGGCAGAAATGGCATACAGCGACTTGATGAAATGGGTCACAGTTAATGGTTGCCTGCTAAACAGAGACCCAGTGTATATTTGCAGAGGTTTTGTCAAATTGTTACCCATCACTGATTTCTAATTAAAACAAAGTTAAGGCAACTGAAAAGCAGGAGTGAGTGGGACATTGATAAGCATTAAGCAGCTAAATAGAAAGCAGACAGAAACATGATGGACATATACAAAACAGTAAAGCTGTTTTCAGAACTAGACTGATACTTACCATGAGCTTTGATGTCTAAGAAACTGCCGAATTTCTCTTCCCAGAGACCTAGATCCTCTTGTTTTTCCTGTACAAATAGAAATAGCTAAGCCTAGCAAATGAAACTGATCACATCACGAATTTCTGAGAAAACTATGTTTATTCACATGAGATTTATACTAACTTTTTTTTTTTTTTGCCACGTATTGCTAATCCAAATAAATCAAAAACACAAATCAGATTCAGCTCCATGAATTTACACTGAAGAACTGATGTGCACATGTTGTACACAAGCAGTCTGCTACAATGTAAAAGTAATATTTGAGGTCTAGGAGTCTAGCATAGAATCACAGAATGATAGAATAGCCCAGTTTGGAAGGGACCTCAAAAGATCACCTGGTCCACCCTTTAATGGTAAAGGGAGCCTTGGTAATATTATCTAGCAGCCTGTCCAAACAAATCTTGAAAACCTCCCATGATAGGGACTATGCCAGATCCCTGGGAAGGTTGTTCCAGTGCGTGATTATTCTCACTGTGAAAAATGTGTTTCTCCTTTATGTTGAATAAATTTATGAAATACATGGGTAGAACCAAACAGAAAAAACCCATACAAACCAGAAACTAACCCACTCCTCCAAACAGTAAAGGTCATACAGCAGAAGAAGCTCTTCAGACACTCTGGAGTGTCTGCAACTGATACTTTTAACCTCTTTATGTCCTGCAATTCATTGTTGTAGAATTTAACCTCCTTGCAGTGTCAGCCCTAGTTTTCTTTTCTACATTAATCCCACAATAAGTGGATGTGGCCTCTTGCAGCTGTGTGACTTGCCTGGCAGAAATCAGAGCTCAAACATAAGTATGCTGAAGGCAGCCCAGCTCCTGCCATTTATAACAGGATAGCAGAGTAAACAGCCATCTGCTCTGCTGGAGGCTAAATTTATACCACAGACACAGCTCAGCCTCCTGGGAAAACTGCTATGTGCCTCTATGCACTGCCAGGACCTGGTCTATTTTAAGAGAGAATATTAAGCCTGAATGTATGTGGAGATATATTTTTTGACTGTTATAAAAAAGATCTTGTTCTTTTGAAACACTCTTTGCAATGAGCATGAAATTTGAAAATGACAAATATCACCACAAAACTCCCTTTTACACATCTACTCCAGATCAAATAAGAGAACGAAAGACAAATAAAATAGTAAGAAAAAAATCAATAGAAAAAAACATTTTTGGGCTAAATCTGTATGACTGATGCCTTCTACAGACATGGTAGACCACATAAACCTTCCTTCAGCTATGAATTTGTAAAATATCTCACTATGTTATACCAGGTTCTTTTTGAAAGTGGTTAGACTGAATTTGTAAACATACTATAGGGCAAGATGAACATGTAATTTAATTTTCTTTTACAAAATATTCCTGCTGGAATTGCAGTAAGCATGGGTTACCTTAGAGAAATCACTTGCTGCCTCCTCATTTTGTGCTGCAGGTTTTCTAGTGAAAACAAACACATAGAGATAATCAGTTTATTGTTAACATAAACAAGGATTTCAAACAGAAACTTAAAATAGCACCATGCATTCCTTTATCCATTATGCAGGACTTTTGGTGCAAACCTGCAAGTCTTTTGGTGCAAACCTGCAAGTCATTTTAATATTTAATGCCTTAAAATAACCTTTACTCAATACTTGATTTAAATTGACTTCTTGGCCTTTCATGTTATTTCTACCTGCCTCAGCATTTACCTGCCCACAAGATCCTAACTTCTTTACCATTCTGCTCAGAGCTTTCTGCTAATTTCAATGTTTAAAATGATGCTCCACAAGAGAGACACTTCCTATGTCCATTTTTTAACCATGACATGTCTTACACTGAGGTTTCTCATCCTTTCAGCACTTCGTAGTGTGATTAACCTATGGCATCTTGCAACTAGATGGCACATTGCTAGTTGAACAAAATTTCTAGTGAATAACACTTACTTAAAGAGTACATTTAGTGAGGAAAAAAAAATGAAACTAATAACCTCATCGTACTACCATCACTCATTCCCAAGAAAGACAAGGGGTACATTCCCAAGAAAGACAAGGGCAATTTAGTGTTTGGCAGAATTTGCCATTAAATAAGGTAGCATTCTGCACACGTCTGCTGCAATGGATTAAAGCAGTCTGCAGCTAACTGATCTGGGATTTGCCTGTTAAAACTCCCCCTTGTACTTACTGTACTTAGGAAGTAAAAGAGAAGTCATGTTTTAGTGCATAAGAGCTCTCAGAAATTGTAATTGCATAGAATTTATCTTCAGCTAAAGTACAACCAGTATATACAATGATGTGATAGATGCTGTACCTGTTACTGGAAGGTGGTTGTAGGTGCTCAAAATACAGCAACCCATTGGAATTCATGCTCATAACAGTCTCACCCTTGGACTGCAGTTCAACTTGGAAGGGATTTGCTGTGACTTGAAGTTTGTAGTCCTCATTAACACTTGACAGTACCAAAATGCCTCCCTCCTTGTGGGATATGAACAGTCTGACAAATGAAAAGCAACACCAGCTTTATATGCATCAGCAGCACATGAAATCCATTGTAACTAAATAACAATTGATACAAAAGATGGGCTAAGAATATCTGCATACGTTACACAAACCTCAAGGCTAATGTTGAGCCAAAGAAGGCCAGAAATACATGCTGTGCTCAGGGCTCACTGCATAGTGCAGAAAGTGGCTACAGAACTGCCATGAAGACTATTCAGAGCTTGCATTCCTTTCACATTACCAGGTAATGCCTTAGGTAAAAACTTTGCACTGTAACAAGTAGGTTATTTTCTGACTGGGTCAAATAGGCTCAGGTTTTTTATGTGTACGATTAAACTAAGCATTTAACATGATTTTTTGAAAGTAAATTAACCACATGCATTTTTGTTTTCTCTTCCTGTAACAACTTTATATTTTAGAGACAATTGTACAGTAATACAAAGGAGGAAGCTGTATAAGATATTAAAATGTTAAATCATCATCACTTAAATCACCCCTCACTTACCTCTGGGTGGTAGGTTCCTTTATAAGAACATCAGGAACTTTGTATCTTGCCCTGAGAGGAGATGCCTCATCAATTTTAAGCCTGAAAATATTGCCTTCTATTTCATAAATTTCTACTTGTAGAGCAACCTGTGAGCAAACAAACAGATAAACTTGTAAGGGTAAAAATTACTTATTTTTAACACAGCACCACCAAACACTTAACATCTGGAAAAAAACAAAACATGCTCATTTTCTGATTTAATGTTCTTTAGCATTCTTGAGAGTAAAAATCATCATACATATGAATTTACACCAGCTAACTCTACTTCATCCCTTTGAAGAAGCAATGCATTTTAAGTGAACTCCTTATCTTTAAGCATCTGATATCTAGCATTACAGAAGAAAACTGTATTATTTTGAAATAGTGGAGAAAACCCTGAATTAAAAATATTTTTCAGATGAAAATTATTCTACTCAAATCTCTTTTTTAGTAAAGCCACTAATTTTTTTTAAGTTAAATGCTGATTAGTAAGAACATATTTAGGCTGAGATAAGTTTGCCTTATCTCTCAAATATCTATCACTGAAGAATCTCAAAATCTGCAAATATTATCAGTATTGTTGGCAATATCCACTGCTCTTTCTGTAAGCACCCTCTTATGCTATGTGGTATCTTACCTTATTCTCCTCATGAATGATTTGGAATTTGACATTCTCATCACTTAATGTGACTGAATCCAACAATACTCGATACAAGGATTTTCCAGGATGTAGACGTTTCTGACGCCTGTCAAAACAGGAAATTATTTTTGGTCTCCCCAGTTTTTTTAGCTTATATCATACAGAGGGACATAATATTGTTAGAAATGTTTACTCAATAATTTTGTATTGAATTTTTTCTAATACAATTATTAGCACTTGAGGTCAAGAGGAAAAAGAAGGAATATAGTTCTGAGCACACCAAAATGCTTACGAATGAGAGGTTAGAGGGGTTCAGGGGTTCACCCATCACCACTCCATATGGTTTTTTATAACAATAATAGTCTTAATTCAAGTGTCCAGTTCTTAGTGGTACAGTTACATTCTTTCATTTATCCCTGAAATTTCAGTTGAATAATCTGTTTTTCATTTTCTGTCAATATCTCTGTAACTTCCCAATGAACACCTTCTACATTCTGGGGTGATGAAACAGTGTGTGTTGTAATTTGTAACCTCCAAATATGCGCCAAGGAAATTGTTTTTCAATAAGTCTGATGACTACACAGTTTTGACTACAGCTTTTGGCCCTGATAATGTTTTTAGGTCAGAGATCCTTAGTAAAGCCTCTTTCAACTGCTTGCAGAATTCTCCATGCCAAGCCCAGGTTTTATGAGCTATTTGAAGATAAGTATCTTGGCGGCTACTTTAAAGACAAACTTCTTAATTAATAAACCAAATATGTCACTGACTAACTGGTGTAACAATGGGCACTCATTTTGTTCGGACAGTTAGCACAAGAAAGAACACAATGGAGGGAAGAAAAAAGTCAAGAGCACAGTTAGAAATGGGATGAGAAATATGACAGCATAAGGTTAGCTTTAAGGGACTGGTGACCTAGAATTTAGATTTGACACTGAATTCTGGCCAAATTACCAGCTCAACAGGACTGTAATCATACATGCTATTGTCACAGACCAATGATTTCTATTGAGTGTTCTGCTGCTTTGAACTACAGATAGTCAAGAAACATCCACGTCAAGAGAACAACCTGCATCTGAGTGCACTTAAAATTAAAATATTGCTGGGGCTTTGTCAGATGAGAGGACCGATCCTTTTAAACTTTAACAGAAGACATTCTGGGTATAAGACTACATATTTTAAAGTCTGCTAATTATTGCTTGCTGATAGGTAAGTAGAATGCTCACCTTTGAAAGATAAATCCTGAAAGTAGAGGACTTGTTGTGATTAGAAGTCAATGCATAAATATTTTCTATATATTTTACTATTAGTAGTTTAAAAACAACCACCACACTGCAATTCTCCATACCTGTAAAAAGCAATCTGGTTGCATTTCTTAAAGTTGCTTTTGTCCACAGCCTCATCTTGGAGACTAGAAAGGGCACATAAAGAAAGACTTTAAACATGTGTATCAAACACCGGATGAATGCTAAGATGATGGGTGTCCTTTTCAAGAGTAGTCAGGATTAAGACAGTGCAGAAAACTGCAGAAACATAAAATTTGAGGGACCTTGAACTACTGTGTTTAGATATGGGAAGAGTTTCTAACACATTTAGTTTCATGCTGAACGATTCCCTTTTGAACTCTGAAATTTTGAGAAATGATTGCATCTATGACTAACAACTGAATTTCAGCATAGCTGAATTCTTACGGGTCTGTATTTTGAAGCCAGACCTCCTTCCGCAATCGTTACAGTTAATTAGTATTTTCCAGTAATAAGAATAGAGAAATGGGGAGAACTGGCAGAAAAGAATAAAATCAGCACCGTTTTCTTCAACTTTCATTGGGACCGACAAAGGAGGGAGGCTTCCGATGGTACTGCTCACAGCTCTATGTTATCTTAGGCTTGAAGTAACTTTCAGATTTATTAGATAACAGTAATTTTTTTATTTTCCTGAAAGAAATGAGCTGCCAGTAGTGTCTATTATCAAAATGTTTCCCAGATCATGCTGGGTTCAGACATAGATGGAAGAGAATAAGGTATTTCTGGCAGATAAGGCACTGATGCTTATGGAATACTTATTAATTACATACATGCAACACAGGAAATGCAGACGGCACCCACTGAGGCTCAGTCACACTTACAAGTTCTGGATTATTATTTGAGATCTCACAGTGACCGCATATTTAGATCACTTAGCCCTTCCCATTTTTGCTTGAAGACACGCACGTCCTTTGGGGTTTGCTCCATGTCCGCGTGCCTCTGTGGGCGCACGGAACGCGGTGCAGCCCCGACTGCCCCTGGGCTGCGGATCGCTCCCCGCCCGGCTCGGCCGCGGGAAGGCTGTGCCCGCGCAGGGCGGCGAGGGCAGCACGGCCACGGCCAAGCACGCCCGAACCCAGCCCCGACCCGCTGCATGGGGCCGGGTCCGCTCTCCGCCGAAACCGGCGGAGCCACCCCGGCAACAGCGGGAGCGAGGAGCCGGCCGGCCGAGGACCGTCCCCCCGCTGCGTTACCTGACTCCCCCCGGCGTCCCCGCCTCCATGGCGGAGCTGCCCCGAGCGACCCCCGCGGAGAGAAGGGGGGGTGACCCGCCGCCCCAGCCGGGGAGCTCCGCGGGCCTCAGGCGCGACCGGGCCGGCGAGTGACAGTCGGGGGCGGTGACAGCCCGGGCCGAGCCCGGGAGCGGCTCCGCCCAGCGCCGCTCTCGCCGGCCCACGACCGCCGCGTCCCTCCGCGGGGAGCGGAAGAGGCGCGGCCAGCGCGGCGGCCTCCGTACGGCGGGATGGTGGCGGCGCTGCGTTCCGGGGGGCGGCGGCGGCCCGGAGCCGTCCTGCTGCGGCTGCTGGCGCTGCTGCTGCTGGCGGGCACGGCGGGCGCCGGGCAGCGCTCCAAATGGCGGCTGCCGGTGCTCCTGGTGAGTGCGGGGAGCGGGGCCGGGCCCGCAGCCGCCGGGCCGGCCGGTGTGGCGGCGGTCGGAGCGAACGTGTGCGGGCGGGAGGCCGCGGCCGCTCCGCGCGTCCTCCTCGGGCGGGACGGCTGCGGCCGGGGGTGTCTCTGCCCGGGCCGCGCCTCTGTGGAGCCTGCCCCGGAGCTGGAGCTGGGGCTCGGGGGCCGTGGCTGCCTCCTGCCCTGCTGCTAGGCTGGAGCCCTCTCTGGCGGGTCGGCGGTGGCGGCCGGGGAGAGAAGGCTTGCACGGGAAATAGTCCGATGGGCGGCGGAGGGAGAGCCGCCCCTGCTCCTGAGGCCCGTGGGAAGGGAGGGAAGGAGGGAGGCTTCTCCCCGGCTGGTGCCCGGCTCGGTGGGCGCTGTGCGGGGGAGGCCGCCCGCACCGTCGGGCAGCGCCGTGGCCCGGGCTGAGAGGTGTTAGGCCTTAGGGAAGGTGAAGGGATTCCGGCACTTCCTATAAACCCCGCGTGCTTGAATTTGCGTGGAGGTAAGCTGCTCAGATTCGGTCGGACTTTATCAGGCAGTGAGAGTCCAATTGGTGTGAGGCTTTTGAGCTTCAGGAACAAAACTGAAGGATCACGGTGAACACTCCTGTTGGTTCTTAGAACAGAAATTTATTTTTTGTTGGATGATCCAGACCGTTTAATCAGCAAGAAAATGGTAATCATTTCAACAAATGTCCTTGTGAAGTTGATTCCGCTTGCAGATCAAAAAGCCCCAAGCCTCTTAAACCATCTCTAAGAGTATGTTGAAGAGTGGTGAAGCATGACTGGAAAGTCCAGTAAGTCTGGCTCCAGATTTGACATTTGCTTTCATTACTGTATTGACTTAAAACTCAGAATGGAAGATTATGTTTACTTAAGCTCAGTGACATTAAGCCTAATGCCAAAAGATTTTTGCATTTTATATATTTTTCTTCTATTAGTAGCTCTGTAGGCTATTATTGTATACTTATATAATTTCTTAGCTAACTTCAGTATTTCTCCTACACTGTTAGGTTAGACAAACACATTCCTGGAATCCTACCATAATCTTGCTTCTTCAGTGAACCAAGACCATTTCACTTCCCCGTGTATTTAGACATAAGCAGTGTGGGGCTAGAAGCAGAGGGGAGGCTTCAGTAGGGGTCAAACCACGAGGGGAATTACTTCATTAACTGTACTTCTGCTTGGGGATTCTTGTCAGTGATGCTAATTTGCTGAATTTACAAATGTGTCTGAGCCCTGCATCACGCGTGCACTCCACCACAAGTGCACCTGGAGGACCGTCAATAAGTGTTAACTGCTTTTTATCATTTCGAACTTGTTTGGCTTGTGATTTTAGGGCTGATAAGGCATCAAGCCCACTAATACCTCTTCTTTTTTTGTGCCTTTGCAGGGGAAGAAATTTAGTTTTGGGAAGATTCTCTTCAGCAACACCACCATTTTCCTGAGATGTAAGTGGTTACAAGGGATTAACCTGCTCTCTGCTTTTTGACACCCCGCCTATTTTTGGCACTGGAAACTCAAAACACTGTTTAACTGCACTGGCTGCAGTGACAGCTAGTCTAGCACTGCAGGAAAGCCACAGCTCTGATATGCTTGAGTCTGTTAACAGCTTTGGAGCTTCCCAGTTGTTATCTGTTTTGGTTGTAGGAGGAATGAATGGCTCTATTCATGCTGTCTGTGGAGAGGGCAAGATGGGCAATGGGAGCATAATTTTGTTTCAGATAGTGGGTAGTCACCTGTGGGGTGTGCTTTTCCTATTTAACGTTTGTTACATTCCCTTATCTGGGAGATCAGGTGCCAGCTGGACGGGTGCTATTTGTATACTGATGTAATTACAGAAGGCAATGTTTTTTGAAGCCTTGTTCCTTTTTAGCTGGGTGCTTCTGGGTGTGGTAAGGGAATGTTGCACACTGCAGCAGAGCTCTCCTGAGATGTGTTTTCTCCTCCTGATCCCAGTGTAAAAGTGTGATCGCTGAGTTTGTTCTGGCCAGCAAACATGTTGGCAGCCTTCCCATTTCTTCTGTGTACTGCTCTTGCTGATCTGGCCAGGTCTATGGGTTATGTAGGTTACTGCTCCAAGAAAAGTTTCTGTGAAATACCCTCTTACCTGTCAATATGAGGACAGCATCTAGATGGCAATAAGATGTGATAGAAGTGACTAGCTGACTTAAAAAGGTGTGAAATCTTTGCCATGCGCTTTGAACGCTTTCAGTAGTTGTTTGCACCAGTTTTTACCATGAGAGTAAGCTGTTTAGTCTCTGTCTGGTATCTGTACTTACCTTGTTGTTTTTCAGGTTTGACTTCCAATGCACACCCTTCTTGGGACAGTGTTTCAAGGAGAGTTTGTTGAAGTGCCTCACTTGATCCCACATGAATCTGAAACAGTAGGGTAGTATTTGAGTGGTTATTGGTGAAGAGCCGTCACTTCAGTGTTAGGGCTTTCCCCCTTGACAAGTGTAGCTGAGACGCTGAAGTTGGCATTTTGCAGTGAGACAATTGCAAGTGTACAGCTGAGGGATCAGAATTAGAAATCTGCTCCTTGGGAAAATGAGGCGGGGGTTGAAAGGGCATTTTGGTGCTTTCATAAGTTTTAGGCTTTCTTGTCTAAAGTTTAATAGAAATAGTGTAGTCATAGTAACATGTCATCTAAGATACAGGTCTCTGAAGTGAAGTGTGTGGTAAATCTACTGCTGTCCAAATAACTGAGAGAAGGAACTAAGGCATGGAAAAAAATTATTTGTTGTAAGGCAGATCTGTCAGTAAGAATTCGACCCCCTGGCTCCTGGTGTGGAATTGAATTACATTGTATGGTCAACCTTTAAGCAGGCATTAAGCCTTAAAATTTTTTCATGAAGACACCTGTTTTACATACCAGTGTGATTGAAAGATTTACATGTATTAGGAAAATGAATCACTGAAAGAGGAAGGAAGACTCATTTTCTCAGTCTAGATGAAACTTTAACTGCACCTGATACTGGGAAGCTTCAACTTTTACATGTTTTTTCTTTTCTGCCCATACCTGTGTGGAAACTGGTCTCCTTTTGTTTCCTGTCTGTTGCCTCTTCCATCTGCTGTGTGATGTTTGTGTGGGCAATATGACCCTTCTTGCTTATGGGTTGTTCATGGTTTTCCTGAGCACGTGCATCTCCTTATCTCCTTCCCCCCCCGCCCCGCTTGTCTTGATTTTTGTTGGTTTTTTGTTTCTTTAATCTGTATGGCATATTGGTGTCTGATGCTTTCTGCTTCTGACTGGGAAGATTGCTTCTGGCCTGTAGTGTTGTCAATAATAAATTTATTTTTGTCTACTTTTCTGAAGTGCTTTTCTAGAAGGCATTTAGTTTCCTGTATAGGATAGAATAGAAATCTGATAGGTTCCTGATAGAAATCCTGCTCTCTATAGATGAGTACAAAGACTGCATTCAAGTTGAATATTACTGGCTTTTGTTTGAAGACTAAGGAACTTAGATTAACATATTGCTGAATTCAGTAAATGCCATGGATACTTTTTCTGACTTTTGGAGTAGTTCCTTTTCAAGGTTTCAGTAATTTTGATGTTTGCAGATATTGTGGATTGTTGGAGTGACCATTTTACCTTTGTGTGTGCTACCACTGAATATGTAGTTGCCTATTTATTTTTCACAGAGGTAGTTAAAAGATATTTTTGACTCTTATTTTTTGCTAGCACTTTTTTTGAGATACTCCTCATTTGGCCATTTTTGTCCAAAGAGCTCGTGTCATCAAAGAACTTGCCATCCGCCTATGTCACTGTAGTGCTTGTGCTGCCTTTTAGTTTCTTTGTTGTGCCCTCTGCAACATCTAGGGCAATGTGGAACATGTATGCCTTGTTTTCATGCTTACCAGAAGGTGTCATAGGGAAACTCCTTTTTTTCTGTGATTTTGCCTAAATTTTCAGTGTTTGAAACTCAGTTGTAGAGTTTTTAGCTGTACATATATGTGTTTTAGTACTCACGAGGTATAAAGTGGGATTAGTCAATTAATACTCCATGGCAGAGTTTTCCTTCTGATCGTTTTTTCTACCCACAGTGGTCAGTCAGTATGAAAACATTCATTAAAAATGTATATGCAAGAAAGTTGTGGGTGCATCCTCATATGAATGTTGCCCTTAAAGTTCTGGGAACTTCTTAGCCACTGCAAGTATTCTGCTAACTCATAAGAGTTTTGCCATTTGTTGGCTGGAGAAACACAGATGTAATAATCTAAACTGCTCTTCCAAGAGTCTGAATAATTACTGCTCATTTTATTTTGGGGTCAAGCTTGTCTTCTTAATGTCAAATTCTCTTTATTGGGCTTTAGTTTTAAGAATGAGATTTGAAACACAAAAAACCCACACAACCCTTCCTGACTAGAGGGAAAGTCTTTTGTTTGACTTTTCATGCATATTGTTACTAAAGTAAATCAAAGGGGCAAGTTGTCTTAATGTTTCAGGTAGCATTGCAGCTTTGGCAACATGGGCTGATGTATGTCTTTTTTTCTTTTCGGGGCATGGATGTTTACTGGCACAGTCTTATCTTCATTTCCTTGGTGATTGCATTGGTATATTTAAATTATGTGTGGAAATTGCTTGGTATTATCCTGTTCCTAGCTTTCTCTGCCTGTTACATGTGCCCCTATCTCTGTAAGGGAGGGCCTTTTTGTATATTGGAGGCGCTGCTGTTCTCGTTTGGTATTTGCAGTTGCTGAAACATCCTTGTTTTTCTTAAGGACAAAAAGTTTCCAAATGATCTTCAACTCTTTAATAATGGCATAATGTTATAATGGAATTCTATTCTCATATATCTTTCTTTCACTGAACAGTAATGAATTACTTGAGGAAAATATTTTTCTATTATTTTGCTTTCTGTTTCATTGAAATTAAAATTTCAATGAAAATTCGATGATTTCATTAAAATTTAATTATGTTGGTTTTGCATAGAATGGGAGGAAAAACCTGGAAACCTGGAAGGCAGATGGTGTCTTACATATTTCATGTTTGATTTTTTGTTTGTTTTTTTTAGTTGAAGGAGATGAAAAAGCTTGTGAACCCTCCCAGAATTTCAATGTTACTTGGTACTTAAGGTACTCTGACTGCTACAATGAAGTCTTCAACTTTGGGGTAAGAATTCAGTGGAAAAACATAGGTTAGTTATGGTTTTTAGGGGTAAGCAGATTTGGGATGAGGGAATTTGAGATGTCTCCCTTGCATCCACGTTGTGATTTGGGCCTGAAAGACACATTGTTCCATTGGAAAACAAATTTCTGGAATAGAATTGAAATGACTGACAGCTTGCTGCAGTTGTTGACTTTGTTTTGGGTCCGGTAGAAGTGTTTGTCAAAATTGTTTTAAACCCAGGAATTTAAGTGAATATATTGACACTAAAATAAGTAAGTTTGTGGTAGTTGAAAATATTCTAAAGAATGCGTAATGACGATGAACGGAAAAAATTGAGTATTTACATGTTAAATCTAAATCCTGTTCTTTTTCAATGCACATTGCAAGCATTTGCGATTTGTACAAAATGTATGGTGTTTCTGTCAGATGTGGTAGGACATAATTGTGTGTTCTATGGTTAATATTTTTCCATGTTTACTTAAATTATTAATTATGGCAGTTGTAACTACTAATCTAACATAGGACTGCATCTTCACTCTTGAAAATAATAATGCAGAGTTTGTTTCTGTAGACTGAGGTTTATATTTTCTGCTGCATCTCTGCTTCCTAATTCTTGCTCAAAGCCTGTATACCACCAATCTTTATAGTCTTGTGTGATTTTGATGCCTTTATTCTACTAAATTTGATTTCAGAGTGTGTGCAGAGTGAAACTATGGAGTTTTCCAGGTCTTGCAGCAATCTACTGGGAGAAACCGTTTGAAATACTTGATGCTAACCTATGTTCTGCTCTGTTTGGCAGGATGAACAAGCAGATAACTATTTTGGGACTACGGCTGAAGAGCATCCGGGTTGGTCAGGATACTATGCCACTGCTTCTCTCCTCTTCTCAAACTGCTCTGAGCTCTTCAGGCCTCAGGTATGGCTAGAAGCCTCAGAGTTTGCTCTGCTGTCTTATACAATATATAGAGAAAGTGGTAATTCCTGTTAGATCTATTAGCATCCTATGTGTTTATGACAACCAAGCTCTGATGATGATTTCTTAATTTTCCTTCACTTCTGGCTTGCTATTCACTGTTTTGCTCATGGTAGTGAAAAAAACCCAACCAAATTACTGTAAAAGTGATGCAAAGTTCAATGCTTCTTTTAGTCAATGGTTTTGTATTCTGAATTTCTTTCATTTACAGGGGGCTACTGCTATTTGAGTAATAGAGATCCCACTAAACTTGAATCAGTAAGGGACTGGCATTTATTACTCAAATAATTTTAATTTAGAATAATGGAAATGAATGTTGAAAAATTAGTTACTTAAGCACTGGTAGCAGGTTAAAAATGAAAAACAGTAGTGCTAGAACATGTTTGAAACAATTCAAGTGAAAGCAAGAGGACAATGCAAAATTAGCATTGGGAAGTAATGTGCAGACATCAGATGTATATCAGCAGGCTGATACAATACCAGTATAATTTGCTGTAGTTCCTTAATGGTGTACTTAAGAGTTGAAGGCAGATCATGCATCTGTGTTCAGCCATTCCTCATTCAGACAAAAAATTATGGATAGAAAATACTGGGAAATGTCTCATAACTGTTGAACCTAGTGTTGTGGGTTGCTTTTTGGTATTTTGGTCGTTGGGATTTTTTTATTGGGAGAAAATATAATGCCTAAATATGACTTCTGATAATCTGCTTGCATGCCTCTAATTCCTTTGATGTGTGAAGATGGCTTGAAAGGTTTTTAAAAAGAAAGAAGAAACTATATGATGAATGCTTTTATGTTTAATAATATGAGAAATGTCAGTTCTACTTTTACTTGTTTTTGTAGAAGAGGCCTTGTGGGTTTAGCTGTGTAACATGAGCTTTGGCATCCTAGCTAAACGTGGTTGTCAAAATCTTTAAGGTTTTAAAAGTCTTTAAATTCTTCCTCATCCAATTCCTCTGAAAAGTCTGACTGAATTTTTAACAAAATATTCTTCTCAGATTATAGTTTCTGAAATTTCACAGGAATTTCTTCTCTAGATTGTTTAGCTTTTCTCTTGTGGACTACCAGTTTTACTAGATCTTGAGTCACTACTGTTCGGGAGAGTTGGCAAAATCTGGATCTCCAATAGGCACCCACTTATCTGGGGTCTTTTTCATAGATTAAGGCAGGAATGTCAAAATCTTCTATCTGTTTATGTAGTCTTTATCTAGTATGAGGATATCCAACTGATTCATATTTCAAAAACAAAATTAACTTTGCTGCTATTATGTCTGGTTTCTAAAAATAGATACATGTTACTTGAGGGGCGGAAAAGTAGCTCTCAAATTACAAAACAGTAAGTATTCAAGACTCCTTGCATAAATGGACAATGGTTTAATTTAGAAAAAATAAAAGCTCTCTAATACAGCTGTTTAAAGCATAACAGAGTTTACTAGAAGCTGTTCTGGTAATGTCATGTTACTGTGTGAAGTGTCTGTAAATGCTTTACCTTTCTTATATCTTGCAGATTTTCTATAAAGAATTTGTTCCTCCAGAGCCTCTCTCACCTGAGAAACAAGAGGTAATTTTCATTTCCTTCTAATGAGTGAGTGTAGTCATGGATGAGGTAGTTTTGGCATATTGATTTATCCATTTTTCCTTTTTTTTTTTTTTTTTTTTTTTTTTTTTTTTTTTTTTTTTTTTTTTTTTTTACCTTAGGGCGTAAAAGATAAGAAGGAAAGTGCAGGAAATCACACGATGGTGACAGATAAAACTGTAAGTATACTGAGTTTAATCATGACTTGTAATTCAGCAGTCTTATTTTGTTTTGGTTTGCCTTTTTAAATTTTTATTTCTTTGTCTAAGAAATTGTTGGTATCGTATTCTATGTTTTTTGACACCTGGAATTTTTAGCTTGAAACTAGATTAGTGCTGAGTGGAAAAAGAGAAAACAGAGTAGTAAACAGAGTAACTGCTTCTTCTATATGTGAAAGACAGAACCGATACCATTCAAACCAGTGGTATAAATTAAATAAATTTCTTTTTCCATTGTCATTTAGAATAGTAATTGAAATTATCTTCTTTAAATGATGACTAATTCTTACAGAATACATTTGATTTTTGTCTTTGGTCAGTTTTTTGAAACATTATACTTGAAAAGTTGACTGATTACTTTTGATTTTCAAGTCCTTTAGTATTTTTATTATATCTAACATTCAAGACTTAACCAGGAACAATTTTCAAAGTAATTTTCAAATTGAATGTCCTGGATGCCAAGAAAGAAAATGTATTTTACTCCTTGTGTACTTTCAGGGCCATTGATTTTAAAGCTAAAACATAAGTAGATGTGTGCCATTGCAGAGTAAAGAATCAATGCAGCAAGAAAAGGTGGTATTTTTAAGCAAAAATTTGTGTGTGTAAATGAATCCATGTTCTTTCAAGTTTACTGTGTTTTTAAGTTTTATGTTTAGTTAATATTAGCATAAACTCTTTTTTTTAATTTATAGTATTCTATTTGCTTTGGGTCATGTAGTCAAGAGGTTTCTTAAAAGAAATGCATGTTCTTAATACTGAATTTCTCTTAGAGAGGCCATTATAAAAAAAAATCTTTGTTGCAGCTCTGCAGCAGTCATGGCAGTGGCACACATGTAGATGGTCTTAGTTTTAACTTTAAAGCTCTTAGTAAATACTGTGGTTTCTGAAAGATCTAGAGCTTCTTCAGTTGTGGAATTTACAGTTTTGTCTGCTGGAACTCAAAGAGATCTCTAATTTGTTTGATGGTGCAAATATTTATCTGGACAGGGTTCCTCTGTTAGTTCACTGGCAGGATTTGAGCTTGGCAGATGTGAGAGCTGTTGCAGGGACTATAGTAGTGGTGTCCATAGGAAATGGCTGCTGTGGAAATCTTTTACCTCTCAGCTACTTCTACATTATGCTGTAAAAATCAGCCTTCACCAGGGAGATGAGTTATGTTAGCTCTGCAGTTCCCAAGCAGTTGACTTCAGCGGGAATCTCTGTGGTGCTCCTAATGCTTCTGTAGTGAAAAGAAGTGTGATGCTTTCTTGAATTCTTTGTAGCTTTTGCAGTAGGCTGGTGTTAAATTTGCAAAAAAAAAAAAAGGTCTGATCACCTCCCAGGTCTTAGAGGATTCTTCTGGAATCAAACAATGAAATTTTAAATTGTGTCTAATAAGTACATTTAAAATTTACTTATCAGATACTTACGAACAAGTTCTAGGTCTTAGAAGAGACAAAATTTATATTTACGTGGAAGATACCACTTGTATATGGCTAGTCTACTTCTGTCTTTTTCTTGTCTTCTCTCGACTGCACTCTGTTTATGTGGAGATGTTTTATTTTCAGGCAATGAATGCTGTTATCAAAACTTGGCGAGATGGGCCATATATATTTATTGTGCAAATTGCACTTTCAACTGCAAAGGATTCCACTGCCAGACTTAAAAGAACTGAGAGAACAACACCTTCCTCATATCAGAACAAGCCCTTTACAAGTAAGATAGCTCATTTTCATGTGTTCCCAGTCTAAGTAGTCTAATGTACTCTTAGTATGTACAGTATGGTTCAATTTCATAAGACACTGTCTTTGCTTCAAATAGGTAGAATATACAGTTTATTTAAGAAAAGAGGTGATTGCTTCTGTCTTGAAGATCCTGAGACTGTTCTGTCAGTTTACTGACAGAAATCGAGAGTCAATCCCAAGCATTTCAGTTTTGAGGCTTGCTCTTTTGTTCCAGAAATGTGCAGACCAATACAGTGATCTATACTAATAAGTCAAAACATAGAGTACAAAGATCATAATTATCACCTTGATACTATATTTAAGAGTGCACTGATAACCTATTCAAACTTTAGAGAAGTTTAAAAATCCCCTCAAAAAGTGAAATTTTATGTATTTCTGAATTTTCCCTGTTATACATGAATCTCCAGCAGAAATTACTTTTTAAGTATTGTCATGAGTTACTTGGTAATAGGGCATGTTTTAACTGCATGCTTTTGGCTGAGTATGTTCCGAGTCTTAGCTTTCTTTATTAAAGTGCAAGTTAGATTTAAAGGCCATGTGAAGATGTGGAATTTCTTTTTCATGCTTAAGTGAAAGTCAGTTAAGTCCTGGCTTCCTCCTTTTGGTTTTTGTTTGATTTACGTATTGGTTTGTCTTTTGACAGTGACAGTAGAACTGAAGGGGCCATATGAGTATCTTTCACTTGCAGACTACCCTCTGATGATTGTAAGTAAACTAGCTTTTCTTTGATCTGTAAAATTCAGTTTATTTGAGTGTCAATTAAATACTCTGCTGTCATACGTCAGGGACCACAGAGCCAGTGTCTCAGGTGAAGAAGTTACTTAGCTGAGGGTGTTTTTTGGTTTGATGGGCTATTTTTGTTTGGTTGGGTTTTTTTGTTCTGAGTACAGGGTAGGGAAAACAGACACAGATTTCAGTTCCTTGTGTGTGCTGCCAATGTTGTCCTTCACTGGATTGATTGAGTTAATGGTTGGTAATTTGTAGTTCCTGAAGTTATTAGTATTATTAGCTCTAAACGGAGAAGTTTTACTGGTGCTGTTATTCTCCTTAGCTCATATCTTGGAAAATCTGCTATTCCATGCTTTTGTTTGCAGCTACCCTTTCATTTGTCACTGCTTTCTTTGTTCCTTTATGGCTTAATCTTGCTTCCTCCACCAGCTGTCTTACACCCCACGAGGAGGTCTTTAATACTGCCTAGCAGTGAAAGCATAATTGAGCTACAAAGAGCTAATCCCCTTTTTATTCAATGGAGTTATTGACTTGGTTTCTAGTTTCTTCTGTTGAGAATGCTAAACAATAAAGGAACTTGAAATGTTTATGTAGTGAAGACAGACTTTAGCTGGGGATCAATAATAAGTAAGGTCTCTAGCCTGACTGTATTGGCAAGAGCAGCCTGTCAGTAGTGGAGCCTGGCAGCATTTCTGAAAAACACATTTTACTTCCTGCAGAAGCAAAAAGCCTCCAGCAGCTCTATTGAAATGTAATTCACTAGTGTGAATATCCCGTGTGACAGGACCAGAAAAGAATCTGTAACTCTAAATGTTTTCTCAGTGGAACATCTGCATGTGAACTATCTTGCCTAGGTTCTTACCACTTGAACTGCCTGGATTGGTCAGGTGTGAAAATGTGTAAGGATCAGTAAGCTACTCTCCTAAGGAAGGTATTTTCAGTTAGTGAAAGTTTTGATGGATTGTGCAGTTGATTTCAGTATTTGCTTGGTTTAAAAGAAAAAAAACAGTCTTCCTTCTGAAGGAGGAGACTGCTTGATTATTAAGCACTGTCCTATGCTTTGGCTAACTGCTTCCTGCTATTCACTTAGTGTGTTACTTTCTCCTAATTTCTGTTCTTAATCTTAAGTGTCCTTTTGAAAATTTTAACTTGCTTTGGTGTGGTTAGAAAATTCAGCATTGTGTAACATTGTCAAGCTTACTGTTTGCTCTATGAGACATACCATGAAAAGTTCTTCTGAAGCAAGTAACATTGAACCAAACAAAAATCACAAAGTTTTAGTATCTAAATGAATATCTGGATTTCTTTCTCAGCTGCAGGTTTTTTGCTGGCCTAAAACTTGGTCAAAACCTGAGATTCCTGGAAATTAGCTTTTGAGAAAAGTTGTCAAATTATTTGAACGTAGGGCATACAAACATTAGTTGCTTATCTCTGTTCTGTGGGATGGTGTCTGAAGGTGGCCTGTGAGTTTATTTGCAGAGTACTATAAATGTATGATGAAGTTATTAATAGAACAATACATGAGAATGACTAGAGTTTCTAGTACTTGATGATTTGCCTGAATTCTTACCTTTTTGGAATCTAGTAGCATGTGTCTTCCTTAGAAAAAAATGCCTGTGAATAAATTGGCAGACTATTCTTCAAAGGAGAAATTGCGCCGTAATTCAGTTACTCTCATTTGCTTTGTTGAGAGATTAGACTCTCACTGTTAAAGAGTCTGGAGAAGACAAATGGAACAATGCTTGTCTATGTAAAAACTTCCAAAGTTCCCATACTAGGGGAGAAAATATAGAGTTATCTTACAGCTGTGGAATGGAAACAAGGAAATTATTTTTCTGGGTCCGACATTCCTATTTCTTTGTTCTTTTTGTGTAATAGTTTTTCATGGTGATGTGTATTGTGTACGTGTTCTTTGGAGTTCTGTGGCTGGCGTGGTCAGCCTGTTACTGGCGGGATCTCCTGAGGATCCAGTTCTGGATTGGTGCTGTTATCTTCCTGGGAATGCTTGAGAAAGCCGTTTTCTATGCTGAGTTCCAGAACATCCGCTACACGGGCGAGTCCGGTAGGTGGCAGTTGCATTGTGCAGGGTGATTGAGGGGGCATAGCACTAATGGCTTAGTATTGCTAAATTGGGGTGGCAGATACATGATTACTTGTTTCAGAACAATGAACAGGGAACCAGAGTTCCTGTATTTTTCTATGTGGTAAACATCATGCTCCGTATTCTTCTAAAGGTAAAATGGTGTTGCTTTCTTTGACTCCTGAGAGTAGTGTTTTAGAACACTATATATATTATATAGAATGCTACATTCTGTGCTGCAGTGCTGGTTTTAAGTTTAAAATAGGACTTGTTCAGTGTAGCTTGTAATTAATTTCTCACAATTGATATTGGCCTTGGAAAGATACTTTGAAACTCCTTGTTCAACATGACAGCTTAGATAAACTCTTAGTAATCAACCCATACTAAGGGTGGAATAGGTTTCTTAATTCATTAATGAATAATCCAGTTTAAGAGATTCCCTTTACGTAAAACTCTTTTACTCTAGTTTTGAGTTTCAGGCTGGATGCATACAAATGAAACTCTGCAGGTAAAATGTCATTATCATTTTGCTAATTGGCCATACCCATGGTGCAGAAGGTTTTGTTGGTTGACTTGTTTGGACGAATATCTAGGCTGGATGTAAAATTTTTCTGTAGCTTATTTTTTATGCCAAGTGACCTGTCTTTTCTGAAAGCTAACTCCAGATGTAGATAATAAAAAGATTATGCACTTTAATAGCCTACTTTCTGTGTCTGCTATCATATTATAATTGCAGGCAGTAGTTAATAAAACAGGTATTATATTTTAATGAGCTAACTTCCTCCTCTTTGCTTCTGGTAGTTCAAGGAGCAGTAATACTGGCTGAACTTCTTTCTGCTGTGAAGCGCTCATTGGCTCGAACTCTGGTCATCATAGTCAGCCTGGGATATGGGATAGTCAAGTGAGTAATTCTGTTATGGGTTTATTGTGTTCTATTTCAAGGGTTTTCGCTATTGTTTTTTAAGAATTTAGGGCCGTATTTATCTCCCTGTATTTTGCTTATTAAAAGGTAAGTGCTTTAGTTAAGTGCTCAGAAGATCTGGACTTCTTTACTAGTTAACAGAGACAGTTCCTTACTGTGATTACTCTTCTTTCCTTCTGTGTGCTACTGGAGGGAGGGTTTCTGAGTCATTGTTGAGTTGCTCCACTGACTGGAATAGGAGCTTTATGGGCCTGCCTTCTGGGTGAGGGGCAGCTTTTATAACTGGGATAGGTCAAGAATCACTGATAGGGGAGTGGATCTGCTTCAGTAAGATTGGCTCATTTGTCTGTCCACAGCTGTATTTAAAAACACATATTAGATGGCAGTGGGAATTTTTGGCAAGTGTGGATTTGCTGGGGGAACTAGTGAAGAAGTGGGATGAGACTTAGTGAAATAGTCATGGAAAACTAAATAGGTTAATTAAGAAACAGGACTGTTGCTAGCCTCTCCCCTAGTCACATCATGCCATAAGTCAGAATGAATAGTAAGTTTCAAGAACCAAAATAATATTTCTGGATCTAGATGTGGCTTCTTACAAGGACCTTTTATTCATATGCTTCATACCTTATGTTTAGATTCAAATTGATATGACTTCACTTTTTGTTCCCCACTTAATCTGAGTTTCACTTTGTTTCCTACAGGCCTCGCCTTGGAGTGACTCTTCACAAAGTAGTTATGGCTGGAGCCCTTTATCTGTTATTTTCTGGCATGGAAGGTGTTCTTAGAGTCACAGGGGTCAGTAATAACTGCTTGAATTTTCCCATATGCCATAGACACTATTGGCTGTGTGTATTTGTGTGAACAGCTGCTTTCCCTCCCCATACCCAACAACAACCAACCCAAATTCCCACTGCTCTGGTTTTGGAGGCTGTGCCTAGGAAAGTGCGTGTGAGGGGTGCTGCTGCTGAATTCGTTAAGCGCGCCTTGGAATGTGGATTTCTCTTACTCTGTTTTTGGGATAAAGTATTTAACTTGATGTGTATTTGATACTTTTCCAGTTTTTCTATGACACTGTGGCTCTGATAGCAAACTTGGTCCTGTCCATGATTGATGCCTGTATTATTTTGTGGATATCCTTTTAAAAACTGCAGAATGCTGCAACCTTATTCATAGCTTATTTTTTCTGTCTTCCACTTAAAAGGAATAAAAAGTGTTTTGCTTGTTTGTGTGAGGACTTTGATAAGTTTATGATGTACGTGCAGAGGCAGGCTTTGCCTTCTTAGTCAAACTCAGAGTTGCCAGTGAAGCTTTTAGTTCATCCATGGATAGTGTAAAATATTTAGTTATTACCTCTCTAGCAAGCTGGTTGCTAGTTTTCTGTAATGGAAGTGGACAGAGCAATTAATCACAACAACTGCCTCAGCAGAGACTCCTTCTAACAGTGCTAGATTGACTTAATCTGGAAAACTGCTTCTTGCCTTGCTGGTGGAGAACTGAGAACTGACAATGTGGTATTGTCAGTTCCTCTCTGTGCATTGGACTAAACTCTTGGTTCAAGCTTTCTGTTTCTGTAGCAAAACTTGGAAGTGTTGTGGTGGCGTATTTGTGGGCTCTCATAAAACAGCCTGACCCTCCTCCCATCTCTACTTTGTTTTCTTTTCAGTTTGTTCTTATTGGCTCTCTCTTTGTCTCCAGGCCCAGAATGATCTTGCCTCCTTGGCTTTTATTCCCCTGGCTTTCCTAGATACTGCCCTGTGCTGGTGGATATCCTTCACTGTTTTACTTGATGGGGTGTGTTTTCTTTTGAATTTGGTGGTTGTGGTGTTTTTTGGTTTTTTTTTTTTTTTTTTTTTTTTAAAAACAAGATCCAAGTATGTATTTTTTTCTTCCTCTAGGAAAGGTTATAGAAGTTCTTTAACTGAGTGTTCGGGTAACCTTCTGCTGCCTACTGCTTACCTAGTTTTTGTTGAACTGGATGTGTCTGTGTAAAGCTGCTCCAGAATATAGTCTGTTACCAGAATCTCATTCTTGAGTGTGATAGTAATTTGTTCTAGTGTAGCATGCATGTCCTAGCACCAGAGCAGTAGCCTGTGAAGAAATTACTTGGTTTATGTTTTGGGGAGAAGGTTGTTTAGTAACATCAAAACTAAAAGTCTTTCTGTAAAATTCAAACTAGTCTTGAAATAAATGACGAAATAAGGCAGTGTTTATTTTTTGGTGTCTTGACATATTCTTTCCAAGCAACCATGATGTTGTGTGACTTTAGCAACTGACATCAAATGCTGAACTTGTCTATAGCAAAATCCCTGTAAAGTGTTTTTAGTGAAAGTCAATCACAAAAGCTCTATTTAAAATGTGAATAGCTTGCTGTCCAGCTGTGAGAACCACAGTTCTCCCCTATCATGATGTCTCTCCTAACCACTTGTTTCGTCATTGTGGAATTAAAATTAAAGAAAATGTGAAGGCCCCCATATAGATTAAATAGATTTTAACTAATTTCTAATTCAGGCTTTACTTTTCATTTATCAGAGAGTCATTTATGACTCTTTCCTGAGGGAATGAGCCATAGCCCAAAACAGTTGTTTGGATACCATCTTTGTGTGACAAGTTACAGATGTAGATGACTAAATAACTTGAAAAGGACAGATTTTGCTCTCTGGTACCTTTGCCATAGGATGAATCTTTTCTGCTACTGAGAATGGTCTGAGTTTTGGAGGGCTAAGTGTATGGTGGAGAGAGCTGTTGATTGTAAGGTCTGTGTCCTTTGTGACCAGCTTTACCCTTCAGAGACTTTTCCTTGACTTTCCATACATATTCATCAGCTTAACTCAAACAATGAAGCTGCTAAAACTTCGAAGAAACGTTGTGAAACTGTCTTTGTATCGGCACTTCACCAACACACTCATCTTGGCAGTAGCAGGTAAGCAAAAAATTATTCCAGTTAAATAAAACCATTTTTCATTTTCATATGGAGCTTGATTTGGTCACTAGAGTAAATTTTTAGGTTTGATGACCTTGTGTAAGTACAATTCTTGGTATTTCTAACACTTCACCCATTTCTAACAGTGGATATTTGCCAAGTGTTATGTTGGTATGTCAGAGACTGGATTATTAGTTCTGATGTTAATGAGATTAGTAGTTCTGTGCAGCTCCTCTAACAGCCCTTTAGTCCCACTTCAAGCAGCCATGGGTAAAAGTGTATTATTACCTTATGCTGTTAAATTCACAGTGATACCTTTTTGCCAAAATCGAAGTATCACTGTATAGTATGGGATTTTTAAGATGTATGAAGGCCAGAGTGATTCTTGGAAAAACTAGTTTTATAACATAACGCCCTCTCTATTCTGAAGAATACGAATTGAGTTCCTTCTTGCATTTATAGTAGTGGTGAACTGAACTTCAGGAGTAGATCTGTTGATGCTTCCAGATACTATGCTAACAATACCATGAGCAGAAAACTTCTGAAGACTGTGCTTTTTAATTTAAACAAGCAAAAAAGTACTTTCCTTTTGAACAACAGCTCTGATGAAATTCCTTTCATAACCTGTTTTTTAATCACTTTAAAATACTTCAGTGGAGGGAAATCTCTTCTAAAACTGTGGTAAGAGCATAGTTTGAATGTTGGAACTGTTGTGGTCATGATCTGAATCTTAAGGCATTCTAGCAGATTAGATTCTTCAGTTTCTTCAGGGTCAGCCTTACTTGTCAAGTGATAATGAAACCATGGTTTGAAGGCTAGATAAAAGTCATATAAGAAGAATAAATAGTAATTAGGAGTTGGGTAAATACTTTGTATTTGATTTATGTCTTGTGCCTTTGAAGAAACATGAGTAAAATATACTGGTCTACGCTTAAATTTCTGTCTAAGGTCAGTGCAATAGAACCATTGCTTGCTTTCCAAAACTATTAAATTGAATTTCAGGATTTCAGTATTGAGGTCTTTGATCTTTGGGAAACACGGTCCTGTTAATGGGATGTTTAAATTGGCATCTTATGTAGTAACAAGCAGCTTCTTTGTTTGAATATTGCAGCATCTATTGTATTCATCATCTGGACAACCATGAAGTTCAGGCTGGTGGACTGTCAGTCGGTGAGTTTGTATTAAATGCTTTCTACAGTTGCTGCCTCTTGATAAGTTTATATTTGGCAGTGAGATTGCCACAAAGCACTGCATGCTAAAATTCTCACTGTTGTGGGTAATAAGCCTCTTTGACAAATGCCTATAGTTCAGCCTTGGAAAGAGATGACGACATGAAGTTTCTTGCTTCACAACATTTTTCATTTGTGCTGCTGTTTTTCTTGACAGGACTGGCAAGAGCTATGGGTGGATGATGCCATCTGGCGTTTATTGTTTTCAATGATCCTTTTTGTCATCATGATTCTGTGGAGACCATCTGCTAACAACCAAAGGTTTAGCTTTTCTTACCTCTGTCTAAAAATACTCGTGTTTAGGAATGCTTGTTTATTCAAAAAGCACTGGTGGGTGATTTTTAGTTGCTGTGATCAATAAGCAGTGTGTGTGGGGAAAAGTAAACCTAGAGAAGTTACATATGTAAAATCCAGTCTGTTCCTGATGCTCAACTTACTTAAGAAGTGACTTAAACTTTGGTTATGTAGTTTAGCATCTGTCTTAAAAAAAATGAACTACACAGAATAATCAAGCCATGTCCATGTTGGGGTAATGGATCTCTTGGGAGACAAGAAGTGGAATTCTAAGACAGCTTTCATTCTTTCACTTCTATAGGTTTGCTTTCTCACCACTGTCAGAAGAGGAGGATGATGATGAGCAGAAAGAGCCAATGTTAAAGGAAAGCTTTGGTAAGAGAAAAAGATTTTCTCACTCAATTTCAGTGTTGAAGACAGTTCCTTGGAGGAAGGTGTCTTGCTCTGGTAAAAATTTTATTAATGCAGGGAAAGCAGAGTCAATTGCCATTGATACCCAGAGTTCTAGAGGAAACACTGGCTTTATATTTAGTATTTACACTGCCTGTTTAATTCTGGGGTTTTTCATTGATACTGAAAACACTGTTTACTGCTGTGGTTGCTTTCATTTCCAGTGGACTTTGTTTGATGAAATATGTCACGTCTTAGGTTTTAATCCTGTTGTGATGACAAGGATCTCTTGGATATTGTTGGTAGGCTGTAGTTTAATGTGCAGTTCTCTTCTGAAATCCCATTTAAGAATTTTCATTGAACTTTGAAATCTTCTTTTCTACATTAGGGCTTAGCATAGGAATGTCCAGTGTAAACCGTAGGAGCAAATATGTTTATTTGTGAAATTGTCTATTGTAACACCTCTATAAGCTGTGTAAAAGGTAGGGCTACATGCCTACTGCTGTCTGTCCACAAATTGAGTTGTGCTGGGATATATCAGTGCTGTTTGGCTTGTTTAGGAGCTGAGGAGACGTCTGTAATCCATGAGGTGCGTTTGACAAACCAGTGCTATCTGGCTGTCTGCCAGGCTGGGAGATGCATGCTGCTTCTCAGGTTTTAAGGCAACTAAGTGACTGGTCAGCAGTCAGTAGGTAAAATAAACTTTGGGAGCTGCCTATGTCTCAGAATGGTTGAGGCTGGAAGGGACCTCTGCAGGTCACCCCTCTGCAGGGGTCCAAGTCCCCTGCTCAAGCAGGGTCACCCAGAACACATTGCCCTGGACCATGTCCAGATGGCTTTTGAGTGTCTTCTAGGATGGAGATTTCACACCTTCTCTGAGAACTGTGTCTGAGTTCTATGCTGCTGATGTCTGACTTAAAGGACTAGAAATCTTTATTTCCTTGGTAAAACTTTGAAAATCAGTAAAAAACTACATACTCCATCTGTCAGGAAAAAATACTGCAAGCCCTTCAAAGGGGAAGCAGTCTAAATCATTAGCTTGTCTAACTCTGTCTCTTTGATCCTGATGAAATATCCTGGATGAACACTCAACACTTTGACTTACAGTCTATGAACAATTATAATTCAGTTACCTCAATCGTTTTTCTTCTTTTGGCTTCAGAGGGAATGAAAATGAGAAGTACAAAGCAAGAACCAAATGGGAATGTAAAAGCAAACAAAGTTGTGAGTATGACCTCTGTACTTTGAAGAATATAGGTTCATCTCTTCTTTGTATACTGCCATTAGGAGTACACAAATATGCCAACTTTTGAGCCAGTAAATGGGAGCTTTTTGGTTTGCTTCAGAGTGTGAGTCAAAGTAAGCACAGTACTGCCGAAAAGAAAGTAAATACAGGTTTCTCTCAAGATTTCCTGTAAATTTAGTGGGAACTTAAGAATTCAGTCTGTTCTTTAGGAATATTTCTGCAATTCAGTGTAGATAGAACTGTGTAATACAATATTCTGATAGTGATTGAAACATTTTTTAAACAAATTTGTCAGTCTGAGAGGGAGGCTGAGCCATATTTTAAGTAAATTGCCCTCTGGTTTTGAGATTTGTGATTCATTACTTGAATGGGATATTATAAGCAAAGCAACTAATGACTTTCACATTCATCTAGGAGGCCTAAAATATGTCTTGGAATCTTTTAATAGAATTCATGCATAAATTTAAAAGTACAAAAGACCTGTATGAATTCATTATAATAGCAATCATGTATTTGTCAGTAGCATTGTTTTTTCTCAAGGGTTGGTTGCAGCTGTATACTACTTACCTGAGGATAGATAAGATAAAAATCAAACTTAGCTATTTTGTGAGGGGGTGATGGTGAAGACTGTTACAAAGTTCACAGCAAGTGGGTGAGTTTTTTGTTACTTTTTTTTTTTTCTTGAAATAGGTTTTTATAATCCAGAAATCAAATTGAAAGAGTTTTTTTGTGTTTGTTTGTTTTTAATTTTTTAACTGACATTATAAGTACCTTGGTTTTTGTCAAGTAGGTTGAGAAGAAAAAGGCTTGCATATGACAGCATATGGGAAAACTGACTTTTTTTTCTGTTTAATTTCTGTACTTGTAGCAAGAGGATGATCTGAAGTGGGTAGAGGAGAACGTTCCTTCATCAGTGACAGATGTGTGAGTATTTTTATAGTCACAATAAAGACACCTTCTTTTCCCACAGGAATACATTAAAATGCTTTAAAATAAATTATCAGTTGTATGCTGCACTTCCATGGGCGGAGGCTGGGTTCAGCCTGGCACTGGCCTCTGATCCCTTGTATGCCGTCTGCTGGGGTTGCACACAGGCTGACATAAGGAACAGTCTCTTGGAATGTGAAACCATAGCCTGGTCTGCATTTTACTAAAGTTAAAACAATATACATAAATTCAGAAAACAAAGGATAAATGAACTGCTTTCTAGTGTTCTGAAAAGACCTTAGAGTATCTTGCTGAATGTAAACCATGGAATAATATAGCCCAGTTTTCAGCTTTATCTGGAACATCTGATGTCATTTTTGTGCTTATATAGTATATAAGGTAATATATAGGTAATATAATCAGCTATGTATACTGTCTGTATATCTTCTGCTTTCAATGAATTTTGCATGCTAGAAGTGCCAGTGCCTGTGTCTACATTTTTCATAACAAAACCAAAGATCATACATAAATATGTTCACAAATGTGAACAGGTAATTTTGGCAGAGGATCTGAATTCAAGTATGAAACTTTGCTTGAACTTAGGTAAAGACAAGAAATTAGGTGAATTTTTAAGAGGAAAAAATGTGCATTTTCTCAATTGAATTTAGTTTTCCCAGTTCTAATACTTATTTTTTGAAGACCGTTAAGATTTCTTGCAAAATAAAGGCATAGACTGGTATAAACTGGAAAATGGCACTTTGAGCTAATCTGCTGCAGGTTTTCTGTTTCTGCGAATCTGATCAGGGTTGTGAAGAGCCAAGATCCCAATAGATGGGAGATTGGTGGTAGCTGGGAAGGCTGAAGTACCAGTGGAACTTGTTTGACTTCTGGGACATGTTTTTACAACATGGTCCCACATTGTAAATGTCTTCAGTGCAGTTCAGCAGTGTTCCTGTATGAGTGAAGCAGCTTATTTCATGGCAACTTGGAAATTGTTCATTTGGTAATGAAAGGTATAATAAAAAAGAATTTTAAAATTGTGAAGATCATTGAGGATACTCCTTGGGCTCTTCCTTTTTTGTGTGTCTTTCTCTAATTTCTGTTAAATTGAAAGGTCTGGCTTGTTTCTTTTCTGTACCCTGAAAAGCAATGTAAGATTGAAAATGGTTGTCAGTGTGCTCTTAGAATGTGCTCTAATTATTTTAACTTCCTTTTTCCCCCACTGTAGTGCTCTTCCAGCTCTTCTGGATTCAGACGAGGTCAGTAATGAAATCTTTACTTCAAGTTAGTCTTCTGACATGCCAGGGGAGTCATGAGTCAGCTGATAAGATCTTGGCTTATTATAACTGGACTCTGCTCGTGTCAGTGCAACAGTAAAATACTGCAGTGGGGGAAGGATAGTGGGAACAACCATGATACAACTTCTTACATACAAATGTATTCTAAAATAAGTGGTGTATCCGCTGTCTAAGTTGGACATCTGACTTAAAATGCATATGAATGTTGTTTGTTGTGAATGTGCATGTTCTGAATAATGTAAATCTGCTGGGGAAAATTACAAGATTGGGTATTTTATTTTGCAGGAAAGAATGATTACCCACTTTGAAAGGTCCAAAATGGAATGAAGGAGTATCTTTTTGCTCTTGGAAGTGGAGACACCTCTTTTAAAGTTGCGTGGTGGAGCAAGTACATCCTGCTGATTTGTCTCTTGATCTCAGCCTTGAAAGTTTGATGCTTTAATGTCATGGAGGGTGTCTTGCTGTGGAAGAGGTTCATAAGGACATTATAAACGTTTTGGAAATTTGAATTTAAAGTTGCTGCAAGTTTGGATTTTTAAGCAATTGACATGTGTACTATTCCAGCACCTTCTGTAACTTTTCAAATATTTAATCTGTGAAACTAAAATTCCTAATGTCTGCTTGAGGAGTTTATATTTCAATGTTATACTTAGAGGTGAACTGCCTGTACCTTTTTGGGGGGAGGGTGGGGACAGATAGAAATAAGCACTGAAGAAACAACAGACCCATTTTCTGGTAGATAACAACTGCTGTTGTATGTCGTGTGTCCAATATGCATGAGAGAGTTTTAGAGAGAAGCTCCTGTTGATGAAGAAAATTAATATGCCAGAAAGGAAATATTTGGAAAAGTTACAGTGATATGAGTTTTTAACAAAATCAAGTGCAATTTTATTCATAACACTGTGTATGAAAGATTTTCTATTTTAAATGCCATTGACCTGTAGGTAACAGCTGCCTAGAGCTAACACTTGCTGTTGTGGCACATCTCATTGCCGGCAATGTGGTGGATGCCTGGAAAAATTATTTGCCCCTACCTTTCATGTGTTGCATGATTTAATTTAAAAAAATACCCCAACAAATAAAACAACGAAAGCAAACATCACCAGAACCACTCCTGCAGTGCTCCACAAGTGCTTGACTACACGTTAAGCAGATATTTATAGGATGTCTCAGCAGAACTCTTCTCCTTTTACGTGTAACATCTCCCACCAAGAAGTTGGCACTCCTCTATGAGAAGATGGCATTGCTTTCTAAGGGATGTGAGCACTGCCTGCCTTACTTGAAAGAGGATTTATGGGGAGTCCACAGCGCTCGGATAGTTCTGTTCCCTAGTGTCTGTTTAGAATTGCTTCCCATGTGAGTGATTTGATGCTGAGCTTTCCTGACCCAGCTGGTCCCTGTGGCCAAGAGGTACTCTGAGATCACTGTGTTTCAGTCAAAGTTGCAGGTTTCTATTCTATATAATTGCATTTTGTTTCCCCTTTTGAAAAGAAAAAGAGCTTTTGGACAATGTTCCAGTTTTTGCTTGGCTGCAACAGCTGAAGTTGCAATAACTTCCTCATGGAAACCTGTCGTGAACTGTATGACAAAAGCTCTAATTTGGGTTCATAACCTTTAAAAGTGATGATTAGGAGGCAAGCAGCAGCTGGATATCTAGGAAGCAGATGTGGCTGCTGCTGGAACAGCGTAGAGCGTCAGCTTTTCTGGTTCTTCTCATAGCTTTGTCAGCAGAAGTGAACATGTGCCTGTACTTCATTCATTCCACTGTAAGGTCTGGTAGCTTAGCTGTAGCTCCTCTTTATCAGCAATTCAAGCTGAAACATGGCACTTTACAGTACAGTAGCTGAGGCACAAGGACATAGCATCTTCTGCCAGCTGTATTGGGGGGAGGGCAGGTGGGCAGAGAAAAAAAGCTGTGGCTATACCACCTCACTGCTTCTGCAAGAATTGCTGGAGCTCTTCTGCCATCCTCTTCAGGCCACAGATAGAATCTTTAATTAGAAAAGAATTCTAATTTGCTATGCTTAATTGATATAGATGAAAAAAAATATTACCTCCATGTCCTTTTGGGGAGAGGAAATTTTGTGAAATAAAGCTGCACAAAGCTTGCTATTTAATTTTTTTGTTTTGTTTTCATTTTTAAAGAAATCCTATTGTTTTGGGTTGTTTGGGTTTTTTGAAACAAATAGGTAAAAATGTTCTCTACTGGAAGCACAAAAGTTTGTATTTACTACTTAATAAAGGCTAGGCAAAGAGTAGAAAGGCTCACATTGTGTCCTTCCAGTTTCCTACTCCCTCCTCTCTTACATGAAGTGTTACCACCTTCACAGAGCTGCCTGATTTTAGCTCTTTAGTCTATGGCATATATAATGGAGTTATTCTTAACAGTTCTTTTTAAGATTGGAAATGAAGTCTGACATTTGAAAAACTAATGGAGATAGGGCAAATCATAAATTTCTGAAAAACAGTAAAAGAACCAACTACTTTACCTAATTAATATGTATTAGTAGTTTAATTAATAATTTAAAATAAACATAGCAGCAGCATGGTGCTTTCAGCCTCTGACTACAGGGGTCGTAGGCAATCCTTGTAGCCTTCTACCCTTCCATTGTACTCACTTCCAGCAGTATTTAAAGTTGTCCTGAATTCCACAGGGAGCTTGTTGACCCATTAGTTAGCAACTTTTTTTTTCATTGTTTAGCAGAGTTTCTGTATTGTTGGAAAGTAGCATCTGCCTCCTAGCCTACCCAGGTTTGTGCTGGGACTTGTCTGCAGTCTTTGGGAGAAGCTGTGAGAGCCCAGCTCCCACAGAATTGTGCAGGCTATGACATTGTCATTGCAGGAGAGATGCCAGGGGATGAGATGTGGGTGAGGAGCAAAGGGTGTGTTGGCAGGTTGCAGCAGGGTGGCCTCTCCCTCAGTAGCATGTTTAATCAGGTATGTTAGTTGTACTCAGGGATCTTTGCTTCTTCTGAAATGTGATCTTGCTCCTAAAGACATACTGGCCCCATGACTTGGAAAAACTAAGGAAAGCTTCAGCGAGCTAGATTAATTGAATGCTTGAAACCAGAAATCCTGCAGGTTGTTACCTGTAATTATGTAGTCAGGGAAGATAATTCAAATTTATACCCCTTCTTTCAAAAATAAACCATGCAAACTGTTCTGAAGACTTGGTGAGCTAGATGGAGAAAAGATGTACTCTTAGGTCTGGGATCTGCAAGTGTTCTTCAATAAGCTTTTAGTAATAATGTTCTACTTGCAGAAAAAGTAATAGTATTTTAGAGCTCAGGCACAAGAAACCTAAAATACTACTGACTGATATTTTAGAGTTCTTTTCCTGATTAGTTCTGTATGGATTTGTTGTTCATTTGTGAGAAGTAGCTGTTGGAATTGTAGCATGTATGTGCATACTATACAGAAAACTGAAAACAGTGAAGAAGATTATGTTGACCAGCTTTTCATTAGGGTGACAAGATGTCCCTGCTAGGAGCTCCTAGGGGAGGGACTGAGTAAGAGATACATGCCCTGGTAAAGAAATGCAAGAGGCTTGATAGGCACAGCGAGTCAGAGTCATAAGACCTAGGGAAGGTTATTCTGTAGATGTAGGGATGTGTGAGTTTGTGGGCTGTATTTATCCTCATGTTCACTTTATATGGCGTTTATGTTTTATGCTACGTCTTAAAGTCTGAAGATGGTAATGCTTCACAAATAATTTGATGCCTGGAGTACCCCAGTGTTACTGAAACATTGCCTTTCACTAAGTCAGTGCCCTGTCCCTTTTCCTTTTGTAGGGATCTTTGGTTAAAAAGACCAGCTATATGCCTGAGCCTTTGGCAGTTTGCAGTTTTTCTATCTGTGAAGGGGGATCTGACTTAGCACAGTCTCGTGCTTTAGCAGAAAATCTTCATTCCTGAGCAGGAAGGAAGCTGCATGTAAGAATGCTGTGCTTGTTCTCCCATTCCTGTGCTTTGATCTTCCAGCATAGAGCATCCTCAGTCCCTGTTTCCTAAAAGTGGTCTCTGTTGGTAAAGATGCTTGGAGAATTTTGTACCATGTGCTTTTTGAGTTTGGTTTCGTTAGTTTAGTTTCTAGGTCACTGGGAATGTCGCACCTCTCCATGACAAATGTGGCCGGTTCTGGAAGGGACAAAATAACAAGTAAAGATTTCCTCCTGGAGACAGAACTTCAACGGGCTAAGTTCATAGGCTGAGTTCATTAAAGTAAAACTTACGACCTCAAAAAATAGACATGTGCTTGCAAGATACGCCTCGCTGTTCTCATCTGGTTGTCACAGGTTGTGCAGATCAATTTCTGCCGTCGCATCCCGGGTGACTTTCCAACTTTCTCTGGTTTATGGTAGCCAATGGCAACCGGTGTAGTGACGTTTTGGGAAGACGAGAGTTTTTTCTACAGCCTATCCCCTTTTCGGGCTCTATGAAGATGAACACGGTTTATGCCAAGGTCCCTTCAGTGCTGTTCCGAGCCCCCGCGGCGGGCTGTTAGATGCCGGCGCGGAGCCCAGTGCGGCTGGGACCGGGCGCCGCTCCTGGCGGAACAGCCGCAGACATTTCCAGCCCACTCTAGTCGGCGGGGCGGGGAGCGGCGGGGCGGGGAGCGGCGGGCGGAGCCGCGGTGCGGAAGCGGTGCCGGAAGGGGCGGGAGCCGTGGGCGCGGGGGCGCTTCCGTCGGGGCCGTTCCCGTCGGGGCCGTTCCCCCGCCCCGCCGGTGCCGCCTCTGCCTGGGCCGGGCGCTGCGGCAGCCGGGGCCGGAGGAGCCGCCGCCATGCACGACGCCTTCGAGCATGTGCCGATCCTGGAGAAGCTGCCGCTGCAGATCGACTGCCTGGCGGCCTGGGGTGAGCCGGAGGGGCCGCGCCGCAGCCCGACCCGCTCCGCTCTCCCGTCCCGGGCGGCGTTCGTGCGGCTGCCGCGGCCGTCCTGCCCTGCCCGGCCCGGCTCGGCCCTGCCCGGCCCTGCCCTGCCCTGCCCGGCCCTGTCCTGCCCGGCCCGGCTCGGCCCTGCCCTGCCCGGCTCGGCCCTGCGGCGGGCTGGGGGCGCAGCCCCGGCCGGTGGCACCCTGAGCGGCCGCGGCCTGCCGCCCCCGGGCCGGGCCGGGCGTGCCGGGAGCCTCTCCCCGGGTCCCGGCGGTGCCGAGCTCCGCTCCCGGGGGCGCCGGCGGTGGCGGGCCCCGCTGCCCTGCCCTGCCCTGGCTGTGGGAGAGGCTGCGGGACTCCCGGGACTGTAACCCTGGGCTGCCTAATTTCTTGCTAAAAAAACATTCCTTGTGTTTTGACTTAATTTGGAGGGCCGGTGGTATGTTGAAGTCTTAGATTTAAAATATGTTTTGCACGTATTAGTGGTACATAATTGTGGGTTATATTTTTGTGCATACTTGAGAGTCGAGGTTTTGGTCAGGTGACTGCACCAGCTGTCCTTATGATTAGGCTTGATAAGGCTTTTCAAAGCTGTGAGCAGGTGCCATCAGATGTACTGCCATCATGCAAAATCAGCAATTAAAAAAGCTCCACGCACTATGGAATTGTGACCCAGATTAATTGTTTTAAGAAGTTATTTTAAGATTTATATCCTGAATGATAATGCTCCTGTTATACATGGATTGTTTATGATGGAGTTACATATTGGAGAGAATGTGAAGATTATTCCTTCTTTGCAGCTTTTTTCTTTTTCTCTCTTTGAAAGCATTTATTTAGCTGAACTAGGAAAAAAAGCCTTAAGATACAGACTTAGCAGCAGCAGTATGGTTTTGCAAAAAAGATGTGTAACTCTGTCTCTACAATGTTTCTACCAAGTGGTAGAAGAAAGGTCTTGCAGGAAATAAGATTTTATTAAAATGCAAATTTCTTTATGATGAGGAATTACTAGATGTTGAAGGAAATATTCTTGTATGCTGCTTTCTTATATGATATTCAGTGAGGAAGAAATTCAGTCATAATTAACAAGCCTTTAAAGGTTCTATGCTTTTTGTAGGTGTAAATGCTGTAAAGAGGAAGAGTGAAACTGTGCCATGGAGAGTGTGTATATAAAGGCCCTTTTCCATAAATCTCGAATGATTCTTGGTTGTCCACCAATCCAAATGTCACCTAAGCAAAACTGCCACTGTCCTTCCAGCCATAGCTGACTATTTCAGAGAGACGTTTTAGAAACTTGACCTAAAAAAACTAACAATCAAACCCATGTAAATTTGTTTCTCTTTCCAACAGTACTTCCCATTATGTAGCACTGTTCCTCTCTGAGAGATAATAATGTCTGAAGAATAGTTTATTGCTTCTTCACTGGTTTGCTTCTTTACTATCGTATGAACCAGTGGAATGTGATGGCTCAGCTCTCTATTCTGTTTTACTGCCTGATCTTGGGCTGTCCTCTCCTGAGAGTTAAAGCTACTTCTGTGCACTTCCACTGGAGAGATGATAGGAGACCTGTGTAGTCACTAGAGAAAGTCCTTTTTGGTGTTCGAAGCAAGTTTCCAAGGATTCTGATAAGTCTGTCATAGCCCCATAATGGGCACTGTGAAGAAAATTAACTCTACCCCAGCCAAGCCCAGCACAGCTGTGAAGGGCAGTATTTGTTGAACTAATTAGTCTTTTTCTTCTGTCTTTGTAGAGGAATGGCTCCTTGTTGGTACCAAACAAGGGCATCTTCTGCTTTACAGGATCAAGAAAGATGTAGGTAAGTTGATTTTAAGAATGGCACAAAAAAGTTGATTGTTTTTTTTTTTTATTTCCTGCACTTTTAGAGGTTGTAGTCATTTTAACACAAGTGTGATTAATTGCTGAATTTTTCCTGTCTAGGATTTAATGTATGTAAAGTATGCTTTATTTCAGTTTTCTCTCTGTTTAAATTTTTAGAAAGTGACTGTAATTTTTATGAATACGGTACAAATGTGTGTAGAAGCAGTGCAGTGTGTGAGTTGCCAGAGTTTTGATATGTGTCATCTTTTAATGACAGACTGGATTAGTGAGAGAGCAAATACATTCAGTGGTTCCATGAGCATCATGGATGGGGAAGAGGGATAAATACTAACTAGTTTTGTCAGGTATTTACTCTTTCCCTGCCTATTTGACAGTCCTAATTGCTCATAGTCTATTCTAGGACTTCCACAAATAGAACTATTCTATTTTTGGTTTAGTTAAAATCGATTTTCACTAAAGAGGTCTGTATTCCACTTTGCCTGCTATTATGTAGAAACTGATGTTATTGAAAGCAGTGATATTTTGTAGCATGGCACAGGAAAGTAAACACCAAATGTAAGTTTCAAAGTTTAGCTCTTGGAAAGATATTAATTTATAGCTAATTGGATTCTAGAGACTGAATTCAGCTTGATTTTTCTGAAACTTGTAGGTTTTCTGTCCAACTGGAACATGCTAGTCTTGAGTTGCTAGTGTCTTTATCTCACATGGTAAATTTCTCCCCCTTTTTTGCATCAATGCCAGGAGAGGTTATGTCATCAGAAAGTGTCTGTAAGTCTTTCTCCCTAAAACTCCTTTTAAACCTTTGTGCTGTAGTGTTTATTCCTTGTCTATTTTGCAATGATGTGCGCCTTAGCAGTTTAAGTTGCTGATATTTGATTAGTGTGGATAATATCTTTATGGGTATCTTTGTATCTCTGGTTTTCAAATTACTTAAATATTATGCTTATAATGTAAAACTTAGGCAAGGCAGAAATGTAACTACTGTTGAGGCTCTCAGCTGGGTACATGAAGTGTAATTTACATTTTCATGACTGTGTGGAAGACCCTCTGATGCATTTAGTTGTGATGAAAGCACAGATATGTTGAAGTGTCGTTCTTCCAGTGTTAAGTGTCCAAGTTTGCTTTCATAATTATTTGTAATTTACTTAGTGTAATATATACAGCCATGAGCAACTTCAGTCTTCTTCTGTCCTTCTGATAGGTTGCAATAGGTTTGAAGTGACACTAGAGAAATCCAACAAGAACTTCTCAAAGAAGATTCAACAGGTAGGAAATACCATCTTCTTGATGTGGGGACAGTTTTCAGCCAATAAATGAAATACCAAGTGTACATCTGCAGTGTCTGCTGTGCTTAACAAAAAAATTTCCCAAAGCTATAGATTTTCTTGGACGTGTAATAGCCAGATATTTTTGCCCGCTCCTCCCATAACAGGAGTAAGCTTGGTTTGGTTGCTAAAAAAGTAACTGCCAGTCTTGCTGCCTTTTTTTTTTTTTTTTTTTTTTTTCTGAGAATTTGTGCTCAGTCATTATATTGATTCTAGGAAAAACACCTTAAAGATTATGCATCCTCTTTCAGGATGCAGTACTCTGTATGCTTCAAAAGCATTTTTGTACTAGTAGCATACCAATGTTATAGCTTTTTCTACCAGCTTAGGTTGCAAATGCTATGTGCCAGCTTGTGAAAAGTGAGTGTAACTGAAAAGAGTTGCAATAGCTGAAGGAAGGTGGTGCATGGAAAACTGCCTTGCTGTTCTCATGATTTTGAGGCTTGCTTAGACTACCTATACTCAAGCCCTGTTCAGAGTTGTAGGTTATGAATGGAGTCACTAACAGCCTTCTCCCTTTCAGATCCATGTTGTTTCTCAATTTAAAATTTTGGTCAGTCTATTAGGTAAGTGAAGAAAAGTGCTTTAAGATTTAAAGAGCTTTTCTCGATGTCTGACTTTGGCACCCTTTCCACACACCTGCACAAAAGTCTGGTTGTTGAGAAGTCATTGTGTAGAACTTAGCTTTGCATTTTGCAGAGGAAGTATTAAGTAGCATAGATGGAGAATCAGCTTTGCCAGCTTGGAGAACGGAGGGTTAATGCTGATTTATGATTAGGAAGAAGTATAGGCATGCTTTAAAGTAAAATACAGTGTGTATTGGCACCTGTATGCGCATGTATGTATGCTTGCATATGTATATGTGTGCACTGTATGATAGGAACCAAACTTCTGACCAAATCTGCTTGTATCGAATTTACTGGTGATGTCTTACCAAACTTATTTTATATGCAGTTGTGATCTTTTGTTGTCTTGTGGAAGTTTTAGGTTTGCTTGGCTCTGGCTAACTTTCTTTTAACTAACTTATAAACTTCTAATGTCTTTTTTTTTGCTTATGTTACTCCTCCCTTCTTTATGATCTCCAAGTCCTGGCTCTTCCAGCTCCAGCACGTGTAGATTTCTGCTGCTTGCCTCCTCATGTGTACAAAAATTTGACCATAGTACCCTACACTTTCACTAAATTCAGGAGCCAGTTCAAAATGGTCTTTGTTCCTGCAGTCTTCCATCTTGAACTTGCTCTAGTCTGGCCTGCTTGCTGTCCCTTCCACTCTGCCTTCCCCTGCCTGGTTAGCACATGTTCTCGGTACCTTCCTATAGTTTTTACCAATGCTGGTGTTAATCTTCTTTTCTGCATTTATTGAATTTGTATGTGCCTTAGCATTTTTTCAATTTTTGGGAAAACACTTCTTTGCCTTTCTTGCAGCTCTTAGTTTTACAAGTTTTTTTTCTATAAACATAAAGTACAGTAGCTTGTTTGAATTAAAAATTATTCCGCATGTATTAAATAATAATTGGAATTCTGTTTGAAACAGAAAATAACATTTACGTCCATGACCTGTTGACATTTCAACAAATCACCACAATTTCCAAGGCAAAAGGTGCATCTCTCTTCACTTGTGATCTCCAGGTAAGGGGAGGAATACTGCTGCACAGACGTCCTTACTGTTTGTAATAAGGATTCCTTTTTCGTGTTACGGTATAGAATAGGCTTGTTATTTTGTGTTAGATGAAAATTTCATGGATATTCTTCTTAAAATTAGTACCTACTGCATTTGCTTAAGGCAACAGTTTTTAATTATATTTCTTACTCTGCTTCACAAGGTATTTTCCTGTGCCTGTTTTGATTGTAGCTTTTGATACAGGACTTCAAAGCATTTTTGTCCTATATAAACTTTGATTCTTCTTTTTTAATAGGTCCCCTTAATATGAAAGCCATTTCCTCTCCTTGCGTTGCCTGTGTACTAGCTCATTGTGGTTTTCTTCTGCAAGCAATTCTGTCTCTGGGTTTTTTTACTTTTTTTTTTTTTTTTTCTATTTATTGACCCAAGGAGTCCTAGAGCAGCTGTGGTAGATTCAAGCCCAAAAATGGTTCTGTAAGGTGTAGCAGGTCTCTGTTCCTATGATCTCGTTCATTAAGTGATTTCTATTCAAGTGAGTTTCTCTGCCTGCCCATGCCGTTCAGACACCTTTGTCATAATCAGAAGAGATGCTTTAGTGCTCTTCATCATTTTTTAGCTTTTTGTCCAATGAGAGCTTAATGTTAAATATTTTCTGGGAAGTACTCAGGGTTTTCTAGACATGAAAACTAATGTCTTACAAAGCACTTTTACATCTGGTCATTTAAAGTGGTTTTTATTTGTGTGTCCAGGCACTTAGCTTTCCTAGTATTTCTTGTCAAGAAACCTTTTCAATAGGTTAGAATATTAGATTATTAATAGTTTTATCTGTTAGTATAACACATTCTATGTGTTATTCCATTTCCTCACCTCTCCTATATTGCATAGAGTTCCAGCTATTTATCCTAGTATCAGGGTTGGACTGATGGCTCTGTACTTATCTTCTGTTTGTGTGTGTGTATGCTCTTTTATTTTCTTAGATTTCCTTGATGTCACAATCCCTGTCAAAGTTCATTTTTAAATATCCTGCCACCTTCCCCACCTCCTTCCTCCGCCTCCCGTGCTTCCTTTTTTAGGGAACGCCCTTCTGGCATGGATGAACAAAGCTGCTCTTCAGTGGACAGCTTTGCTTCTAGCAGAGGCTTTTTTTAGCCTTCTCTTACCTTACTTGCCTCTCAGTGAGTGCCTGTGAGTTAGGCCTGTCTGTTTTCACAGCAATCAGATACAGGGGAAGAGGTGCTGAGGATGTGTGTGGCGGTGCGTAAGAAGCTACAGCTTTATTTCTGGAAGGACAGAGAGTTCCATGAACTACAGGTGAGTTGTGTTCTTTCTGTAGCCAGGATGTCAGCAGGGAGGGTAATTGCTCTTTAGTGCTTGCCATGCAGTCCTGTTACTCAGAAGGCACTGCTGATTTTCAAAACATTGACGGTTGGTTCTGCAGAGATTTAACAATGAAACAGCAAGTAGAAGCAAAAATGCATGTTTGAAATCACAGTTAATGGCATTAAAACAGTTTCTTAAGGGCTGTATCCTATATTTTAATGTCCTGGTTGTAGTACACTTCTAAGTACTTGACTTTTAAGTCAGTGAAATGTATTATCATGCATACCTTACAAAAGCATTATGGAAGTAGGTGCACCACTTCTACTCAAAGTTTTTCAAGCATGTCTTTAAAGTCAGAAGATAGTTACTGACAAGTGTAGAGAGCTGCAGTTGTTGCATGAGGAAAAAAATACTAATTGGAATTGGTAGAGGCTTTTTCATCTACAGTGCTCTACTAGAAAATTATCAGCTAACTCAGAGCACACCTCTTTGCTGTGCATGAATCTAGCTTTTTGCTGAATACTGGTTTTCCTAGAGCAGTAGATATTGGGCAGAGGTGGTGGGGAATAAGGTGGCCACAAGAGAGCAGCCTGTTACACTCTGTGTTACCACATTTGACTTTTGCTTTTCATTCATAACAACCAGTTTAACCTGTTTTCCACAGGGGGACTTCAGTGTACCTGATGTACCCAAGTCTATGGCCTGGTGTGAAAACTCCATCTGTGTAGGCTTCAAGAGGGACTATTACCTGATACGGGTAAGACAAGGCTGGGTAATAGTGTTTTAAGATTTGGTATCAGTAGACACTGTGGAGGCTGCTCCCATGCTCAGGAACTTAGCTAACAGATTTATAAGAAACAGCATCTGCTACTCCTGCTATTTGTGGTTTTGGAAAGGGCAGTCTATGCCTGTCCTTCTAAACTGGTATTTTGCCAGGAAATGATCTTCTGTGTGTTGCTGCTGAGACCAGTGTTTGCAGCTCCTGCAGCAAAAAGGAATTGGAGAAGATATATTTTGTTTTGGCAACAGTCTGTGTAACCTCAGTTTGCATTTTATTTAATGTATTAAAAAATAAGATTAGCTCTAAAAGGACAAAGAGACCAAAAATAACTCATCTGGCATACAGTGAAGCTTAACCATTCTTTCATTTTTCATTCTCTAGCTGAACTGTAATTGTTTAAAAGCCTCTGAGCTTAGTGTTAATTTAATATTACAGTTTCCACTTAGACTTAATTTATGGCTCTAATTCTGCCTTTACAATTGGCTTCTGTAGGTATTATAGGAAAATAAGATGAAGATGAGGTGCACCACACATGTAAATGTACATACATGGGTGGCAACACTGATCTGTAGTCAAAAGGAAAACCACACATATTTTTTACAGTCACTTGAAACTGATGCTGCTCACAAAAGAAAGGATGCCTTTCTGCAGTGCTCTCCTAAATGTTGATTACTGCCATTCTAGTGATAGGAGTAGTTGTGCAGCTGCTCAAGCCACCAGGGTGGAGACCAACTGTCCAGGTGTTTACTGTGGGTTGGCTCTGGTGCCTGAATAACCTGTCCTTGAATAGCTTCATTTCATTAAATAGGCAGGAAAAGTAGACATGTTTTTATGGAGTTGATTTCTGGTGGCTAGCTGCTGATTTATAAAATGCTTGACCTGTAATTCAAGGTAAGCAGCAGGAATGTGTGGCTGGAGCTGAAGAAGGATTCTCTGTTTTGATTGTTATATCAGCTCACCGAGCAGCAATTTTTTTCTGTGGGTTCAGTTCCCACTACAGCATGTGGCCAAAATAATGAGTGGTTAGGGCAGGGAAAAATGGCCATGGAGGTTTCTAGGCTTTTATTTAGGTTTTTTTTAATGTGGCAGTGCTCGCTCATGCCAAAATAAAACAGTGTTAAAAGTTTTGGCCTAAATGGAGTGTTTGGACACTTCAGCTGATTTTGCTGCTGTGCTATTACACATTTTATAAACTGGTGTGAATGACGAGCTCAGCTACTATCATAATTTCAGACATAAAAGTAAATTTTTTGTTTTTAATTTCAGAACAATGTATAAACAGGATAAATTATGATATGCAGAAACTTTTATTGATTCTCTTTAAATTTGCACTTGTCCTTTTAGTGATTAGCCTGGACAGCAAGAACACTCTGCAGGATTTTGCTTTAGTCTTATGCAGCTTTGAAGAAAAGATTGTTTTGCAAAACACTTTAATTTTTTTTAATGTTCTTTATTATCCTAGGTGGATGGAAAAGGATCCATCAAAGAACTGTTTCCCACAGGGAAGCAACTGGAACCATTGGTAGCTCCTGTAGCAGATGGAAAAGTTGCAGTTGGCCAAGATGATCTAACAGTTGTGCTTAATGAAGAAGGAGTCTGTACTCAGAAATGTGCCTTGAATTGGACAGATATTCCTATAGCCATGGGTGAGAAGTAGCAGTTTGTTAATGGTTTTATTTAAATTTAATTTTTAACTCAAGTGTATGTGATAAAATCATTATGTTTGCAGTATTTTGAAGCCAGCTGGATGTGGACTGTGACAGTTTCTACAGAATTCTAAGTTGCACTCTGGGGAAGGTTTCATGTGTTTATTTTTCCTTGTTAGCCTTCTTTGCTTTTGGTCTATGGGCCTCTCTCCTCATAAAAAGGTGTATTCCATATCTTTTATAAAGGGCAAGGTCTGAAATGGAAGGTAGTGTGTTAGAGCACTGTAGTTCTGGGCACCTGAGTGATTCAGAATTTCCTTATGGAGAAGGATGAGAGGATGAGCAAAAGGCTTGGTAGAAGTCTGTTAGCAAATTGATGTCTCTGTTAGGCACTGAGTTTTATTTTGAATATGAAAAAGGTGCACATTTCAAGGGGACGAAAAATTGAAGAGTATCCTTAAGTCACAGCTTGTTTCGAGGAATGCCTGAGAACAATCAACTTAAATTTTTCACTTGTTTCCTGAACAGAGCACCAGCCTCCCTACATCATTGCTGTTCTGCCAAGGTACGTGGAGATCCGCACTTTTGAACCCCGGCTGCTGGTGCAGAGCATCGAGCTGCAGAGGCCACGCTTCATCACCTCTGGAGGGTATTGATACAACGCATTTTCACTATTTTCAGGCTAGCTGGCTGTATGTAGCACTCTGAAAAACTGGAAGAAGAGCAGCTTTTCTAACTCTCACGTTAAGATGGAGCATTGAAGCAATCTGTGGGGTTTTTTGTGAAGATTGGTGGAGGCCATACCTTGAGGAGGAAAGGATAGAGTTGAGGGTCATTAAGAATTTGTGACACTGGAGATTCAGTCTTCCTTCTGTTTTGCAATAATGCTCCATTTGCTCTTGGATTGATCCATGTTTGTATTATTGGACTGGGTTTCGTTTAAGATAGGATATTTCTTCTTTCTGAGCATTGAAACTTAATTCACATTTTTTTGTCTTGTTTACAGCACAAACATTATATATGTGGCAAGTAATCACTTTGTTTGGAGGCTCATTCCAGTGTCCATAGCCACACAGATCCAGCAGCTTCTGCAGGACAAACAGTTTGAGCTGGCTTTGCAGTTGGCAGTAAGTACTCAAAAACTTGAGTTTGCAGTGGATGCAATTGTGCAGAAGTACACAAAAGGATGTTTGCCATCTGCTTAACTGTAGTGAGTCCACTAATCAGTCACTCAGTGTAACCTCCCAACTGTCCACTTTGCACAAACTGGTAAACTCTAGGCCTTTTTTAACTGACGTTTTAGTTTTGTGCTGCCTCTATTCTATATTGATCTGTTGTGATTTAGATTTTGGGAAATCATCTTGCAAATGAGAGAGTCTCTCTCTCAGCTGTTTAATTGGTTACCTTCTTTTACATTTTGAGGTCAGTAGGACTTCAGAGTCTTCAGACTGCTTGTAAACAGTGTAGTCTGGAGTTTTGAGTTTTGTCACATGACCTTTTTTGGGTAATATTACTTCTGAAACAATAATTTGTTAGAGATACTGATGAAGTATCTTTAATTATATTGTTCATACTGTGTTAGGTTTTTTTGGTTTCTAGAAACTCCCCTTAATTGCATTTTGAATGCTGACTTGAAAAAAAAATTTGAAAAGGCAAATGAGTGAAGAGACATTTGCTGTGATGGAGCAGGTATACAAGTAACCAGAGGTAGCTTCAGACCTTCCAGGTTATCTCAGTGACACAATAAGCATAGACAGGCACCATCAGGGTTCACTTTGAGTCTCTTTTTTCTTTCTACTCTCTCCACAGGATCATGATCCTGTTAATTCTCTAGGGTGTTTCTCTCTCATATATGAGGCCTGAAAGTTTTTAATGTTTGTTAATTTGTACGTATGCAGGAAATGAAAGATGATTCCGATAGTGAGAAGCGACAACAAATTCACCACATAAAGAACCTCTTTGCCTTCAACCTTTTCTGCCAGAAGCGTTTTGATGAATCCATGCAAGTTTTTGCCAAGCTTGGTACAGGTAAATGCTTAGATTGGCATTGAATCACTTAACTTACAAGGAATGAAATCAAGGTCACTGGCTATTGTATATGGTTTTTTTGTTTGTTTTCTGTTATGTTTTCGTTTAAAACAGTGCTGTCTTGTGCTGATCAGTCCCCTGTGAACAGCAGACAGGCTGGGCAGCTATTTAGTATTTTTTTCAGTGGAGCTGGTGATTAATTACTTAATAACTTAATTAACTACACAATTAAGTGCAATTAAATAATTAACTACATTTAGTAAATTAAGTTAAATCAGGAGTTTGCCCTTTTTATAGAATATTTTTGTATTCTAGGGTATTTTAAAGCATGCGCAGCGTGTGCAGAGACCCTTTGAAATTGAATGCTTCAGCAGCTGCTAAAAGCCTACTTGGTCCTTATTTTTTTATTCCAAGCTACAGCTTCATTTGCAAAATCACTGGACTCAGATAAGGATCCTTAACTCTTGGTTTAGCCAAGATGCTGAAACCAGGAAACTTTTCTGTGCTTTTGGAAGCCACAGTAGTCTCTGATGCTGTTCCTCTGAGTCATACTAGGGCTGTTGGAAGAATACTTGAAGACTGAACAGTACTGTAGAATAGTGCTTAAGACGGAGATTCTTTTTACTCGTGACAGAATTTTCATGTGCATTTAAACATTATTTAAATGACTTATTTTCATGACACATAAATTTTACCTTGGAAAACTACAGTTAAGACAAGGACTGAGAACTCAAAGTATTTTGAGCTTGAATTAGAGGGTAGTAATTTTGAATTTGCTTAAACTCTGTGAAAACAGATGTGTGTTAGTTACAGATGGTACTATTTAGTTCTTGTTTCAAAAGCACGGTAAATCTCTTAAAAAAATTGCTTGTTCCTAGAAATCCTGTCTTACTGTCAGAGTGGTTAGTGCTAGGATTCTGCAAGAAGGGCAGTAAGATTGTAATAATGGCTTGTCTTCCCCAGTGTGCCAAGTGCACAGGTTGGAAGTTCCTGTGCTTGGACTTTGAAACATGTTTTACTGTTGCTTCTTTTGCATTGTTATAGCTTGTTTTCTGTAATGAGAAAAATTTTTTAAGGCTCTGGAATCTTGGGAATGTACAGGTAGACTACAGACTGCTCTGTTAGAAAGATAATCTTGCTCTAAGTTAACAAAAATAATATGAATGGTTACTAATACCAGTTATTTTTTGCATAGATCCCACTCATGTGATGGGTCTGTATCCTGACCTCCTGCCCACAGATTACAGGAAACAGCTGCAGTATCCCAACCCCCTGCCAGGGCTCTCTGGGGCAGAGCTGGAGAAGGCACATTTAGCTCTGATAGACTACCTAACTCAAGTGAGTGCTCCTCTACCTGGTTTTAGAGCAGGGTTATTCAGTTCTAGCGTGCTTTGTTGGTTAACTTCGATGTGCAGGAAGCAGTATGCCTAGTCCAGCTCTGTCATGCTAGCCTTAATGGGCTGTCTTCATGGCTGAAAAATACGGCAGCAGCTCCTGAATGAGCAGGGGAAGTGGAAAACTTCATGTGTGACTGGAAGGAATTTCCCTATGGATTGGATCTGAATACAAGTCCAGTATTTTATTTCTAGTGTCCTTCTGAAGAGAACTTGAGCACTTAATTTTTTTGTTTTTGTTCAATGATTCTTATTATTATTAAGGGCACTCTGTCCTGGAGATAGTTTGAGGGTATGCAGTAAAAGGTGGAATGGGAAATAATGGGCATTGTAAGTTTCTGCCCTTTTTATTTTGTTGTAACTGGAACCTGAATTGTTTGATTGCCATCCTTACTAGAGTAAAAGGAAGGTTGTGCCTGAAGGAGGATAGGTTTTATACCTAGTAGTGCAAAACCTAAGTTGTTTTCCAAATGTTTTAAATGTTTTCTGACTTCTCTAAAATGTCTGTTCAGGTTAACAGAATTTCCTTCTTAAAATTTTCTCAAGACTCTGGGCATTTTGCAAAACTATAATTAGGCAAAACAAATGTATACACCTGAATATGGTTGTAAAGTTTGTGTTGAATAGTTAGTGACAGTAAAATTCTTTGGGAAACGATTAAAGCAAGTTATTAAATTGGCTTAATTTAATCTTCGTAGTTGGCGGGTTATATATGCTGAGGTGAGATGTAGAAATCTGTGGCATTTTCCTGTTAAAATTTCATTTGATGTCCTGCAGAAAAGGAGTCAGCTAGTGAAGAAGCTAAATGATTCTGATCATCAGTCCAGTACCTCACCTCTCATGGAAGGAACACCCACGATCAAATCCAAAAAGAAGCTGCTGCAAATCATTGATACCACCCTGTTAAAGTGTTACCTGCATGTGAGTTTCTGTCTGATCTAGGGGCTTTGCCATGTGAGCTCTACTGGAATTTCAGAAATATTTAAGATGGAGAATAAGGAGCTACTTCAGAAATTCTCACACGACTGTCTGTCTTTGATCTAAAAAGAATGTGTAAAATCTTAGCATTACTTAGTTTCCTCACTGGTCAGGAAGCAGTTTGAGGGAGCGAGGCAAATGTGTCTGTTCCTGGTTGCTGCCTCTGTCAAAAGAAAGTGGCTGTGGCTGTGTATTTTTGAAGGTCTAATGAATGCTTTTATTGCCTTACACTGTTAAACACAGGAAAGTGTGATCTTGACTGTTAACAATGTTTTTCAAAGCCTGACCTCTGTTGTTGAAGGGGAGTGGCTTTGATATGTTGTTTTCTTTCTGTCCTCCTTACTGTAAGATGTTAAACTTTCATTTCTTATTTTTCTTATGCTGTGAGGCTTCCTTCCTCCCCTGCCCTCACTTCCAACTTAGGTTTTGTACTATACACTTAGAAGGTGCACTTGCAGTGAAGTTTAAGTGCTCCCTTTTTGCTTGCAGACAAATGTAGCACTGGTGGCACCACTGCTGCGTCTGGAGAACAACCACTGCCATATTGAGGAGAGTGAGCATGTGCTAAAGAAGGCACACAAATATAGTGAGCTGATAATACTGTATGAGAAAAAAGGTCTGCATGAGAAAGGTAAGTATAAGGTTGGGAGAGGAGAAGGAATAGAAGCATGTGTTCTTTGTATTGTGTTTTGACTTCAGTGAGCAGGCAGTATTCTGAAGAGGCTGTTAAATCACTTATCTTGTGATTAAATCTGTTCCTGTTAAAATTTGGTCAATATGTTCAAAACAAAACTTTGTTTTGTCTTCAGTAGCGTAACAGGAAAAATGTGCTTCATGTTGGAACTGGCAGCTATAAAGGAAATAACTCCTTTTGTTTTGAAAGCATTACAGGTACTGGTGGATCAGTCAAAGAAAGCTAACTCACCTTTGAAGGGTCATGAGAGGACAGTGCAATATCTGCAGCATTTGGGTGAGTGTGAAAAAGAGCAGTATCTTTGTGAGGTTTTTATTCATGTTTGGCTTGGTGGTTATTCTACTGTTTGGCAGCTTTCTGGAGTCTATCAAGCTGAAAGGGTACCCTTCTTGTCTTGTTTGGTTTCTTGCATAATACAGCCTTCAAGTATTAGCTCCAGGGATTTAAGTTTTGTTGAAACTTAAATATCTTATTGGAAAACATTCCTTATTTCTGACTAAAACACCCACTGCGAGAAAATGGGCCATAGTAATTGGAATTTTCTTCCAGTGATGATATATCATTCTGAGTGAAGTAGAAAATCATCTTTAGTTGACTCTTTTATATCAGTTTTTGGGCATTTAATGAAATATTCTTTGGTAGTTCTCAAGTAATTACAGATTCCTCCAGCCTCGTAGCTGTGGTCTTTTAAGTCATTAAGTATGTATTTCTGATGAGTATTTAATACTTGCCTTGTGTCAATACAGTAAGCACTTGTTTAATGCATCAAAGCAAATATTAATTGTGTGATTGGCCATCAACAATACAATTGATCAGTGCACAGGAAAATTATATATTTACTGGTGTGGTGGATAATTTTCTATGTTGCATTATTCTTTTTATCTTTTAAAGTAGTGTTAGGCAGAACCTTTTCCTATCATAGCTCATGTTTAAATTAAGGATTTGTTGCTGAGGAAGTTCAGAAATTCCCTGCCTGTGGCCTGTGTGAATGCCCATGCAGATGAATGTTATTTAATGAGCTCCTCCTCTGCTCCTGACATTTTCACTGTTTTGAGTAGGTTTTAAGTTCGTGTTTGATTTGCTTGGGATTTCAGCAAAGGCAACTTGATCAGTGTTTCAGCAGGGAGCTATTCTAATTAATGTCACACTTCTTTATAAGGAGTTACACTCTCTGTTTTACATGAGAACTTATTCCATGACTTGTCTTGTCTTTTTTTAAAATTTTCTCTCTTCCTGCAAATTCTGGAAGTTAATAGAGTTCAGTAAAATTCGGACCCACAAATTTATTGCCATTTGCCAAGTCACACTTTTGTTACTGGAACTTTGAGATTGGCTGTTCTGGGAACTGTTTCAATCGTTTTACTTCAGTGCACATCATCTGAATTTTTTTTAAAATTTTTTAAGTTCTGCTAGATGAAGATGCTGCTTGTTTTAAATATTGTGGGGTGGAGGAAAGCAAACAAAGCCTTTTTATAGAGTTGCTTTAAGTTTATATTTCTTGTATAATTGTGTTATGTTGCTTGGGCAGTGAATGCCTCAGTGATTCTGAGAAGGAGGGTGAGAGGAAAGTCATGTTTTCCTAACATGTTTTATTAGTATTGTGAACCAGATTGTCCAAACTATAGTGTTCTTTTTAAAGGGGCAAGTCCTACATTTTGCTAAAAGCTGAGAAGTAGTTACCTGTCATGTAGTTTCTATGCCAGTTACTTCAGTACTATGCTTTACTACTTGTTATAAAGTATTTGACCATTTGCTGTACAAGTCATTAGATTGACAGGCTAGAAGTGGACTGAAGGAAGTTACACAATGAAAATTTCACTTTTCTTTACCCTAATAAAAACAAGTTAAAAGGAAAGACTTTTGGAATGTGATTAAGACAACTAAACTTGGTTTGGGGCTGAATTCTTTACATTTGGTGACAGTATTTGAGTTCATTTTTGTTTCTGTTTGAAATCATGTTTGTGAAGCACTGAAATTGTAGCTTTGGAATGAGTAATTTGCTTGACTTTAGCAACAATTGAATTCTTCATGTAAATTAAGCTTTGCTGCCTCTGAAAGCATCTGCTTGTGTTGTGAATAGATAGATATTTATGATTTTAACATTGAGAATTGTTGCTTTTTACATTCCAGGCACAGAGAACTTGCACTTGGTATTTTCCTACTCTGTCTGGGTGCTAAGAGATTTTCCTGAAGATGGACTGAAGGTAAGTGTGGTTGAAAGAGGTACCCTGTTATTGACATTCTTAGTGCATTATATGGAGTTGGGGTAACTCATTGTAAGAAGCTTATTAATGCTAAATCAAATTAAATACCTAATTTGTGTTTTCTGTATTCAGTACTGGTGCTAATGTTAGCAGTAGATAAAGCAGGGTGAGTGTGAAAACACTCTCACTTTTTCTTACACTTTTCCATTCTTGGAACACCTTATATTATAATACATAGCTAGGAACCTTTGATACAACATTTCATGTTACTGGTGCCGCACTTTTGCACAAGAGCCTAATTGACTATTTAAGTGTCAAATGTTGATTTGCTTATAAAATTGACTCCCTGTATTTGGGAGGTGCTGGGCTATGTAAGCGAAGAATGTTCACTGGGGCAAAAGTGGGGATGTTTATAAATCTTTTCAGATGTGAAATAACTTCTCAGTGCCTGAATAAGCTGCTCAGATTTTTTTTAATACTACTTGTGCTTACTCTTTGGACACACTATGATATGTGTGTCCACAGAAAAAGCCTCACAGAATAATATAGTGTGGCATTAGAAAAAAAGAAAATCACCAGTCTGAATAAATTTTTATTTAACAGATATTTACAGAAGACCTCCCTGAAGTAGAAGCTTTGCCACGAGACAAAGTGCTCAGTTTCTTGATAGAGAATTTTAAAAGCTTGGCTATTCCTTACCTGGTAAGAACTCAATCTCTACTAGTGTGTTTTACCTTCAGTTCAAAAACTTGTATCTTGTATGAATGTTACATACAAGATGCAGGCTTAGGAGTTGGAGCCTGATGCTGTCTCACAGAGTGCTAGCTCTGCTGTAAGTTGTGCTAAGAAAACATAATTAAAATACATGAAATCTTGAAGTCAAGTTTGGTAAACGATGCATGGAATTGTTGCTTATAAAGTATTATTTCCTGGAGGAAGTGTCTACAGCTGAGCCTTAACATGTATTTGCAGGAACACATCATTCATGTCTGGGAAGAAACCGGTGCGGACTTTCACAACTGCCTGATCCAGCTGTACTGTGAGAAAGTACAGGGCTTAATGAAAGAATATCTCAGTTCTTTCCCTGCAGGTCTGTTCAAACTTCTCTGGTGGGAGGGCCAGGGGTATGGGACAGCACAGGGGAGCCTTCATATTCCATACTGTTGTAAGCCCTCCTTGTTGACATCCAGCGTAAGATACCTAAGTGAGGGAGGGAACTGGAAAACAGAAGTTGTGGGTTTGTAGGGTAGTCTAGTTTATTCCCTCTGGAGAGATCTTAAGGGATCAAGCAACACTTTGTTCATAATTAAGTGGAATGGCAGCTCCTGCTCCTTGACTTCTGCATGTTAAGGGTAGGGAAGGGTTTTGAATAACTTAAGTATTGCTTTAACCAGCCACTTGATGTGTTTTTAGGAGTTGAAGTTAATTTTGCAGGCACATGAGCATGCCAACCCATGTAACAGTTCTATCACCATTTAGTTCTTCTTCATAATGATTAATTTATCTTCTTCTGTTCACTAGTGCGGTGAAATAGTTGTAATAATTTAACTTATGTTGTTTACTTTTATATAGATAGAGCTCCGGTGCCTGCTGGGGAGGAAGGAGGAGACTTGGGGGATTACCGGAAAAAGCTGCTGCTTTTTCTGGAGAAGTCTAGCTGGTATGAACCTAGTCGACTTATTAGTGACTTCCCCTTTGATGGTGAGTTCTGTTTCCATAGGTTAATTAAACCCTAGCTTATTGCATTGTTAATTAAACCCTAGCTTACTGCATTATACAGCAAAACTTCCTCACTTATCATAGAATCACGGTAACGAGAAATACAGAAGATGACTCCATCTCTAGTTGCAGGCTATTAGTGTGCATAGTAAACTCTGCTTTAGCTGGCACAGTTGGGTTTACCAGTTTCTGCAGGATTCCTGTAACTCTTGCCCTAAGACTTTGTGGCATATTCCAGCTATTTAGCCTAACTTTTTGGTGAGCCTGAATTACTCAATAAATCTGAAGGTTGTTGTTTGTTAAGGTTACTTAGGAATTCATGAAAGGTTTCTGAGATTAGTGTGAAATGTCAACTTACAGTGTCAGTGAAACCTAAACTGTAGCTGGAGCACAGATTAATAATTATTCTGTTAGTCTGGTCACTAATTCTGTCATTTCTCTGTTTAGCTATTGATTTAATTCTTCATGCTATTACTAGGTCTCCTAGAGGAACGTGCTCTGCTCTTGGGTCGTATGGGGAAGCATGAGCAAGCTCTGTTTATTTATGTTCATATTTTGAAGGACACCAACATGGCTGAAAAGTAAGGATTTCTTTATTTTATTTTATATTTTTGCAAGACTTATTTTGTTGACTTCTGTATGGATAGGACGTGTAATGAAATTTTGTTGTACGTAGAACATGAACACTGTGAGTCTTCAGGATCTTTGGATTTTCACATTTTTTGACCTTAAAGCTGTTCTGGATGTCTGTTTATTACAGATGCTGCTGCTTTCTGCTTGAGGTTTGCCTTTTCATGCTCTTCTGTCATTGTGCTTTAGAGCAGTATGACCATCATCAATGAGTTATTCCACCTGTCCCTAGTTTGATCTTGTGTATTGTTTTGCTTCCTTTCTGTTTGGAGAGATGTTCACTAGCCCACATTAAAAAAAATCCTCTTTACTAAAGATACAGCATTTTTCTATGTGTTTTGTGCCAGCAAACCTCCTGAGTGAATCAGAAGTACTCAGGTAAAAATAGAATTGCCCAACACTGGCAGGTATATCTGAACACTGGGGTCTGTTCAACATGATTACTTTTAAAGCTCTTTTCAGCAAATGCTTGTTTGAGGGCATTCAGCCCTGGTATGCAGTGTACACTAATGAACAGCTGCTTTTTGTGATTCAGATACACTAATTAGATATATCTACACATAGGTTTTTATGCTGTGATGTGTTGATTGGAGATATCTCCCTTCCACCCCTTTTTTTCTTATACAGCTAAATTAAATTTGGCTTCTCCATTAAAGCTTTTTAAGTTGACTGGAATTGGGAGAATTGCAGAAAACTTTGCGTCTCTCAGCATTGTGGTGTATCCTGCTGTGCAGTTTCATGAATTGATCTGCATCAGATGTACGGTCACCCAACTTAGATGACTTCAGTATTCAGAGCATTTAAATGTTAATTTCTGTAAACTGATTCTTTGGGTACCATGACTGTTTCTGTATTTGACTTGATTCTTCTCTGTTGATTCTTCTAGCTACTGCCATAAACATTATGACAGAAACAAAGATGGCAACAAAGATGTAAGTAGCTTCTTGTTCAGTAAGGAAGTAAAAGGCAATTCATACCTTGTTAGAGACCTGAAACTTCTTGCTCTCTATAGACTTTTTCAGGGTTTGTGTAGTGTATGGGAACCTATGTATAATCTCTTGGACTTTAGGAATTACTAGATGATAGTGATTTGTTTTTTGTTGTTAGGAATGTTACTGTATCATTGGATTTGAGCCCATATTAAGAGCTGTTTAAACGAGCAATTCAGAATTTTGTATGGCATGGGTACAATTTAGTACCACTGCTGGGTTTTACCAGCACTGTCAGTTGTGGATATGTGCAGCAGTTCTAGAGCTTCCCTTTTGTGTGCTACAGGTGTATCTGTCCCTGCTCCGCATGTATCTCTCCCCACCCAGTGTTCATTGCTTGGGACCAATCAAGATGGAGGTGCTGGAGCCCCAAGCCAATCTGCAAGCTGCTCTGCAGGTTTTGGAACTGCACCACAGCAAACTGGATACCACTAAGGTAAGTCAGACCTGCAGGTACTCAGTTGGTGCCGTTGGCAGGGGATTACAGAGGATACTGGAGTAGGCAAGTGAATGGATTGTGTCAATCTAAGTGTATCAATTTTTACTGTATTTTGGTCTCTATTCCTTTTTAACTTTTTCTAACTTTGTTCCAGGCAATAAACCTACTCCCAGCAAATACACAGATTAGTGAGATTCGCATCTTCTTAGAGAAAGTACTTGAAGAAAATGCTCAGAAAAAAAGATTTAATCAAGTGCTCAAGAATCTTCTCCATGCAGAATTTCTGAGGGTAAGCATCCACCACGTGTTATTTATTGTAATAATGTTTTAAAATACATTCAATATTGAAATTTACTGTTTCTTATAGGGGATGGGTGTCCTCTAGATGGTGCTGTAATGCACCTGAAATTAAATGGGAACCATGTAGCTTGAACGTCCTTTTTGCAGGAGATGGTGTGTACATTCATTTTAGTTTGGATGAGATGTTTGTCTTTGCTCACTGTGTTGTGGTGTGCACTGCAGAATCATCTCAGCTTGGACTTGATTTCTTTCAAATGAAGTGAACTACAGGAAACAGTTCAACTGTTCACCTTAACACCCCTTTAGTGGTTGAATGGCTTAAGCTGTGGACCAAGGTGAAAGTAAAACCCTGCAATTCATATAATGTGGGCTTTGGGTGTTCAATAGCACTTGGTCTGCTCCACAGACCTGCTTCTTCTGTGCTGCACAACTTGGTATTGTAGATAGAGCCGCTGACAGTTAAACTTTGTGATGGTTTGCAGTTTCATCAGACCAAGGCATGGCATTGCTTTGTGAGCAGCTTGGGTTTTTTATCCTTCTTTAGGTCCAGGAGGAGCGGATCTTGCATCAGCAAGTAAAGTGCATTATTACAGAGGAGAAGGTGTGCACTGTTTGCAAAAAGAAGATAGGTAACAGGTGAGAGAGCTGGGTATTAATTAAATATTAATCTGGTACACTTAAATTAAGAATGTTGGAAAACTGAATGTATATATAGCCAGAGAGAAGAGCAGTGTGAGGGAGCCATTTTAAGAGTGTTTGAGTTACTAATTACATTCATTAGTTGGACGGTTAGGAATGCTTTAAAACTTTGGTCAGTGAAATTTGCTGCAAGAGTTTAATCCCCCTTTCAACAAAGGAGTATAAAACCCCTTCAGAAACTCCCAAGAGTTCTTACTTCATAACTCTAGAAAGTATAAAATCAGTTCTCATAATGAGTTTTGAAAAATTTAAGAACACTGCCTAAGAACCTTAACTAAGGAAGATGATGCAAAGAATTTTAAGCTAAGAAACATGTGTAGTTGATTGCTTTATGGTTCCCTGACTGATTTATGTTTTGTAGCCTACAGGCAATAGAATGTTCAAAGTAGAACTTATTTGCTTGATTTGGATGCCAATGACCCTGAGATGAATTCAGTTGGTTAGAACATGGTGCTGATAACACCAGGCTTGTGGGTTCAGTCAGTGTACTGGCCATTTACTTAAGAGTTGGACTCTTACCCTTGTGGGTCCCTTCCAACTCAGAATATTCTGTGTATTTGTGAACTTTTCTTCTACCATTCCTAGTAGCTAATTTTGTGCTAATATAGAATGCAAATTTTATTTGCACATGGTTTTGTATTTCAACTGAATGGAAATGGTACATGACTTAGCATTTTCTTCTTAGTAGACTTTTCTTCTTGATGTGAGCCCTTCTGAGATATCAGTAGCATTAACAATGATAGGGAAAGGTTCTTTTCCCAAAACATTTTAATAAACATCAGTCTAAATATTGCTACGCATATTAAATTTTTTACTCTTTAACATGCAGCATGTAGCATCAGAATTTAAATTTGCATATGCAGTATTGTTTTGGTTGTATAGAATTTTTCTAGTGATGTTAAATTCATCAAGACTTTGAAGGGCAAGAATGTCCCCAGCCTTTAATTTATTACCAGTGACTTCCAAGTAAAGTGTGCCTATAGAAATGAAAATAGATTTAAAAAACCTCCAAACAAACCTCTTAGAATTCTTTTGTCTGTTTTCTCTTCAATATGTTCAGGCTATAGTTTAAGAAAGTGTCATTATCATGTGTCTCTCTGATTCTGCCCAACTTGGATGCTCTTGGTTGAATACGGGAAACTGTTAGTCTTGACAGCTGATGTTTGTGTTTTGTTTTCTTTACAGTGCATTTGCTCGATACCCTAATGCAATAGTCGTGCATTATTTCTGCTCCAAAGAAGTCAACACACTGGACACCTGACCTTGTCATGGTCAATAATCCCAACATTCATACGAAATTCAGTACTGATGACGAAAGAAGTTGATGTGTCTGAGATTTTTGCAGCTTGTTGCTAGGTTCTCTTACACTGGGTAGAAGTTATTTGTATCTGTGGACTGACTGTACCTACCCAGCAATATTGATTTACTAGAAAATGACTCTAGCTATGTTGTTAGAGTGCTGGCAACTACACTGAACCTCTCAGTCCAAAGATGAAGAATAGAAACTGATTTTTCTAGTGCGTTTTGTAATACACTCCAGCCTTGCAAATGAACCATTAGACAACTGTTGGACGTTCACCACAAATCAAGTTTTACAATAAAATGTACTTTCTTAGGGTGGCAGTGTAGTGATTTGGCCTTGTATGTAAGTATTTATTCAAAAAAAGAAAATTCCCCGAAAGTCTCTGCAGCCGTATCAGCGTTGCATGGAGATCACCATTTGGGGGTGATCTTGGGGTTTGTCATAGAGGGGTGTTCTGTGTCTGTTTCTAGATGTAGGAAATGTAACTTTTATCTCAGCAACAGAAATGGTTTAAAGTGCTGGCCAGTGGACTCTTGATTGATATTCAGTGTTTTTGCCTGAGCTTCTGGTAAGTAGTTTCACAGAAGACAGTCAGACAAATGGTAGCTACCACTAAGAAGCTTTTTTTCCCCTTTTTGTTTTAGTTTGAGAGCTATGAATTGAATTAACTTCTGTGTTGTTTGCACTGACTATGTTCACTCTTTGAGTGAGTGGAACCTTGGAGACTATTTGAAGAAGTTTACATCTGCACTCAAAGGAAAAAGCAAAGAACACCCTGTAAAGCAATTTCTGGAAGGAGTGAACTCTAGTTACTGCTTGAGCTTCTGAGCTATGCTTGAGACTTTTGTATATAAATTCTTTAGTCTCTGGTTCACTTTCCAACATGAAGTAAAATCCAGACTGTTTCAACATCTGTGTATTTTAAATGCTCTAGAACTGCATTCTCCTCCGGCTGGTACTGTTTATAAATTACTCTTGGGCCAGAAATCTTAACACAAGAACTAAATTGTACCATACTCGCTCTAGACTGTAATATTTTTGTCTAACTTATTTTTTCAGAAACATTAATCAGTAGCAGATTGGTATGAGGGACAAAATGTTTGTTGCAGAAAGAATCTGTGGGGTGGTAATGAAAAAGCAGCAGTAGCAAGTAACCCAACAGAGTGGATGTTTGACTCCCAACATCCTGGCCTAGTAATACCTACAAATAAATACTTAATTTATTAAGTAGTATGGAGCATGACATGTAACTAGGAAATATCTTAAAGAACAAGCTGATGAATAAATCTTGCCTGCCTAAAGTGTAGTTGAACCTCAGTTAACATCACAGGTTTACTTAAATCATGTGAGTGTTTTTAGGAACAGATCTGCTGAGAGATAGGAACAGATCTGATGAGTCCTAATTCACTTTCATTTGCCAGTGTTAATAGTTTCCTTTTGCAAAGCAATTGTTTTTTCCTTGTTCCATATGTGTTTGTATTTATTGTTAATGCATTCTTCTGGATTTCTTAGTCCAGCATTTTGCTTGGATGTCTTGGGCAGTATTGCTACTGAAGTCTTTCTGCAGAGGCTGGATAGAGGGAATCTGTGGTGTTAATGTTCTTAAACCTGTATTTCTTCTGTTTGAAGGAGAGAGCCTAAAAATACTTACAGTAGATTTGCACATTCTGTATAGGTCTTTATATATAAATTCAGGTACTGAGGGAAGATGGTTTGGGAGAGTTGTGTTTACAGATCGTAGAGAATGAAGAGAGGGTATTTAAAAAGACCCTGCATTCTTTGTATACAGATATAACAATGCTACTCTGATTTTTACTTATCTTGTGTTAGTACTGGTAGTATGATTTTTGTTTGCCTTCATTATCTGTTACCAGGATCTTCATTGTGCTCTTACTTACAAGACTAAAATTGTGCCTCTGTTCATCTCCACTGCATACCTTTTACAGAGATGTGGTTTGTGCTGTACTTTTTTTTTTTTTTTTAATTTTTTTTTGGTTCATATAATGTGCTTTGGGTTTACTAACCATACAGCAGGTTTATCTAAAGCAATAGGTTGTAATAAATATTGTGAACCAGTGTGTGTTTCAGTCACTGTGCAGTTAAGTTTCACTGAATTGATTTTTTTTTTATTTGTATATTAGACCTCCTTTTCTCCTGAAAGCCAGACCAAATGCAATATATCAGTATCCCTCTTGCTTTAGTATGTGTAAATTAAGAGTGGCCATGTCATCAATTCTCAATGTAGGTTTTTAAATCTATAAGTTTATACATACTTGTGAATGTTCTCAAAATCCTACTAAAACTACTTTTGTATTATCTTTGAATAATGTTTTTGCAAATCTTACACCATTATACCATTAAATATGTACTTACTAGAGAACACTAAAATTACTGACAATTTTTTTTTTTTTTTGAGTGGTGATATGCTATTTTGTGCTGGGGAGAGATGTTGAGCTCTCTGTAACCAAATCAGGAAATGTTTAGATTCACAGGTTAGCACTTGCTTGGGCTGTAGGTCATAGAGCAGTCTGGTGTTGGAAGTAGAATATAGATCCTCTGTTTTCCCATTCTACAGCCACGGGAAGCGCCAGCACAGAGGAAATCTTTTGTCTCCATGCTCACAGAACCACAGAAGGGGTCAGGTTGAGAGGATCCACAGTGGGTCATTCAGTGCAAACTCCCTGCTCAAGCAGGTCGGCCCTCAGCCTGTGCTGGTGCCTCGGGTCATTCTTCCCCAGGTGCAGGACCCTGCATTTGCCTATGTTGGATTTCAGACAGTTCTTACCTGCCCATCTCTCCAGCCTGTCAAGGGCCTTCTGAAGGGCTGCACGGCCCGCTGGGGTATCAGCCACTCCTCTCAGCTTTGTGTCATCAGTGAACTTGCTGAAGAGGCATCTGCTCCTTCATCCAAGTCACTGACTAATAAACAACTAAGTATATTGGTGTTTCTGGAGAAAACTAAAAAAATCTCCAACAAACACAAATCAAATCCTATCCTTGATTACATTCTTTCAAATTTTAATCTCGTTTTATACTGCATCTCACCTCTCCTCCTAGTGCTGCTAATGGGATCAAAAGGGATCTCTCGTGATACCTACACACATTTTAAATAATATATAATTTAGTTGGTGATGATGTATTTTAATGCTTTCTGACAAACAAAACCCCAAAACTACAGTGGAGATACACATCTACCTTTACCCCTATGGGCATGCTAATCCAAGCAGAAGAAATATTACCAGGCGGGAGGCTTTCTTTGCCTCATCTTTTGATGCCATTGTGCTTGCTTGTTTTCTTAGTCTGCTGGGAAATAACAAAACCAAGTAGTTTATCTTTGGATATTAAGTTTGCTGACAATAGTGTCTGTAGATGGCTAAAACTGCACACAGACACTGCTAATGGGTGATCTGTTGTTGACTCTGAAGCAATTCTTAAACTGAAAGCTTTTTTAGAACATACGCTTTTCTTGAGAGATTCAAGTGAAAATCTGTAAACGTGAGTGAAATTTCACTGGGAGAGGAGAGGGTCAGAAGGCAGGTAAGCCAAATTAATGTGTGATTTGGCACACAGGCTTTATACACTGCCTGTAATAAACTAGAATAAATGATTTCTCCATGCTATGGTACTGTGAGGCCACCTCAATTTTCCTGTAATTTATAGTCAAACTACTAGATTTTTTTTAAAAAAAGAACACTTGAGGTTATACAATCTTTCTGAAGATAAATAAAACCTAATACGATAGTCATAGAATGGTTTGGGTTGAAAGGAACCCTAAAGATACTCTAGATTCAACCCCCCTGGGCCCCAACCTGGTGTTGAACACTTCTAGGGATGAGGCATCCACAACTGCTCTGGGCAACGTGTTCCAGTGCCTCACCGTTTCCAAAGTGAAGAGTTTTTTCCTAATACCCAATCTGTCTTACCTCTTTAAAACCATTCCCACTTGTGCTGTCACTACTGGTAGTGTAAAAAGTCACTTTCCAACTTTAAAAGCCCACTTTAAATACTGGAAGGCTGCTGTGAGATCTCCCTGGAGCCTTCTCTTAGCCAGTCTGAACAGCCCCAGCTCTCTCAGCCTTTTTTCATAGGAGTGGTGCTGCAGTCCTTCACTATCAGTGCAATGGTGAGTAGAAAAGTAAAGAAACAGCTTTTCCAGCCCAGTGTCTGCTGTGCCATTTAGTAGGACACGAGGGCTTTACAGCAGTTGCTGGCTGTTTCACAATGGAGTTGTATTTGCCTGTGTTGACTCTTCGTTCTGTGAATTCACCATCTAGTGCTGACTTGTTTGTGTTTGAAATGTCAGTGCTTATGCTTTTATTAATTTTCTTAAATTCTAGTCTGGTGACTGACGCTAATGACAGGAAATGATTAATGAATGGGACCTTGCTGAGAATGTGTCACATTCTCATGTTTGCACGGAGCTAATGACATGCTGCATTACCGGCTTTTATACATTTTCTGTCACTTTAATTGTTTTAACACTGAAGTTTGGTACTTCGTCTGCAATTCCAGTTTATAAATTTCAGCTCTTTGATAAAAAGCTCCAGTAAGACAAGTGTCACCAGCTGCTAATCAGCTAATTCCTTTTGGTAAACTATTTCCTTCACTACTTAATTATTTTTTACGGTGTGATAGACTCTTAAAAAGATCTCTCCTGTCTCTTGTAAAGATTTTTGAGAACCTTTGGTGGAAGAATTAAGACTGTATTACATGGAAATGAGGGAAAAGGGGAGAGTTTTGCAGGCTGCTGAGAGGGGAGATGTGGTCGGGAATTGAGGCACCTTATGGCAGCCCGAACTCTGCTCTGGCCTCCCTCAAACTGCTCTGAACAGCTACAGTCAGTGACATATTTTGCTTTACTTCAGGATTGTAAGATGTGAAACTTTTTCTATTTAAAAATACTGGTAGGTTGTGCTGAAGCTCTGAAAAGGATTTTAAATGGCCATAGTGGTACATGATTGGGGATTTAGATGTCGCGGCTGGATCACGAAGTAGCGCTTCTCCTGCCCAGGCCTTTCCCTGTTTGCTGCTGCTTTGCCGCCCTTATCTTGTAGCAATATCGGAAAAACCTGCCAGTGAGGTTTTGAGCCGGCTTGTTGGGCGAGTGTGGGCCACACCTCCGCTTCTCACGGCCGGAGCTCAGCCCAGCCCAGCGCAAACCTTCAGGCGGGCCGGCGGCGGAGCGCTGCGGCCGGGGACTGTGCTGGGTCTGCGGGGTTCCCCGTCAGAATTCCTGCGGCGGCAGCCGGGCGTTTTCCCCATGCTCCATGAGGTGCTGCGGGGCCCACTTCCACCCAGGGTGCTGCCTTTTCTGGCAGCGGTGCTTTTCCAGAGGAGGGAGAGGAAAGAGACCGGGTTCTCTCACTGGCGGGTAAGACAAGTCGCGGTGCTGTCCCTGAGGTGGAATTCCCTAGCCCGGGTGCTCGGGGGCGACTTCCTGTTGCTGCTGCACCTCGGGAAAACCAGTTCTGCACTATGGCGGGAATTAAAAAGTTTCTCGTTATCCAGACTTTCCTCTTAATGATCATGTTAATGGAGATTTTGGGCTTTTGTTAAATTTAGGGTCTGCTGAGGAAATCGAGAGCAGCTGTGTGTTTCCTTAGCTTGTGGGGAGCAGAATCGAGCTGATGCCAAGTACTTTTTTGGGAGGGAGAGCCCAGAATGCTGCCCTTTTTATCAGTGGAGACAAAAATCATGCTTATGTGTTTTCTTGCAAAATAGCCTTGATTACGGCTGCCTTTTGTTCTGCTTTCCATCTTATCCTACAGGGATTAATGTTCTAAAGTAGACAAAGAGTAATGATGGTTTCTAATGCAGTGCAACCACAACAGATAAAGTGGTTTTTTTTTAGTGGTCCTCTAACTGGAGTTAAACAATTTCGTATTATAAGATGGTCAGGCTAGTAACCTCAGTTTGAATTCAGCTGAATGTTTGTGGAGGAGCTTTTGGTGATCACCTTTGTCATATCCTATCATGCCAACCCCTCAATATACAACTTAAAACTGAGGTGATCATTAATTGTCACGAGACAACTTGCTGCTTGTATGGCCTTCTGCACCTCTGCTTGCTGTGTGATAAAAATAAACTTGACTTTTTAGTATTATTATTTAGTACTTAGGAGACCAGGCTAGAAGAGGCTCATGTTAACCTTCATTAACCTGTAAACCACTGAATATATTTTGCCTCAGGCGCTTGCCATTTAAATAAATAATTAAAAAAAATCATTACTTAACTAAGTTTTACCTGCTGTAGGGAGAGATTTTTACACTGACTAATTGATAACAATTGAGCAAGGGGTGGGGCAGTAGATCACCCTTTGTAGATAATTTTACATGATCAGACTGCTTTATTTTTCCAGAATTTAGCCTTAGATTCACTTCTAAAGGCAAACAACAATAAACTGAGAGTGAATCCTGTATTTCACTGCTGTTGTGTTAGTGAGCTGCTCGCACAGCTCATGTCCTGGCTAAGTGTGAGTCCTGCCTGCCAGAAGACCGTGGTTCTTAGGGCTGGGTCTGTTAGTTTCCTTTCACAACTGCAGATGTATAGTCCTCAGGGAGGAGGGACAGTGTAGGGGGTGCCCAGGAAAGCCAGGGTTTTGCTTTGGGGTTTAAAAGCAAACTTGTGACACTTTGGCCACAAGGGAGGGAGTGATGTGCAGCAGTTTTTCTTTGGGAGCTGGATCAAGATGGGGAGAGACTGCTCCATTGGTAAACTGAACATTTCTTTGAGCTACCTAGTTTTCCCAATAGCTGTGAACACGAAATATGTCTTAGCAGTAGTGTTTCTATTGGCTGGGACAGCATTTTTGTAATGAATCTGGCAGGCTTATGGTGAGTTCTCCGCATGCGCTGAGACCTGTGGAGTGGATCCCAGCACTTATATCCCACTATATAAAGGCAGGTATCCTGGACTATATGAAAGTACAGACTGCAGGGTCCTGTAGTTGGGATGACTTGTTTCAGTCACTTCCTGCTGCAACAGCATCTTCAGTTTAGATGAAAGGTACAGACAGTTGTTTGCAAAGTTAAGTATGTGAAAATTCAGCCTTGTACCCTCATTTTAGGATTTAAGATTTAAAGGGGACTTTTCTTTCTTTGCTTCAGATGCACTCCTGAGCTCTGGAAAAGCAGGGATTCTGAAAAATCATTAAAATGCAAAGCAGAAGTTCTCTGCTTGCATCAGTCATGTACATTGTTGCTGTCATGTAGTGTGGAACAGGTAGAGCTGTCATCAGTATTTGTTGCCCATTTCCCATACAGATTTCTTGCCTGCCTTTTCCCTGATCATTCAGATAGGGCATATCTGTTCCTTCTATTCCTCATTATTCTGCAAGCTCACCTGGCAGCATGCTATGACCTTGTTGTGCCTTTGCTAAAAGATACGTACAAAAGGCATATGAGGAAGTTCTGGCATAACTGATTGCACAGGCATGGGAGCACAATGAAATTTCTGTTGAGTTTTATGGCCCTAAATTATGATCTGGGTGTGGAAAATGTATCCTCAGCTGTGTAATGACCGGCTCAAATTAAAGGTGTTAGAGACCTTTGGAAAGAAATGTCTTTTGCGCATGTAAGTACATTTTTTACAGATGGTGTGCAATAAAAGAAGGATAGGCTACCTTCGTGGTGCTCTGTTCTTGCTCTGGTAGTGTCTGATTTCCAGGCAACAGCCATGCTATGTGAGTGAAGATTGCTTTCACAGCCATGAGGGTGTGATTATGTAGGTTCATGTCTCAACAAACAAGAGTTGCAGCAACTTTAGGAGGTCGGTGAGAATAACATACACAATCTTGAATTTCTCTCTGTAATCTATTCCCCAACTTGGGGAAGTAGAAAGGTGGTCAGCCTTTGCCTGAGAAACTAGTGTCAGGGGTTGAATAAAAGGAAAGCAATTAGGAAAGGTTTAAAGAGGAAAGAAACTAGCATCTGAAGGGCGGAAGTCATAGTGAAATTCGCTGTGAAGGTATGTCCTGTTCACAGAAACCAAGGAATGAGTATCTTCAACATGTCATTTCTGCAAATAAGCATTCTTAAGTTTGGTAACAGTATAACTGGAGTTTATTTGCACAAATTTAGTTTAGTTACCTGCATGTGAGAAATTTTAGATGACTCAGGCAGTTTTTGCTCTTTGCTTGTTGGTCAGGATGGATAGTGATTGCTTAATACAAGAAATGTTCAGTATATTGTGTGTGCCTTGGTTTTATTGTATTGTTTAAACCCTGTTTTGCAGAAGCTGGCAAGTATCTCCAAGAGAGGAAAAATAAGGAAAACTCACCAAGCATGTAAATGCTTAACAAACATAGTATAATTCCATTTATCAGATAAGGAATATTTAAGAAGAGTTTAACAATTCAGGATTCACTGGTTTCTGTGAAATCTCAGTCAGTGATATGTAGACCCTACATTTTTATATAATATTTCAAGAATCATAGAATTAAAGAATTTAGGTTGGAAAGGACTTTAAAGGTTATTTTCTTCCAACCCCCCTGTCATGGCCAGGGACACTTTCCACTAGACCAGGTTTCTCAAAGCTCCTGCCTGGCCTTGAACACTTTCAGGAATGGGGCATTCACAGCTTCTCTGGGCAACCTCTTCCAGTGCCTCATTTGTCAATCTGCATTATTTTGTTGTAAGGGAAGATCCTGTTGAATTTAATTGTGATTTGTGGGTAATGTAAGTGAATACTTAGCATATCTAAAATTAAACACTCATCTCAAAGCCAACCATGTTGAAAATTGTGAATGTGAGATAATGACCACTTGTGAAAAGCATTTTGAAAATGTGATTTAAGAATAGGAACATTCTTAGCTGGCCAGGATTTTGTCATAACTGATGAAAATGAGGCCGAGTCCTATTCTGTTCCTGAGCCTTTCACAGTTACTTCTGTGCAGTCTCTGTATAAATCACCTCAAGCTGTTCTTTCATGTCCCCTGCCCTCCCCCCACTTCTCCTTCGTGATATTCTAGGATCTAGTCATACCTTTTTTTTTTCCACTTCACATCCTGGCATTTAGATACTAATATTAATTTCCAAAAATAGTCTCTCAGAAGCTTTCAAGAGTAAGGATTACATTTTTATCTGTGCTGCTAAAGTGACATGCACGTTTAGAATGCTGATACCAGTTAACAGTCTAGAATGAAAATTAATTTAAGATTTGTCTTTTCTTACTCAAACTGCCATGAAGTGTTTTGGCAAGAAAGTGCATTGTTGGTTTTTTTTTCTCACTGTAAACAACATGTGCCTTTTATGTCTTTAGATCCTGCTCTTTAAGATTCTTGCCATGTCTGCTTTTACTCAAGCATTCATGTGCCCTTGGCCAGTGCTCTTAAACTAGCTGCTGTAAGTGTTTGAGCAGCTTTAGCACCTGTTTCTCCCTCAGCAAGAGTGTACTAACAAAGCAATTAAAAACTGATCTATAATTAGTGGAATCCCTAAATAAGGGGTTTATTTTCTGAAGTCCATGAGGAGTTACCCTAAGACATAACTCACTGCATTGCCAAAAGGGAATTGAGTTTCCTTCTAGGCTCCTTTAGTTGTCCTCCAGGATACTCATATTGCTCTGTGTGTTCCCAAACTGATTCATTAGTAGCTTATTTTGGGCTGACTTGTTCTGATCCATTTCTCTGGTCTAATACTAGTGTGGTTACAGAACAGGCATTGCAATTGAGCTAAATGCTCGGCTTTTTTCTCTTTTCAGTGGGAAAAGCACCCTTACTACAACCTAACAGTCAAAGTCCTCCGAGCCAGAAACATCAAGGGTACAGATGTGTGTAAGTATTTACTCAAGGCAGTCTGAAAACATATTGTTTCCTTGGTGCATACCTCTAGCACAGAGAGCATTGTTAAGGGAGCCTCTTATCAATACATATTGCATTGCCTTTCTGTCTCAACAAGAGCTTCTCATGTAAAGCTTCTCATGTAATCATTAGATATATAATATAAAGTATATTACATATATTTAAAAAGCTTTATGTGAGGCCAGTCTGCAGGTTAAGCAGCTGCAGCTGTTCTTACTTTGCAGAACAAGATCAAGTAAGTCCTGGTAATGTTTTACTTTCCTGCTCCTTTACTCCCTTTGCTCTCTGTTCTGCTGTGGCCCATTCTGTGTTCCTGGATTCAGCCTTCTGGTTATAGCAAGTTTCACCCTTGCTCCTGCTGGACAGTCTTCCTGAAGCTGGAAGCAGAGATCTTTAATTCTAGCATTCAAATGTTTATTTTCTCAGTTGTAGTATTGCCTTATTTGTTTGTCATTGCAGACTTTAAAGGTGGTTGACTGATTCTGAGATAAACTGATGTTTATCTCTTCCTGGTTTTGATAGCATGGTATATATTCCCTTCCATTTACACACCTGTGTAAAGATCTCAGGGCTGTTTGGGGCATTTGGATCTTTAAAACCCATTTATATTAAATTACTTCAGATTAAATCGAGTAAGGTAGTCTGCCTTAAGTTTATATCTGGCATCCAGCATCGAACTATTTGGAATGCCAAATAGATGTTCAGGGAACAGAAAAGCCTTCTGGGAGGCTGAGGGCTAGAATCATGTTGTGAAGAGTTCTTTTCTATGGCCTGTCTATTCAGCTGGAGTGAAGAATGGCCCCCATATTTGCCCCTGTTGAAGGGGCCCTAAATGGAAGAAAAAAGGACTCTGAGAGAATAATTTATTTTCAGGGAATGGAAACAGCCCAGCTCCTGGTCAGACTAAATAAAGGTGTGGCAGTGGTGGATGTTGTCTCCTTGGACTTCAGTAAGCTTAGGCTCTTTCAGTGGTGCCCAGTGATAGGACAAGAATCAGTAGGCAGCAGTATCTGCAGTAATCTTGGTTTGTAAAGTTGATCTTCCTCATTTTAAATAGTAGCCTTTTTTATTAAGGGCTTTATGATTTTGATGAACCAGAAAAAAGAAATATAGGCACCTAATACTAATTTTGCTTCTGTTTAAAGACATTTATTTCATTAAAGGCTTTTGTTTTAGAAGTCCAGCCTCAAATTTGCACTTTTCCATGATGCGATGAGATCTAGAAAATGAGGAGCTCATGGGAAAGAGTATGTTTGAATAAAGTTTTTCTGCTGTCTGTCTGTCACTCTCTGCTGTAGTGTCCAAGGCAGACTGCTACGTGGAACTAAAGCTGCCCACTGCAACTCCCAGTGTCTCTCGAACTCAGGTTGTTGACAACTCTGAGAACCCAGAATGGAATGAAACTTTCCAGTATCGAATCCATAGTGCTGTCAAGGTAAGGACACTCTGTGGGGCAGGTTGGACTACTGTATTTTTGTACTGGCTTGCTTTTGATGCTTCATTCAAAACCAAGACTTCTTCATTAACCTCAAAACTAGTTTTGCTTGTAAGGTGTCAGTTGTCTTCAGTGGTACAAAAAGCTGTACTATGTGTGTCCAGTGATACAAACTGCTGTGGTTAACTGCTCTCTCATATGAATTGCAGCTAGAATTTTCCATCAACATCCTTGTGATGCATCTCAGGAAAAGGAAGTTACAGCACTACCCAGTGGAGCTCAAGGAAATTCCTTGATTAAGCAAGTTTCTATTTGATGTTTGCTGCTTCTTTCACAGGAACTAAATTTCTAATCACTGCCACGTAGATCATTCAGTCAAGTTTTACTGTCACTTCTGAGGACTGAGAAAACTAAATTCAGACTCTTGGATAGAGACTGTTTATCTACTATCTGTTTAGGACCTAATACAGTTTTTAACATGGTCTTCAGGTTGTCAGCATTCATTCTCAAAGTAGACACTAATGGTAGGGGGAAGGAAACTGTACTTTAAAAGATCAGTTTTAGTGGAGCACTATTGCTTTCAATAACATCCCAGGCAGGAATAAGGTGTCTATTAAAAAGAAATTATCCCCCTCACTGGAGTACCCTTCCACAGTGTTTGGTGATGAATGTGGAACGGTAATTGATGTGACTGGTTAGGAAAACTGAAAGCTAAACTTTAGAGTGTGGGATCTTTTTCTTTCCCTCCAGGCTCATGACGCCTCAGCCTGGTTACTGTTGGAGACTGCCAGCCTTGAGAACTAGCTGCTGCAAGGATATTATTTGGGTCCCTTATGTCCTCACTGTATCTATTTCAGTTTCTCTTGGATTTACCATCTCTGAGACAGTGCTGAGCAGGAAGTGATTGGTCCCTGTAACATCCTGGACTAAATCATCACGAAAGAGTGAAAATTGTTATTCCCTTCCTTAGGCAAATCTGTGCCTGCAGCTGGTGGAGAGTATTGCCACATGAGCTCAGCTAGGGTGTCCCTCTACCTGGGAAGCTGACAAAATGCTTTAGCTAAATGGTGTCAACTGGGAGAATGTTTTGCGTAACTATGCTGAAAGCCCTGCTGAAAATAATGAATTTTCCTTAGGATTGGGAAAGGGGTGTCTAATGTATACAACTACCTGAGTTTGTCAGTGTTTCTGCCCCTTCATCTTAGGCTGTTTGTTTCTGTTTGCTCTTAGAACATTCTGGAGCTGACTCTGTATGATAAGGATGTCCTTGTCAGTGATGAGCTCACCTCTGTTGTCTTTGACCTGGGGGGCATGAGGCCGGGCCAGCCCCTGCTGCGCACCTTCAGCCTGAACCCCGAGGTGAGCCCCTGGCTGCAGCTCCTCCCTGCACGGGCCTGGCAGTGCTGCTGCTTGAGATGTCTCTGGGGACAAGGCAGAAGGGGGGAAAAATCAATCCACTGCTGATGACGGCACATGTGGTTTTACTGTCAACTGAGATGGTTCCAAGTTCTCTTAGCAGCTTTTTGTGTTCCACAGGCTTTGGGGTGCTCCAGCTAAATAAAATTTGGGATTACTGCTGTCTTTCAGGAATGTTAAAACATCTTTAAACGGAATTCGTGTTTCATGAGACGTAGAGGAGCATAAATTGGTTTTAAAATGAAAGGCATTTGCAGTCACTAATCACTGTGAGGACTGTCTTAGTTTTCATCATCAGTTTGCAAAGAAAAAGTTTATTGCTGCAAAGGTTACCTCTGTATCTAATAAGTCAAAAGCCTAAGAGAAGCTTATTTTCTCTGGATTATGTTCAGTACGTTTAACCTCTGCTTCATGTGGATGGTGTTGGTGATCGGCTGCTCTTACGCAGTGCTCAGCTGTTTGTGGACTCGCAAGACAGCCTGTTTTATGTGGATAAATGCCACATCACCAGACTGATCTATTTTGTAATGCCACAAACACATTGCCACAATAGGTCTGGATTAAAGGTGAGCTAATGAAGTGTTTTCTTGAGAAATTGGGCTTCAGTACTGTTGGTGTGGTCAGAAGCAGACTAACTGGTGTGCAGTTCACAGGGAAGTGTTGGGCAGTGTCGCAGGCATTCCAAATAATTTATGATCATGGAAAGAGGCTTAGTAATTCCATTGTTCCCACTAGCTCTGTCCATTTGCTGAATGCTTAAGTCATCTTAATCTGTAGTTGAGAGACTTGAAATTTCAACATCAGCAAAAAAAATTACCCAAATCAGCTACTACTTTATTACTTTAAAAGCTGTGTTAGGTCTGGTATCAAATATTTACTGTATACCATGGGAGGAGAAAAGACTGGCTGGAGCAAAGTCTGTAGAGGACAACAAAGACAGCAAAGACCTAAGAGTGCAAGCTGCTGAGATAAGAAATGGGAAGAAGCCCAAAGCCTCATGTAGAAGCTGTTGCAGAGATGATGTTGCCGTGGTTTTTGAGCCACAGGAGGATTTTTCTCTCGTTAACAGAGTAATGGATCTGAGAGAGAACTCTCACTTCTGTGCATTTGTATGTTCAAATGTAGATGTGTCTGGTTGTACAGGACATGTCCAGGAGAAGAGGAATATTTAAATGCTACATTTAACCATTTCAAAATTTAACAGGAGCTTTTATAAAAGGAATAAACCCAGTTATTTTGACAGGAAGTTACTCTAACCATGTAACAGGAGAAAAGCTTAATTTCTTGGAAAAATGTCTCTTAATTATATATTCAGGATCAAGGCTTACCAATATTCACCTTTATTTTCGAAGGCTAATGAAGAGCTGGATGTAGAGTTTTTCTTGGAGAAATGGTGAGTCTTACCTGACGAGCTGAATGAATTTGTGCTCTGCAGATCTGTTGTCAGTTGTTTTTTCTGTGCAGATATAGTCCTGCTCAGAAGAAGGATAATACTTTTTAGTTCTCTGTGGTGATTGAGTTGATTCACTAATGGCTGACCAAAATTATCCTTAATACTCAAGTCACCAAAAAGTTCTGGGGTACTAAAGAAGAAAAAAATATTTCCTGGGCTTCATGAGAAGTAGCTGAACAATTTATGGATTAGTTATTTAGGAGTGGAAAGTTTTCAGGTAACCTTGCAAAATACACAAATGTATACTTTATGTATCTGATAATCTGTCTAAGTTCAGCTTTTCTCTAGATTATCCAAATAACTGAGATGGGGAGATCTTATAGCACGTCCTTGTATTTGCAGACGACTTTTTTTCTCCAATTTTTCCAAGACCCCATTATTTTGTGAGGGGGAATATACTTGGTATTTCCCTGGATCTCTCAGTATGAGGACCTTTTCACCCCACTGCTTAGTCAGCCAATTAGTTTGTAAAGTAGGATGAAGCAAATTAAAACCAGTTGTCACTTATAATAAACCTCTTGCTGTCACAGCTCAGATGCCCCTACAGAAGTGTTGACCAATGGAGTCCTTGTGGTGAGTACATGGAAGCCAGAATCATGTGTGTTGTGATTTACTCCTGAAGAGAAGTTTTTAGTAGCAACAGGAGAAGGCTTGTTGAGTATTACATTGTACTTCCAAACAGCTCCTGTTCTCTCAAAAATCTACCTCTCTCTTTTTCAATTTGTTGATTTGAAAATCTTCCTCAATTTTTAAACTTGATGGCAACTTACAGAAAGCTTCAGTGTTTTGTTTTGAGGTTTATGTTCGTTTGTTTCTTTTTCTCTGTAAGGTTGCTATAAAAATTGTAAAAAATGTCTTTAGCAGGCAAGTGAGTCTTGAAGATTGTACTGTGTATTCTAGACTAGATGCTGTCCAGGAAAAGTTTCTCTTCTTGTTTTAACAAACACATTGTTTTATCAATGCCATTATTAAGTAGGGGATTGCTCCCTGTTCTTTTGGGTTAATCAATCTAAGAAAAGAAAAATCAGTATGTAAGACATTAAAAATAAGTGTTTCTGTATATTTTCTCCCTTGAAAGAAAAGGGACTGGAGTGATTTTTTTTTTTTTTTTTTTGGTAAGGAGATAGGGATAATGGTTGAAATGAAGAGTTTTAATTTTTATTTTTCCCCATGAAAATTGGTGGCATTTAACAACACAGTTCTGAAAACTATTTCATAGGAAGGAACCTTTTGTGTTCCAATTTCCCTTAGCAAGTCAGTCTTAATTCAAGCAGTGGACTAGTTTCTTATCTTTTAGGGCAATTGTGTCCAAATCAATCTTTCATCTACTGTCATAGAGGGTAAACTGATGGCTGAATGGTGTGAGAGACATAAATTTCATGAGGACATAGACAAGCTGGGACAGAAATTTATGAAGTGCTTGCTTGGATCTGAACAGGTTCTGAATAGGTACTGATGCATACATTTAAAAAAGATTAAAAAAAACTAGAAAAAACCCAGGTGTTGATAACTTGTTACTGTGAAGTACTGGTTGTAAAAAAACCCCAGTTCCTGGAACAGAAGGCGTGAAAAAAGAGCTAATAATCCTGTCCTACTGAAACAAGAGCTAATAATCCTGTCCTATTGAAACAAAACTTGTCCTTTATTTAAAACAACAAAACAGTGTCTAATTTTTTTGACAGTTTGCAACTGTAAACCTACAACTAATATAGTAGGTGAATTAAGCTTCAATAAAGAAGTGAACTAAAAATTGTATGACCAGAGATGGTTTCTTTTTTTCACAGGTTCATCCTTGCTTGTGTCTGCAAGGCACTGTCAACAAAGAGGAAAACATGAAAGAAAACCAGCAAGGTTGGGCTGCCTGGGGAGTTTAAGTCAGGACTATTCTTCAGCATGTTTGTTCCTTGCGAGAAAGGGGAGGCTTGATTCTCTTTCTATACAGTGCATTTTAATTTACTGACTACAAAGTTGACTTTTGAAGTCAACTTTGCTTTTATTGTCAGTAATTAATAATATTGGATATTTTCTGCCAGGTACCACGCAACAGAATTATGCTTGTGTTTTCATGGTCTCAGCTACACTTAATAAGTACTTGATTTTCAACAAATGGCCCCTATGGTCTAAAATTCTTTTTCTCATGCACAGGGTGCTGTGAGGTTAAGGTGTCTGTCCCAGGGGCATATCAAAAGCAATTGTCTATCCCTTGGACACCAGACAGTGAGAAAGATTATGGAAGCTCATTTGTCTTTCATGTGGATAAAGAAATGAGTCCAGAACTGCAGGTGGAGTTGGAGCAAACCGTATCTGTCCTACAGGTAAGCATCCATGCTGAGTCCAAAAAGCTTACAGAGAGGTAATTTTCCTCTGTTGTTGTTTTTTGCACACTACCATATTTTTGTTGTTGCTGTTTCAAAAATGTCAGACTGTGCATTGGAGCTTTGACATGGTGTAAGGAGGTGAAATTACCATAAGAGTATATGCTCCCCAAAGATGTTTAACCTCTGTTCAAACTCAGGGATTAAGAAAATGTTACTCTGCACATGCTTGGTGCATGTAGACATCTTTACTTTCACCTTTCGGGATACTCTCTAGGAACTCTTTTCTATTAGAAGCTTGTAGATCAGTTGCCACTTGCAGAGGTTTATTTAGCTTTGTCTTTTAATTTGCAGTTTCTCCAGGTACCCATGTAGTGACTGAATATTCGTTCTCCAAAAGTGAGAGCAGGGGAACTGTCTGTTCTATGGTGTTTTTTATCCCCACAAGGAATTGGGTAGAATGATTGCAAATGGTGATCTTGACTACTCCAGAGGAGCTGTGCAGAAGAGGACACAAAGAAGTGTTTGGAAGAGCAGCTTTGCCAGGGAGTTCATTAGGCAGCAAACATGAACTGAAGAGAGACGTCTGGACTTCTTTTGCCAGGCAAACAAAAAAGGTCAACCATGGAGACTGCCCCATGTGGTAAACCTCAGCCAAGCAAGTCTGGTAGCTAGCAGAACATACTTCTTCAACAAGTGTGTTCTGCTAGCTTAGACCACAAAAGTCTTCAGTCTGACCTTTTATCAGATGTAGGAGACTGCCAGGAACATTGTGGTGTTATTTGCCCCATATCTTAATGAATGTTATTTGCCCCTGTTGTGAGGACAGTGACCTTAGAGGGTCAGGATGCAGGACAGCAGTTGTTGGTCAGAAGACACCTGAGAAGTCTGTGGGTAGTTCCTGGTCTGACTTGAGTTCTTGGTGTGGAAGGGTGACAGCCTGTTTTTTCTCTACGGTGCAGTCTCCTCCCAAGGACTGAGCCCTGTGCTTGGTGTGTGGGCTCCAGCCCACCTGGAGGCTCTGTAGGCTTCTGTGACCCCCTGATATAAGGGGTTTTAGTATGCCTCTTTTCATTTAGGAATCTGCACACAGCTCTGTATTAAGAGATCTTGCCATTAGTTGCATGGCAGAAAACTCAAATATTTCCTGGCAAGCTTTAATTTGCTCTTCTTCTGAAGTTTTTTTTAAAATACATACTGCCATATATCCCTAAAGTGATTATGTTTTTTCTTATTTTGTGGTATTTTTTATGTATGTCTAATGACTGCTGCCATTTTTGGTATCTTTTCTAAATCTTGCTTGGAAGACAAAACGCAAGTTTGTGCGTTTTCTGACAAATGCCAGAACATAGCTATTTTGAAGATTTTTTTAAAGATTTTTTAATTGCAGCAGAGAGGTATGTAAAAAAAAAAGGCAATACAAAAACCCCTAAAACTAAACCAGACAGCAACAAAGAAACTATTTGAGTGAAAGAAATACCCCTACAAAGACCTGTCAAGCAGAAAGCAGGATGCCCTTGAAAAACCTTGGACTTTTGGTAAATATTCAGCTATAGTGGTATTAAGAATTGTTTTCTGTTTCAACATATGAAAGTCATATCTTTTTTTAAACTTTTTTCCCGTGAATCTCAAATAAGTTTTTGTTTTTTTTTTTTACTAGGATGGTGTGAACCCTGATATTGAAAAGCATACTACAGTTCTGGGATTGGGGACTGTACCAGTCAATTCCCTTCCTATTGGAGAAAAAGTTGATAGAATAATTTCTTTGGGACAGGTAATGTCAATATTTTGCTCTTGCTTTAATGTGCATGAAATAACCTTTTCCTCCACTGCCTCTAGGTGTTTGGAAAGTTAGGCAACCTGTGGTTCTCAGGATTGCTGTTTTCTTGGATGTCTAGAATGAAGTAATGAGATTACTCAGTGCAGTTCTTCCAGATATGTTTTCATGGTTGGATCTTGCAAAATGAAGTATTAAGTTCACCCCTTTTCAAAGAAAAAAGTCTTCTCAGTGTGTGAAAGAAAAATATCAGAGGAGGGGAAAAACAAGACACATGTAGAAGAAATAATTTCTTTCACATTGCCTTCTGAGTATATTTTTGGTTTGTGCAGAGACTGATAAAAATGTTGGAAACAGATGCAAGGAAAGGTGTTCCACAGATGCAGATTTGTGGGTGAGGAGCTGTTCTGGATAGCTGATGGTGACACTGTTGATGTAATAGCTTCTATTTTGTAGTTCCACCTGTGTAATTGCTATCAGTTTCAAGATGTGTTCTCTCTTTTCCCAGGGAAAAAGTTTGGATATGAGTTTGAAAGCAGAAGAGTGGTAAGTGGGAACCCCAAAGTCCTCTGAAAATCAGGAAAGGCTTTTATTCTCATAGTAAAGGAGCTGAGTGAGACTCTCCTTGCTGTTCTGGGGAGGTCTGTTCACTCCATTGATCTCTTGGGATAGGTTAAAGAAAAATATATTGGATGATTTTTTTGATAATTTTCTGAAGGCTGTGACTGTTCACTTTGCAGATACTACCTATTGGACTGGTGTCAGTCCTGCTGACATCTTTACAAATTTTGTATTCCTAGTGCTTAAATGTAAAATAGCTGTTGGTGTAAATATTAAGTAGTTTTGTCAGGCACAGGTACTTCCCAGAATATGTGCAGTGATGTACTGAGAGATAGGAAAGGACATTTCTGTGTGTGAGGAGCTTGAACTATAAAATAGGGGAAGGATGCAAGAAATAAAGGAAAAGGAAAAAAAAATAGAAAACCAAGAAGTTGGCTTGTAAGTTGATAGGGTCATTTGGTATCCAGTCATCAACTGATGATCCTGCTCCTGTTTTACAAACTCATAACAAGTTAATTGGTATTCAGTTGCCTCCTTCTGCCTGTTTAAGTTCAGAATCCTCAGTCTTGAAATCCCTCTTCCCCATATTTCATATTCATGTTGATACAGTGATATCAGTTGCTACTTATACAATCTTCTTCACCTGCTAAGAATCTTTTCCTCCTTTGTGAAATTCCTGAAGCTTAATCTGAGTACTGTTTAACAGATGCTTCCAATTTAAATATTAAAGAAGAAGGACAATATGGAGAATTTAATTTGTAATTCCAAAAGGTGTTGTACAAAATAGCTGGTATATACATTAAAATTTCACCTGATCCAGTTCAGATCTGCACCTGGATTGTGTGTTCACAAAAATTGCTTTTCCACACTGATTACAAATCCTCCAAAACTTCAAGGTTTTTTCCCTTAACATCTATTTCAGCACTTGGGATCTTGATATACGTCTGGGTTTTGATCTCTGTAAAGAGGAGAGAGAATTTTTGGACAAAAGGAAGAAAGTAGTTTCTGAGGCACTGAGGAAGACTCTTCGCTTAAAAGAATCCCCTCCAAAAGATGAGGTATTGAGCACAGTCCCGTGGTGAGATTGGTGAAATTCTTTAGGCTTGGTTGATAATTAGGCAGTGTAGGAATCCTTGCTTGTAACCAAGAAGAAACATGGTTTGCATTCGCTATGGTGTGAGACAGATCTCTGGTACATTTCAGTTCTGAAGTCTAAATGTTCTATTTCTTAAATTTTAAGGGGGGGGGTGTGTTCTGGAGAACAAAACGTTGATATTTCAGTATCAATGTTCTTTACTGGAACACTTGTATCTTAGGCTTTGGACTTGGAATTGCCATGAAAAATTTTGTTTCAGAATGTTTAAAATTAAACTCACACCGCAGGAGTAGGTTCTTAATTGCTTATTTGAGGAAACTTACATCTACATATCCTGATACCTTGCTCAGTAGTATTTGACTGCTGTTACAAGAATAATTACCTCTTATATGTGTATTGTATGAAAGTAAATGTGTGATAATATACGTAACAATTTCAGTAAGTGACTGTCCCTAAAATGACTGTGCTATGCTTTATTGCAAGCAATATATTTCAATTACAAAATAGAGAAAGATGTTCAGCTTGAAATCAAACCCAAAATTACTTGTAATGTAGATGGAAATAGAGGTTTATATTTGTATTTTTTATTCAAATGAGACTGAAATGGGATTAGTTCTGTAATTTATTGGCAATCAGAAGCCCATGGTTGTGACTCCTGAGTTTGCTGTCTGCAGGTTCCAGTCGTGGCAGTACTGGGCTCTGGAGGTGGGATGAGAGCTCTGACATCGTTCTATGGCAGCCTGGCTGGGCTGCAGCAGCTGGGCCTTCTGGATGCTGCCATATACCTCTGTGGGATTTCTGGCTCTACGTGGTAAGCTACATACAGTTTTGATTCAGAAACTCAGAGGTGAAATGGTAGTGTTGATGCAAAAAAAGGCTAAAATTACATATTTAGGCATCTGTAGGCAGACAGCATATCAAATATTTTACCAGTTTTCATCTGTGAGTTCTGTTGGGGATCCTGAACAGTCTAAGAGATCCAGTATCATGTCCAACCCATACAGCTACTGGCTAAGATGAATCTGCTGCTTGTGCAAGTCTGACCGATGCATATTAGAGTGTATTGTATGAACGAAACTGCTGTGTAGTACCTCAGAGCACTGACTTAAAAACCTTCCTCATTCCCCTACTCTTGCCAAGAAGATAACTGAGGTGATGCAAGTCACTGGAAACATGTCCATGCAGGCCACCACGTCATCACCTTCCAGAATGGCATAGAGGCTGAAGAGAGGCATAGCACTGTCTTGCCCTGTGGTGGACTGCAGCAGTGTGCTGAAATATTAGCCATGGTTAGAATGTTTCAGTCACTAGGTTCTTGGAGTTTCTGGTGAAGTCATCCATTGTTTTTGTGAAACAGTTTCATAGAGGAGTTGTGCAACCTGACAGTGTAATCCTTCTTCCAGGCTTTGTGTATTAAATTAACTCCTCTGTACCTACTTTTCCTGCCCCTTTTGATTCAGAGACACTTCCAAACAAATGTAGGCATCTGTTAGTACAGATGGTCCAAACCAGCTTCTCTATTCAGACCTGTCTTCTGGTGAAGGTCATGGCATCTATTGCTGGTTGCTGCATCCTTGCCATCAGCCAGCGTATCATGGTTGTTTTGTTCTGGAGTTAACTTGCGTTAGTGGACTGGTTCATGGGTGCTAGCATAGGATGCTTGGAACATCTTTGGAAGGCAGGCTAGCAATGAGGATGAAAACGTCCTATAGTGTCATAGTTTTCAGTGTGTCAGGGTTTTCAGCACAACTTAGAGTTCAGAGATCTTCTATTTGTGGATTCTTCACTCTTCTGTTAGCTAGGCTTCTCAACTGCTGCAGCACTAATTATAACCAGCTAAACCTATTGTTTACACAAGCGTCTTTATTACTGATTACATTAATAAAAGCATTTTCAGGTGTTTATCAACACTGTATCAAGACCCTGACTGGTCACAGAAGGACCTTCAAGATGCAATCAGAAGAGCTCAGGGTACTGTGTCCAGCAGCAAAGCAGGGGCATTTTCCCCAGAACGGCTGAAATACTACTTCCAGGAGCTGAATACAATGGAGATCACTGGACGGAAGGTTTCCTTTACAGATTTGTGGGGCCTTATTGTGGAATATTTCCTGCAACAGAAGGTAAAAGAATCCATGTTTGGATGTGTACTGCTGTTAATCTTTCAAGTGGGAACTCTACCAACCCGTGTGTTTAGAGTCAAGAAACCAATTGCTCTCCACCTTTGTATAGGTGGTGCTGTGAAATAAACATACTATCTTCTTCAGTGAAGAATTTTTAATTCACATGGATCAGTGTTACAGAAAAATGCAGTGTTTATTTGGAATGACTGATATTGAAAGAATAGCTTTTGTACTGGGCAGGTTAAACCTGACCAAATGATGTTGGTTTTGCATAATGGAGTTACTGTGCAGTATTTTCTGTGTAATTGAGATTGAAAATCATAGGGATAGCTAGTTTATTAATGACATTAGACATTATAAATATACAGCTGCAGAAATATTTTGGATAAATCTAACCATATACCTGGACAGTGAAGAGGAAAAGGGATTTTGAATTAGTAGTGTTGTTAATCAGAAATGCTAAGCAACAGCTACCAGTTATCAAACCATGGGTACAGAATTTACCTGACTTATGTGGGTTCCTCTTTCCTTATGTGTGACCAGGAAGATCCATCAAAGCTCTCTGATCAGCAAGAAGCAGTGAAATGGGCCCAGAACCCTTATCCTATCTATGCAGCTGTCAATGTGAGACCCAATATGAGCAGTGGTGACTTTGCAGGTATGAACATGGAAATTTATTTTTGTTTGCTGAAGTCCATAAATTTATTTCATCTGTCGAGTTTCTTGGGTAGTGAGCAGCTGCTAACAGGAAATATGGCACATGAAGCAGTTGGTAGTGCAAGAGACAATAGGAAATTGATTGACAAAGTATTATAATCCTAGTAGCAAATGTCTTCATTGTGGCTAAAATGAAGAAATGAGTTTCAGAACTGTTGGCCACTCCACACGTTTTGACAGAAGTTGCCTGAAATTTTCAGGAGCTGAGAAGATTCCTTTAATACATGTGTCTGTATCTGAATCAAAGAATTAGAGTCCCTGGTGATAAGGAAACCACTTTCTTCTACAGTCTCAGATTAAAAAAAATTATGTAGGATTCATGTAAAACGATGGATTTGGCACCTTGTAATATGCATCATCAAAATTGTATGTTTTAGTGGCCTCAGTTCTTACAGTAAAAACATAAAGATCAGTCCTTCATTGAAACTTTAAATATGATGCAACAAGTTGGGATAGATGAGTGAGACAGGAATGCAAACTCTTGTGTCCGTCTCTGTACCACTAGGGGACTTGTCTATTTTATTCTGGGGGAATGTGGGTGTATTGCAGTGAATTCAATTTGATCCAACCTGGCAGAGTTCAGGAAGCATTTGGATAATGCTTGCAGATGCATGCTGTGTTTTGTTGGGTTGATCTGTGCGGGCCTAGGAGTTTGACTGGGTGACCATTTTTTTTCAAGTCTTTGTGGAAGTCTTTCAAGCACTTTGAAAGTGCTTGAATGGGGCACTTTCATAAGCAGATAATGAAGTCTGATGCAGTGGGTCAATCGAGTTTTCAAGCCAGTACTGTAGTAGTTTCTGGGAGATGGTTTGTGGTGCAAAGAAAAGCTGAGAAAAATAATGTAGCTTCCATTTTGGATGGAAAAGGGAGCTGTCAAAATGGATTAAAGTAAAATAGGCAGGTTATTTGGGTAGTAACAAAATCAAGATGGAGCAAGATGGAACAAAGGCCTTCACAAGAGTTTTTGTTAATCATATGTACATAGAAGCTAGAGAAGAGGGGCAGAGAAATCCATAGTGATTGTGAGAAGTGGGAGGAGGGTCCCTTCTCTCTCCCTTGTGTGAACAGATATCAGATAAATATTTTCACTCATGTTTACTCTGAGATGAGTAAATATCCTGTTGGCTTGTTCTTAGAATGGTGTGAGTTCACTCCCTATGAAGTTGGATTTCGCAAATACGGAGCTTTTGTTAGAACAGAGGATTTTGACAGTGAATTCTTCATGGGACGGCTTGTCCAGAAACATCCAGAGCCCAGGATTTGTTTTCTGCAAGGTATGGTCTTCTGATAATGATTGAATTATCACATGAGGAGATGGACATGAACTTTGCTGCTTTGAGGATTTACAAAACTCAAGTCCATGCCTTTTTTCCCTTCCAAAAGAACTTGAAGAAGTGAAATATGTCAAATCTTTCTCCAGATCAAATCTTTCTCCAGAGCTTTAGGTCCATAGTTGGTTCATAGTGTTACAGTCTGATGTCCTGAGTCTCCAAGATGGCTCTATTACAGCTGCCTGTTGAAAATGCCTACTCTTGGTCTTCTTGTTCTCTTACTGTCTTTTCCATGCTTTTCTCTTGGAAAATTTTCTGCATTATATTGTAACATTGTAATTTGTCACATGATTAACCCCAGGTTTTTCACTCAAACTTTTAGAATAGTAGGGATCAAGTGACAGCCCTGTCCCATGAAAAATGTCAGGTGAATTAGAGGCCTTTTGGTTACGCTGTGAAAAACTTTGCGAGTGTTAAATTCTTCCACATCTCTCCTGCAGGAATGTGGGGCAGTGCCTTTGCTGCAAGCTTGGATGATGTCTGCCTGAAGGTGGTTGGTATAGGACTGAGCTTTCTAGATTCTTTCAAAGATGTTATCAAAGTCGTAGGTAAGAACATACATAAAAATAGTTGAATTTTTCAAAAGATGGCTGATTTTGTAGTGATCACAAATAATATGATGCAAAAATGTGCTGAATGTAGTTTTCAAGATTAGCACAAAGGGTGGATTGGGGCGGATCTCTTTTATTCTGTGTTACTCCCTTTGATCACTCCTACAGTGAAGAGAGAAATTGCTTCTTTAGTACACTTCCTCTTCTTTTTTTAAAAAAATCTCTATCTGACGTTGACTATGAATTTGGGCTTTTCCTGGGAGCTGTCTTAAACACATATTAAAGTGCAGCATCATAATCCTAAGGAGAGGAAGAATAGAAGCTGGATTGCTAAGCAGGAGATGGAAAAAGAGGCTTTTAGTTTCCCCCATGGTCTGCTTTTTGTAATATTTCATAAGCTGGTTGTATGCTTATTAATCTCCATTGTTGATTACAGTGAAGAGTAAGTGTTTCGGAGGCTGGGACTTGTACATGTGCATAGTTATGGCCTTATAGTTAATATTGGAAGAGGAGATTTTTTTCCTCTCCCTTTCCAGCTGTTTCCCCAGCACACCCCACCCCTTTTCTTTTGTGTAGTTATAAATGCTACTGTGTGCAGTTGACTGGTTGTCTTATGTGGCAAAAGTGGTTGTCACTTGGTAACAAGGGTTTCTTTGTGTGGGTTTGAAATTAATGTGGGCAATGTTTTATGAGTAATGCTTTTCCCATTAAACCATGCTAGTAAATCACCCAGTTATGTAGTATTAATGTCATTTAAATTTCATTACAATTCCCTTATTAGAGGACAAATTCAGCCTTCGGACAACTGGTTAAATATTGTAGAAAAAAGTATTTTGTGTATGCTCTGCATCCTTGTGTGACTTCTGCAGATGACTGCCGAAGATTCCATTTCCGAGACCCAGCACGACTGAAGACTCGCCTGGTTATCCCTGGGGGCCCCTTGTTACAAACTGTTCAGGATTTCTTCAAGTCCCGGGTCACATATGGGGAAACCTTCAACTTCATGAAAGGATTGTATCTTCACAAAGATTATGTTAACATCAAGAAATTTGTGACTTGGGGAGGTAAAGGAGTTTATGTGTATCTGACTATAACAAAGTATTAACACACAGTATAATATCCCAATGTCATGGAAGACAAGTGAGCTTGACTTTGTTCTGTTGAAGCCAGGGAATATATCCCTTCTTACGCCATGGCAAAAATTTTGATCCACTGTATTTGTTCTGTCATATAAGGCAAACTCATCATCAGACTGTATAGGTCTGTCTCAGATGAAGGTGCATGTTGGAATGTCCTTTTTCTTCTTATAACACTGATATGAGCTTTGTTTGTTTCTTCTGCCAAAATAATGTGTAATGAATCAATATAGTTACTTGTGTTGCTTGGAGTGTCTTACAGGTACTCATGTGGATGCCTTTCCCAACCAACTGACTCCCATGGAAGAGAGCTTGTATTTAGTGGATGGTGGCTTTTCCATCAACTCTCCCTTTCCTTTGGTACTTCAGCCAGAGAGGGATGTGGATGTTATCTTGTCATTCAATTTTTCCTGGGAAGCTCCATTTGAGGTGCGAGATGTAGCTGAGCATTATTATATGAACATAAAAGCACAGAATCATATTCAGTGGCAGCAGATCTATTGAAGCTGAATACAAACACTAATGCACAAATGAATGAAAATAAATGCTTATATCTTTCATATCACAGAATGGTTTGGGTTGGAAGGGACATTAAAGATGTCTCATTTCAACCATTCTGCCATGGGCAGGGACACCTTCTGCTAGAGCAGTTTGCTTAAAGCCCTGTCCACTAGCCTTGAACACTTCCAGGGATGGGAAGTCCACAACTTCTTTGGGCACTGAGCCAGTGTCTCACCACCTTCACAGTGAAGAATATCTCCCTAATACCTGATCTAAACCTACCCTCCTTCAGCTTAAGGCCATTTCCTCCTTGTGCTATCACTACATGCCCTTGTGAAAAGTCACTCTCCAGCTTCTGTAAGCCTCTAGTACAGGAAGGCATTGTAAGGTCTCCCTTGTGCCTTCTCTTCTCCAGGCTGAACAGCCCCACCTCTCTCAGCCTGTCTTCCTGTGAAAAGAGATTTCAAATATGTTTTTGCTATGCTTTTTCCTGTGAAGGTCGTGAGAAAATAGAGAGTTGACAATTCTAAGAAGATTCAAAAATTTTCAGAAGCCTAAACAGATTGTTATTTTCTGTACATACAAGTGTTCATTATTAAGTGCAGAAAAGTCAAGGTGAATAGATTTAGAATAGCAAAGCATAAAAAATTTCAGCTGCAATGTGTTGGTGTTTGTGCAGTTCTGCTCTTCTACCAGCCAGAGAAATTGTTTCTGCTGATTTGAAGCTGAGTTTGTCACTTTTTTAGTTCAAGTCTCTTTCCCTTTGGGAATTGTAGTTAGATGCTCTTAGAAATGTTGCTTGTGTTCTATTGCAATTATCTCTTTTCTCTGAAAACAGGTTTTAGAGCTGACTCAGAAATACTGTGAAGAGCGGGAAATTCCTTTTCCAAAAATCAAATTCAGTGAGGAAGATGAAAAGAAGCCAAAAGAGTGTTACATGTTTGTGGATGATAACAATCCAAAGGCTCCAATTGTAATCCATTTCCCACTGGTTAATGACACCTTCCAGAAATACAAAGCTCCAGGTAAGCAAGCTGCATCTTAGAGCACTCTTCTAACAATTCTTTGGGTGTGCTGATGGGGAAGATTCAGTGAGGTCAATGTTTCTGTTTTCATTCTTTTTAATATTACTCTGTAACTGTTAAATTGTTACTTACATTTAAGACAGAGTCAGTTTCTACTAGTTTTTTGAAGGGTACGATGAGAGAAGAGGCTCACAACCCAGCCAAAAGTGTTTGTAGTAAACTACTTGAATGTTCATCTTTTAAGACTGGTATTTAAATTTAAGGGGCAAGGTACTCTTGGGGCCAGTTGAGCTTGAGGTTTGTCTTTCATTTTAGTGTAGAGCAGCGCTTCCAGGGAGAATTGAGCTTTATATTCCTCATTTTGAGCATAATAATCAAAGATGAGCATAACAATTTATCACAATGAAAATGTATTTTGGTACTGTATTTTGGAGCCTAGTGAAAATAGAAAAAAGAAAATATTTTGCCCCTTCAGCTTCCAAACATTTTGGAAGGAGCTGATACCTCTGGGGAGGAGCTTTGGGAAAAGGTTAAGTTTCAACAGAATGGTCTCTGATATCCTCCTAGCAGAATTCAACTAAAATGATTCTACCACAGCAGAGGGGTATTTGTGATTTTTTTTTTTTTTTCCTTTCTTGGTGCAGGAGTTGAGCGTGAGTCAGAAGAGGAGAAATCCTTTGGTGACTTTATCATTGAGTCAAAGGATTCCCCTTATCGTACACTAAACTTCACCTTTGAGCCATATGATTTCAGCAGGTTAGTGGAAGTGAATCGCTACAATGTTCTGAACAACAAGGACACTCTCCTCAAAACCCTAAACTTGGCTCTGCAAAGGAGGAAGCTGAAGAAAATCATCACCAAGTCAAATACATGAGCAGTTTGCAAGGCTGAGGATACAGGGAGGCTGCAGTGTACACGGAGCCGTGAGGCTCAAGACAGAATACTGGAAGTGAATGGCTGGAAACTGTCTTCTTTGGGAGGGAGTAGCACACTTGACACTGGAAACTCATTCCAAGTTATGTGCTCAGATGAGCACTCAAGGGATGTGCAGCACAACATGGATTTTGCTTCCTCGTGTGAGGAGGAGTGAGGAATTACCTAGCTCAGTGTCTCAAATCACGGTGGCTGGTTCCAGATGATTCTGTACGGCTGTCTGAACCATTCAAGCATCTGGGGAATGATCTTCTGGACTACTGAGAGATGCACCTCTTTTTATCAGAAGTGTGTTTGTGTTTGAGGACACAGATTCCTTCTGTACTTTTATTGCTTGCTTTTGAACCTCCTTTCATGAACTTCTACAATTTACATCATGTTAAAAAGAGCTCCACAGATAAAAACTACACACTGAGAAAGAAAATGTCTCATTTTGCTTTCAACTTGTTACTGGCTGATGCCCATGTATTTCAAGACTAAACAGTCATTACCTGCTTCTCATTTTGCCATTCATGGTTTGAATTTCCTTTCTACCCTTCTCAAGGTTTTTGATGGCTTTTAGTCTCCTGGAAATTCTATACAGAGTATCTTATTTTGGTAAACAATTTTTTTTCAAGGAAATAAATATTTTTTATATTTAACAATAAAAAACACATTCAAATGGGATTTTGTTTCTACTTCCTATAGTTTGATCAGCATGAGATGATGCAACTATGATGAAAATGCCGTAAGTCTCATCTTCCTGTGTAAGAAGAAGGAAGGCTCCTCTGAAGGGTTTGAGTTAGATAATTTTTCCTTAGACTTCAGCTTGAATTCACTCAGACTTTGGTTCAAGTAACTTTTGTGTCTCTGTATTTTAGAAACATCAGTAGACAAGGTAGGCACACCTTATGAATGTGGATGAATAAAATCATGTCAGATGCTGCTGTGCTGTGGGATGGCATTCACCTCACTTTGTGTGAAGCCCAGAGAAAAGTACTGAAATATGCAGTTGGAAAATATGTGATGCAGAACAGTGGCAAGTGAGGCCTGTTACTTTTAAGGCTTTTGCATTGAGCTGAATGTACTGATTCTGTATTTAAAACTGAGAACAGGAGGTTTGTCTTATGAAATGATGCAAGGGCTTGTAGATGGGTATGATTCTTAATACGGGTTTTTTATATCTTTCTCTTTTAATAAATACTAGTTTTGCTCACATGCTTTATTCACAATTTTTCTTATGTAGACTTGTCAGAGACAACAAGGTTGATAGCTTGCTGGTAAAAATCAGGGGCTGAGCTAAGAAAGAAAACCTTGTATTTACTGTTTACTACAGACCACATAATTAAGGGGAGGATGAGCAAGATAATACCAGTTACTTCCTAAAGAATCTTAAAAATGTGGCAAACCCATTTCAACTGAGAAATTGAAAGTGACCAAGGTCAAGAACAGTGGTTTTTCCTATCATAGTAAGAGTTGAAAGTTATGCTGGTGTATTCAGCTGACTCAAGCTGGAATCACAATCACCTTGCTTTAACTGTCCCTAGAGCAGGATAATTTAAAAAAGAGTTGGTATAAACTTCTTGGTTTTAAGTTGGACTAAGTGAATTACCCAGGTACTTCAGCCTCTGATCTGACCAACTGTGATTACCTTGGAAAAAGAGCACACTGCCTGCATCTGCAAGACCATCTACTCACATCAACAGGTATTACAGGTAAATTAATCTTCCTTTTGTGGGGTTGCTAGATTGCCACAGACAAGGATGATTTTACATTCACAATAATACAGGTTTCTTTTCCTCTGCAGATGATGCCCATGTTCTATGTAGCTGATAAGCTCTAGCTCAATCTTCTTTTCAAAGCTAAGTGCTTAGCAACTAAGATTTTGTAAGTTCAGTTGTTGATGCTATTGTATAAAGAAACAATTCTTATATTTTTAGAAGAAAATACTTTGAAAGATTTTTATAACAATTCCTGTTGTGGATTTTTGAATCCTGAAGTAGTGAAGGAACAACATAAAATAGCTAATGGGATATCATACTCTAGTAAGAAAACAGTGACTTCCTATAAAAATATCTCATATTTTGTCTGCCCGTGGAGTTTCCAAGGCAAGCTGCTCTGTGGCAGCAGATGTTCTGACAGCATCTCCAGTCACTTCCCTAACACAGGTCTTATTGTTTCTGTGGTGATTCTTAGAGGAATCAAACTTAAAATGCAAGTGCCATAATGCTGTGAAGGTAAATGGTGTGCTTCTTTGTTAGGTTGCTCAGGGCAGCAGCAGGTAAATAGGAATCCAGGGCAAAGAGGGAGCAGAATCTTGTGATGGGGTAGCAGAAAGGGCAAACCACTGGTGGCCTGCTGCTGAGTGTGTTTAAGCCAGTTCTGTGGAGCCGAAGTCTTAAAGGTCTCAGTGTCCTAGAAAAAGCGCTGCCTGGGAAAACGAAGGAGCATAGAACAAAAGGTGGTGATGTTTTCATAGGGATGTTGTACCTTGGAATAAAATTGTTGAAGAATTTTTTCCATTTTTCCACTATCTCCAAATTTGTTCATAGCCAAGCAATGTTGTTACGTTGGACTTAACTTTTTTCTAGGTCAGTGCACAATCTTTAGAGTCTGTCAACTCCAGTAGATGAAAAATTTTTCTGGAGCCCCACCTGAATATATCAAACTGGGACAGAAGTATTGCCAGCTCTGTTGCTTTTGATGTGGCAAATATTGCACCAGGTTAGACTTTTAATCACACGTTTGTGTTCAGTCGCCAGCTGAGGCACTTTAAACATCTCTTAAGGAAGAAAAACAAATACAGGAAGCAGAGTTTAATCAGAACTTGATATTGATATGGCTTGGATTTAAAGTAATGAGATCTAGAGGTGTTTGGAGGTTGAAACATTTCCAGTGGGAAAACGGGAAAATACTGTTGAACAAAGTTCTGATAGGGTTTTATGCAGAACAGTTTTATGTTGGCATGTCACTCGTATTTGAGGAAAAATAACTCAGAGCAGATGCATGGATGAAGGAGTATGTATGGAAAAGGGAAAACCTGCCTTTGAGAGGACACTGGATGACTGTAGGTTAGTTTGTCTGTCACAGCAACCGTTCAAAATGGACCTGTCTGTTCTACATGAAAGCAAGCTAGAGAAGTGAGATAAAGCTAGAAGGCAAATGGTGGTGTGAGAACAAATATATTAAGGAATAAACTGAGGCTGAACATAGAAAGAATGTTTCAGAGTTTGTGAAATCTATGAAAACCTTGAGAATGGTTAGGCTAACTTAGTGGTGGACATGTAAAGTAGAAGTTGACAGAATAAAAATTATTTATACAAAGGTGTGCCAGTATTTTTAAGGAGTGTTCTCTTGTTCTGCATCTTTGTGATCAGGGCTCAATAACGGGGGGGGAAAAGAAATGCTGGTATCTCCCTAGGCTCCATATAAGCAATGGGAGCTTGTATTGTTTCCTCCTTAGAATAAAACCTACTGCAAGGAGCTGGAGTACAGTCTGTGGACTGACACACATACCTGAGTGCTTTTTCATACCTGTCACATTTTACTCCCTGTCAGGGAGTAGTGCCCTCTTACATGACACTGTAATGACTTTCCATCCACTCCTCAACAAGGCATCACCTGCTGCATTTATAATCTTCAAATATCCTAAGACAAAATCTTGAGCTAGAGTAGACTGCTGCATTTAGCAGGCTTGCTGTAAAATGGTGTTTAATGTAAGATTATTTCCTCTAAATGTATCTGATAGAGGGACTTTTCAATTTCAGGGCAAAATGTATCAGTTAGAATTGGAGTTAGTAATAAGGGAGACATATGGGAACATATTCTGTTACAAACTATAAGCTTTGTAAATTATTATCATTACTATATAATTATGTATAATATAAATTATATAGATAAACTATTAATAATTAGTTATTCTTAATGTACCCGATCTTTCCTTCTGTAGTTTTGTGACTTTGTAATCATGCTGCTGGTTTTTGACTTGCACTTTTTTATCCATGGTTGCAGTGAAGCTCAACAGCGCATCCAAGGGGTGGATTTTTTGGCTGTAGTTCTTTTTTTGTTTTCTGAACTCGTTATTGCGTTGCTGACCATCGCAGTTAAGTCAGCTGAGAGTTGTATAATGTCTCACAATCCAGAATTTATGTTGAAAATCCCACAGAGATTATGATTCATGCCTTAATGTGCTTTCAGCCCAAGGGTGTTGGTGTAAATATCAGGCTGAGTTTACCATAGGGGTAAACACAAAGAGCTGTAAAGCTTGACTATCTAGGTGTGGTAAAAAAATGCTGCTCAGTAAATTATGGACAAAAATTCAAATTATTTTTCTCTTTAAAAAAAAAATCCCACAATATCTTAAAGGTAATTAAATTTTACATGAGACCTTCAGCTATAAAGCAAACAAATCCTTCATAACCCCACTGGGGGAAAATATCTTTATAAAATTCTAATTATGGTTACTGTCTCTGCCCAATTTGACCATCACAAGCATTTCCTTCCGCTTTATAACAAGTAGAAATTAAAGAAGCTTTTGCAGTACATCTGTGAAGTTAAACAGGCTCTATACCTTTGCAAATATTTTTTTTGTCTTTGCTGCTAAAGATTCTTATTGGAAAGCTCTAAATCTAAACTGCAGTGTAACCACTGCACAACAGTAGCAGTGCCATGCCCTTGTCAGAATTAGAAGACTCATCGCAGGCACATCCATCATTTAAATGTAGGGTGTGGGGATATTTTTCCTTCAGCATTCCACCACAGTGCCAGTCACCAGTGTGGTAGAGCAATGGAAGTTCCATGCTGTTAAGATTATTTCCCAACTCACTTTGTTTTTTTTAATTAAGTGAGTGTGTTCCTTCTTTTTTTTTTTTTTTTTTTTTTTTTTTTTTTTTTTTTTTTTGTTTGTTTGTTTGTTTGGTGTGTGTTTGGCTTTTTCCTGTTAGAAAATTGTGGCAGTTGAAAAGCAGAGCTGGACCTGAGAAGCTTGACAGAGATCAGAGTGGATGGGGCTGTATTTTTCAAGTGCTTTGCTAGCAGTAGTTAGCCCCTGTTTCGTAATGAGGTGTGCTGGAAAATGGCATCTGGACAGCTATGTTCATTAGTCCATTGTGAAACATCGCAAGTTTAAGCAAGTTTTATCTGTGAATTTCGCCTTGGGCTTTACTGTGGAACCATTACTGGAATCTGCATAATGATGCATATGATATTTTAAGGGTAATATTACACCAGAGGTTAATTTATAATGTATCAACAGAGTTAAAGTGATATATCAGGAAAAAAAGAGCATGAAAAAAGTCAGAAAAACATGTATTCTGGTTCAACCCAGGCCATTCTATGTTTTTATGATACTTGGGGTTGCATGTGGAGGTCATTGTAGAGTTCACAGTATGCACCAGGAAATGAAAGTCAGCTCCATTCAATGTACACCTATGTAACTCTCTAAAGAGAGTTTTCTCTCTTTTTACTGTTTTCTATCTGAGTCTCATGGGGTATTTGTAATTTGGTCAGGCATTGAGGGCAAAATCCCCTACCTCTCTTAACTCTCAGAGAATCGGAGAATTGGCTGCTAATTGAAGTGTAACTGTTGTAGAGGTATAATTGTTGTAGAGGTATGATTGTGTCAGTATTCCAAAAACCTCATTTTGTGAACTCTGTTTTCTTTAGGAAAACTATTAGGATTATTTTGAAAAAATAAATTTCCAAGGAACTGTAATCTCTCGCGCTTTTTTTTTAGGCATCAAGATTTAGGAGGTCTTATTTCCCATGCATGTGTATCCTACTCTAATATTTTTTCAACCTGTGGCTAACCAAAACAGAATTTGACTTATTTATCAAAGAAATATCCTTAGCAGTCTGTAAAAACAGACAGCTGTATAGACAAGTGAGGTTTTTATTGGTGCCCCTCTTACTGATAGTGGCACAGATCCGAGGAGACCACCATGGTCTTTGCACCATTCTGAAATACTGGTAAATTCACTGAGTATCAATTTTTTTTCAGCCCAATGAAATTGCTTCATTAATTATTTAAGTAGTTCAGTAGGATCTCTGAGGCCCATGGAAATCCTTGTTTCTGTGTGGTCCTTCTCTTCCTACAGTCATCCCTCAGGGGGCAGTGGCACACTGTCATGGGGAGTTCTGCACCTGGGTACCTCCACCTGATCTTCACCCTCCACCCCACCCTGGAGATGCTGCTTTTTGTTTGGAGGTCTGAAATGCCTGCTTGCCCAGAGCATCTCATCCAGATGCTCCTCCTCTGACAAACACAGTCTGTAGTCTCCATCAGTTCTGTAAAGCTGAGGTGTTTGGGGATCAAAAAGGTAGAGGTTTGCACCTCTTAAGAATTATTTAAGAGAAAGGTAAAATTAATGAGATGTTACACTATGACTTCATTAAGCAAACTCTATTTGATTTGGGGCTGAAGTGTGGTAATCCTTTAGCAAATAAGGAAAACACACTTCTGTAATTGGATGAGCTCATTAGTTTAATGCATCCCTATAAATTACATCAAAAAGGTAAAATGTCATTATCCGTGATGATCCCATAGGAACTTAGGAATATATTAAAGTTATTGTTGAGCAGAATCATGGGAAAGACTCTGGTATTTTGAACATTCTCTCTTTTGGTTTATTGTAAGATGAACTGTAGAACTACAGTTTACCTGAATATCTGATTTTTTTCTTTAACTCTCACTTTTGTGGTACCTATTCCACTGTGGTAGAATTTCAATTGGTCAAAGCCTCTTTTTTACTCTAAGGAGTTATTCTAGGGTGGGGTAAAGGGATGGTGATGGAGATGGGTGTTCATGGCTCCCTGTATCTAGAGGGCTGAGATATCTCAATTTCCTTGCACAAGGATCAGAACAAACCAACCTTCTGAATACTCGGCTCATGAGTGCCTGCTTTCCTGACTGGCAACTGGACTTGCTCCCTGACCAAGTGATAACACTGCAAGACAACTCTGCCTTACTGATGCTATATATTTCATCAACAATCGTCACCCACTACTCTTGAAGGAGATAAGCATGAGAATCTTCTTGTTCTTTTGATGACTCCTTGAGCACAACTCGAGAGGTTATTGTTTTTAAAATATCTTTCCACTAAGCATTCATTTTATAAAGGACTGCCTGTAACAGTCACAAGCAGAGGTGCTGTCAAGACTGATGCCAGTTATGCAACCACTTTGACATCTGAAGGTTTGCTAACAGGAATGTTTCCTTCTCCCTTTTGTAGGAGCAGAGCACAGTTCTGAAGGTGTGGGCAGAAGGAGTGGTCCTTCTCACTGACAGCTGCTCTTTGTCTAGGGAAATGAATATGATGCATTGTAAAGATTATTTTGACAATCTACTTCTTATGAGTTTTGAGGCTTTTTGCATGGCTTTGGAATGGAAGAAATATGCCAATAACTGAAACCAGTACTGTAAAACGTGAATCTTCTTGAGTGAAGAGTTATCTTCATTCTGACCTAAAGCAGAAGGTCTAAATGTTCCAAGTCCTAGCTCCCTCTGCTCGAGACCATGACCAACCATATTGAAGTATTGGGCCTACCTGAGTATTACTGCAAGATTCAGTCTTGCTTGCAAGCTGTCTAAAGACCATGTAGAATCATAGAACAATTGAGGCTGGAAAAGACCTTTAAGATCATGTAGTCCAACTGTTAGCATAATGCATACAAGTCTATCACTAAACCATGTCCTTAAGTGTCACATCTACCTGTCGTAAATACCTCCCACCTGTTCCAGTGCTTGACAACTATTTCAGTGAAAGTTGTTCCTAATATCTAATCTAAAGCTGCCCTGGAACAAGTTGAGGCCATTTCCACTTGTTCTGTTGTCTGTTACTTGGGAGAAGAGTCCAACGCCCACTTGGCTACAACCTCCTCTTAGGCAGGCTACACTCTCCTCTTGTAGAGAGTGATAAGGTCTCCCCTGAGCCTCCTTTTCTCCAGGCTAAACAACCACAGCTCCCTCAGCTGCTCCCCATCTGACTTGTGCTCCAGACCCTTCACTACCTCTGTTGCCATTCTCTGGACCTGCTCCAGAAACCTAATGTCTTTTTTGTAGTGAGGGGGTCTTCCAAAGACAAGTCCACCTCTTGGACACTACCAGAGAATCTTTCAGCCTGTTTCTTTTCACTAACTAGTGACCGTGACTCAGCTGCAATTACAGACCCATGCACTATGCTTACCTCTATGTTCCCATATCTTTGTGGGAAAAGCCCACAGCTGTAATTAAAAAAGAGTAGTAACAGTGAGTGCCACTAAAGAAAAAACACTGGAGATTTCTTGAGATCTTGTCCTTTTTTTTTGTTTTAGGAGCATGGTAAATTGCATTGCCTGGAGGCTATTAACCCATGCACACAATCTCATGCTTGACTGGTGGTGTAGAGCCAACTTTAGAAGCTTTAATATGGGACCACCTTGTTTTCTATGAGTCAGTGATAGAGGTGATATCTTCTGGTCTGAGATAAAGATGAAAGTGTATTCTAGGAGCTGTGACTAGATATTCCTTCAGTGGTGATTGGGGTCACCCCAGTAGCATCATTTGAGGGGAAGGCTCTTGAGTAATTCAGTGCTTGGGAGTTGTCTCCTGAGCAGTAACATAAAGCAGCTTGGTCATTTGCTGTTGTCACTTGTGTCAACTGACCTCCGATTTGTGTTGATGTACTTACAGAAAAACCTGAGAAACTTGATGCAATTTTTGTTTTGTAAATAAGGCCTAAATTTGCAAGGTGAATGTGAGTATATTTTTATAGTCGTACTGAATGATGGATTAGAACAAAACTTTAACAGGATATGTACAATTGTGCAACTTCTGTGCAGCAGACAATATAAAGTCAAACAGCTTATTTGTTATCATCTTGCAAGAAAGCTTTTTCCTGTGGAATTTTCTGTATTATCAAAGCAGGAAATGCAGCTTAATGCCCTTGTTCTTCATTTTACCCAAATGCTTTATAATGAAAAGTGCATGAAGATTTAACTTCTTCAAGATTTCATTTGCTGTCACTTCTGATTTTGTCAGAATCTAAGTAAAAAAGAATTATTATGAAGTTTTGGGATGGCTCATTTGTGTCATGTAAATTACGTCTGATATCTAGAGAGGGTGCCCAACCGCTTTGCTTTAGGAGGTTATGAAGAATAAAGCACAAATATTATTAGAAATGTGGTTGGACCCTGTGGCTGCATTGGTGTATCAGAGCTCAGATCAAGAGGTCTCTGTATCTTTATCATGGCACCTTTCTCTCAGAAGCTACTGGTCTTGGGAGGATTGTGAGCCAGACTCTGAAGGCTATTTCCCCCTTTTCTTTATATTAGACATTAAATATTTGATGTTGAATATCTGTAGAAACCATGTGAGAATTTGGAGAAATGATTATTAGTCTCTATTTTCTGTGAGAGGAAAGTGAGACTGTGTCAAAACTGGTCTGAGATCATGGTGGCAAATGGGCATCTCCAGCTCTTGCAGCTGCCTCTCAAGAGGCTGCAACGCCTATTCTGGTTCTGCTGCAAGCTCTTTGCTCCTCTGCCACCCCAGGCAGCCTGCTGCAGGCTGTGTGACCCATTCCAAGGGCTTGTGTGACTCCAGACCTCATGTCACCTCAGCCAGTTCTGCTGCGGCTGCTGGAATTGTAATGGGATTGGTGAAATACCACTTTGTCTTCTGGCCTGTGGCTTCCTGACTGACTCACCTGCACCGTGGTTTGTGAGGCACAGTGTCAAGTTATCAGCTCATTTACTATTATTGCTGGGCTACATCTGCTTTTGGTTGGGTTATTTATTTGGGGTCTTTTTTCTCATTATGTGTAGAGTAAGCAGGGGCAGTGTAATGACACAGCAGCTTCAGCAGTTAATATTGCTAAATTTGCTGTATGAAATCCACAAAAGGCCCAAATGTGGACATTCTGGAAAGGGTGCAAGTTGAGTGGGGGGAGCATGACATGTTACCCAAGTGGACTGCTAACTTTTGTCCCTCAAGAGCGAGGAGAATCCACTGTCATAAAACTGAGACACAAAATGACTTCAGAGCCCAAGCTGAGTGATGGAATGGTCATTGGGTTCAGCCTCTTGTAACCCTGTGAGCTGAATCTTGTTTCAGTTTAGAGCATTACTGCAAAAATGTTATTATATAAACAAAGTGAAATAATTCTCTATTGTAATACCTGTTCCACAGTAAAACAAAACAACATAACGAAAAAACTTTAGGTGGGAAGACACCTGTTTTTTTTTGCAAAAGTGGCAGTACAGCCTAAAGCAGAAACATTCATGCATTGAATGCTTGAATCTATTGAAAGGCAAGACTAATTATAATAATTTGAAACTTTATCTAAGGTAGGTCTCATCTAAGGTAGTTCTTTATAGGACAGTTTGAATACTCAAATACTTTCATTAGAATGGTTGAAAAATCAGATTTTTATTTTTTCCTAAGAGGTCCTGTTGCTTTTAAAGAGGATTTTCATTCTGACTTAGAAATTTGAGAGTTCTAAGTAATAAAGAGTTTAAAAAAACTTATTTCAACAGAAATTTCTTACTATTGGGTAACACCTATTTTTAATGATTTTAATAAAGTTTAATGCAATAGATGGCTTCTGTGCTATTTTTTTAATAGTACTAGGTCCTTTTTTTGTGTGTGTTGAGTGCTGTTACAGAAAAATAATGGGAAATTATAATAAAATTATAAAGAAATAATACTTGACCATTTTTACAGGGATGTTAAAAAACTGCCAAAAAATTGGTGTGTAGTTAGTTCTGTTAAAGTTTATGAGGTTCTAACGCATTTAATTGAAAGCAGCACTTTAGCAAAAAATGCTTGAATAGCAAAGGCTCCTGCTGGCTCTGCTAACCTGTTAACATCCTCTATGCAACCAAATAAGAGAGAAGCAAAGCTGCAAGGTGTTTTCTTTAATTATTTGCCAAGGCCTGTGGAATCCAGCCTCCACTTCATGACTGTGATTTGTAGTGAACTTGGTGAAAATCCTTGCTGTTGTGCATCTGACTGGAGAAGCTGGTGGGGGCTGGAACTGCTCCAGAAGATCCCTTGGTGTCTAGTTATTCAGACCTTATGGTGGTGGACTCTGGGATTAGCCTGTGATAAAATGCTTGACCCATCTCCTTTTTTCTCTAAATCACTGTGGTGTTAAAGAAAAAAAAAAAAAGAAAAGGCAAGTCTTCATGTGGCACTGAACAAGTGCATCATTTGTGCTTTTGAAATCAGTGAGAGGTGGGGCCATGAGTCAATCTATACAACTCTTCTTCCTGGCCACAGCTGGTTGGAAGATACTGTGGTCCAGGAGCACCTACCAGCTGGGAGGCACACCAACTGGAGCCTTATAGTGGTGCCTTTTATGAAACAAAGATACAGATGGGATCATCAGCCTATTCACCTTTGGTAAGAGAAAATCAGTGGTGGGGCAGAAGAATCTGTTTGGCTATCTTGGTTGAGATTCATCAAAAGCAAATGTTTGGGGAATTTTGATCCTTAAATATCAAACGTGTCTACAGTGGGCAGATTTATTAGTAAAAGCAGTTGGTAGATGGTCCTGGTGAGATGCATATATCCCATCATGAAGAGAAATGGGAGAGATGCTAGGGTCTCCTGCCACAGTGAATCTGAGTAGATACTGAAAATTACTGACTGCTGGGTTTTAACACTGGCCTCTCTTTTGGCTCTTTGTTCCCAGGATCGGTTCATCCGGGCAAACCCGCACAGGAAGATTGGAATCAGGAGAAGGAATCCTGAAAGACCATATGGTGCTGAAAATGAGGTACTATAGAGAAGGCAGTTTCTGGATGGCAAAGAGAGAGCTGCAGGGCATAAAGGATGGCCTTGTTACCTGTAGTTTTCTCTCAGCCTTTCCAATCTCTCCCCAAGCTTAACTGTTTTTGTGAGAGGTGGCATTTAGTAACAGTTAGTTAAGGGAATATTTGCTTCTTTTGTGAGTGTGCTCTCTAGAGTGCTAAGCATTCACTGTGACTTAGGGTCTGGGAAGATGATGAACTTGTGGTTTAAATGCTAGGCAAGGAACTGGCAGAGCTGGATTTTAGTCTTGGTTTACTGTGGTATCATTATATGATGGTAGTCATATAACACCTCATAACACCCAAGACTTAGCCCTTAAATTGTTTTTACTTTACTTTATGGCGGCAGCTCAGCAAAAAAAAAAAATGGTTTACTCCCATGTCTGACACATTTTTGAAGACTGATTTTTATGAATATGAATTTGTTTTGGAAAAGTACGGAATATGGTACATACTAGATATGTTACAAATTATTCTGTTTTATGACTAATAGTTGGTTGAATAGATATTTAATAACTTGAAAAATGAAAAAAAAAAAGTTTTTCTGCCCCTGAGTTTTCTCAACTGGTTCCCTGGCTGTATTCAGTACAAAAGTATGAAGCTAATTCTTTCTTAGATCTGAGAGAGCAGTGAATTCACTAACAGCTAGAACTATGGAATAATAATTGGGTCTGTGTCAGTATATTTACTTAGCGCTTAAGCCATCTCATGAATAAGTTTTCTCCAAACTCATGGATATGGGTGGTAGTAAAGCTGAGGATGAAAAATTAATCCTCTGTATTTGGGATGAAATTTTGAGCTTTCAGTAATTTGGATCATGTACTTCTTTCATTCTCGATCTCCATAAACACTGCTGGCCAAAACTATGCTGGGCTTCTTTCAGACCTTCTGGTTTTGTTCAAACAACGCTTTCTGAGAGAAAAGTGTTGAGCTGAGAATCTTTCCAGTAGTAGGCTGTAAATAACATTTTTCTTGGTGGTTTATTGCTTTCTAGATGTTTCGTCTGCTTCTGTCAAGACACGGTGTATCAAAATAAGAGGTACACAAGGAGGTCCTAAGCAGGCACCTTCACAGAAATCATGATTCTTTGGAGATTTAAGTGCTGCTATTAGTCCAATTAATGGAGCTATTGCTTCTGCATGTAGTATTTTACTCTTGATGTTCTTCAACACTGCCTTGTTTTTCCTGTAACCAATTGTAGGGTTGTGTGTAGATGTGATAGGGAGTGGAGGGAGAACAGAAAAAATGGAGAGTTGTGGAGCCTTCAAGTTATTTCCCTATAGAACCCTACACTATGGGTTGTCAATATTGCTGTGCCTCATGGGCTTCTCCTTGGTAGATCAATCAAGTCAACCTAGGCTTGTCCTGATGAAGCCAAGACATTCTGAATCACCTCTTTGTGCTTTTGTGCCTTTTTTTTTGTGTGTGTGTGTGTGTATATGTGCATTTACATACAATTAGAGCTTTTCTTGCTTATTTGTGTTTAATTACATAATCGAACACACTGCCAATTTTACTTGGTGTTCTCAGCTTTCTATTTTCTTACATTGTTTCGAGCTTTAGTGATCCTTGCTTTCTTCAGTTCTGGTTCTTTATAAAACCCCTGGTTTATATACATGTATCTGTTCTGCTTGCTGTGCTAATGAAGTTTCATTTTGATTAATGTAGACCCTAACTATGAATGACAGGTTATCTTTACTCAATTTCAAATCACAAGAAACTATTTTTTCTCAGAAAATATCTCAAATACTTAAAATTAAGTTCACTGCATCGTGATGACAGAATGCCTTTGTGGTGTTATAGGATAACCTATCTTATTTATATCTGAGTTAATTGCTAGTAGCTAAGCTATCTTTCTCATTGTTCTGCAGCCAGAAGTGCCTCAGTTGTGCTGGCTTTCTGTAAAAATTGTAGGCATGAGAAATCTCCGCAAAGCAGATCTGTGTAAGTATCACTGATGGCATATTTATAGCTTAGCAAGAAAACTACTGTCACCTGATTTTAATGCTCTTGTACACTTGTTGCTTGGATTACAGTAATATTTGGGGGGGGGGGGGGGGGGGAGGTTGGGTGAAGAAGTTTTATGTATTTTCATTTTCATTTAAATTCAAAATAATTTAGAAAACACTTAAAACCAGAAAGGAAACAGACTAAAAAATTCTGTGTTGAAGAAGTTGTAGTCTTTCCCTTTATTAGCTGCTCTGTGGTATTTCCCTTTCTCCTAACTCTAAAAAGTGCCCCTTTTTCCAGGGTGCCCAATTCCCTTTCAAAGGGAAAAATTAGTAGTTGCTTTGGATTTTGCTGTGTTTGTGTCTTCACTGTTCTGTCGGTGTGGATGACTTGTGCATTACAAATAGATGAAAATCCCCCAGACTAAATTTTCCTTTAATTTTAAAAAGTTCCGTTTCAAGAAGTGAAGTTGTATATGAGTTTTTTTGGAAACTGGCAGATACTGGAAAATACGAGTTATAAATCGCAAGAGCCAGAGTTCTTAGCTCAGTTTTGTTGAAATAAAATACTTTGGCCCTGTTATCATATAGAATTAGTGGTTTGAAACTGACTGACTTTGATATAAATCTAAATAGAAAAGTAAACTGTAAACCCAGAATATTTTCCTTTGGGTCTAATAAAATATCTAGGGCTCCTCAGAGGTTGCTCTTTTCTTTCCCTGGCTGGGCAAATCAAATAATAACAAAGTACTGCTGTACTAATTATGCAATTTGTTGTTAACACAGGGAGCCAAACTGATTGCTATGTCAAGCTGTGGCTGCCAACAGCTTCATGTCGGGAAGCCCAGACAAGAACTGTACACAACTGCAGAAACCCTGTCTGGAATGAAACTTTCCACTTCATGATACAGAGTGAAGTAAAGGTGGGATCTGTGACAGTGAGCAGGTGCTTTCTAAAGGAGGAATCCTCACCTGCTGTGGGCAAACTGTTTTTGAAAGGCTTGAGGCTCACATGGATCTTGAACTCATTTAACCTGACTGAAAGAAGCAGTTTAAGCTCAAAAGGTTGTGGAATATCTGGAATAATCTTGAATGTTTTTTTGTGTCCCAGAACAGTTGTAAAGAAGTGTTAAAGTGTTTATAGAGTTAGCAGAAATAGTTGAGCAGTCAGAGTGAAAGTGATACAAAGTCCAAACTGGATCAGTTTCTCATAGTTTACTAGTGCTGCATCTTCTCATGCTTCTAAGGGTAAACTGAGCCCTGAGGAATTGCTATAATTCAAATCCTGATAAGAGCTTGGTAGTGTGCTTTAAGGTCCACTTTAAAGGACTAAAAATGTCATAAATCATTACTTTCTGATGAAATGCCAAAATTTCTCAAGGTAGTAATTTTGAGTCTACAAATGAGCTGAGGAATAGTGTGTGTAACCTCTGCTCTGTCTGCTGCATGTTACCATCATGTATATGTCTCTTATGTTTCCTTTTCTTTTGGAGCTCTTTTTGGTTGCCAAATCTGATGATTTAGCTGTTCTAGGGTTAGTCCCTGACTCTGCTGTCTGAGCCACATGGGCTGTGAGCAGAACTCCATGCTGTCACAGGAATCTGTCCATGTGGACACGGGGGCTGAATGCTGACCTTCTTTTTGGGCTCAGTTGTCTCAGAATGCATCATTTACATCCTTCAGTGGTCCCAGAATATGCCATTTGCATCCTTCTCTGCCTCTCTCCTCAGAACGTCCTGGAGCTGACAGTCTGTGATGAGGATACTTTTACACCAGATGACCATCTTATGACCGTTCGCTTTGATGTGGCTAAAATCCAACCTGGAGAAAAAGTTTGCCTGAATTTTGCATTGAATCCAGAGGTGAGTGGATAGAGAAAATCATACTCTTGATTAGAATTTTGTCTCAAGTTACTACCTCTATTGAACATTAAATTGGTTCTCACACACAAAGACACTGTTAAAAAGGATGTTACTGAAAAAAGTTGAGTGCTTGGGCTTTAGGAGAGGGGTCACAAACATCCCCTCTTGTGACTGGAATAAGATGCAAAATAGTTTTGTATTCCTAATTTTTTTTTTTTTTAATTAAAAAAAAATTATAAAAAATCAGCAAGAAAAAGAGTCAAAAACGAAGAAGCTAATGGTTAGGGGGGTCTTATTGCTATTGTAGGAGATTGACAGAACAGGGATGGGAACAAACCTGCCCCCCTTTCCAGGCACTTGTCCTTACCCTTTGGCCAGTAGCTCATTAAGGCTTTCTCCTCTCAGCTTCACTGGGGATTTTGGCCAGTTCTTTCAGATAATGTGCTTGCTAAATGAAGCATTCCATTCTTGTGACCATCTCTTAGGGTTTTTTCCCTCCTCTACTAAATACTTTACCAAAAAAATCTCAGCAAGTCTGCTTATACTCCTTTTTTACAGGGTTACAAATTTACTTTAGAGGGATCACCCAGCACATAAGGGGCAGGCCTTGATGAATGAGAATATTGTCAGTGTTTTATTTTTTCTTCTAAGTGAGTGTATGACCTAAGAGTTTTATTTGCTGCATGTGTCTCAAAAATATAGTGTTTGGTTATATTAAAGAGGAGATAAAGAGTATCTTATGAAACACTGAGTGGATGAAATTGCTGAGAGGAGAGGTGAAGAAATCACACTCATCTTCAAAGAGAACAGAATACGTACTCAGATTACTTTCTGCGCAATGTAACACCTCCTCTGTTTGGAGGGTGTAGTAACAACTTCAGGGCTTTTTCACACTTCTCCCAAGGGCTTCAGTTGACAGTTCCCAGGAATGGGTGCACTCCATTTTTTTGTAAACCACTGTATAAGTCAAGCTCATTGGAAAACACTCCTGCCTGTTTTTTATATTACTGTTGCTTTGGAGAGTGTTTATTCACTACTCTTTTAGAAGACCAGTCCTTACTGAAGACTGCTTACTAAACCTGTTCCAGCTGGCTACAGCCTTCCTCAGAAAAACCTCATGTGACTGAGATAATTCCAAGTGTGATTCAAGCCCTGAGTTTGCTCTGAGGCATGTGCAGAGCTGTCTTAACCCATTAGCAAAGGTGGAAGTGGTGGAGGTCAGACCAGGTGAGCTGTCTCAGGAACATCCTGGTCAAGCTGCCCTTCTTCAGCTTGTGAGGAATACAGCACATGAGGCATCACAGATTGTGGTCTGTACATGGATTTTTGGAAGACTTGGGGTTATTTTATTTTTTTGAAAGTGACTTAGTAATGTGATATAGGCTGGGCAACCTTAATAACAGGCTGTAGTGCCACCCCTGCCCATGATGGTTTCTTTCATCAACCAAGATATCCCAGGAGGGCTGAGGAGGTCAGATGGGTAATGTCAGAGCAGCAGGGTTCCTGTGCTGTGCCTCTTGCTCTCTGTGGCCTAACAAGTATTTCCATTGTATGTTCTTTTTCACCCACCAATATGTGAATGGGACTTAATAAAAATATAATTTGTTTGACTATAAAACAGCATAGGAAGGATGGGGACACAAGGGAACCACAACTGGCAGATGCCATGAGCCAGGTTCTTCTGAACCTTGTTTCTGCTGTTTTTTTGGACAAAGTTGTAACAGGCCATCAGTTAGTTTGGATACTACAGTCTGGGCACAATCAGATATTTGATACAGTCTGTCTTGTGTCTGTGTAAGGTGACTATTTTCTAAAATCTGTGCCTCAGCCTTCTATTACAAACTTGCATCCACTAATTCTCATGAAATAGAGACTTTGGGAGAAATTAGCAAGCAGAACCACCTGCTTCTGCATTACATGCCACATATGCAGCTGTCAGAAAATCCATCAGAGATGTCTCTTTACTGATATGAACTAGTAAATGCAAAATTGCTTTTCATTTTTACTGTAAAGATGATTTTGCCATGGCAGCTGCATTGTCAGATTTGGCATGTTTTTCAGTCATTTCACAACGTTCAAGTATGACGTGCAGCTGGACAGAAGTGATATTTGTCAATAAATGTTAGTTATTCTGAATATGAATTAAAAAGTGTTGCCATCACTTGTCAGAGAGATTTATTTCACTGTTAACTAGTGTTTTCCTCCCTGTGGGTGATGCAGAAGGTCTCGCTGATACACCTTTTTTTAGTGTGGTATTTCCTGGATTGGCTGTATCCCATAGAGCAGCATTTGCAGCCTACAGTAATTTAGTCTCTTTTATATTGTTGGTGTGCTACTCTCTTGCTGTTTCATTTTCATACTTTTCCTGTCTCTTTTCCTCTTGATTCACCTCTCCTGAGCTCTTTCCCTGATTCCCCTTCACAGCTTCAGTGTTCTCTCTTCTTCCCTTCACCTTGGCAGGTTTGTTTTTTTTTCGAAGTTGGTCCCTTCTCTCACCTTTTTAAAATATTTAATGACTTTACTCTGCAAATTCTTTTGTTTTAACCAAGGCATGCTCCCTATTTATTCACTATACTAGGTCCATTCATTCTGAAGTATGTTCTCCTACATCATTCACCTGGTATTCTTCCCTTCCTCAGCACTGATTGACCCATGTCTTATCCTACTAATAAACTAATAGTAGGACCTTTGCTCCCTATTCTATGATACTTAATCTTTTCTTTCTCTTGATGGGACAACTGGTTTATAAACAGTAGAGCAGTGGAGAGATGAAATCAAAATGTGGCCACCAGAAAGCTCTATCCATTCATATTATAATGTAGAGGGTGTGGGAATAGAGAGACAGTTATAAATAAATAGTCAGATATGTATCAGGAGAAAATATTTTTTCATTCATAAATTTAAAAAAGTCCTATTTTCAGAATCAGGAAGAACTAGAAGTGGAATTTCTACTGGAATACATGTAAGTAAAACCTAAATCTTGTAGAGTTTGTAATTAGAAAACTGTGTTTTAGAGACAGTGGTAATGCAGCATTTGGGAAGTGGCTCCATAAACTTGTGTTCAGATATCCATCTCAGCATCTTCCCCATTGTTGCTTTTCTCTCCTGAATTTGAGTGACAGTCTCACTTACTATTTATAGCTGAGAATGGTATTTATATTGTGATTCAGCCTAAGGAGAGATGATACTCATCAGGCGAGGGAAGAAAGAAGGAGCATCCTTGGGAAGGTATAGGGTGTGATCTGGTAAAGGCTGCAAGACAGAGGGGAAAGACAGAAGTGCTGATGGTCCTTGCCAGCTAGAAAAACTGAGCTCAGAGAGCTATTTGCTTTTGAACATTTATTGCTCAAATACCCACTTTTAAATAAACCTTTTTGGTTTTGCTTTTCAGACCAGGTGTATCTGAGAAGATCATTACTAATGGCGTACTAGTGGTAATCGTTTTGTTTTGTTTGTTAGTTTTTTGTTTTGTATGCCAATCTTACGGTAGGGCAGAACTGAAACTTGTGGTTGGAAGATGGGGAGAAAAATTTTTTGTGTTAACTGTTGTGGACTGAATTGTATTTAAATGTAATGAGAGATCCCCAGTTATTTTGGCTTCCTTAACCGCAGTACTGCTTGCAAGATTTAAACAAGATACTCAGTTTCTACAAATTCTTCATATTCACAGACCATCATGGCCAAGCATTGTGTTTCTACAGGACCCCTAGAGCTTCAGTGAGAGTCCTGAACTGTTTCTGTGACCAGTGGTTTTATTGCTTCTCTTTTCCAGTCTCGTGAAGTTTCCTGTTTGGAAGTACATGTGAATGAAACAAAAATGAAGAGCTCTTACAAAAGTGAGGTTGCTGATTTGTTTGTCACTGCTTTTTGTGCTATGGGAAATACAGCTGAATCTAGATAAATATTTGGTCTGTTTCAGTCTCTGTTTGCATCAGGGCTGCTTGGGTATTTCCTGAATTAGCTACCTGCTAATAGTGAGAATCCTCAGAAGAAGGTGTGACTGTGTAGCTTAAGGGAAACTGTGGAGGTGGCTGGGAGACTTGGAAACATCACTGCAGTGTGATGGAACTGAAATACCTTTATCTCTGTTTTCTGGTGAAAACAAAGTAAAAGAAGGGAGACACAATTCTGAGGAGGAGAAAGGCTTCAGTGAAAGGTCAGGGAATGTGAATGTTGCTAGAGGCATCCACAAATGTAACACATACTCTATGTCACTTGGTAGGGTGTCACAAATGGTTTAGGTCACTGAAATAATCACTGGCAAAGGTATCAGCAAATGTAGTTTAATATAAATTAGTGAAAGTGTGACAAAATTTGATGGCAAGGTTCACTCTATTACCACATGCATGAAGCATGCAGAGAAAATCAGATTGGAATCAATCTAGAATTATTTATGTGGAGACTGGGGATGCCAAAGGATTGACAGGGAAAAGGAAAGGGTGCCAGGAGGGAAGATCCTCACACTGAGATGTGAGTTTCAGAGTGGACCCTCTTGCCAAACTTAGCCTCAGACTTGATCATTTGTCTAAAGGGTTCAGCAGTATATAATCATCCCACAATTTAGCATTTACAAAGCAATTCAATGGGATTTACTATAAGCAAAACAATAAGTAACTTAATTATCAATGTTGGATGGTAACATTTATCCTACACCTGCTATAATGTATTCAAATCAATTCCCACATGCCTTCACACAAAGGATTATGTACAAAGGCGCCTGCTAAAAATTCCCCTCAAAGCTGGTGAAATACTCACAACAGATGGATCTGCATTTCTCAATGGATGAAGGATTGGGCCTTGAGGAGTCAGGGATGTCAACCCTGACTCTGCCATCAACTTTGGGATCAGTTCTCTGAGTATTGCAAACTTGAGAGCTGGTCAGTTCTGAGCCCCTGCAGTCCAGGGGAGCTCAAAGGGCCAGGTGCTCCACACTGGTCACAGGGGAAGGAAAACATTGTGGTCCAAATTAACCGTAGTTAAGCCTGCAGCACTAAGGCTGAATTGTCACTTGGGCACTTTTATTTGCTAATTTCAGGACTAGGCACAGTTAACATCTCCCTGTGGTTTGCTTCTTGTTCTTAGGGAGAGATTTCACGTTCACAATGAAGGGATCCTATGAAGAAACCCAGGATATTTCCATAGGTCCTCACTCCAGAGCAGGAAGCAGTGAAACCACCAGGTTCCACTACATCAAGCACAGTCAACCCAGACTGCTCATGACTCTGCCAAAGGAGCGTTTTTTCTGTTGTGTATGTTTTGCTTATGGGTGGTGATAACACCTAACCTAAATTTTGGGAGAAGAATCATACATTAACCCTTATCTGGTATTTCTGTTTCTAAGGTTTGTAAATAATATTCTCCTAATAACATTTTTCCCCCTCTTTAAATCAGTCTGGCTCAGATAGGAGGGAAATGGATGTAAGTAGTCCCCTGGCTGTGCCTCTCCATTCTCTGGACTTGAGAAAGAAAGTGACAGTGATGAGAGTGAGTATCCTTTGGCAGTATTTGGAATTCTTTCAACAAGGTAAAACTCTATATATGTCTGGTCACATATTGATTTTGTTACTGAAAATGCATTAGCAAGTTATTTGTATTCTTAGCTCTGCATACACTTAGAAATATAACTATGAACTGGGGGGGTGGAGGGCGGGGAATAGGATCTTCAGAATTTCTGGCTGCTTTAAAAGTAGTTTAAAAACAGGATGAAGATTGTGTGCTGAAGGCTTGAGACCAAAAATTTATTGTTAGACTATATATGTGAATAATTGCTAATGCCATAAAACCTGCTTTTACAAAATTTCAATTCTATTTAGAATTTATGGTGCTTTCATTCTTGATTTTCAGGGGGAATCTTATGAGGTGTCTGTGAATGAGGAAAATAGGTAAATCTTGTTCTGATTTTTAATGATTTTTTAGGCCATCTCCTCTCCTTTCATAGTATCACTGTTAGATGAAAGGAAGCTATATCTTAAAGTAACTAATTTCAAAACAGGAAATAAATGTGACTAAAATATGGGGAATGATTAATAAAATGCTTTAAAGTTTTTAAAGCTTTTAAATTGGTCAGTAAATATTTAGAAAAGCATAGGTGGTAGGTAGTTATGGGGTATAAACCATCACATTTTCCCTAATGTTGATGCTTTGTAATTTTGATACCTTAACATCCCTGTGTCTTATAACCTTTATCTACTATACATGCATATTTATGTGTACCAGATTTCTAATGTGTCTAACTCCTTTATGCATTTACAAGACCTCTACAGATCATTTTTCAATGAAAATGGACAGTAATTTATTTATTGACTGGCTTGTTGAGATTTTCTGAAGGGCAACATTACCCCCTGTTGATGAGTTAGCTCCATTGCAAGCCTTAGTTACAGGCGAATGATAAATGATAAAATCAGAGGGTTTTACTGAATAATATTCAGAGAAGAGACCGAGACGTTTTTGTGGTGTTTTTTTTTTTTTCTCCTGAAAAAAACCTCTGAAACAGGAATCCTGTGAAAATATAGGTTATAAAATAAATCATGTACATGATATTTATGTTAATGTACGGAAGGGATACATTTAAGAGACATATTCTGACTCAAATAGAACACAAATTCTTTGTAGAGATAAGCTTAACTTGGTGTTAGGGTTCTTTTAACTAAAGTATGTTAAGTTTAAATAACTACTAAGCCCCACTTTGTGCTTCAGGAAACACATGCATAGCAAGAGAATGTGAAGAGATGTCCAAATACCAGAGTTCAGTGTGAAACAGATTGAATTCTGTTTGTTTCCTTGTTTTAAATAAGCATAATATTTTATTTATTTAACTTCCTCATGATTGTGTGAAACTGTTCAGAACATAATTCTGGTCTGAAATCTCCAGAGGAAGGCACAAGTATAGGACACAGGATATACAAATACCTGCTCTCATTTGCATAGGGGGACTTTCACATGCATGGAAGTATAATCTCTTTAAACTGGTTTATTTTTGTTGGTTTTGCTGGATGTCTCCAACTGAAATGGCTGCAGGTAATGCCGTGTTCTGTGCTTTTATTCTAGTTGCAAGAATTTAGATTTGCGGTTGGGGTTTGATCTGTGCGCAGAGGAGCAGGATTTCATCTGTAAAAGGAAGAAGGTGGTTGCTGCTGCTCTGAAAAATGTTCTTCACCTAGATGAAGACCTGCAGGAGGATGAGGTATGTGGGACAGCATCTTGGGAACTTGAAGTGATATGAGCCACTTTGAGAGAAGTGGATGTGATGTACTTGCATGACTACCCATACAGCTCTTCCACATATTCTAAAATAAATAGTATAGACCTGATCGTCACTTGCACGTAAGACCATATCCGAGTTTCTGGCTGAGAGGATGAAAGAGGAACTGTCAGGAGGCCAGTCATAGCTCCTTTATTCTCTGCCAGCCTCTGTCCTTGCTCAGGGGTACCCAAAGGCTGTATTTGCTGATGTGCTGGTGTGTATAACCAAGTCTGGTGAGATTTGATTGCTTGGACTGAGACCACTTCCCCTTGGCACCTCTTCTCTGCTGCCACAAGGTTAACAGGGAAGGCTGCAACTCTCCTGCAGCCCTCCTGTACAGTGCCAGTACATTGCTACAGTAGCATCTGTGTCGTGGTTTTCGGTGTTACCTCTTGCTTGCTCTGCTCTTGGAGATCGCTGAACTCAGAGGTAGCTGGTGTGTTACTGGAGGACAATAATCTGTTGTGGGAATGTGGTGCCTGGAGCAAGAGTCTGGGAAAATGTGCCTGTGGGGTATTTCCTCCTCTGTTCAGCTCCCAGCACACCCAACCCTTTATGTTGTGTGCAGGACAGCATTTTTCAACCGAGTTAAAGTGCCCATCAACTTCAATAACAGATAGAATAGGACTTGTTATTATTAAATAAGAATAAAAGGGGTTTTGAGCCAAATTAATCAAAACCCCCTCAAACCCACATATAGATGGTAAAATACAGTGAAGGCAAGGTTAAAGGTGATAGCATCATATGTTCCTAAAACTGAGTATTTGTTGTATTGGTTTTTACTATACAGACAAGGGAGGATGGATAACAGGACTGATGCATCTCTGAAGAAAGTAAAACCAAATTACACATAGCACTGATATCAGGGAAGGTAGAGGTAATCTGGGTTGGAAATAGGATGTTAAAATAAATCTATAAAGCTGGGCACTATCTGCCTGCAGAATAGCAAATATTGTATATACACTTAGGAGAAGAAAAAAATTATGCAGGCAGATTTTGTGCTGCTCTTCTCACCTTAGTTATACTCAGAGCTTTAAAATGTATTTTGAGGGAAAGAGTTGAGGTAAAATTAATTACATTGAGAAAATCTGAAAATATATTTTCCCATACAAGAACTCTACTTAGAGCTCCTGACTTTCCAAAACATCACTGATCAGGAAAATGTTTTCAACATGCACTAAATTCCACCAAAGTTTACACAACCCAAACACACACCTAGGCACTGCCCTGAAGAGGGTGAATTAATCAAAACCTACCTGAATCAAATGCTGCTGTTTACTTTTTTCTGCACGGCCATCACTCCTGTATTTCATCTGGTGATGAGTGACTCTCCTCTCTTTGTGTGCTGAGCAGGTGCCAGTGGTGGCAGTCGTGACTGCAGCAGGGGGAGTGAGGTCCATGACAGCTATGTTGGGCAGTCTTCTGGCTCTCCAGGAGCTGGGTGTTCTGGACTGTGTGTCATATATCAGTGGTTTATCTGCCACGACATGGTAAGGAGAAGCTGGGCTTGTTTGTACTTGCTGTTTGTGTTAGCAAAGTGATAACCCGCTGAACAATTTTGCCTTGTTGATGAATTTACTCAGCTTGATGCTGGCACTTGGCTTCCTTTTGGATTTGTTTCATGGGATCACTCAGTGCTGTCCTCCTGAAAGAAACAAATCTAATGAGAATTACAGTATTTTTGTAACTACACTGAAGTGTTTACAGAAACAAAAAGAAAAGAGCACAAGCTGGGAGGGTTTGCCTGTAACTTGTCGTGTTGCACGCAACACTTCAAAAGGCTTTTGCAATATTTGTCTGGCTCAAATCTTACACCTCCAAAAACCAGACTAAAGAACAGCCCTGAGAAACACAGGGTGTCATTCATGCACTCAGTGGTGACTGCCTTACACAAACCAGGAGGGGTTGAGGGGTTAAAACATTTTGCCTCTGCACGGCTGCTCTAAAAGACAGAATTAGAACAGGTGGGATGGGGGATGAGAGGGGATGACTGGAATCTGCTTGAGCTCTGGGAGCTGGCAGCTCAGCCTGCCCTTATGTATGCAATAATGCTGACGTGACCCCCCTGTTGCATGCCCAAGGAGGGGGCTTTTGCACTTGCCAGGGCCACAGTCACTTCTGAACCCCAGCTTAACATTTCACACAGGGTCTGACCCACCTGAGGGTGGGTCTGGCCTCAGACAGAAGATGCAGCTTGGACAATCAAAGGATAAAGCAAAAGCTTGGCTTAAATTATCAGTGTTGCTTTATTACTCTTTGGATTCTGAAAAACAAACAAGCTAGGATGATTTAAAATGTATTTTTGCAGAGAAAAAAAATCATTATGCAGTGTAAATACTACCTCGGCTTTAAAATGCTCTTTGAAGTAAAAGTTGGAGGACAAGAACCTCATATAGCCTGAAACAAAACACTTATGTGTGTTATTAGCCCAATGAATTTTCATGTGCCCTGTGATGAACCACAGTACTTTTCTTTTATCCAGGACCATGTCAAAGTTATATGAAGATGCAAATTGGTCACAAAAGGATCTCAGTGGGCCAATTGATGGCATCAGGAAACACGTGACCAAGAGCAAGCTGCACTGTTTCTCTTTGGATCACATGAAATACTATGAAAATAAGCTTTGTGAGAGAAAGCAAGAGGGGCACAAGGTGGCCTTTACAGATTTATGGGGTCTCTTCATTGATTGTATGCTACATCATCAGGTATTTTATATTCTTTCTCTCCCTCTTATATCAGAGGATTTCTAACTTCCCATGTCTAAGGTTGTGCATTCAGTCAGAGAAAAGGCTCTCAAAATACCTGAAGGACATATTATTTGGCTTTTTAGAACAAAAGTAACAAAGTGACCCTAAAATGTGAGCATCTGGAGGAGATGTCTGAGCATGTAAAAATTCAAGATGTTAAGGAAACTGATTTTCCATCTTTAATTTTGGGTCAGGTGATTCAGGTGATCTTTCTAGTAACACACAGAGGGGAGAAGGCTCTGACAGAGGTAAGCTCAGGCATAGCAATGTATAGCTATAAGCTGTAGTGAAGCAAATGAGTCCAGGTTGACGAAATATCTTTCTTTCCTTAAAGCAAGTCATATCCCAGTGACTGTACAGACATGTTCCTTGCATTTTTGCCCTGTTCCCCTAGCCAAAATTCCCATAAGCACAATGCCTTGGTGAAAGCTCATGGCAGATAACATATGAACACACTTGTGCTGCCAAAAGTCTAAAGTACACAGAACAAAACCTGCTGAGGTTTAACAGATACTTCATTGATAGTTCATACTTAGATACTGCAGTAAGACCATGCATCATGTTCATCTTTTTTACAATGACTTTTGCTCTTTGTAAACAGGAAAGTACTCACAAGCTTTCAGATCAGCAACTAGCAGTAAATCAGGGGCAGAATCCACTCCCCGTATACCTGTCCCTCAACGTCAAGGATGATTTCAGCACTTTGGATTTCAAAGGTATAGTTTATCATATTACCCTCTTATAACTCTAAAGATGATTCGATGCCAAAACTTTTTACTGTAGGCTCAAGCCAGTAAATCTTTAAAATAATTTCTTTTCCCCTGTCTTCATATCTGGTTTCTGATTTGGATGAAAAACCTGCATCCTAATACTATGGAAGGGAGATGCCTCTGCTGTAGACACTGCTTGGTGGGGGCATGGAGATGCCTTTTGCTGAACCCTGGGAGCCACTACTGCTGCTCTTTGCTCTCTCATCCCCTCCTACCCCCCACAGCCCCTTCCCTGGCTCTTCTGCTGAGGCAGCACTAGTCCAGAGAGCTGCAAAGAGTGGGGAGGAGGGCAGGGAAGGGAGGAGAAAAGGAGAAGGTGGAGAGGGCTGAGAGCAGCAGTCAGCCCCCAGCAGCCAAAGAGGGTTGTGAGGAGGGGCAGTGCTCTGTGTCCTGATCAGTGATCCTGATCACTATTCCCATAGTGTTTCCAGCCCAAACTAAGCAGTAAGTCCTGCAACTGAACCTGGTCATCAGCTCCTAGGCACATTTGCAGTCCCAGTGCACCCAGCCAAGGTTTCTGTGTGGGGAGGGGGTTTGGTCAGAGTTTTTTATCCTCAAGGCAGTGATTATAAAGAGTGTTAAGAATGAATGGTAGCTGGTGTCATTGCTGACTCAGAGGAACTCAAAATGCCACATTGTGTGCAGGACCTCAGCAATGAGTGGACTTGCTGCCCCAGGTCTTGCTTCTTTGTGCAGAGATGGACCTGAATCCCAAACTGAATGGATTTTGGCAGAGGAGGTGAATTAAGCTTTAGCATTCATGTATACTGAAGGACACCTTTTAGTTTCAAAACATGGTGGTTTGAACTGTCTGTCACCACCATGGTGAAGCTGAAGGCCTTGTTCTTCCAGCTTCTGATTCTTTAAGCTGATTTTCACATGTGTTCAGGTGGCTTCAATAAACCCAGTTTGGTGTCATATTTGCAGAGTGGGTGGAGTTCACACCCTACGAGGTGGGTCTCCTGAAGTATGGGGCCTTTGTACGTTCAGAGGATTTTGGTAGTGAGTTCTTCATGGGTCGCCGGATGAAGAAGATCCCAGAATCCCACATCTGTTTCTTGGAAGGTAATTTACTATCTCAAGAAAGCATCACCTTAAGAGCTGGGTACACAGAGGTGGTCTGCAGTATTAGTACAGTATTTGTTGCGGTATTAGTACACCAGAGAATGTATCTGATGCAATTTCAATCTCAAATGAACCAGCCAAAAGTGATGAAAGAGGAAAATAATTTTTGAGACAAATGTGACTAATTTGCTGAATCTCTTGCTGAACACACACAAACTGATCATCTGAAGTATTTAAACTCACAGCCTGACTTTTATAGACGGCCAAGTTTCGAAAATGGCCTGGTTGTAAGTCAGACGTTGTGTGAAATGATGTGGCATTTGACATTTATAGGAAAATTCATAATATTTCATAACTAAAACAGAGAGTGGATACAAGTATGTTGCCATAGCTGTGCTCTAAAAATTCTAACTAGTATTAAGTATGGTGCCCCCCCCACTTTTTTTTTTTTTTTTTTTTAAAGGCGCATGGAGCAATATATTTTCCCATAGTTTTATGGATGCTGTCTACCTCTCAGGACAGTCAGAACACTTCTGGCACAGATGGACTCGGGACACTGAGCATGACATTGGTTAGTTCTTTAGATTACTTTTCTCTTGCATTTGCATTTTCTTCACACCTCTCTGAAATGTGAAACCTGACATTTAGTGAAGGGTTTGTTTTTGTGTCCTATTTCTGGCGTATGGGACACCAAGCCCTTGAGAATGAAGGAAAAGCAGGAGACCAACTGTTGTGCTGTAAATCAGGAAAAAACATTGTGTTGCTCACTGTGCAACATCCCTGGGGAGTTTTGTTAGTCACGAGAGGGTTACCAGAGCCCTGTGGGAAGGGAGAGGCCAGACAGGGAAGAAGAAGGTGATATGGTGTGACTCTGAAACCCACTGCCCAGGACACTCTGCATGGCCATGTGTGTACTCAGCCACAGATGGGAATGGGAGATATGGTGGTTTGGTTGTTATTATCAGAGAAACAGAGAAAAATGCAGACATACCCTCTTGTTCTTCCTACAGAGAACTATCCTGCTCTGGCCAAGAAGCCTCATGAACAGACAACCTACTTATCCATTCCCAAAGGTTACCTTTCCAAAACTCTTCGAGAAATGATGACCGGGCGGCCAGTGGTTTCAACTTACCATAATTTCCTCAAGGGTTTGCAGCTACATAAAAAATATTTGGAGAATGAGAGCTTTTGCATGTGGAAAGGTAATTGAAAATTATTTTAGTTATATCTTTGAAGGAAATTTGAATTAGAAGTCCTGATACTTGCTGAGAACAAATATTTGATAAATTTTATCATAAAGGTAAATTTTGATTCATATTGTTTAATTAACATTTTGGTGGAATGGGTTTTGCCAAGCCCTAGGTCGTTTACTCCTGGTCTCTTTCCTATCTTGGAGAAAGCACAGCAGGTTTGCTTGAATTCTTATCTTCCTGGGAAAAGCCATCAAAGAGTGACTTGAAGTTTCCAAGAAGTTAAATAGCCACAGATTTGCACATGTTGAAAAAGAAGAGTAATTTATCACTTTGCATGAAGCTGAGTTTCAGAACTGCTCCCTCTGACTGATCTCAGAGTTGAGCTTTAGATACTAAAATTGTGTCAAAGACAAATACTTAACTGTGGGCTTTCTGTCAGCGATGAATATGCATCAACTGTCTTTTCTTTCTCCTCTTCTAAGCTAATTTGGAAAAAAGGGGGCTTGACCCTGCAGTAAATAATAATAGAAGTTTTGGCTTTTCAGACACAGTGCTGGATTCTTCTCCCAACCAGCTGAATGAAATGAGTGACTACCTCAAACTGATAGATACAGCTTTCTTCATCAATACCAGCTGCCCACCCATTCTGAGGCCAGAGAGAAAAGTGGATGTCATTCTCCATTTAAATTACAGTGGAGGATCACAGACTCTGGTGATGAAAGCAGTGATTCTTTATCTCTATGACTCTAGCAGCTGAATTACCACCATGCCTTTCTCTCTCTCTCTTTTTTTTCCCCCTCCAGAAAAATGGTCTGGTTTTATTAAATTAAATTATCATATCAATGGTACTATTCACAACTGTGACCATAATGTCACTACCTTTATCAGGGTTGTTTTCAGTGTCTTTTTGGCATATGAACACGGACATACAGAAGATGTCCTATTCTATGTATCTGTCAATAGCTAAATAACTTCCACCATGTAATTAATATAATACATAGTTTTGAATTTTTTGGAATGAAATGTTTTGGTTTTACATTTGACTTGGTGTTGGTGTGAATTTTAGTCAGTTTTGTTTTCTTCTGCCTTTGAAGAAACCTTGAGGGGCTTATATGATTGAAATGAATGTAATTTATTTGTAAGAGGACATGAAGAACAGAGACAGATGCACTGAATGCAAATATTTAAGAACCTGTGATCTGAGAAGCCACACGAAATCCAAGTTTCCTTATCCAAATCCTCTACTGTGCTCACTAAATCACAAAAGTGACCTGAATGTCATATAAATTTCAGTAAATAGTAAATTGCTTTAAAAATATAAAATATTAGCAAATCAACCAATTTTCTGTTACCCAGGATATATCAAAATTAAGATGGCATGGTTTTTTCAGTGTGTTATTTATAAACATATGAATCAACCTCAGAGTGTCTACTGCAGCAAAATATTATTTTGGGGTTTGGTGGTCTTACTTCAAGCTCTCTTTGTGTTGCATCTCTCCTCTCTGTTGAGGCAGCCACTGGACTTATTCTCAGAGTACTGTTTGGAGCATGGCATCCCATTCCCCAGCACAGAGCTGAGCCAGGAAGACCGGGAGCACCTGAAGGAATGCTATGTGTTTGAGGGCAGCTTGGAGGCACCAATCTTGGCCTATTTTCCACTGGTGTGTGATACCTTCCAAAAATACAAAGCACCAAGTAAGTAGGCAGCAGTAATCATTTTTTGCAATTATCTTATCCAGCTGATCCATTGAATTTGTTCCTCTGCCAAAATAAGACACTGGCAAGCTTCTGAGTTTGCTAAGTAATTATATTTTCAGTCCAGGTGTGATGCATGTAATATTTGCCAGCTAATCAGGGATTGGAATGAAGAGGTTTAAAAATAAAAGCATGAGTAGCTGTACCTTGAGGGAAACCCCCTCTGGCACTTGAAACAGGTCACGTAACAGATAATAAAGAAGAAGACACAGCTACTAAGTTATATCCACTGGTAGCTTATGCTGTCACCTAACAGTCCCACGAAGAGATAAAATGTTTACTTGGTTAACAAAGCTAAAATTCTCCTATTACTTTTTTTACATGAAAAAAATTGATAATAGAAAGTGCTGAAAACATGTAATGAAGCAAAGGCTTTGCCAGGGTAACAAGCTGCTTTGATACCTGTTATTTTTGAAAAGTTGCCAGATTGTTTCCTTTAGTTCAGCGATAGAAGAAATGTTTGTTTCACTAGAAAAAAAAAGTACTTGGCAAATTCAGTTACAGTTTACAAATACTTTAACATCAACTCCAGGTTTTTTAATCGCTAATTTTAAATGGTCCAGGAAACTTTCCTCAAAAAATGAACAAAAATCCATGAATCATCTTATTGAAAAAGACCTCATACTGTTCATTATCTTATTTGTTTTTCTGCATTTGCTTATAATCTCAGCCACCTGAGAGGGAGGATTCCCAGTCCAGGGGCCCTCTGGTGTAATTTTCTACCAGCAGGTAGATAAGGAGCTATCATCTCAGAACTCAACTGAAAAGTTCAAAATAAAAAAAATCCAAATCTTAAAACCAATAAATATTCTGATGCAAAACCTTAATTTAGAGAGGAAAGCATTTTGCATGGAAATGTTTTTCTACAGGTCAAATCTGGACTGTAGCCAAGCAGCGAACTACTTGGGTTTTATTAGTGCAGCTGACACAGTTACTGTACAGCAATTAAACCTTGAATCATTTTCAAGAAACAATTCATTTTTTCTGTATCTGTTCCTGTGTGTTTTGCACTGCTTGGTAGGAGTTTTTCACCTCAATTTCTTTGCTGTGCTCTGCTCTGATTTCAGATGTGGAGCGCAGTCCCGCGGAGATGGAGCAGGGAAGAGTGGACGTGTCCAGCTGTGCTGCTCCCTATGGCACCGGCCTGCTGACATACACTGAAGAGAATTTCAACAAGCTGCTTAACCTGTGCAGCTACAACATCCTGAATAATAAACACTCAATTCTCCAGGCTTTGCGAACTGCAGTGGAACGAAAGAAGCGACTTAAAAACTATCCATCACCTAATTCAAGTAAACACTCTTAGAGTGTATTTTGAAACATCAGCAGGAGGTACACAAATGTTTTGGTATACTGGACTAATAAATATTCACCTGCTGCAAGCTCACAGATGTTTGTGATGGCAACAGAATTGTGATACCAACTCCTTTGACTTCTGCAACAGTGAGATGGTCGATGTGTAGCTGCAGCTACAGTTTTATTCCCACTGACATCCAAATAACAGACACAATTGTGTTTATTAGATTCTTATACTTGTCTTAGAAAAATGGCTTCTAAAGAAAATATATTTAACTGCTCATTCTTAGATCTTATTTTTTATTCTTGTATGCAAAAATATACATGCAGAGTAATAGGTATTGTTCAAATACTAAGTAGCCAAGAATAATCTTATTAGAACCAGGAATTTTATAGTTGGAGTCATTGAAGTATGGGGGTTTTATTAATTTCTATGGACTCAGCTCTGCTATTGAGTTGTTCTCGGAAAAAGTTACTCTTGCTTTTGATACCGAGAAATCAAATATCGAGTGAACAGTGAGCTTTGTTAATAACCTTTGATGAAAGATGAAAGAAAAGCTGTCACTTCAACTGTGGAAGATGAAAAATGGAAGGAAACTGTGCATTCAAGAGTGCAGATGACTGGAACGGTAACTCAGGAGATAACATATGTTGTTACCTCTAAGACAGTCCTTTTCTGTGCATCAGTTCGTTTAACAGGAGATAACACCAGCAGTGGCTGTCAAGGTTTGCTGCAATATGAATCAAACCAGTAAGTCTGGCTTCAAAAGAAGAAACTGCTGGCAGTAACCTTCTCATCTCCTTTTCATGGATCTAAAGTGGTCAAGTCCAACAGCTTTCCTTTTCCTCAGTTACTGATACATCTTTGTTTCACTAGCCCTCTTATGCAGAAGGCCAGTTTTTCACCGTCTTTCCTTGTCATTGGTTAGGATAATTTGATGTTATGTGTCACCATTAAGACTGCAATAGTTTTCTGTGAGTAAAGAAGAAAAGGAAGATGTCACTCTGATAGCTCAGTTATGCTCATGAGTTTATTTTTAAACAATAGTGAGATGGGGGGGTCAAAAATGTGATTATTTTCTTCTGCAAAGTATCTCTTAAGTATTTTGAAGATTTTCAAGTTTCATTAATAGAGCTCCAGGAAGAATAAATATAAGCAGTTCAGTATGTGTCTGGTGCATTCCACCCACTGGTTTTTGGTGGTTGCGACACTTGGCGCTGGGCCTTCAGCTTTACTCACCTAAGGTGTGGTGATGATGTGTGCTTTTGGAAGCTGATCTGGAAAATTAGGATGGCTTAGAATGAGCTGAGGAGGCTTAGAATGAGCTGAGGAAAGGGAGTCCATTTTCAGAAGTTTGGGCCTATTTAGCAAGCCACTGAAAAATCTTAGGTTATCTAAATGGTCCTAGCTTAGCAGCTCAATATTTTGACCTAAGTCAGACAGATGCTGGTGTTTGTGTTAGGATCTGGCTCCAGGTGTCCAACACTGCATGAGATGAATATTTTACCTGGAAGAGCCAAGCTTAATGGTCTTGCCTTGATGGCACATGAATTTTCTCCAAAATGGACTCATTTTGTTCTTGTTTGAGGAAGGAAAGGCTGCTTCTATTAAAGACCATTGAAGATATTCGCATTACAGTGATACTTCAGAATCTTGCTTGTGATGTGATGGAGAAAGGCAGAATCAAAGGACAGGGGAAGAGATATTTGAGTGGCTTGCCAGCCATTAATCAAAAATAACAGAGGAAACACATTCATTATTACTGGTGGTATTTTTTTAAGGACAGAGCTGAGGCTCAAGCTGCCTGACATATCAGCAATTCAGCACTAATGTAATTCTTCTATTTAAGATACAGGTAGGTCAGCAGCAATTTTTTTTTTTCCCCAAAAACACCTGTTTGTGACCTGTCACACAAGCTCTGCTGAATGTAATGGCATGATCCTGGAAACAATTAGTTGTGAATCTTTGCAGGCTCTGTTAGGGCTCAAACATCTCTCAGGCTGACTGCAGATGAAGTTACCCCCTTCATTAGCTGGTAATATGAGGTGACTTCCTGATATTCTGAAAATTGGTTCAGACTGAAATTTGCTCTAGATTTCCCTGTAAAGGTCCTGGGCTATGTGTCTTGCCTAATTATTGGGTAATTAGCTGACACAGGCTGGTGCTGGTATTCCTCACACCTGTGGTCTGTTGGGGCTAGGGCAGTCAAATAGCTGCTTGAAGAGTGCCTGAAGTGTTGAATGAACCTGGAAAGGTCAGGCAACCTCCGAGTGCTTCCACAAAGGTAAAGAGAGGTGCTGTTGGATGCTCAGATGTACAGAGCACAGGGAGGGGCAGAGATAAAGGATTTGAGCTACTGCTTTTTGAGATGAGGATTGCATTTGAAATTCTGTTGCAACAAATCTGAAGGTACGGTTGCATATATTAACAGATGGGCCAACACTTTAGTGATGATTTCTGAAAGGTAAAGCAGCCCAATTACTTCATGTGAGTGAGTAGGAGGAGCGAGATTTTATCTGTCCGAAACATATCAGGAGCATGTGGAGTTCTTTTAATGCAGTTTCTCAATAGTCTTTTGAAAGCAGAAGCCCTCCTTCGTATGTCATAATCAGAATAGTGTCTTAAGCAGAAATGTAATCCTCCACCCCTCAACCTAGTGTGGTCTCTCTCTCCTATGACTGAAAGAATATTTTAGAGTTTTGAAGAATATGTATTTTGAAGATGTGGTACATAGAAACATGAAAATAAAATGCCGATTAATATTAATCATATTAATGTGAATGTTCTATATATGTGGGGGGAGGGAATTTCTGTTTGGGTTTGGGTGGTTTTGTTTGATTTTTTTTTTTATACCGAAGAGTTCCTTGAAATTAGTGTTAGGCCAAAAATTACCACGCCAAAGTTAAATTTTTCTGAGTCTGAAATCCAACACCTTGGGATAGGAAAGTAACACTTGTCATCTGTGTTTACACCTTGTCTGTGGAGATTATTGAGTTCAACTCCTTTGTGTAACTAGAAGAGTTTGACTTGAGCTGCTTGCTCTTGTTTGACTGGCAGGATGAGGTCTTTGTAGATTTTGTAGCTTGTGGAAACATTATACAAAAGGAAGGAGAACATAGTGAAAGGCAATACTCAGGGAAAATCCCCTGCTACAGACCTGACACAACATTTGTTAAATGGCTTAATTTGTTAATACTGAGTAATTATTTTCTAATGTGACATCTGGCTATGATTTTTAACACCTCTAGCATGTGCGTTGAATATTTACCCCTCTTGCTATGTTCAGGCTGTGTAAATGATGACCACTCCCATTGTCACCCCAAGGGTGGTACAAGGATATTCTCTTGCAATAAGATGAAGTCCCCCATTAGTCATACATTTCTGTAGTTCTGGATTATCAGAAGGTGACAAAGTGGTGCATAAGGTAATTGTGGGGTATTGGAAGCAGCTGCTATTCCTCCCTGCAACCTCTTGCAGTTAGATATACAATTATCTTACTGTCATGCTGGGGAAACCAGTGTTTGCCAGTTTAGATCAGAATGATATATTTTCTCTACCTTGCCTTAATTAATATATAGATGCAAAATCGTGTGCATGTAAATGTGCACTTGAAAGTTCATGAAAAGCGGAAGAAAATTATATCTTCCTTTTTACGCTCCTTGTTAGGCTCAGAGCTTTAAAGAGACTTCTGTGTGTTCTGTCATTATTCACACAGTCTCTCTAATCTTCAAAAATCCAAGTAAAGAGAGTAAGTAGTATGTATATGATGATCTCTGGCAATTTAAAATTATTATTGTGGAAATGTGATTGCTAAAAAGAGGCAATATATGGCTCTTTAGACTTTGGGTAACTTCAGACATGAATTTGCTTAATGCGTGCTTTATGGTTGAAACTCTCCTAAAATTGTGGAAGAACTAATGAAAAATGCAAAAACCCCAACATGATACATGATTTTGGAAGTAGTAATCTTTTTGAAATTGTAATCCTAGGGACACATTTCTACTTCTAAAACTCCAGTGGGACAAACTGCAAATTCATTATTTTTTATTTTAAGCAGGTGGTGTAGCAGACAACAGTGAATAAGCCATCAATTTTTCTCACTGCTGACAAGTGTCACAGGTGTTGTGACCATTCAGTGCTTAGTTCTGTCATGTATTCACTGCATGAATGAGAAACTGCTGACATCCTTATTCTTGGCTGCCACAAAGATACCAGGTCTTTAAAACATAGTGTATTCCAAAGCCTTCTTGTGTGATGTGGACAGGTAGTGGTTAAGGGAGACAATGCCAACTAAAACTGGATGGTGATCATGAGCAGGAGGGGGAGAATTATTTAAGAACATGCTTTGGGTGGCAATGATGACATTATTTTGAGATGAGGAAAACAGTCTGAACATCAGGAAACCATTCAGTGGGTAAGATACACTGACTCTGGAATAATTTTATAGATTGTGAACTGCTGTCTCATGTATGGATCTTAAAAAGAGCAGGAGTAAAAGAATGTAGTGTCAGGGAGTGTTGTACTGGTTGTGAAACAGGTGGGATGGTATAAATGTGTATAGGTGTATATATCTACTGGGACAACTTGGGGAAGGTGAGCTGGATAGCCCACCCTCTTTCCTTTGAGAGAGAATATTTTGCAGATTTTTAAAAATGAAAACAGATTCCTAGTCTAAATTTTAATACTGAAACATTTCCAGGGAACATTCTTTCAGAAGCTGGAAAGAACTCGTTTTGTTAGAGTGCAAGTGATTCTCAGCTGTGACTGCTCCACCTGAATTTACTCCTAAGGATTTAACACAGATATAAAGTAATAAAGACAGAAGTTACAGGAGATATTTTTCCTTTGGGGTAGAGATGTACATGTTCATTGGAAGTATCTTTTGGTTGTTCCTTTAAGGAGCATTTCAGATGCTGTACATTCACGTTTGACATTTTCCTTTGGTTCTGAGAATGGTGTAAAGTGTGCCTATGGAGCAAGCAGCTATCCATTAAATACTTCAGATGGAAACCCCCAGAGACTACCACTGCATATTTTGAATAAGATCTTCTGAAGAGGCATCACGTGTGTTTATCACACAGACATCAACACGAAGGAAGCAATTTGTATATAACAAGAGGATTTAAATCTAGTGACGTTCCTTGGACAACACCTCCGCTCTTTCTCTGTGCAGAATTATTTTGATGCCAGCCTCCCTGGCACAGGGGAGTGCACTTAGGTGGCACCCACTGCAGATTACAAGGTTGCTTTCTTTGCCTGCATCTAGTGAGTTAAACACCAATACAAGTAAGATTGATTTAAAATAATCACTTCAATTTCATGATGCAAGACTGAGTACTTGCTGCCTCCTATCATCAGTCAGAGAAACCAGAAAGTGTTTGGCAGAGCCACAGTCTGCTCTTGTATGCTCCATAATCAACCAGCCTGCACATGTATGCTAGTTATGGGCTCCTCTAGTACACTTTACAAGGCAGTGAGTCACTGTACACCGGGAGAAGAGCAGTCAGGGAGGGTTTTGAGCCCTGTAGTTTCTCACAGTGTCTGCTGGGCTCGCTGTGAGAGCCAGCACACACAGATCCCTTTGAAGTAAGCTCTGAAGATGGGTGAACTGCTGTGGTCCCCTGGCCCACGCAGGAGAGCACAACCCTCTCTCCTGCCTCACCCTTCCACTCCCAAGTTTCACCTGCTGCTAAGAGCTCCTCCCTTCGCTCATTTGATTTAATATCAAACTGCAAAATTTCTGAACATGGATTCACTGTTTTCTATATATACAATAAATATCCAGGCAAGAATACTCAGCATGTGTTGAAGTTGCTAAATGTAGCACAGAGATGCCCAGAGTAGCTTCAGGGGGGAGCATGGGTGCTGCAGTCACTCAGTTGTGGCATTACAATTGAGTCACCTTGCTGAACTGCAGGACTTACCTACCTGAACTCTGCTGCTATGGAAAGACTGCTAGAGGTATTTGAGTGTATGGGTTGGAAAGAAGCTGCTGGCATCTCTGTCTACTACCCTGCAGCATGATGGTGGCAGTGTAGAGATACTTTGAGAGCTGTGATTTATTTAATCAGCAGCACTTTGCTTGAAGCTTAAGCTGTTGCTAAGTTTTGCAGAAATACAAAACTTTTCATTACCAGTAGTATTACAAGAGAGTAATACCTGGGCAGAAAGGGGCATCAGCATCCTCCCCAAACATCACAGTGGGTAGAAAAGGAATCGCTCTTCATTCTGCTGACTCAGTTGAGGTGCTCTAATAGGCTGCAGGAAGCAGTGAGGTGACTGCCTAATGACTGGGAATAATCAGGGGGTGGGGCAGGAGAGCCTCGTCATAAAATCCCTATTCCTCCACCCCTAACCTGCATGAGGAGTTCCTGCCAGCCGTACAACTTGGGAACTTTTCACACTGGACTTACATGCAACAGGGGCTGCAATGGGATCAAATTTAAGTACAAGTGAGGTAAGCAAAAGAAGGTGATAGCAAGTGTTGAGTGGGTAAAATCGTCTGGTATTCCAGTGAAGCTGATCACAGAGGAGAACGAGTGGTTTGTGTTGTATGGGCAATCCAGGGAAATTGAGTTTGCTGTTCCTCAGATCTTGTTGCAAGGATGACTTTCCTAGTCTAGGCTTTTGCAGAACCTCATGGCAACACCTGTGTTTTCAAGCTACATTTTAGGGCTAACAACGCTGCTTATTGTGCTTCCCTGCAGACAAAAAGGGAAATAAGAAGCTGGTAGAGAGTTGTGATGGTGGTCGGTAAAGCACCTAATGATGTGGTTAAAGAGCATAGCTCTAAATGTGTCCTTGAATGTGAGATGTTTTGACATGCCAGCCAAAAGTAAGCACTTAACATGTAGTTTAGTTTTCTTAACTTTGCCTTGTGTTGTTTTTCCTAGACTTTTACGAGCACCTCAGCACCAGCGGTGAGAACGGTAGGTAGCAATTAGCTGGCCCTTCATTAAATACTGTCCAGTGCTGACTGTAGATCACCAGAAAAAATTTTAGGAATTCAATGGCTCGGGGGAAAACTGTGTTGCGAAGTTTACTGAGTTTTGAAAAGCTGAGCTGCAGCTTCTGCTCTGTAGATGGAATATTGCCATGGCTTTCCATAAATTCTAAATAGTCTGGCCACTGTTGGTGTCTGATGCTTATGATGTTGGTGTTGCATTTTATCTGGTCTGGTTTGTACTTCAACTATATAATTTTTTAATTACTTTCTCCTTTTGTGTTTTGATTTCTTTGTCTGAAATATTCCAAATTTCTTATAGTTTATTCCTTTATAAGAAGAACTTTTATATGGGTCTTTCAGTCACTCCTAGTGCTCTGGTATTCCTTGTAGCCTTTCTTTGCTGTGTCATGATCTGTCCTAGAGCTTGCAATTCTCTGTGTAGCACAGCGATAACAGGTAAAACAGTGGAATAAATGGGGCATGTTCAGTCTCCTGATGATCTTATCAGCCGAGTAGGAGTAGTCCCCAAACTTCTCTGAAGGTGAAAAAAGAGCAAAAGGTGTTTTGTGAAGGCTGAATTGAGGGTGAATTCTTTGCACAGGCAAATTAAAAATGGCTGGGCAATTAGCAGACATTTATATTAAGAGGTATTAGCATAAAGGAAAATATATCAGATAAGCTCCTCTGAGCCAGTGAATGGGAACAATGGCATTAGCAGCAGGATGAGGCTGTCTTCTGACACTTGCAGTGGGTTTGGGGCTCTCAGTATCAGTTGCAGCTTTCTGGGGGTCTGTCTGCAAGATGGGCTTTTGCCCCTTGTTCAGTGATGTGGGAGTTTCCCAGCTTTGCATCCACATAGGGAAATCAGAGTGATACAGAGAATCTTTTGGTGGTAAATTCTGTTTGCCTTGTGAAGGTTTGCTGTTATTGGTAGTGTCTGATGCCTGTTTGTGCCTGAGAGTCACTTATTTTCCCTGTTCAAAGTGAAATACTGTGGTAAAGACTTTGTAGAATTTCTTCAGAAACTAGCTTCTAAAATGATGTTTAGGTCTCTGTGTACTGTCTTGCAACCCTAAGAGGTATACTAGAATCATGAAAATTCTTATTTTGAGTTCTAGCCTGTGTTTAGAGGATCGATCTGTTTTTTTAGCAGTAGTGCTTTTTACATTGTTAGTAGGTCCCTAGGTGTGAGACCTGTACAATTGCAGGGCTTTAGATTGTTACTTTTATCTTCAAGGTATTTAGGGTGGCAGAACTGACCTGAATACAGTACCTACAATTTAGAGCAGGACCCAGAGTCCCTTATTTCTGCCTGGAATCTCCCAGATTCACAGGAGTAAAATTTAGGAAAGACCTGAACTTTTTTCCTTCCCCTCCCCTCCTTTTTTTTTCCCCATGAAAATTGGTATTTATGATAAGTACATAAGCCTAGTGTATCTGAGTTGCTTTTTGTAACTCAGTGGATTAGTTAAGGAAATGAGTTTTCATTGTCAGAATGAGTTTCAGGGCAACAGATAGGATGTGTGGGATTTCAATTTGAGTGGCTATATAAATAATAAAGAACATGTAAAATAGCTGGTGAGAAAAATTTGGTAGTGCCCTCATGCTGACAGTGGAGTAACACTTTCTAGATCATATAAATTACTGATAAAGACTGGTGTAGTCTTGAGGAAAAAAAAAAAACATGTTTAACTGGGATACTTGACCTGGTTTCTCTTACAAGATTTAAGTTCATTCTAACACACATCCAGCTGTGGAACTGCAAACAGGAAGAGGTAAAGAAAAAACCCAAATGAAAAATGCAGTCTGAAGCCACAGCAGTTTTGCATAGTTCTTGACAAGAAGCAGCCATTGAGTCAGTGCTGCTCCATTTGTTTTTATTCTGAAAACAACTTGGGGACTTCCATTGACTTGTTAAGACCCAGCTATGGGCTATTTTAAAATGAGCGAAATCAATACAAAATAGCAGTACAAAGAGAAGTGTCTCTTATGCATTTGACTTTGCCTGAGGTGGTGGACATAGTACTGTGATGAAATCCTGCCTGCCTTTGAGGCTTCAAAATTCTTTGAAGTTAAAATGTACCACATACGTGACCCAGGTCAGGAGCAAGGCAGTGATCTAGGTTTTAAAGCCCTGCTACTCTTTCTGGCAGGGTGATTTCTTTCCCGTTTTTCAGTTTTTAAAGTAGTGAGGAGATTTCTATTTCTTTTTGATGAGAAAGTCAAGGGAAGAGTGCTCTCCCCCAAATATCTACACACTTCGATAACTGCCTTTTCTCTTGATGTAACTTGGGAATGAGTTTCATGTTTGTCTCCTCAAGAAAAAAATTCTGTGAAAGTCTTTTAAGAACTTTGTCTTGGAACTTTACTAAAATAGAGCAATTTTAGAGACCAGTTATATAATTCATTCATATGGATGAGCACTCATGTATGTGAACACCCCTACTGACATCCCTTGGACTAGATATGTGAGGATTGCACAAGTGTGCCACAGGACTTAATTGAATTTTTATCTGACGTAGGACAGCATGACCAAGTCTTGCATTTGCAGCCTCATATATTTAAGTCATTTCAAAAGTGATCATTAAAATGCCTGGCTTGTGTTTCCGGTTTATGAGGTAAGATTCATGTCTCAGATGAAATAAATATAGAAGCTGAAAGTTGAAATGTGTGTAATAACTGGCCTGGAAGGCTTCTGGCCTCAGAAATTACTCAGCCTGTGATATGGACATCATCACATTAAAGGCAAGGATGTGGAAGCCCTTGCCAATTGCTAGGAGATTATCCAGTTTAGGACAAGTTTTTCTGTGTGACTTTGAGTAAGCCACTGACAGCTAGACTTGGTAAAGCATTCAGGCACCTAAAAGTTAGGAGCTGTAAGGTTGGGCTTCCAAGACTCTAGTATTGGAATGGACTCCACAACCTGGAGTGAAGCACTGAGGTTTGATTCTGTAAGTTTGGAGAGTAAGATACACCAGAATGGAATTGTAAAAGCTGAGCAGGGAATTGCATAAATGGTACATCCGGGTAACACAGGCAGCTGGGAACAACTTTCATAGTTCCTGTCTCCATGTGGCACTTGGCTGCAGGAAGATATCACTATCCACTTGAGATTCACAGAGTAAAGGTCTCAATGCTTGTTTTCCAAGAGCTGAGCCAAGATTATTCCTTTAAAAGGGTGTTAAGCCCAGTAATTAATAGCATTTCCATGGAATGGGGAACTTCTGCCCAAGTCCAACTTCTGTAATCAAGGGATGCAAGCCTCCTTCTTTCTGGATAAGAGAGATACTCCACATCTGCTGAAATAACATTTCTGAGGTCAAAACCACAATTTCTTAGATGGGAAAATTTCTTGGACCAAACATAAACCTAAAAAACATGTCAGTAGATTTGTCAGCAGTAGACAGCCTTGGTTGCTGGTCCCTATGTCTAGGAGGGCTTATCTCTTTTACCCATTCTTATTTAATTTATATAGAAAAGTAATTGCAGCTCTTCACCTGTATAGTCTGGACCTGATATATTTTGGTTGCTTTTGACTGGAGATTGTAATCCTTGTTTGTTTGCTTGTTTTTCCCCCCCCCCAAAGAACTTTTTTCTTTCAAGGTGTATCTGTCCAAGTTATCCTTTGTGGATGTGTTTGGAACAATGGAGCAGACAGAGGTGTGATATAGTCTTTACAGCAACTGAAATGTCCCACACCTGATAATTTCAGGGCTTGCAAACTGTGCTCGCTAAAACTGCCCTGTGTGAGAGACAGGAGAAGTCAGATAATGTAGAGCAAATATGCCCATACCAGTGACTGCTCTGACCCTCCTGCTGCTCTCCCACTGCCCCTCAGCTCTGCACCTTCAGGCCCCTTGCCAACTCAAAGGGAAGTGTGAGACAATACTCTAGGGATTACTCAGGTTATTTCTTGGAGGAGGTTCATGTTCTTGGCTGACTTTTCAGAGGTGGTCAGGTTTCCATTGGGGAGGACAGGGACCTCCTTCATTACATTGGCTTATTGTCCAGTGTCATGTTATGGTTCCACTGGCTTGACACTGTGGCAGAGCATTGTGAAGCGCTTCAGGATAAGTCCTGTGATACTGTTGAAAAGACTTGATTTGGCAAAACGTATAGTGTGTATGAAAGAATGAATAGTAAGGTATATTTTATTAGTTAATATCAGTGTATAATTTTTGCATTTCCTACTTTATGATTAATACATTAATACCTGCATTAAACAATAAAGCCCATGTGTTTGTCTGAGGACTCTGTATTAACTTTGTGAGTTTATAGTATATCCATGAAAATAAGAGAGAGAAGGCTTATGAGTAGATGTAAAATCACAGAATATTCTGAATATGAAGGGACCCACAAGGACCATCGAGTCCAGCTCCTGCTCCTGCATCCATCCCCAAGAATCACACCATGTGCTTGAGAACACTGTCCAAGTGCTTCTTAAACTCTTCTAGGCTTGATGACGTGACCCCTTCCCTGGGATCCTATTCCGGTGCCAAACAACCTCTGGAGGAGGAACTTTTTCTTAATATTCAGCCTAAATCTCCCCTGACCCAACTTCATTCCATTCCCTTGGGTTCTGTCACTGGTTACCAGAGAGATCAGTGCTTCCTCCTCCTTCTCCTCTTGTGAGGAAGTTGCAGGCTGCAATGAAGTCTCCCCTCAGTCTCTTCCAGGCTGAGCAGATCAAGTGACCTCAGCCACTCCTCATACGGCTTCTCCTCAAGATCCTTCACCATCTTTTTTGCCCTCCTTTGGACTCTCTCCGATAGTTTCATGTCTTCCTTATTTTGTGGCTAAATTTGCCACAATATGTGCATAAAACTAAAACTGCCCCCAGCACTCGAGGTGAGGCTGCCCCCATGCAGAGCAGAGCAGGACAGTCCCCTCCCTCGCCCAGCTGGCCAAGCTGTCCCTGATGCATCTCTGGACATGGTTGGCCCTCCCACCTGACAGGGCACTGCTGGCTCATGTTCAACTTGCCACAGACCAGGGCCCCCAGGTCCCCTTCCATGGCACTGCTCTCCAGCATCCCTACATCCCAGTCTCTATTAGGATCTTGTTCTTACCAACTGGTAGAGACAGAAATATTAGGTGAATTTTTGGGCACAATAAAACCTGTTTCTGTTCTAAAAAAGAATCAGTAAATGGAAAGTTAAATATCAGTTTGGGCAAGTGTTGAGAGAAATGGTATCTGTATATACATTTGTTTTAAAATGAGAGATGATATATGTGAAAGAGGAGAGATAGTATGTGTGAGAGAGCAAGAAGTTAAGCAGTTATCTCAAAGATGAAATGGGGAGGGGGTTAATTTATAGCCTGAGGAATATGAAGATTCATTAGTATGAGCCATGGAGGTTATGAGTTATTATAGATTTAATATCTCCGAGCTCAAGGTTTCTGATATCTAGTGCAGTTGTGAATTAATTCCTATCATCAAGAAATGATTTTTGTAGCTTTCTCCTGGGGATGAGAGCTGAAGATCAGAGGTCCACCAGTCTTCAAGAGAAATATCTCATCACTGTCAGCGGGTTTGCTGTTTTTGGCTATGGGCAGAAGTTTGTGCTGGTGTGGGAGCTTGTGCTGGTGCATGGTGGGCAGCTCTACTTTCACAGCTGCTGTGACAGTATTTGGTGTCCCAAAGACAATCTGTTCTACTGCAGGCAGTGGTGTGTAAGAGGTGAGGACACCCACACGTGTGCTCTAGGGGTGTTTATTGTGATAATAAGGGAGCAATGATAGGAAGACGTGATCTTTATCAAATCAAACTCTTGGCACCTATAGTTAAATGATTTTGAAATATATTGCTTCTATTTCAGGCCTAAAGAGAGTGCTGTGCCAAAAATTTGTACAGACTTTTGACTGCTCTACTTGATTTGATGAATTTTAATGCTCAACCTTGAAAACCTTGTTCTACCTATGTCCTTAGAACTTCAGGGTTACAGTAGTCTGTGACTACAGACTAGAATAATAACATAATCTTTTTTTTTCCTTTTTTTCCTTTTCTGAACTTTTGTGCAGGCACCAGTATCTCCTTTCAACTTGCTCACTGTAAAAATACTAAGAGTAAGGAATGCCCGGAAGGCAGACTTGTGTGAGTACTTCTACTATTGTTGGATGGTTCTTATAACTTTTTAAGCAAAATATTTGGACAATATTCTTGTTATTGTTCTCAAATTGGGTAGGAATAAAAGAATGTATTGCTCTAAGTTTACAAGAATTATTTTTATTTTAATATTGAAGCACTGCTTTCTCCTTTTAAATTTAAAGGGACTGACTCAGGGAAGGTGATGCATTGTATGTCTTTTTTTCATCTCTTACTGTATGAAATATATTTCCTACCCTTCTGACTTACCTGCTGATATGAGATCTGCTCTGTAAACAATGAAAATCCTTGTATTTTTAAGTAAGAAACTTGAGTATTTCCAACAGAATTTCTGAATGGAAGAAAGGAGAGAACTGGAAATGCAGATGTAAAGTCAGCAGTAGAAGGAAAGCCTGTGAAAATAACAGATTTACAAGCAAAAACATTCTATTACTTCTGCAGAATTTTTCCATATGCAAGAAGCGATGATAAAATCCAGTGTGTTTTGGAATTTGTTTAAACTACAGAATGGAACCATTTAAAAGTCAGAAAAAAATTAACAGAGCAATAGTCTGAGCAGTTGACAGGAGTTTAGATGAGGAATAGTGAGGGAAAGTGAAAAAAGGATATCTAGAATAGAGACTTAAAAAAAAAAAGGTGAAATAAAGTGAAAGAGAATAAGAAAATTCACCACATGAATAAATCTAAAATATATAAAACAAACAGAAAAAGTCCGCACTGTTTCCCAAAATCTTGCTGAACATGGCTCAAAATCAATTTTCTTCTGGTATGCTCAGAATTTCATGCAACACATAATAGTTAGTAAGAAAATTTTAGTTAATGTAATCTATATTTTGAGATTTTAACTTGTGTGATGGGTCAGGAGTAGAGGGAAAACTTACCAGAAGTTGGTTTGGGTGGTTTCTGACAGGAGGGATGTGGTTAGATCACATGGAAGTTGTGCTGAACAACAGTGGTTTTGAATTACTGATTACTATCAGAGAAGAAATCTCTGCTGCACTTACATGTGGTATTCTGGGTTATTTAAGCATCTTCCAGGATGCAATACCTACTGTATTACATTACATGTATTACTGCCTATTTCTCTTTTTCCTTTGGTTCATTGGACAGTGAGAACACCTTATAAGGTGTAAAGTTAGGGGTTTCTTAAAGTTCTGTTTTTATGCAGAGAAGCACACATTCCATGAGCTTCCATGAGCTTATAGTTGTATGCACAGCTTTTTATTTATCAAAATCCAAAATTGAAAATGCCTACATGGTGTTTTGCACCAACAAAATATGTGATCTGACAAGGCCACCACTGCAATTTCATCTACAAACCCACATGCACAATTGAGTGTGCATTTCTGTATTCCTGTACGTCTGTACTGCCTGCTTGTGTTTAATTTCCTTGTACCTTCTCAGGGAAACTCGCTTCCAGTTACTCCTTTTCACAGGGAATCATGAGGTTCTTTTTTGGCTTAACCTGTTGGTATGTCTGCCACACCATATGGCTTTTTTACTTGGTGTTCTGGTCTCAAGAGAAGATGAATGTCATGTCTCAATCCCCTTGAGAAGCCCCAAATTCAAAATTGGACATCCCAATCACTTGTTTAAAGTGTATCTGAAAGAGAGATTTGTAAGCTTTTCACCAAGGGTATTTTCTTAACAGAAAATGTATTGTCTGAACAAATGGATACTATTGTGAAAACCATGTCCATTTCTTTGCAGTGGGAAGGCTATTTCAGGTAGTGTTGACTTTTTCTGAGGCATCAGTAAGGCAAATATTTCAGCTAGTTTTCCTTGAAACCTCATTATTTTCAACAATGAGAAAATGTTCCTTTTTACCTGTTTCTGATGGTAAAAGTATGATGCTTGTTACAATTCCAAGTTAGCATTTATTTCCTCCACTTTAGCTTTCCAATTTTACTGGTTAAATCATGGTGTTGCCTATGCCTACTTATTTCTTTTCCATGTGTTTTCTCATTATTGAAGTGTTTGTGCTTAATTTATGGAAGTGAACATTTCTTCTTGTTCATTGACTCTCATGTTCCTATTTGCTAGTGAAAAATTAAAATGCTTTAAAAGTATTTCTCCCTACTGATGTTTCAGAACAAGATAATTTTAATAGATTTGAGTAGAGGCCTGAAAATCTAGACTATATTTTGGACCCTGACACTGAGTGTATTATGGGATCTTGGGCAAAGCATAGAATCATAAAAATGGTTTGGGTTGGAAGAGGCCTTAAAACAACTCCCCTGCCATGAACAGGGACACCTCCACTAGATCAGGTTGATCAACCTGATGGTCTTGAACAGTTCCAAGAAATTCAAGTTTTCTCAGTGTATTTATTTGCGTAATACTTATATTGCTACTGTGAAGTAATCAGTGTCTCATCCTCTTTGAAAATGGAAACTGTAGCATTTAATCATCATTAACCATTTGCATTTTCATCTGCTTACATTTGTGCCTCTGATGAACATCTGTTCAGTCAGACTCTTGTGAGCAGGTGTGACTTAGGTCTCTTCCTGGAAATGCTTATCTTTCCACAGTCATAATCTCGATTTTGCTGATTGTGATAGCATGGTTAACTTCACAACAAAGACACAGCTTGGCCTGTAGGAAAACCTAAATCTGTTATTGTTACAGAAAGATAAAGAGGAAATACATGAAGTAATTGTTCTTAATACGATGTAATGACACTGTTACACGTTTCGAGCGTGAGGCAGGGATTGACTATGAGCTGAATTATTTGGCCTCCTCTGACTCATGAGGTTGCTGTAAGAACCAAGTGACTGGTTGAGCATTGCTAATGTGAAATAGAGAGATCACATTACAGGTGTGAGAGAAAGGCCGTCAGCGCCTGTAACATGCTTCTATTAAGTCTCACTCCCTGGAGTTCTCCTTCCAAACTTAAGGACTCAGAATATAGGAGAAGTTGATGTCTTCATTGGGACTCCTGGCTTCCTTCCCCAAACATGAGTGGCAGCAGCATCTCTCCAGTCTGCAAACAGAGTAGTAGGAAGGAATTGAACACACAGTAATTTAATTACGGTGATGAAACAGATTTTGTTTTCTGAAAGAACTGCTGAGAAGCACACAATTTCTAAAAACTTTGTCAAATCTATGAATAAGGAATAGGCAAGTTCTGATTTGTGATAAAGAAATCAAGTTTTTCAGTTTTGATGGGAGAACACCCTTCATCAAAAATTCTGTTCTTAGTTAAGCCAGCACTTTAATAAAGGCTTTCATTAAGCTAATGTACCAAATCTGGGGAAGAAATTACAGTAAACAAGTCTTTCTATAGCCCAGAAGGGTGTGAGGTGTGTTGCCTATCTCAACCATTTGGATAAATGAAGGTAAAGCTAAAGGCAACATGTACTGTATGTGGAGGACAGTGCAATTTCAAATATAAAATGACACTGAAAAACAGTATGTCTGACTTAGAGCGAAAAGGTGAAAATGGGCATCGCGAATGTGTGAGGATGTCTGGTTTCCTGTTAGAGCTTCATTGTATTATTTACTCCTAATCCTGTATATTTTAGGGAGAAAGCCCAACTGTGCTATCTTTGTCTTATCAGGGTTAAATGGTCACTGTGCAGTAATTCTTTCTCTGGATACATTTTAACTGTGCCCATTTTCTCCCTGTATAGTCACCCTTTCAGACTGCTATGTGACACTGTGGCTGCCTACTGCCTCAGCGGAGAAGGTTCGGACCAGGACCATCAGGAACTGCAAAAACCCCGTTTGGAATGAAGCTTTCTGCTACAAGATTGACCGCCGTGTCAAGGTAACTAACATCAATTCTTTTCACCATTTGATTACACAGAACTACAATAAACCAACATGTATATAGCTAGTTCCAAACATGGAAGATGTTAAAGATTCCTCAGGAAAAAAAAATCCTGTTGCTTACATCCTCCTTTGTGATGTTCTATTCCACTTATTTGTTACTTCAACGTTTATTATGCTGTAGTAAGAAGGAATTAAAGGCCCTTCAACCTTACTATCCTATCCCCAATCTAGACATAGACAAGCAAAACCCAAGAAAATGATCACATAAAAATAAGAGTAGTCACTCAGTTCTAGATATTGTGAAAATCCTTTAAACCATCTTTATGTACCTGTGACTGTTTTATACACTTAGAGCCAAAAGCCATAAAATAAATGTAAAAACATTTAATGCAGTTATTTATCACAAGTTCATTAATGTTCTACAGGACCTGTTTGTCTTGTCTGCCTGGGGAAATGAAAAAAAGCTTGCTTCGTTTTTGTATGAAGAGTTATCAATTATGTGATGTCTAATAAACCAAATTCTCTTTCCCTTTCTTTTTCCTCCTTCCCATAAAACTGGAGGAGCAAAAAAAGAAAACCTAGTGTTGAGATTTGCCTGCCTTATGGAGCTCTTAGATATAGTAGTAACTCCATCATATTCTTAACCTCTTTGTGCAGAACGTGCTGGAGCTGAAGGTCTGTGATGAAGACACGGTCACCAGGGATGATGAGCTCTGCACAGTTCTCTTTGACATAGACAAGCTCACTGTAGGACGTACTGTCCGTGTGAAGTTTCAGCTGAATCCACAGGTGAGCAATGGAATTCGTGAGAACAAAAGTAAATCCCTTCCATATCAGTAGATCCTTTTACACAGTGTTTCTTTATAGGAAACATCTATTTAAACTGTGTTTTGCTGCTATCCTAAGAAAGGCTTCAGTGAGTGCTTTTTGCTAGCTTTTGTTTAGAGCAAATATCTGTGCTAAAAATGTAGGATGGAACCAGCTGAAACTAGTTATCTTCATTCTGAATATTTCTGGGATGGTTGTTGGCTCTTGGTGTAAACTCTGAGTTTTCAACTCCTTTTAACTGTAATGATATTAAAGAGGCTAATTCTTTTTGTGTTGGGAATTAAAATCTGAACAAATAGCTGTTTTAGTAGAGTAGCAATTCTTAAGCATGCAGATGTGCTTATAAAGCATTTAGATTAAAAAAATTCATTTTAGCAACTGCTTTTCCAATATCTAAAAATTCAATATCTTCAGTCAAAACTATGATTTTCTTATATTCCGGGAATTATCCTAAGTTCTATTCTAAATGCATGTTTAAAAATTATGTGTAACTGGTGTGATGAAAATGTGAAGAAAAATAAGTAATCAGTCTTTCTCTTTTTTTAATCTCCTCTCTTCAGGCACGTGAGGAGCTGGAGGTGGAGTTCACATTGCAGAACACGTGAGTAGAGTCCTAAATTCTTAATAAAATGTTATGTTCAGTATAAAAATAGTTTGAAAAGCTGATTCATATGTCATGATGCTTCTTAAACCTGCAGTCTCTAAAAGCAGTAGCTAGATGTTTTCATTGAATTCTAGTAAAATGGAATTTTAGAATACATACTTTTAGATTTCAAATATATGAAATGTGATTTATTCCCTGTTTGAATTCTGCCTCTTGGGCAGCAACTTCTTCATGTTCCCTTTTTTTCTCATTGGGTCAATGAGATACACAAGGAAGTATGAGTACAATGACAATATCCAGGAAGTTTTGACCCTTAGGTGTGCCAAGTCTAAATGCCTTAATTACCCCCTTCTTGAGGAATCTGGTTTTTCAAATCCAGAAGATGATAAAATACACTTCCGTAGGTTGATCTGTTCAATTCATCACACATGGGGAGCTGTGGTGGAGAAAGGAAACAAATATTCTGCAAAAAGGAACCAAATACAAAGTAAGGTCCAAAGGCCAGTGTGGGAGTCTGAGGACTGAGGAACCAGGAAAGCTAGAGGGGTAGCAGTAGCTTCATTTGGTAGGCTTGAAAGCTGTTGGTGGAGTTTTGCTGTTTAGAAGATGTACTTAGAGGTACTGCTCTTAGATGGTGTTGTTGGAACCTTCTCAAGGCATTTGGGGCACCTCAGGAGGCCTAGCAGGATAATATGTGGGTGGACGCTTTGAATTCCTGACAGCAGGGGAAATAAGGACTTGCTGGTGAAAGGACAGTGGCTCGGTGTTAAGAATGCAGAAGGAAAGATCTGTGTTCACACACACAAAAAGCCATCAGAGCTGAAATAGTCTCAGAATCTTCGTACAACTCATGGAGACTCATCAGGGTGGATTGTTTGTTGTTTACTGTGCACCAGAACTGGCAAAAGGCCCAGCAGCATCAAGACAAACAGTGCCTGTCACATCTCAGGAGTGTCACAACATCAGTAATGGCAATGGGGGAGCTCCAGTAGGCATCACAGATATCCTGTCTAGGGTTCTCCTTCTTTTGCAAGTTACAGGATGACTTACGAAGTTGGTGCAGAGAATCATACTCTTGATAATCCTGTCTTTAGTTGGGGGGGCGGGGGGGGTCCAAGTAGGTTGCCTTGCTTGGATGTTGTGCACAAGTGGATTTCTGTATGGGAATGGAGGCTGGAACTTGTCTTGGAGCATGTGTGCTATCAGCTCTGTGCCAAACGCTTTTGTCTGACCTTGCAGCGAATTGCCTTTTCCTGGAGTTGTATTCAGTAAAATCATAAATGGGACAATTTTTGCAAGTGAGTAAGAATTTTTGCCTGAGTGAGAATTCTACTGGTTGGAAGATGATGGAACTGTACCAACAGGAAGGATCCTTTGCAGTCTTAAAGGGAGAGGTTTCAAAAAGCATGACAGTCATGGCTCAGTTGCTCCTGCAAGAAGGCATCTGATCTACTATTTTTCGTTCATAGTGTGGTTCCTGAGTGACCAATGTAATAGTTGTGGCATGAAGAACTCCACATGCAAAGGCAAGAAGGTGCTGCATTATAAGTAAGGGAATGTCCCTGTGAGCTCACAGTAGGACTGAGAAAATGGGCTTCCTGAAAGAAGGCAGATAGACTTTTCTCCTACTATACCTCATTCACATTTCTTGCATTTGTGTGGTGGTCATTGCTGTTCTGCCCATCATCTGAGTCTGGAATAAAGGTCTAAGCACATCTGGATTGATTAAATACTGTGGTCTTGGTAGGATATTGAGAGGGTGGTTTTTTCCCTCACTTTGGAATGTGTGGTGTCAGGAGTAATTAATGAAAGGATTTGTCCACTAAAATTGTAGACAATGGATTGCATAGATAAACTAGAGAGCCCTGGAAAGGTCTGAACAACTGAAGTGAAGTAGTTGAGATAGGTCACCAGAAAGGTGACCCAAACCAACCTCTTCTCTGTTGAACAAGCTCAGCAGGTTTTGCCAAGATTTTTTGTCAGTGCTGGATGGGAGAAGTGTTGACAGAGATTAGAGATAATTTTCAGAGGGAGAGAGCCCTCTGATAACAAGGAGTACAGCTAAGCATGTGGGATGGTTTCTAGAAATCCTGTATTGTGATGGGAACAATGGGAACATACTTTTGGGGGTAATATGGCAGTTTATTTCTGAAATTAATACTTATTCCCACCAGCAATTTTTCCTGATGCTCTTTATCCACAGCTTTTAATTTCTTCCCCATCTTCATTCTAGATTATCCTAACTCTAAGATTTATTATATTAGCTTGTTCTTTTTTTTCCAGCATTTCAGATGTATAATACCACACATGAAGTGTAACCCCAGGACAAGAATGTTTCCTGGGTTACACCTATGATAGTGGCTTTGCTACTCCTGTTTTTGTTTGCCTATAACCTCACTGCAAAGGTTGCATTTTGTGTTGCATTTACCAAAAAGAACATTATAAAAATTACCTCACATTACACTGGAGGGCTGTATGAAATCCGTTCCTGCATCCATTCCTCTTATATTTTATTTAAAATGGAAGAAAAGCTTCATTTTGGTAGTGGGTTTCCACAACAGCAAGATGAATACCCTCCCTAGTTTTGCCTCACCCTTATGCCACTGCTGCAGTACCAGCAAATGCTCACCTCTCTGCTGCAGAGTGGCAGGCACTGGGGGCCAGATGTTTGATCCTAACGACACAGAGAGGAAGGCATGCTCCTTCCTCCAAGTGCCTTTTCACCAGCAACCAAGCCAAGGGATTGCAAATGCCTGCCCAGTGTTTTCTGGGCCATAACACGAGCCCAGCTGGCGTGAGAGCTGCTGCACTTGGGCAGCAGGGACAGAAAAGGTAAGGCCGTTGTACACAGGTTGCTGGTCCATGTGCTTTAGTGCTTTGTCTGTTGTTGTCTGGTGATTATCAGCAGTAACCTGGGCTTTCTCCCGTGTCTCCACTGGCAGGGTCCAGCACCAGAACGAGCCCATCCGTGTGGCCACAGGGACGGGGTCCCGCTGGAGCAGGTGGCTGCGCTCGCTCAACATCCCCCTCCCCTCCGACTTCTACTGAAGCCCACACCTGACACTGAGGAGCCACAAAGAGGCTTCTGCTGATCTGCAAGGTGGTTTGAGTTTCCAAGGAAAGGCCTAAGAGCCCCAGGGTATTTGCTGTACCTGCTGATCTTCTTTTTGGCCTCTTTTATCTTTCAGATGTCTCAAGCTGAGGAAGTGCATCTCTAGCAACTCTTAGAAGAATGAAGGACCACTCTCACACTACCTTTCATCTCCGCCCCCTCTCCTTTTTCTTCCAAATGTGAAAGCCTATGTTTAAAACAAAGCCAAATTAACACAAATAAATGTAAATAGGTGTACAAAAAGCTGTATAAAAGTTAAATATTAATTATTGAAATATGGCAAAAGCAGTATTTTTAGAAAATAAAAGTCTGGTTTTTTCTTTCTGTAGTTCTACTGTGTTATTTTTAGAAGTCCTCGTCATGTGAAGGGGGAACCAGCAGATCTTGCCAGCTGTTCGGCTTGGTCACTGCTGAGAAACCCTCAGACTGAGTCTCCACCAACTAGGGGCCACATGTGCTGTTTGTATTGTATTATGTATTTGTGTGGAGGAGCACTGAAGGCAAAAGTTTTAAGTTAAGAAAGAACCTTTAAGGTGAATACAGCTTTCAGTATTCTGAAATAGAACCATCCCCCATGCTTCTCTTGGGTTGTTAGAAAGCTCAGGCAAGTAGCTTGCATTATTATGGAAACTGCTAAAGAAAGGGAAAGCTGGTCTGACATAAAAGAATTAAAATATTTTAGATAGGTACTAAAAAAATCCAGATTCCCTGGTGAACTGGAGCACAGTAACCTGTTCTAAATGAGAACTGCAATATAAGAATCTGTGTGACTGTAAATTCCTACTCAAAATTTCTCATTTCATTATAAGTCAGGCATAATCCAAAAGGAGAAGGCAGAAGTTTGATGTATACCAAGTGCTGGGAAATAATCCCTCGGCTCATAGAGTCCACTGCAGCCTTTGGCATTCCTTCAACAGACTTTTAGTGAGGAAGGATTCCCAGAATCTCTGTTTTGGTCTTTCCCTGCTACAGGCTATAATATGCTCCCAAGTCTCCTAGTGAAACTGAGGTCTGCAATAAAAAAAGCCCACAAATCACAAACTGTGATGGAGAAGAGAACAGGAGCATTACTCTCTGTGATGAGATCTAACACCAGGTTGCTTGTCAGAGAAATTACCAGCTAATCCCAACTAGTGGAAGTTATTCAGTGCTCCAAAGGTAGGCAAAATATTCAAAGATATCTGCCAACCTGTGCTCTTCTGCACCCAGCTCAGCTGTGTTTCTAGTCACAGCTGATTTCCTAAGATTCAGAGAAAGATGAGTACCCTTGCTCTTCTTAAAACAAAGATATGGACCACCAGGTTAAAAAGTAAAAAAATTAAAACATTTGTCTTATGCTGTGACTAGCAGAAGCCTTGAAATTTGGGATATTAAAGTTAAAACAGCAGCGTTGGGAGTAATTAACAAGTGAGAGGAGCTGGGCTTCCTTACAGTGGTGGCAGCAGAGGTGACAATCCAATAGACATCTCAGCCCTTGGTCCTCCATGACTGCGGTGTCCTGGTTCTTCCTAGGAGCCCTTCCAAGCTCTGCTCTGTTCTGTACAACAGTGCAGGTTCTCTCACTCTGTTTGAAGGTCATGCCTTGGATCTTCTAACTTTCAACCTAGCTTTATACTTTGCTGAAACCACCAACTCAAATCATACTACACTTTACTGAAGAGATATCTCCATGATCGATATCTGTTCCTGTGTTTGCACTTTCATTTTGCCAGGCCATGCAGACTGAGGTCTTCTAATACCTACCATGCTGTTTCTTGCTTTCCTTAATTGTTCAATGAAGTATTTGAGGATGGTGACACTGTATGTCATGTAATGTTACAACTATTTGACATCAAAATAGTAATTAAGTACAAAAATTTGTGTCTGAAACAAAACTGGAGTGGTGCTTGCACCCATTTGCCTGTTTGGAGATGGAAACACGGAGTATATTTTACCACTGACCAATGTTCTTCGAAGTATTTAGAAACACATTTAAAAAAATTTTTACAAGATGTTTAAATTTATAACTTGGGTTTTTTGACCAGAGGTGTTTGCTTGAGTGTTGCTGTTGATATTTTCTTAGAATGGAAAGTTTTTCCTGAATGTTCTGCAGTGTATTTAGCCAGTTCATATTTTTCTCTTAAAGGAAAACGTTGACTTGGAAATGGAGCTTTAAACTGTCTGAGCTTTGCGATTTTTGAGTGAATACTATCATGTGTGTTTATATTGAAATCTAATTGTTGTGGTAAATTTTCACTTTAGGTAGATAAAAACAAAGTAATTAATTTAATTTTAAAGGAATTGTGTTGTTTGGTTTCAGCTGAGATAAAATACATGTGTAATCTCTAGCTTGCAAGATCTGAATAAACAGCTCATACTCTCTGCAGCAGGTTGAGGAGTCAGTTCTCAATCCTTTTAAAGTTACATATGTGTGTATTCCCTTTAGAGTAATCTGAGTTCTTGAGACATTATGTGAGTTTACATCTGTAATTTAATGAAATGGTAAATTATAAGATATACCTAATGAGACACTGCCTGATTTTTCTGACGGAAAAATATTTTAGACTATAGAAATTGTTGGCCGCAGTTTATGAATTCACCCCTGTCCCTAGATGTGGAAACACATCTATATGTACAGTGATCTTTTACAATCTCATGTGTGATTTGCAGATCACTTCATAGAGGTAAGTACATTTTCTCCTGCAATTAGGGTAATTTTCTTAGAAGTTGTGGAAAGCTGGGTGGTTGTATTAGTTTTTGAAGTACAAAAACCTGGGTAAAACTGTAATGCTCAAAAGAGCCAAGATGGATTTAACAGCTGCAGCTGCTCTCAAAATCAGTATGTGTCTCACTCATTCAATGCATGGTTTACTGCAGAAAATGTATAAGACCACAGGAGTAGAAATCCAGATTCATATTCTATCATGAGTGGGTGCAAAAAATTGCAACTAAGCTCATCACCTAATCTTAAGTTTTAAAGTATTTTTGAATGAGAATGTTTAAGTCAGAAATGTCAAAAGTCACATAACTAATGTGTTAACCATAGACTTAAATATTTGTCATATTTGTCTGAGTTTTCTCACCCATTACATTATCTTCCCTTTTTTTTTTTTTTTTTTTTTTTTTTTTTTGTCTTTCAGTCTGGACTATCCTGATGGCATTATTACAAATGGAGTACTAGTGGTAAAATATATATTTGTTATGATCTTTCTTGTGTCTGAATAACAAGTGTTCTTATTTCTAACTCGGGAAACTTTGAGCTGTGTCCCAAACCCAGTACTGCCACCAACTTTCTTCTATAAATTATAGACTCAGAACTATCAGGAGCAGTTAATGAAAAAGTGTTACAATGCTCATAAAAATAGTCCAATATGTTAATACGCTCATTATTTTTAATAGGGCTGATCTTTGCTTAACTGTCTCTCCAAGTTCAAGCAGCTCATGAGTTTTTCCTCTTTATTTCAGTTTTGGAAAGAAATGCCGTATCACTATTGCCCTTGTGTTATCTGAAGACATAGCAATAGATAATAATTGCCTTGCTCATTGATCAGTCAGAGGGGGTTGGTTGGGAACAGTATGAATCATTTGCAATGACATTTACACTTCTCTCAATCATCATTCATCCTCTCTTGCTACAGGCACGTGAGGTTTCCTGTTTGGAGGTTAGAGTGGATACAGGGAAGCTGAAGCAGCAATCCACAAGTGAGGTTATTGCTTCATTAGTCTATTGTTCTTGTGTTGTGGTTCTGTCATTATAACAGATGTTGAAAAAAATTAATAATCTGTTGTGCACATTGCTTTATCTGTGTCACATAATACTCAGTTTTGCCATGCCCCACCTCGCAGAAAGATTGTATCTGTCAAAATTCAAGTTCATCAAGTATTTAGTTATGAGGCAAACCTTGAAGCTATTGCAAAAATAGAGCTACATATACTAGAATGAGAAACTTGGAAAAATTAGGTTATTTCTCTTTGTTTATTGCTTGTTCAAAACAAATTTTTCTAACTTTTAAAATTGTCTTATAACTAATATGTAGAAATCTTATCTCATACACTTGATTTGGGCTGGAATATGTACAAAGTTTGTGCACATTTAGGGTTCTGAAGATGATTTTTTTGGTTCGGTAATAAAAATAATAAACATAAGTTTAAATGTAAAGTTGTATCAAAGGGATCTTCACAAATTGTAGGAAAGCCTTCTGCTACCGTAGAATGACCAAAACAGTACTTTGTCTATAAAATATATCTCTAACAAGTACAGCAGGATTCTTCACTAGTTTTTAAGTTGATTTAAATGAGCAGTAGCTTGTGTTAACACTGCTACTGGGGCAAATCTTAAAAACTCTTTAAAAATTAACTGTTCTGAGTTAATTTGTGAATGGAAAATTGATTTCTGTGAAGAAAATGGTAGCAATGACTGAACTGCCTTATAGGACGTTTCAGACTGAGATGTAACAAGGAGTGGAAAGGTTAGTGACCTAAAATCATGTGTCTCTTGGCCCTGATCTTGCAGGAGAACAGCTTATGATCTCTCTGTAAACATAAAGACTTTTCTGTACAAGAAACACAGCCTTTAGGTTGTTTCAGTTTTGGTGACATGAAGGCAGATGCCAAGTAGTCTGATTGAGTTTTGGGTTTATAGAATTACTGGACTTTTAGTCTTAGTATTATAAAATGTATCCTATGAACCAGAGCAGACTGACATCAAATAAATTACTTTTATGCAACGTGAATAATCCAAAATGCCTTTAAACTAACTTTCCTTTAAATCCAAATCTTGGTTTAATTTATTCATGGAAAACATCTAACAAATAGCAAGCTATAGTATTTTAAAAATCTGTGAATTCTGTACACTGATTATTTATATAGATTCACCAAGATATTTAGATCAGTTCTCGGTCTGTTTTGACAACCCAAAGTGTACTTAGTCATTGTGGTATAAGAAAAATTCAACAAAAAGTGTGCGGAATAGGTGCTTTTTTTTTTTTTTTTTTTTTTTTTTTTTTTTTTTTATTAGTTATGTGTGTTTTATTGTAATAGTTAAATTATGCTTGTTCCTTGCTTCTCTGTTTAGACCCAGAGTTTACATTTACGGTGAAAGGATCACATGAAGGAAGCCAGAAGGTTTTGCTGGACTCCGGTCCCAGCCTTCATATAATAATATTTCACTGCATCATAAATGACCAGACAAGACTGGATATCATATTGCCAGAAGAGGTAAGTTGTTCTTCTGTCTGTTACTATTAATTAACCCAAATGAAATCAGAATAAGAAATTAATAGAACCAGTAAACTGAACTAGCCTTCTTAGTGGAGAAATTCTAGAGATTATAAACCTTGAATATGTGTTCATATTCAATTGCTTTTTACATTTTTTCAGCTGGCGGATGGAAATGAAACAGAGAAATCTGGGGTCCTGTCTTTCCCCCTGAATTCACTCCCTTTGCAGAAAGAAATAATACTAGAAGAGGTGAGTGTCGTGAACCTTTTGAAATATGTATTTTAAAATATGCTTAATATTGTCCTGCTCAAAATTAACAAGTTAATAAGTAAATTAAGAAATTAAAAGTTAACAAGTAAACAGAATCACTGTGTAAAATCATACAGGTATTCATTAGAAAGGTAAAAAAAGTTAATGTTGCCATATTCACTTTTAAGGAAGAATGTATTAGTGATTTTAATAATACAAAAGTCATTGCAAACCTGCATCCCACAATTAGAATGAAGTGGTTTCAAAGGACAAAAAATGACTGTTAAATGCACATCCTTTCAAAACCACCTTTTTTTTATATATATATTGGGATAAATCTGACTAAGAACTGAAAAAAGACACATCCAGATTATGAGCCTAATTCAGATTTTAGTTTGTCTAAATATTGATATTGGAGGTGCTATTGTGTGTATTTTTTTAAAAAATCATTTTAATAAGATAACTTTTCTCATTCTTGTTGCCCCTTCTAAGTGTGCAGACTGGGAAGTGGTGTAAACAGGCAGGCTGTGGCACACTACCTGCCCAAACACACAGGCTTGTTAGAGAAGAGAAAATTTGATTCCATGGCAGGGAGTGAGGTTTTCATTTATTGTATAAAAAGAATGTCCTTAGCCATTTGATTAATTATTTGAGAACCATCTATCTTAGTCTGAGCATTGCCAGACTTGAAGGAAAGAAATGTTTTAAAATTTCGTAGTAATTTAACTTTACCCTTCTCATTTTCCAGGATAATTCATTTCACTTGTGCTTGACAGCGAGAACATGGTAAGATAGGCCCTTTTTTTCCTGTCATACAGGACTACTGTAAACTAGTTATGCAGGCTCTTTCTGTGATAGGTGTAGAGATGAGCACAGACTGCGTGAGTGCTTTGTGTTGTGCTCACATAGTGCCTGAGGTGAGTGCAAGTGTGCTGAAGTCACAGGATTGTGCAGTTCTGTATCAGTCTGTGAGCCTTTAGTCAGATTAAATTAGTCTGCTTTATGCCTGTTCTCACACGTGAAAAAAACTGTACTCTTCACATGTAATTTTATTTCCCATTTAAGCAAATAGTCAGATCTGCGCAATGACTGAAATAAACTCTGTCAAACTTTAACTTTGCAAAATCCCCAAGGCAAACATAGGGTAGCCTGGGTTCTGCCTGTTCTGCTTCACCGAGCAGAATGGGAGCTGGGACCCCACCAGCTGCAGCACTGCCAGCCAACTTACAGGGACAGAATTGCGCCAATAATACATAAACTTGAAGACAATTACATTTTATGGTACAGCTGAATATCTCCTATGGTTCACAGCACCCCCACTGTTGAGTGATAAAGCAAGGTGGAGAGCTACCTGTACAACCTCAGCCCAGGATAAATCATATTGACCTGTAAATTTAAGAGAAACAGATATAGAAAGAAAGCAAGAGAAATGTTAATCTAATGCTAAAATCGTCGTTTGTTTCTGTAAGGTAAATAATTCGACCTTATTCTGTTTTCAAAATTACACTGTGTGATAAATCACATCTGCTCGAGAACAGAGGTTAGTAGCATTAATCCTTGAAACATTCATATTTGTGAAATATTGGTGAAAATTCTTTTCAGGACTGAGTTTGCAGCCACCAGAGGGTGATGTGACCCAGAAGATTGGGTCAATATTTTGTGTTCTTCTCAGTAATAAGCGTATTTATTTTGCAGAAGGCACTTAACATTAGCTGCCTTTTGATTGGGTTTTCACCTTTTTTCCTGAATTTTCTTTTGCTTGTGCTTCATGTTTCTCAAGAGACAAAATTCCATGGACATACGCGAAAAAAGAAAGTGATGGATATTCTTCTATATTTGCAGGATGTAGCTTATCTAAGAATATATTCAGGACACAGGTGAAAGGCTGGATTTCCCAAGACAAAGGCTGAGCAGGGGTGATGCTTGCTCTGCAGTTCAAGCTTCATCAACTAACTCATTAGAACTCTCATTTTAAAGGCTGTTAGTGGATTGTCAAAACCTGAGAACAAGTGATGATGTCGTCACTTGAATTTTCCAGGACATCATAGTGATAAACAGGAATAGATACAGAAAAAAAATACTTCTGAAATTACTCCTTTCCATGATCTTTCCCTGACTCGTGTGTCTTGTCTTTTTGTCCATGTTCACAAGAGATCTAAAGGACCTTGGAAACTGCTCTTCATCCTCACTGCTATTTCTTGCTGGCAGGACAAATGCTTGTTTTTCTTCTTTCCCTTATCTATATGCAGACTTGGAAATAACTTGTTTTACAGATGATTTACTTTTTTATTCCCTGTCCTGCAGATCTTGAAATCAGCTACAAATTGTCTATGCATTGATTTGTCCCGTTGTCTGTTCCAGCTCAGGAGACCTGGACGTGCGCCTGGGGTTTAGCCTGTGCGTGGAAGAGCAGGACTTCCTGCGGAAAAGGAAGAAATACGTTGCTGCTGCTCTGAAAAAGATTCTAAATTTGGAGGAGGATCTGAAAGAGCATGAGGCAAGCCAATACAGTCCCTGGTAGCAACTGCTCTCAGGGGATCAGGGCCTGGCTCACAAATTTAAACAACAAATAAAATCCCAGCTTAATTAGTGCTGCTGGTGTGGGCCAGGTTTGGTCACCGAGGGCAACGCAAGAGCAAGAGAAGCAGTGGCCTGTAAATGTAGCAGAGTGGAGGAGGCAGGATAATGTCTTCATAGACCCAAAAACTTTTTGACAGCTCCTCAAATGGTCCATTCCTGTTTATTCTGGGGATTGCTCATGTGTCTCAGGAGGAAAATTTCTAGTGGGCAGACATAGAACAGCTGGAGGATGCTGTCTGTGAAACTGAAGGCCTTAACAGAGAGACAGGGTGGTGGCCATGGCACATGTGTAAAGAGATTTGAGAGGAAGAAACAAACATTTTCATGCAGACGTCTGAATAAAAATTCTTGGAGTGGTTTCTCAGCAAAGTAGGTGTATTGTTGGGACAAATGAGAGAATAAACAATCAATCTGGCAAAGAAGAATGGATTGTACAGCATCACTGAGTTGTAGATTAAAGAGTTAATTGTAAGTTTAGCTCTATCTAGACCCTGTTCCTGCCTCTGAAATTGAGTCATAAGTTTTGCAACTGCTGATGCCTAACTGGGTTGCTGACAATCAGAAAAATACAAACATACCAACAGCAAGAACACTCTTTAGCTGACAGTTAAAAGAAGAGTGCTGTGGAAAATATGATTCAAAAGTATTAGTTTGGATTTCAGAGCAGAGAACAATACAGGAAACAAAATTTTCAACAAAGCTGGAAAGAACATTTTTAACCATTTTTACACAGCTGTCTGAGGATTTCCTCACACATAAGAAATTGTTTTCTGAAAAGTCTAATTACTCTGGCTCTCCTAATCATGTAATTTCAGAAATATGGGAACATATCTCCTCTGCCTTATTAACATTTAAACTGAAAAAAAAAATCATTAGAGTTTTAACTTATAATAAAATAGGTTAGAATATGTAATGAAATGTTAGAAATTTATAAGAATATAATTTTTGGAGTTTATTCTAATTTTTGTTAAGATTATGAGATTTGCCTCATTATTATTTTATTAAATTTCCTAGATTTAAGGTCTTAAAGGGTTTAGGGTATGAAGAACATCTGTTTTCTGGGGGTTTTGTGCCTTTTTTTTTCATAAAGCAGGAGAATTATCTTCCTCATGTTCTATTCATTGACTGTAGAACACAGATTCCTTTATGAAATTAGAAGCCACTACTTGAAAGCTATAAGTAGACATTTTCCATGGGGTGTGTAAGCATCCACACTCTGGATGCTAACGGAAGCAAAGGGTGTACTAGATCAGGAAAAGATAAGGAGAAGAATAGTCTGTCTCTTCAATTACACTTGGATCACGAAGGGGGAAACCCTATCAATTAATGTGCTTCAGGACACAAAGTAATTAATGACCTGGGGCCAGGAAGGCTTTGGCTATTGTGTGGTCTGGCTGATTACAGGGTTCTGTGTGTTCCTCTGTGACCCTGGTCATTGTTAGAGGCAGAATCACAGATTCCTAATCTGCTCTGGTGTGGTAAATCCTGTATTTTCTATGACAGCTTCTAATAATACACTTTGAGAAAAATTCCAAGGTGATGAGATTGATTTCCAGTTGTATGTTAAGTAAACAGCTTCCCACCCCATCTGAGCGGGTAAGACACGAGCCTTCCTCCTTGCAGCTGTCAGGTGGTGGCAAACAAGCCTTCTGCAACAATCACATCCTTTCCCAAGGATGCCAAGTAGCATCCCTGCTTGTATCAATGCCTGCAACCTGTTATCGGATTTCTGCAGTGAGGGCTGTTTATGTCTAATACATGCATGGCTTTTGCTCCTTCTGCCTTGCTGTGTCGAGCAGGTGCCAGTGGTGGCCATCACGACGACCGGGGGAGGAACGAGGTCACTCACGGCGATGTACGGCAGCCTGCTGGGCCTCCAGAAACTCAATCTGCTGGACTGCATTTCCTACATCGGGGGTTTATCGGGCACCACATGGTGAGAATGACCCAAACAAGGTTCATGTGTTCTGTGCTCAACACTGTTGACTCTGTACAGCACCATTAGCTTATATGGCACTTAGCAAAGCAAAAGCATTTCTGTTCTCCCCTCAATCTACTCTCTGTCCACCTGGAGCAAAGACAAAACATACTGAGTAAGAGATCAATCACCACACTCATCAGCTGCTTTTGTCACCACACTGACTCAGTCTGTGCCTGATATCTTCATCTAAATGCTGTATTCCCTTTTCATATTTTATCAATTATACCTTAGACTAAATGTAATGAATTTGTCTTTAGACTGGAAATTGAAGAAAGATGGGAAGAAGAATTTATGCCTGCCATTTGCTGGTTATTCTCACTTCCATTTTGGATTTACAGTGCATCTCCCTCTGGTAAAAGAGGTACTTGGGGCTAGAGGAATTAATACTGTCACAGAAAGTACAACAAATTATATCAAGTTGCTGAACTTGGAGAGACTGCAGATATGGTGGCTTGTTGTGAAATGCTCTCTTCTCCCAGTGGGCATAGAGCAGATGATGTCATACTTAAAATAACTGAAGTATTTAATCGAGTAAGTTCTAGGTACTCCCACTCCTCTACACCTGTTTGGAAGTGGAGGATTTTTTTTCCCTGAGTTGAGTGTCACTTTATGTAAGTCCAAACTTCAATGGTAGGTTTTTCTTTTAACTTCTCTGAATGTGTGTGGAGATCTGAATGTACCTGTCTGTGTAATGGCTTCCAGGAGATAAGGACATGCCCAAACCCACCCAGTTTTCTTGCTGGCACAAGCATTCAGCAGAAATATGGCAACAAATGCAGGACTAGAACAGAGAAGTAGTGACTGCTCCCTAGAATACTCCCCACCTTCCAAGAAAGGGATTTGATGAATACTTGTGGAACCTTTGAATTTAATAGCCTTGGGTCCTGGTTTCTTTTCTCCCTTGAATTTCAAGATAATTTTTGAATCCATTTTACCACATCCAAACCAGGAAAGCTTGGATGTTTTGTTTGCTCCTGAAATGAGAGTGTTTTAAGTGTGTTTAAAGTTGTGAACCCTGTGAGAATTAAGAAACAGGCAAACTGGTTGCACAAATATTTTCTGATAGAAAACCACAGACTTACTCCTCTTCCATTATTTTTAACTAACACTTCTTCAGGACCATGGCAAACTTATATGAAGATGCTAATTGGTCACAAAAATACCTGGAAGATGCAATTAAGGAAGCTCGCAAGCAAGTAACCAAATCCAAGATCTGCTGTTTTTCTTTGGATTGTCTGAAGTACTATTATAATGACCTGATGGAGAGGACTAAAGAAGGACATAACACTTCTTTCATAGACCTTTGGGGTCTTGTCATTGAATCTATGCTACACGATAAGGTATTACTCCTTTCTTCCACATCACTGCTGAGCTTCTATAGCTGCAGTGGAGAAGAAAATAAATCCTGGGATACTATTCAGTACTACTAATGCAAATAAATCATTTAGCAGTTGATTAAATATTATATATTCACATCCATTATTAAAACGCTGCTCTAGATTTAAAGAGGTTGACCTTGAATGGAAGGAGCCGTGTCATACCAGTCTAAGGTGCTCTTTCTCCTTAAAGAAAGAAGTACCTTGAGCAAAACCATTTTGAACTGTAAATTAATAATTTTGGACATAAAATACTCCGACTAGAAGAGGCACTTAAAAGTTGGAAATAATTTTCTTCTTTAGCATAAATGAAGATATACATTTATAATATGACCTAGGTATAGACTGCATATGGAGATTGTTCACACAGTGAGAAAGACCATTTTCTAGATATGATATCAAATTTTAAGAAATTTTGTTGACTTAAAAATAGTGTATCTTAAGCTGTTTCCTTCTGGTTTAAGTTTCTACAATGAAGTTTTAAATTGTCATGTGCAATGGAATATATTCTTGAATATGCATATATTTGCAAAATACCTTAAAATATGATAAATTCTTTGCTAAGACCCAGTCAAGGAAAGAACTTTACCTTTCACTTAGCTGCATGATTTTTCCTGGAACTTTTTTCTTTCCTTGCTGAAGCTACAATCAACTTGTCTGTATATCTCAGAATGTGAGAACCCATATAAGGTGTAGCTGCTTCTTATGGGATACTTGCCACGTTTGGAATATCCCATGTCAGATATTTTGGAACAATCCAGTTACCTAGGAATGGAAAGGAGAACTTGGATAAGGCTGAATAGGGCTGATAATTCAGATTATATTATTTGAAATGCAAGTTATTTTTTCCCTCATTCTGTTAATGCTTTTTCATCAAAACCAGAAAGATGAGCATAGACTCTCAGACCAGCGGCAGGCAGTGGATAATGGCCAGAACCCACTGCCCATCTATGTGGCTATCAACCTCAAGTCCAACTACAGTGCCCAGGCATTCAGAGGTAATGGTTATGATTTAGATTTTTTAACAAATTTATAATTTAAGTGGCCTAAACTAAGATGATATGGATATAATCAGCTTAATTAATACAATAGTATTTTCATTCTAATTGCAACAACCCCCCAAAAAAGTCGTTACATTTTCAGATAATAGTGACCAAAGGAAAAAACCTCCAGATGTGTTTAGAATTTGAGTTCTTTATTTTGCTTAAAGTAGAAACATAGTTATACCACAGAAGATGTCAAAGTGACAGTTTATCCTGTCACAAAAACCTTGTAATGAAACAAATTCATATAACTGTTCTACATGATCTTATTTTTAACAATTACAGAAAAAACTTTGAATTTTTGGGTCCAATGTCAGGAAAATCACTATTTTGACTCTACTATTAATTTTCACAGTATGTGTTTAACATGAGCAGCTAAGTACATGACACCAAGTGAATGCTAAGCTCTCTGTCTATAGAGCCCTAAAGGAAACAAGTTATGCATGAGCAACACATCCTTTGGAGTAAGATAAACTATTTAAGGGAATGCCTTCAGAATGGTTTCATTCGGACCAGGGCTTTTTTTGCTGGAGATTGCTGTATCACAGCCTGGGGCTGCCCTGCCATGGTGTGGAAGGATCTCACGGGATCAGTACTGCTGGCAATAGAGATACAGCCATGGCTGGTGAATGGCATGCTATGAGCTAGCCAGTGTCTTTCTCACTGTTTGCTTCCTGGAGCTCTTCTCTTTACTATTATTTAACATGTTATTGCTTTGTCATGGTCTGGCTGCTGTTGCCACAGAGTGGCTGGAGTTCACTCCTTATGAAGTTGGCCTGCTGAAATACGGAGCATCTATTCGTGCAGAACACTTTGGAAGTCAGTTCTTTATGGGGAGGATGGTAAAGAAGCTCTCAGAGACTCGGATCTGCTACATGCAAGGTGACTATTGCCTTGGGGAAAGGTGGTCTACTGGAGAGACAGCTGGTATGGGCGAGCGCAAGGTCTGTGGTGAACAGCACTGGGAAGACACTGGCAGACAGGTTGAGCAGGTGCAAGGACATACTTACAATGTATGACCACAAACTAATCCATATAGACAGAAAGGAAGTATCCAATGGGAAGAACTGAAGGTATGTATCAATTAAGATTCTTCTGAGGCCACTCCATCAATCAGCTTCTGTTCCTCTTTCACATTACAGGCATGTGGAGTAGTATATTTTCTATAGATGTGATGTATGTCTGGAATTTGGCTGTTGATTCAGAAGATTTCTGGTGCAGATGGACCAGAGACAGAATAAAAGATATTGGTGAGATTTTAAATTTTTTTGCAACACTGGTAAATATTGCTTATGTTCTGTGAACATGTGTAATACATAAAGAAATGCTGTCAAAGTCAGAGAGTAAATGGTGAGGAAAGAAAAGCAGAGATGTCAACTAAAAATGTTTTTTTGGCCTGATTTAAAACTAAATTTCATTTCTTTGTGAAAAAAAAGCTGTGAGAAGCTTTGTAAAAGCTGTACCTTTCATACAGACACAAAACCAGTCTCCATCAGGCATATTAAAGTCATGTTGTATCAAAAACACATCTTCTGATTGTTAAATTAGGGTATGGTCCTCCTTGGCCACTAATAACATGGGTAGAGAAAATGGCTCTTGCAGAGGGCTGTTTTCTCCACTGAACTGCCCATGGAGAAAGTTTGCTCTTGCTGTTAATTGCACAGGGAACCATAGTGACTGGTCTCCTAACTTAGTTGGTGTTGCCACTGGGTGACACTGACATGCATTCTGAAACTGTCCTATTGACAGATCTTCTGTATATTTTAGGACTGCTCTCTCCTCTCCACCACATGCTACAGTAGAGGTGGGCATCATTTGAGGAATCTTAGAGTGGAAGGTGGTGCTTACTGCCTGGCAGCCTGCTGCCTGCAGGTAGCTTGGTCATTTAATTCACTGTCAAATGTTGAATTTTATTTGGTGGCATAGACCTTAAGGGCTTATAACTATGTTTGCTTTACCTTTGGAGTGGGGGATGGTTATCCCTGTTGTTACTAGTCACTCCATTTTTAAAGGTATGCATTATTTCAGAAAATCATCCTAAACTTTAAATTTCTTCTTTCCATCTTGCAGCAGAAGAACCCTTTCTGTCTGAGAATCCCTATGAAGTAGACACGTGTCTATTCACTCCCTCGGGTGTCCTCTCCTCTACTCTGCGAGATGTCTTAACAGGACGTCCAACCATTGCACAATATCCCAATTTTATCAGAGGCTTCCAGCTGCATAACAAGTACCTGGAGAGTGAAGGATTTTCTACCTGGAAAGGCACAGTAAACCAGCATGTTTTTCAGGAATATTCTGGGAAGGTTTAGTTTGTGGAATTCACTTAGGATTTCTAACAAAGAGGAAGAGATGAGACCGACTGCTGAAACGCCACTCCTCCCTTTACAAATGGAAAACATGAAAGCTGGATTTGAATAGCATTTCGTTTTTGGGGGGAGGGGAGGGTTGTTCAAGGGTGAAGTTGTATGTGGTTGTTTGGAGATTATGTTCCTGTGGATAAAGTGAGCTCAGCTTAAGGCAGCAGGAGAGATCTCCCCTCTAGGGCTAAAGCAACCTGCAGTGCCCAGGAAGGGGGCAGGAGAAAGCAGAAGCATGTCACTTAGTCCTGTAAAATAAGTACAGCTAGAATGAGGGCAAAATTCTTGATTCTTTATTCTTTGCCTTCCTTCAGAGGAGAAATCAATTTTGTGTTTTGTTTGTTGTAATGAGAAATAATTATGTTTCAGACACAGTGATAGACTCCTTCCCAAATAAACTGATGGAAACAGCAGACAATGAGCTCTCCCTGGTTGATACTGGTTTTTTCATTAATACCAGCTATCCACCCCTTTTGAGATCGAAGAGGGAGGTCGATGTCATCCTGCATTTGAACTACAGTGGAGGGTCCCAAACACTGGTAAGAAAAGCCGTGGTATTTGAGGTCTTTTTCCTTCACGGTCTTTCGGTCGCTAGCACTCATCAGGTGAACCACCTAATTTTCAGTACTGGAATGAGAATTAGATTACTATTATCTAACTTATTATTTAGATTGTTAGGTAATTTATTTCTCAGTAACTAAGAAGGATATTAGAAGACAGTGAAGGATATAGGCATTTTAAAAACATCAAAGTCTTTGCTGCAGTGCATCCAAGAGTTTTGAAAAACTGATGGACTCTATTCTGGATTATATTATAAACTGATGGAGTGTCCCGAAACTCTGCTACTGATTTTGGTTATCCTTGTACTGAACAAATTACAAAGACAAGTCTTGACAATATTTTAACAGACTAAATGAGAAAACCTGTGTCTTGGCCTTTATATCTCATACCAATCTCAGGGAAACTAAGTGGCTAATGCCAGATTGATTAATAATTAAAAATAATATAATTAGTGTGGCATGTATAGCGATAATAATATAAAAATAAACATAGGTTTATAGTAAATATAGGTGGTGAAGTTTTTTTATGAGGTCATAAGATGTTGATAAGTCTATCTGTTAATAGGTGCATTATCAAGCAACACCAATTATGCAGAGGACAGAAAGACTGGGAAAGTGGTAAATAATGAAGAAGTTAAGATGATGCAGAGTAATCTGGACTGATGTGTTCCTTCTCCATTCTTGCAGTTTCTTTGCCTTCCCCTTCTGAATGGGGGTATTCTTTCAATGGAATTATAAAATTGGACTTGTGGCTTTTGGATTAATTTTCAAGTTCAGAGAAAGTGACTGTTTTCTTGTTTTGCCTAAAGCAATGTGGAAAATAAGATAAACTTCAATGTCTGGTGTGTTTATGATTGTTTCCACCTGAAATTTAATATCTTGCCAGAGGAAGATTCAAACCTTAGAATATTCTTGTTAGCTGCTGCAGTTTAAAATATACAGGTGTCTGGATCAGGTTTGATTGTTTGTAATAATTTTATATTTATCTTTTTTCATTCATCCAGCCTCTGGATCAGATTGCGAAGTACTTCTCAGAGCAAGAAATTCCATTTCCCAAAATTGAGATAAGTGAGGAGGACAGGGAAAACTTGAAGGAGTGCTATGTGTTTGAAGAGGCTGACAGTCCACAAGCTCCAACAGTGCTTTTTTTCCCCCTAGTAAATGACACCTTCAAGAAATATAAAGCTCCTGGTGAGTCATCTGTGATAGCAATTTTAATAAAAAGTTTTCCTTGTGAATTCTTTCCGTTTAACACCTAGTGTCTCACTGTAATCTCTGACCTTTCCAATGCCAGCATGAGTCTCATCACTGACAAAAATAACTGGTCTGTGTCAGTATGTCTGAATTATGTAAACTCCAGAATCTTTCTTAAAGCACTTGAGATGAATATAGACACTTATTTCACCAGAACTATGAGAGATAGTATGAAGGCAAAAATTCCAGTATAGTACCTCAGGAGGGGTAGGCTCTTAACACAAGATGCTTTACACTACAGACAGGGAGTTGTCGTGCACTGCTGCTTGCAAACAAAGATGAGGAAAAACACCTTATGCTGGTTTTGGAGTGAAGCCCATTTGTTTAAGATTTTTTTCACACATTTATAAGTAATCTCTCAGACTGAGGCCCAAGTAGACAGAGATCTTTGTTTTTAATTGACTTTGTCTGAGTGCAGTAATTTCTCCTGAACTTTCAGTGAGGTGGCTATTATTTTATCTGGTACAAGAGTATCTGTTTTCCTTTTTGCTTGTGCATTTTTAGTTTGGTTTTAAAAGACACTGTTTTCCTAGCAGTGGTCTAGCATTGCTGCTGCTAATGTTGCTCTAACTTAAACCTGTTAGAGTGATGTCCATGTCAAATGATGTAAAATCATATTTGGTCAGAGGCTTGGTCTAGATGCTGAAGAATACAATACTACTAGCACAGTACTTTTACTTGCCTCTGGCAAATTGTATCTTTCCTTCCAAGTATCCCTTTTCTACCTATAATTATGTAAATACTGATCATCCTACAATAAAACCTTATTGGTGCATCTCCCTGTGGTTTGTCCCCTTAGGTGTGGAAAGGAGTCCTGAAGAGATGGCTGAAGGCAAAGTTGATGTCTCCAGCATCCTCTCCCCATTTACTACAAGAGAGGTGTGTTTCAGTGAAGAGAATTTTGATAAACTGGTGAAACTGACTGATTACAATGTCCTGAACAATGAGAAGTTGATTATTCAGGCCTTGCGCTTGGCTGTGGCACGGAGGAAGCAGCGGAATTATTAGCCACCACACACTGTCTTCAGTCTTTCTTGTGGTATTTCTTGGGTTGTCTATGGTTTGGTGAGATCAAGATATTTGATTCTTCTCAGTGATACTTGCAGTGGAAATCACATCATCCTAAGGACATTCTGGACTCCACCTATTTACATGACTCTTCAGACAGATTGGAATTTACCAGTGGTTTAATCCAAAACAAACTTCAAAGCAGCAATTTTTTTTTTTTTGTTGCCAAGTTACTTTAGTAATTGTTGCATATATTCAATATAAATTATTATGATGTTGTGGAAGATAATATTGAATTATGTGGCACATTAAAATTTGTATCAAAATAGTATTTATATGGTGTGTTTTCTGTGTGGCAGAAAAACAATCTCTTGTACTGGAATTTCTTTGGTAAATAACTAATCCATTGTGCTGGTCTTACTTATTTAATTATTGAAGTTCGTTATCTCTGATTTGATTCATTATGCACTCTGAGATTTTTATTTAACTGTCTTCACAAGTCTTTGAAAATAAGTTTCTGAAGTTAGTATTAGTGTTGTTAAAATTTATACAGTTTTCACCATCAATAAAAAATTACCCCTGAATTAGATCTTCTTTGTTTCAGGAGATCAAACATGTCCTCTCTGAGCTGCTATTCCCAGAATCACTTATATTCAGCCTAAGTAATAGATGTGTTGCTCAACTTTCCTTCACTTTTCTCTTGGAGTTTTTGCTGACTGTCCTGTCTCACTCATCTTCACCTGCCTTTATTGTTCCTGAAGGATGATCTCGTGATTTCTCCCACTGTTTCATAAGATGGGAAGTGGTTGCTAGCTGTTTGCACACAACAGGGCAATGCAAGAGACCCTTTTGGGATCCTTTCCAGACATACCTATCACACCTGTTCTACACTTACAGGCTAAGGGTCTTAGCAGAGATTGTTCTGAGATACTGGTTTCTCATCATCAAAAATCCTAGAGATTTCCCCTAGAAATCTGGGGGACAGTAGTTGCCAAAGACTCCTCTCACAACCCTCCAACAGGCAGATTGTAAGCTCAGTCTTTCACAACATCAGCCTTGTACCGTGGAGCTGTGATTCATGAAGAAATTAGTCATAGGAGCTCAGAAAATGTTCTAGATTATGTTCCTTTTGTTAATAAAATACTCCCACTGTTGTGAGGAAATTCTGTCACCAGGGCAGAGCTAGTGCTGAGATCAGGATAATCAGGATAATCTGAATATCATCAGAAGTGGCAATTTTATTTAATGCAATAAAGTTCTAGGTAATGGATCGTAGAAAAGGATTCTTTGATTTTTTCCTAAAAAATAACCAGTTGATGGGGCATCTAAGAACAGTTTGGGTGGAGAAGGAGTGGGTAATGTTTTTCACTTATGAGCATGTTCATTATGTTCATATACCTGAAACTCTTGAAAAAGCATGGTGTAACCCTGTTTTCAGGTACAATATTGTATGTTTAAATCTCGATTATTGTCCCTCCATGTATGAGGCAACTGTAGTTGTGATTCTGCTTTAATACACTAGAATAGCTACTTCGTGGGATGCCTCTGGATCCTTTCCAGAGATACCTTTGGGTTTACTGTCATGGTTTCCTAGACCTTTTTTCTGGAAATGAAACAGAGTAGGATGGAGGATGTTTCAGTCTGTTTTACAGGGAAAACTTGCTCAACAATGGGATGGAAAAAAGCCAGGTAGGTGCAATATACAGCCTGAGCCTGATTAATGCTGCTTCTCTTTGTGTCCTGATGGCTGACATGAAACCTGCCTTTCCCTTTCTGAGAGCTCCTACTACTTCCAAGCTCTTCAGTTTCCCCAGTATTTCAGTAGTGTCCTTTTGAAACAGAATACCAATAGTGATTGTTTTATATATACATATATATATTTAATGGCAAGATATTCAAGGTGACTGATAAAATATGCAGGCTTGTAACTGAGCTTTTGCCATCTCTCTAGGAATATTTTCCTTTTGAGTTACCCTCCTTTGATCACTGCTTCATGTGATCTGTTAGTCAGCCATCCCTAATGTGTTCAGTTTGTCTGAGTGACATTTGTTGGATCTAGTTCTTAGGTTAGAATGTCTTAAAGTGCCAAATATTTTAGGAAATTAAAATTATGTCATTGAAGTTACCTAATTCAATGGGTTCTCAATTCGTTGTAAAGTGAAATGAGATTATTTTGAAATTGCTCTATTAATTTTATAATAGCAGGGATGATTTTAAAAAGACAAAACTGAAACCCAAACTCCCTTTTTTTTTTTTTACTTCTTGTGTACTAATTTTGTGTACTCCCTTAATGAGGCAGAGGCCACCTCAGATGCTGTGTAGTATTGTGTGCAGTGAAGTCTTGTAAATGTGAAGACATAGAGTATGTGAGTATGTGAGGAGTAATTAAGATTGATTTTAACATTAATTTCATCCTCCCAAATATGTCCTCTTAGAGGTTGCTCACTGAAGCATCTTAATTCAGATGGACAAAATAAGAAATGTTTTGAGAAAGTGAGTGAGCTTTTAAAGCATTTTCTTTACAAGAGAAACTCTCTCACAGGTTCAACAAGTGACTTGGGAATTGTTTCATGCAACATTTGTCACTGCAATATCTGTTTGGCTGAAAGACAATATACTGCCTGAATAGAACCAAATGGAAGGTGAGATGGGGATGGCAAAATTTCTTTCAGATATGTCTTTAAGCAAAGAACATGGACTTCCTAAAACAAATGAAAGCTATAGAAAGGCTTTTGTATGCACATTGGTCTTTTTGGATGCCTTTGTCAAAGAAGTCCTGGGCAGCCAGGTGGTCCCTGGATGCTGCCAGTCACCTCCCCACAAGGGACTGCAGTTTGACAGCTCACCTATGGGCAAGAGCATTGTCACCTCCTCAAAAAGTGATGAGGAGGCTTAAAAGTGTAAAGCATTTGTTCATTCAGTGCCTATAATCTTGAAGGGAAGATCACTTTTCAGTCTTCATTTCCCTGTAGCTGCAAGTGCAGAGACCATCTTTCTGCAGTGCCAGAGCCATGTGCTCTGGTGCAGGTGCGCAGCCTGCACTCGGCTCTCGGGCAGAGAGGAGGAGGAAGAGGAGGAGGAGCTGGGGATTGCCCAAGTGGTGGCGGGGTGAGGCTGCGCTGAGTCAGGCACTCATACACCTGCCTGCCGGCTCCTGGCCGCTTAAAGCACAAGGAGCTGCCTGCCTGAGACTCCTTCACACACATCCACCACCACTTTCCACACCTGGCTCAGACGGGGAGAAGACCACGATGGGGCTGTTCTACAGCAAGAGCCAGGTAAGAAGAGGAAAGAGGAGGCTCTGCAACGAGCAGAGCAGGCTGCCCTTGGGGGCAGAGGAGACCTGCTCTAGGAGGGGATGTTTCCCCTCTTGTATCTTCAGCTCTGAGAATTATTCTGAGCACCGAGGTTGAGAGCAAAGACGGATTTCTTTCTTACTGAGTTTTGTGGCTACTTTGTGTTTTGGCCTTCAGGAATGCAAAAAAGTTTAATGATGTAGTAATTTACTATTTTGAAAATTCCTAGTTAATTAAAAAAAAAGACACCTTTTTGCTTCCACCCAACTGGGCTAGGCAAAACAACACACTGAGGGAAAATAAGGAGTTATCACTAATGTCAATGAATGCATACAGAAAGAAAGGAAGTTAATATTATGTGAGATGTTGCATAAAGCTCCCAAAAATTGAGGAGATTTTGGGCATGAGGGAATGAATGGTAATGTATTGTTTTATACTGATCTGTGTATTTGCTGCAGTGTGATACTCCTTGCTCTGTAGGTAGTGCGCATGGACTGTCTCTTATATGTGTTCATTGCATCTCTACTCAGTTTTGCTCTTTCCTCTTTGTTTTTGGTGTGGTTTTTTGGGGTTGGTTTTTCTATTGTTGGCAGGATTTCTGGTGGGGTTTTGTTGTAGTTGTTGTTTGGTAGGGCTTTTTTTGTTGGTTGATTGGTTTGGATTTTTTTTCCAATTTAGAGCATTAAGTGTGTAATTTTTCCTCCTTTTATTTCTTTAAGAAGAATAATTATCTAGGGAAAAAAGTACCTCCACTTCAGTCCCTACATATTAATTACCATATTTGCATGATCCTTGCTTAAGATGAGAGGATAACAAAATCAAAGCTGTTTCCTCACAGGTTTGTTAAATGTTCTTTGGTAACCCCTTTTAGATTTAGGTAGTTTCCCAAAATCATAAAAAGGCTTTGGTTAGAGGGAACTTTTAAAATCATCTAGCTCCATCCCCAGGGGCAGGGATATTGCCCACTATTCCAGGTTGCTCAAGGCCACATCCAGCCTGGCTTTGAACACTTCTAGGATGGAGCATCCACAACTCCTCTGGGCAACGTGTTCCAGTGCCTCAGCACCCTCTGAGTGAAGACTTTCTCTTCTAAAATCTGATCTAAATCTCTTCTTTTTTAGTTTAAAAGCATTCCCTCTCATCCTATAACTAGCTGTGTAAAAAGTCACTCTCCCTCCTGTTTATAAGCCCTCTTTAAGTACTGGAAAGCTACAAATATTTCTTTTGATACATTTCTCAGAGTTTTGCTTAAAGAAAGATGGAGTGAGCTGAATTATTTACAGAGAAGTAATTACAGAGTTGTACCTTTCACTCATTCCTCCTGAGAAGTTTGTGATAGATCTCTGAAAGACCCTTTTCCAGGTCCTCATTTTTTAAAAGCCAGAACTGCTCTATATCAGAGATAAGAATGTAATTATATAGTTATAAATCAACTGATGAGCAGCATCATTACACCATGATATCGTTACTAATTCCTGCCCTGCTAGATTGTTTGCTGTTTGTTGTGAAATATAATGGATATATATGACATCCTGTGATTTTTCTCAGACAAAAATGTGTGTCAGCTGTATTAAATAACACGGCAAGGTTCTCTGTCAAACCTTTCTATGAGATTGGATTGTAAGAGTCAGATACCTCAAACTGAAGGTTACCACAAGTGTCCTCAGAATAGAAAACTGAGGACATCAGAGGTCTGGCACACCTGGCTACAAACCTTCTCGGTAAAAGTCAATGCACAAGGAGGAATCTCAATTTAGAAATGTTTTTGTTGGTTGGAACTGAAACACTTAATTCAATTCCGTCTCTGACTATGCTTCTGTTCTTCCTTTTTGCATTCTCATCCCATGTATTTTGTGTGCTGTTCAACAGACAGAACCGTCTCCATGCAACTTGCTCACTGTAAAAATCATACAGATGAAAAATGCCAGGAAAGCAGACTTGTGTGAGTATCTTTGCTATACCCCTTATGCTTGTAAAACTGCTCTGAATATATCAAGTGTCACAAACACTACAGACTGTATTTACAAGGAAAGAGATAGAAGATGTGTGATCCTGGTATGCTGAAATGAGGTGACATGGTCAGAAGACATTGTTTTTCCTTATATCTTTGTCAATATAAGATTGAAGTCCAGCCCCCGGTTGTAATGCAGAACATATATGCACAGATTGCATATAATATTTCACATCTGAATCTGCAAATGAATATTCTTTTATTCACTGGAAAGATTGCAACAAGAACTTAACTTGTTCCTTCTTACAGTAATGTCCACTCTGTGTAACCCTGGGCCCATCAAAGAATATTTGGTGTGAGCTCAGGGCTGCACACTTGGCACCTCTTATGGATTATCAAATTTCATTCAGCAATAGGCATGGCTTACAGTTAGCTTTTTCTATTCTTAAATACTTTTACAAACTGTCCAGGAATTATAGTCATGCAAATATTTATTAATGATCCATAAATATCTGAACTACAAAACATTAGAAATAACGGCTTAAATGACAACCACCTCCTTCTATATGAGAAGATGGCTGATTGTCTTGCATACGTGAATTTATACTCACAGAAAGGTCGGAATGCGGAAAGTTTCTACATGAGCAGGACCAAGCTAAAGTTGTTCACTTAGAAAGATGTATGACGAGATATTTTTGTGCCTTTCCAACGTTATTTGCTTCAAGTTGTGCAACAGTTTGTCTAGAGACCAAAGTATGTAAAGAAGAGTTTCTCACTCTGGTTTTTAGTGAAGAGCAGTAAGATGCTTTGTTGTCGATGAATGTATGGAGAAGAAGAATCCATATGATCTTTCTCGCTGGACTGCTTCTACAGCATGGAAAGCATATTTGAAGCTCAGTTATAGTCTGAAGACAAATCCCTTCCTACAGCTAAAGCCTATTTGAATGTACAAACATGCACACTGAACTGAAAAGAGAAGTGTGGAAAAATTGCAATCTTTAGATAGCTCCCTAGATAATGATGTTCTATTAAAACGTCTGCATGAAAATGAGCTTACCAAACTTCTTCTGGACCTTTTTCTCATCTAGATCAATGCTTTTCATTTTCATCTTTAAGTTGGCTTTTTCTGAATGGGGTTTACTATGTTTCAATGCTGTCCTATTCAATACTAGAAAGTTTCCACGGCATGGGACAGGTAATGAAGTGCTCAGCCTTTTCTGCTTCTTGGCCCAAGCCATGTCCCACCAGTGCATACAGCTTTCTAAAGGAGCAGTTTCTGTGACAGAGGGGAAAAAATTTTGCCCAAAATTCCCAGGACAAACACTTGCAAGAGATGAATGATTTACTTGTTGTGGAAGTCATCACGTAGGAAAAGAAAATCATGCAGTTCAGGGAGCACTGCCTTGCTTATGTTTAAATGTTAAATCTAGTTTTGACTGGTAGCTGCTTATTTCCAGTAACGTTTAATTGACTGAGTGTGAAATTCATCGGCTGTATTTATCAGAAAGATTTGTTTTTAAACTGTTTGAGCACATATTTTTCCATGCAGCAAGATTCATAGAAGTCACAGATTTCAATGACAGCTCTTTAGCATATAAAATAAGCCTAAAGTTTAAATGAATATCTAAAGTTTAAATGAATTAATTTAACCTCTGCTTAACTTTTCTGACAGTGTAAAAGCTAGTACAAATTGTATATTCATAATTTTATAGGACTTCCACTGAAAAGCAGCAAAATGGGAGCCTTGAGATAAAAAATGCAAACAAAATTTTGCTGGTTTGTGTAAAACCAGGGGAGAATTGAGCTGATTCAGTCATCTTTACAGTTTCCTAGAGGTTAACTTGACACAGGCTTACAAACTCAGAGGCACATGTCCTCCATCACCAGCAAAGTAGATTTCTGTGTAGGGCCATTTTCCTAACACTGAATTTTTTTCTCGTTCTTCCTTTTCTCAGTCCTGTTTTTATTACTTTCCCTTTTTTTGCAAACTTTTATAGATAGAAAAAGTGGTCAAGTGTCACCTCTTTTTCATTCACCTTACCAATTTCTGACATTTTGGCTTCTTCTATCTCTTGGTAATTGTGCCTAATCTTGCACTACTGTTTCTGTAATTTTCAGATGACTTTAATGCTCGTCTAGTGCTTAAAAGGTCTCCCAACCTGGTGAGGCAGGTTAACTTTATTATTGGTCTATCTGCTCCATTTTCCAGGTAATAGACATGGGAAAATTAATCCATAACAAGAGATTCTCAAAACCTCACTAACATCTCTTATGGAATAGGTAGTAAAATACCTTTGATAGGACTTCAGTGCATTAGAGAGTATTTTTAACCAAGACAATTGAAAGAGTTTCATTCTGCTTTTTAAACCCAAATCTTTTTAATGCACTTTCCCACTGATCCCTCAGTGTGTAGTTTATGACACTAATTTCCACTTGTGTATTAATGCATACCTGATATCATTGATAACACATTAATTTAGTGCCTTGTTTGTGTTCTTCACATTCCCTTTCTCACTGAACACACCCACATGCCCATCAGGCTCCTTGGGCTTCTTGATATCCCTGGACCTGTGATTGCTTGCCAGTTCCCAGATTTGGGTGTGTCCTCCACAAGCATCCTGATTCCCTAATGGGGTAAGACTTGGAAGTGCATCAATCCAACCCACCCTTAAAAACAGAGCTTTGTCTGGTGAGACTTTTCAAATTTCAAGATTAACTGTTCACCTTAGGCAACCACCATACCCTTGGAACAAGCAAAAGGACGTGGCTTTCTAGAGCATGTGGTTCAGCTTGGGAATTCTCCACGAGAGGAGATCATGAATGCCAAAGTTTATGCAGGTTGCAGGCAGAGTCTGGACAAGTTCATAGAAGAAAAAAAAAATCCAGTTAAAGTAGGCTCAGGAAGTCTCTGTATCTTAAATTGTGAGGGCTAAGAGAGTATAAAATGATGATTTCCCTCTTATGCACTCCCTAGACACTCAGCTGTAAATGTGATGCATAATGTCCATTCTTGATAAGACCAAAGGTCTTTCCCCCAAAAAATGGGCAAAGGGACTAAAAACCGAGATGCCGCAGAGAAATTGACTCTTTGAGTGGAATTAAAAAATGTAAAAGCAAGGAAACAGAGTGTTAACAATGGGAAAGTAGGCTACTGCATGGGGATACTAAGTTCAGCAATTTTAAACCATCATTCTCTGCTTTCTGAAAATGCTCAGGACTCTTAAGCGGACATTGAATGTGGGCCCTTGTCTCAATGGGCCCTGTATAGAGTTAAAAATATTCTTCATAATTTTCTTAGTAAGAAAATGATATTTTTTAAGCTTTTACAGACTTTTAGTTTTACTTTTGGAAACTTCAGGTTTTTTATATAAGACAAATTTGGGTACTATATTTTATAAAATGATTAAGTATGTTTTATATTTTTAACAAAACTTTTTTTTTACAGAATTTCAGTACCAATTCTTTTTTTTTTTTTTTTTTTACAGAATTGCAGTAGCAATTCTGCCACATATGAGATCAATTCATGTGAAAGCTCCTTGAGATCCAGGAAAAATATAGTTCGTTAAATACATTATTGTTTGAGGAACTGTGTTTCTCCACAATACTTACTGAAGGAACATGCAGACTTCCTTTGGTGTTCTGTTCTTGCACCATTGTTATTGTTTCATTGTTATTTATTACTTACTTCACCATTTAAGCAGTTGCAACTATACACCAGCAGCCTATTGTTCTAGGTGCTGCACTAAATATGTTTATAAAATCAGAGGATGTGGACTGATAAAGACAAACAAGGAAGGCTGTTTAGCAACATCTCAACAAAAGAGTGTTCTAAGGAACGATGTAAGTGAGATTACATAGATACAGTTTTAGGGATAGTTGTAGGATGCTCCACCCAGAGTGAAAAGCAGGGTGGGAGAAACTGTGAAAGCTTTTTCTTGAAGTTTACTATTAGAAGATGAATACTGAATACTCCCAGTGGACAGGAACTGATCTCCTTGGACAGAACAAATTCTGATAGTCTGCCTGTAGATTGCCTTCTGGAAAGCCACTGAAGTAGCCCACATTCTTATTTAAAAAATAATATTAAAGTTTCAATGACATAAATTATCTAATATTTTGCCCTCTAGAAGAGAGTGATGCTGACTTGTCCCCTTAGCAAGATACCTACTCAGCTATGAAGTGGGGGAAAAAGAAGAAAAATGCTCCTCTCAGCTGGTGTTGATAGCTTATATTTTGTGACTTGGCTGGAGTGCAGGGAGCCCAGGAAAAGGAGATGCTCTGGGCAAACAGTGTTTGAGACCACGTTCTTGGTTTAGTCCTTTCAGCACAAAAACCCCCCAAACTATACCATAAGAATCATTAAAAAATCTACCTCCCAGAAACAGGGAGAAGCTAAATGCACTCCATGAGGAGAAGAATGTTTGAGGCCTCTGCCCAGATTACGGGCAGGCTGAAGCTTGCAGCTGTTAACATCAAAAAAGGATATGGAATTAAAATGTCTGGTTGAGCCCTTGCTTGAATTTGAGCTTTCTATCAGGCACAAGAGATTTCAGCTTGAGCCAGATGAGTGGGCGTCCCACTGTTTGGGATGCAGCATGGGGCTGTGGCTATGGTGTTTTTTAGCATGGGTCATGTTGTTGTAATGCTTCCTAATGGTAAAGCGCAATTAAGATCCAGTCCTGCCTGCTATTATCCTGGAAGATAATTAGACACTTTGTGTAATAACTGGATGAGGAGACCATGGTTTCATAAATAGCTGCTGCCACACCTGCTTTTGGCCGGATATTGCCCCACAGGAATACTATGGCTGCCATCCTAAGCATGTTTGACAGCTGTCAATGTGTCATGCTGGAGGGGAGGGACCCAACAGGTCACTGGTGTCATGCTGTGCTGCGTGTATCCTGTGGGAGCCGAGTTGCTGTAGTTAGGCATTGGTTAGGCTTACCACACCAGGGTGATGGGGCTTTGCTCACACGTGGCTGGCAGAAAATGTGCATGTGCAAAGGCAGAGATACTGCAGTGAGACCCACCAGGCAGGGCACAGGGTAGGCTGTGGAGTGCCATTTCTCACACACCCACTTCTGCCTGGAGGTTGTTAGGCAGAACACTAGCCTGAGGTATCAGAGATGTGTGAAAAAGGTTCCTGGAGGTTGTAAATGCCTCCCTCTTAACACCTGGAAAATAATTTACAAACAAGAGGTAACTAGGTTTCAGAGGACACCTCTGAAGCACAAAGGGCATCACCAAACACCTTTTGCAGATGGGAAGAGGGAAGCACGCTTGTTTAGTGGCTGTCAGACCTCTCCCAGAGAAAGTCAGAGATCTCAATGAGAAGTCAGGGCTCTGCTGCCTGACAGGTAGTTATTTCTGGTGGATGATACAGTGCAGTAGCAGACAGTGACCACTTACAGACAAAAAATAATTGATGGAGTTTCAAAATAATGCTATGTTCTTTGCAACAGATGAAGTCAGAGCATGTATTGCTGATTGGGTAATGTCAATGAAATAAACTTTGGTTCACCCACAGACTTATCCACTTGGATCCTCTTGATCCTTCTCCTAGTGGTGACAAGAGCGAACAGCAATCTGTGCTAATATCTGTCTGGACTTCCCAAGAGGCAAAAAAGGTTTTTTGTAGGGACATTTCTTGCATGCACATAGAACTTTGGGAGCTATTAGAATTGTTAGAAGCTCAGATGATTTCTATGTGTTTTGATTTTTTTGAAATAATGTATCTTAATATATATGATTACTTTATCAGTCAAAGTTACTCTTCTTTCATTCAGAGTTGCTCAGAAAAGATGGCTTAAGCCTCAGAGAAGCTGTGGGCAGGTGAAAGGCTGATTTTATTAATTCTTGAGTTACACCTGGGGAGTCAATAATGGGCCAAGTCAATTATTTTGTGTTTCCCAAAGACAAGTCTGCCAGTAAAACTGTGTGACAAGACTTAGACGCATTCAGATGCTGTTCAGATAAAGGTGTGTCTGCTATGCAATGGCAGGAATGCTTGAGTACACGGCAATACAAAAAGAGGAAATACAATTCTACTAATGGGATTGGCATTTATGGCAATGCTCCCCATGCTATCTTTGGCAGTTGTGTACATTGTTATTCCTAACTAAGAGATCATGTTCTGTAGGGTGACCATCTCTGCCTTTTGAGTGTGGGTCCACATGATTGTTAATCTAATGATTCATACTTGCTTTTTTTATTTTCTAATAATGATGACAAATGTATTTGCCAGTAGATTATTCTGACCTCAGAATGAAAGTGCTTGTTGATGATGCAAGCCCTGCAGACTGCTGCTAACTGCTCCTTCCTACTAAAAGCTCCTACAATGGAGTTCAGGTGGGAAGCCACACTTTACAACTGGCCACTTCAGCTGAGAAAGGATAATCAAAACACTAAATCAGCCCTCTCTACATCTGGAAACATGAGAATTAATAGGTGAACTTTATGACCTGAACACACCTCAAATGGAAACAGCAGAGCATTGCAATTTTTTGCAAAGAAGCAACGTCAGCTTGCTCTGTGCTGGGAAACACAGACAAGCTTCCACCTGTACGTGAAGTGTTGCAAATACCTTTGCCACTCTGGTTAAGGCACAGAGATACAGTGAAAGTAGTGACATTAAGCAATACCTTTTTCCACACAGCTTTATTGCTGAAAACTCTGCCCCAGTACAGCTGCTTCTCAAAGCAAATGTTATCTATCAAACTGTCCAACATTTCAATGCTTTTTTTGTAATCTTCACAGAAGATTAAATTCAATAATTTCATCTCCACAGGTGAATAATCTTCTTTATTTTTTTCTTCATATTTTTTTAAGAACTCTGTTGTTGAGTGTTTCCCTTTTTAACTTACATAAGGGAAGAAAGTAGACTGAAATCAGGTGCCTAGGTAGATGTTCCTTCTGTGACAGGAATTTGGCTTCATGGGAGCCTTGAATGCAACAAGTTCTTGCCTCGTCTGCATTGGCAGCCAGAGGTCCTAGAGGAAAGAAAGGATGCTCAGAAGGTAGACAAGATAGAACTTACAGCCAGAGCTACTCAAGACATATTTCATGCATGTTCACGCTTACCTGTGGAAGGCCAGAGTGTAGGAGCTGGGCTCTGTCCATGTGCAGCCCCTGTCACAACTGCTAATGCTGCTAATATCTACACGGCCAGCCCTGTGAGGCCACTGTGTGTATGTGCCCCTGTGTTTATGGATGGCTCTTCAGCAACATAGCTGCCTATTTTGAATGTTGGTTTTTTTTCCCCAGGACTTAAAAACAAAGTAGTTCTCTAGAAGAGCACAATGATAGGCTTTCACAATAGTAAAGCTAGATGGTTGTCTAGCAGGAACTTGATGGTATCTTAGCTAGAGCCAGGCCTGAATTCTGTGTATTGCCTTGTGTACAGAGCTTAGAAATGCCCACCTTACAGGGGACTAGATTGTTTCATTGCTCCATTGCTTTTCTGCTTTCCCTGTCTCCAACAGTAAGTCAATCTGATTGCTATGTGAGCCTGAGCCTGCCAACAGCTTCAGTGCAGCATTTCCGCACCAAAACTGTCCAGAACAGCAAGAACCCAACATGGAATGAGACCTTCCACTTCACAATCCAGAGCCAGGTTAAGGTAAGAATGCAGACACCTCCAACAGCAATTCTCACCAGATAGCAAGCATTCCATACAGTCCTTCAACTCTGCAGGTCTTTCTGAGATCCCTTGTGAAGTACTCACACACTCCTACTGTACTTACTTACAGTCTTATCAAACCATCAGAATCTATCTGCCTGCATAGTTGATAGATCACACAGAGACCAACTGCAATATTTCTACTTTTTCGTTCTTTCCCAAGGTTCTTCAACTAAAATGAAATATCTGTAGCATGTTATATTTGTTAAAACTTTTATACTTGTTTATTTTTTTCCTCAGAACATTCTGGAGCTAAAAGTTTGTGATGAGGACAAAATAACTCAAGATGACCATCTCCTCACTGTTTTCTTTGATGTCTCCAAAATCCAGCTTGGAGAAAACATTCAGCTAAGTTTCCAGCTGAATCCACAGGTATGGATAAAATTCACGGACGAAGCAAAGCGGGTGTGATCAGGTTAGAATATGCTTGTGTGGAGAGCACACCAAGAGGGTGCAGGGGGGACCAGCCACCAAGAGGCCCTGCAGTATGCATTCCACTTGTCCTGCAAGGCCTACAGCAGGAGTCTGCTAAATTAATGGATAAAATGCTAGAAGAATATGATACTAGAAGTATAACAGATACAATATAAAGGAAATTAGGTCTATGGCATGTGCAACAACAAAAGGTGGCCACTGGCTTATGGAGGACATAGATTCCTGTAGGATATCTCCCTTCACAGGAGACAAAGCTGTGATGATTGCCTTAATTTTCTTTTGCAGGGAAAAGAGGAGTTGGAGGTTGAATTCACAATGGAGAGCAGGTGTGTAAGATGAAATAGCTGGAGGCCTAAGATAGAAACACAAGGTTACTGCTACAAATCAGTTCACACTTGCAGCCCCCTATCACTGCCAACATCTGAATAAAACAGAAGGTAACTTTAGGTAGAGTGTTTAATGTAAAAGGAGTGCATGATGGTGCATGGTATGCATGCATTTGCACTGGGCATCCAGACACATGGACAAGCAAGCACAGGTGCTGGTGGGAGCATGGAGATATCCCTGATGGCAGCTGCCCTCCAAGCTGAAAGGCACATTCTGCATAGGAGGAAGATTTGAGTTTCCTCTCTTGTTCCTTACCGTGGGATTCTAGATGTCTGCTCTGTCATAAGAAATTCCTGGTAATTTTTTCCCCTTTTCTTATGGCATGTTGGACAAATTCATCAGCTTTTTAGCTCTGGTTCCACAAGTTTGAACAGAACTATTTTGGGCAATAATGTGATTATGCCATCCCTGTGCAAATTGTCTTCAGTGTGTCAGAAAATGATCCTGTCTGATACAGTGAGGGACTCCTCTGTTTGGTGGATTTCCACAAATGTTGTCAGGTTCACACTAACCTGTGAGAGGCAAACTGGACTAAATATGCATGTGGAATTTCTGGTTTTATTTATCTGTGCTGCCTGTTCAAAGATGGACTTTTAAAGTTAAGGATAATGAAATAATGTTTAAAAAAGAGTCAATAAAAAGAGAAAATTAGGAATATGCTGGCTTTGAATTGATTGTTTTTCATTTTGTCTTTCAGTCCAGATCCTCCTGAAAACATTGTTACTAATGGAGTTCTAGTGGTAATTTTTATTTCATAATTCTTTCCCCTTCTGTATAGAAATGCTTGTTGCAAAACTGGTGTTAAATGGCTGTTACCAGGCCATTGTGGTGGCATTGATCAAGGCCAATAGACACAGCCTAAAGCTGGTGCTGGCATTGACTTCCCCGTCTGGTCCCAGCTTGTAACTTGTGCAGGGAGAGGTTGAAGTGGTGAAGACTGTGAGCTGCTGTCAGCACTTGCCTCTGCCTAAACTGAGCTGGGCTCAGGGGTATGACATCTCTCCCTCTGCCCAGGATGAGCTGGGCACCCTGTTTGGAGAGCCTTCTCCTGTGACTGATCCTCCCCCAGGCCTTTGCAGGGCCAATCCTGCAGGCTGAGCAAGCAGATCCCTTCTCTTCCCTCATCTCTATGCATTCTGTTATTTTCTATGAGGAAGTCCAATCCCATCCCCCTAGACCTGGTTGTGGGGTTACAGGCTGGCACCACTTCTCCTCTAAGGTGTATGCCCAGGACCCTATGGACATGTGTCCAGTGGACTGGATGAGGTTGAGCTCTGCTGACAGTGAATGCTTTCGTCTCTTGCTTCTGTTGTCTCTTACAGTCCCGTGAGGTTTCCTGTTTGGATGTGCAGGTGAACGACGGGAGGCTGAGGAAGGACACTATGGGTGAGCCTTTCACCGACTTATGCAGCAAATCAGGTTGCCACTTAGTGGCAGAAGCACTCAGTGTTTTACTGAGCATGCTGGTTTTAAAATTATTTAGGATGCAAGACAAAATCCTACTGATACCAGTAGCCTGTGGAGGTGGTTGTAGCTGATCAAAACCACAGATTTTTCCTGAATGTGGTGAGATCCTAAACTGAAGCTAACTCCTGCTGTTTCTGGATTCTATGACAAAGTAATGGGCAGAATGTGAATTGGCCTCTTTTACCATCTGAATTCATATAATTTCTTTAGGTATAACAATATAAGATATGCCACTGGGTGAAACACAAGACACAGTATAGCAACAACGACATTTGTTGCACACCTAAAGCAGTGTATCACTGCCATGTCAAGCCCATACATGTGGAAGGGAACTGTGTGCCACCCATGCAATTTTTAAAGTTGGGACATGTTCTGACATCTCATGATGACCCAAATCCAGCACACAGCTTAAGCACCTAGATGATCCAGCTGAGTTCAGAGAAAAAGTTTGCTAGATGTGACTGAAAATGCTTAAGCAATTCTTTTGAAGGGTGACTATATACCTAGGAGTGTGTAGTTTTACAGAATATATTTCACCTTGAACTTTGTAAGTTGATATCTTTCTACATAAAGACCATTTTAAATTACTTCATCGTACCATATCTGACTCCTTCTGCATTAAAGGAAAAAACCCACCAGACACTATTTTGTAAGTGCTAGAAATATTTCAAAAGAAATATTATAGGTTGAAGGAAAGAGAAACATGATAAAAGGACTGAGATTTAACTGATACCAAAGAGAACTGTAGTCTGATAGAAAAACCTGTATTTCTCCCAAAAGTCCAAAATTTTCAAAGTATCTCAGCAATAAGACAGTATGTAATACTCAAACGTTATTCTGGTGTAATAACAAAGTATTTTGCACATTTCAGACTTTCAGAAGAGAGTGTCCCCCCAAATACTTATTGTCTGTGAATCATTACCTAAGGAACAGAGCCATAGTCTCTGCTATCACCTGTATATCTGAGCGCAGTTGTGTTATAGCAACTGTCACTATATGGCACGTTCTGTACACCATCCCTAAAAATGAAACCCTCAGATAAATCAGTCTATTTATTCTTCCTATAATCTGGGTATCAAAGTGATGGCCTTGCTTCAGGAAAACACATATTACATAACTCTGCAAACAAATTATGCACATTTTTTTGAAGAGCTTAAGTTTGAACACCTTTACTTCAGAGAGAAAGTTTGCACTAAGTGTGGACGGGTCGTATGAAGGAACCCAGACGCACACGCTGAGCTCCTGCCTGTGTCCGACGTCCCCGGCCAGGTTCCACTACATCAAGTACAACCAGTCAGCACTCACTGTGGCTCTGCCGCGGCGCAGACGGCTCAGCAGGGTACGTGAGCACCACTAACCTGCAGCTCTTTCACTGGGAACCTCTGAGACCTGAGTGTGTGAGCTGGGAATTGGTTAGTGCATGGATGTGAGACAGGGGAGGTTGCTTTAACCTTTTTCTCTCTCTCTCTCTCTCTCTTTTTTTTTTTTTTTTTTTTTTTTTTTTAGAATAGCTAACTTGTTTATTTTTTGTCTTGCCCTTTTTTCCAGTCTATATCAAGTCAAAATGAAAGCAATATGAATGAATCTGTGACTCTGCCTCTGAACTCGCTTCCTATACAGGAGAAAATTGCAATAGGAGAGGTGAGAACAAGTCTTTCTTAGCAGAAAACAGCCCAACACACATTCAGTTTGGTGGATAATTAGTCTTGGAGCTCAGTGATTCAGTTCCTGTCAGACACGAAGCATGCTATGGTGTAAGGTGTGAATGACAGACCCCCTGCAACTATGCAGTAGTTACTTTTTCTTTTGGATCCAGTCATGTCCTGTGGAATCCTGTTTAAACTAACTTCCTCAGGGCATGTCTAATATGTTAATCAACACAGCAGACATGCTAACAGTAATGGATATGACAATTGGGACTTATATTTGCAAAGGGAATGCCTGAAGTAGAAGATAAAATGGAGATCCCCCGTATGTGTATGGTTCACATGTCCAGCTTTCAACAACCTTCCCAAATAATGAATGTTAGACTATGAGAAGCTGAGGGGCCCTAAGCCCACCTAACTTGGGTGAAGGGCAAACTTTTATTCAACCCAGATTGTGCGGGAACTTGTAAAGGTCTCTCACAGTCCAGACCATTGCTGGTCAGATTCTCCAGCCACATTGCTGAATTCAAAGATGATGAAACTTAGGCCCTAGATGGAGTCGGGGAGGAAGGAGTAACGACCTGAGCATGCTTACACTGTTTGTATTGCGATTTTCAGGACAGGACAATTGACTTGTACACAAAGGCAAATGAATGGTAAGTGAGTCTCCAGCAAGACCTGATTCTGTAACTGAGAGACATCTGCTCCTACACAAGGCTCATTTGAAATCATCAGGGGTCAATGCAAACTCAGATGGGAGCAGATGTGTGAGTTCATTATTGGGTTAGGCTTTTATTTGTGAGGTTTTCCTTTTTAATTGATGGCAAATTAAATCATGGGTCCCCTGTCCTCCAGATTTCCAAGCACTAGTGCATCTCAGCAATAGGTCTTGATTTGTGTGCACTATTATGCCCACAGACGGAGAGAGCAGCTCCACAAAGAAATCATATTTCTGAATTATACAAAGTAACTTCAAACATGGTAGTTGTTTCTCTAATCTCACAGCTTCAGTGCCTGTTGACAGTGGTTATCTAGTTACAGGATGCATGGCAGCATGAATGAAACTTGAAAAAATTAATTATGTGAGCAAATACAATCAAAAGTCTGCAGTAGATGCCTTAGTGGACAGTGTGTCATGATTTGCTCTGCCTTCCTATTTGCATTCGCATTTTCAGCTACAGCAATTAGCAGAGGCCTGTCTGTGGTGTTGTTTCTCATTTATTAGATTAAACTGTCCACAAACTGGTCTGTAAATACACACAAGCACAGCTAAAGTTGTCCATGGTGACTAATAGTATAACAATACCTGTGCCCTGGTCTCAGGACTCAGGGTCTGTGTTTCAGACCAAGGAACCTTGATGCTCGCCTGGGGTTTGACCTCTGCACAGATGAACAGAATTTCCTGCAAAACCGAAGGAAGGTAGTTGCTGCCGCACTAAAGGAAGTTCTTCATCTGGAGGAAGATCTGCAAGAGCATGAGGTAACAGTTAAGGGCACTTTTTGGGAATTTTTCTCTCCCCTTTCCCTCAAGCCTGGAGATGAAGGATGACTTTTTTACATCGTTTATGTCATTCAATTGTTAACATCAGCTCATCCTCCAGGGCACTTTGCCACCAGCGGGATCTCAGCTGGAGAGTTCAACTGTCTGTTTAGATAAGCAAAATATCTCTGCATACCAGAGAATTATTCAAAGGCATTTCAGACCAATAATTTGGTCTGTGTTTCATAAAAATCCTCCATAAAGTGCCAAGACCTAGTATATTCCACAGGGGATGTACAGTACAGAGAAATGTTGCTTTATCTCTTAATTTATGTGTTTTATTTCACTAGGGTCTGGATGCTGCTTTTGCATTTCTGTAATCTTCTGACACAATTTGTGCCTTAATGCCACTCTTTCATCTATGCTTTCTGCTCTTTTTCTGTGTCCAACAGGTGCCTATAGTGGCTGTGACCACAGCAGGGTGCGGCATAAGAGCACTCACTGGCATGTATGGCAGCATTTTGGGTCTCCAAAAGCTGCGTGTTCTGGATTGTGTTTCATACATCAGTGGTTCGTCTGGCACAACATGGTGAGGAGTCATTTTGATACTGTTGTCTGGATCTTGCTTTGTTCTGTCTTGGTTTCAGAAAGGGTAAATCCATCTTTGGGCTATGAGTGCCAAGGTCACCTATGAAATAATTATTGTGCATCATGACCTATCCCTAACCAAAAGAAGAGATTTTTACTGGAAGTATTAGCATCCTAAATCCTATGAAAAAATGATCTTTTATTGTTATTTACTGTTTGACAGAAACAGCATTGACAGCTGATGTAGCTGCTTGTGTTGCATCTCAGATTAAGTGATTTTTGACTGATTGCCTTTAGACTTGCATTTCTGCTCAAGTAAGCTCAAAAAGAAGAGTAACTAGAAGATAAAATGATACACACTCAAAACTCTACCAAGTTTATTCTCTGAGTTTCAAAAGCATCTTTTTTCATTTCTCCCTGCATTCCATCATGTTTCCTGTCTGCAGGACAATGACAAAGCTATATGAAGATGCTGATTGGTCACGTAAGGATCTTGGAGAAGTAATTGTTGAAGCCCGGAAGCAAGCAGCCAAGTGCAAGATGGGGGCTTTTTGCTTGAAAAGTCTAAGAAATTATTACAGAGAGCTGAGCCAAAGGACCCAAGCAGGACACAAAACATCTTTTATTGATCTGTGGGGGCTCATGATTGAAGCCATGTTAAATGATGGGGTAATGTCTATATGTCTTTCTTCTCATAAAATTGTTGACTTAATATTTACAACCATTGCAAGAAACTAGAGCCCTAGGAAGAGACACTTGGTCAGTAACACTGTATTTGGTGCATACGCAGAGCACTTATTTGCATTTAATAACTTTGAGACACAGTATATGTCTACACTGCAGCCTGGAGTGGGATTGAGTGTAGCAGAAATACTCAGACTAAATAAGCAGAATGCTGATTAACACTACAGCTGTGCAACAAATTTTTAAGGTTCTTAGGTGTTTTTTACAGCCCTATGCTTTTATCTCTCCACTGCTATAATATTTGCACAGCTGCACTCTGAACTTGAATGTACTGCAGATGTACTGGTTATGTCCAGCAGTTTGTGACTCAGTGATAAGACAGTATATCAATCCAGAGCTGGTGAGATTCATTAGCTACAGTGGGTGCCTTTCAGCTGCTTTGAATTTGACCTCTCATGGTCTTCAATTTCTAATCTATTGTAATGACACAAGCAAAAACTTTCCAAACTTCCTCCAGTCTCATGATAGCTGGAAAAAAAAAAAGCTATTTTATTTCAAAATTCTTTAAACACGGTTTACTTTTTGTCTAGATGAAACAGATAAAATTAAATTTAATTTCATTTCATATTTCACACAGTGTTTCCAGCCTCAGTGCTACATAGCAAAATTTGCTAGCATGTAATTTGGATGAAGTATACTCAAAATCTCCATTTCCTGTAAAAGTTGCTAGTATTGGACAGCTCAAGGACTTTTCCTCTGTGGATGTTAGCTTTCAATATAGTACTTAAAAAAAGAAATCTTCATGAGAAGGGTCATCAACATGCTGCCTTAAATAACTCCTGCCATTAACAGATGAAGTATATGATAACAGTTGAAGTACCTGGCTATGCCATATGTTCTGTCTTACATTTAGCCATACAAAGCTAGAACAGAATGTGAAATGAATAACTGCTGTCATTATATACTGAAAGCTGAACATGGCTGGTTATCTTAACAAAACTTGTTCCTGCTTTCTTGTCCTCAGTTATTCAATGCATGGAAGTAAATTTAGGAGCAAATTCAGGAAAATTATGTCTTAGTCTTTATAAGCTGATGTTTTTAAGGAACTGATTATAAGCTAACACTTTGGTTGGTTTTTTTTAAATCCAGAAAAGCCACCACAGACTTTCTGATCAACGTCAGGCAGTGAACCAAGGTCAGAACCCACTGCCCATCTACCTTGCCCTTAATGTCAAGGACAAAGTCGCCACCAAAGATTTCAGAGGTAATATTTCAGTTGTGAAAAAGAGCTATGTTTTTACCAAAGGCGATACTCTGTGGGGGTACAGTAAATAATGGTTTATTTACTTAAATTATTTATTTATTTAAATTCTCACTCTAATCTCAGAGAAGCAGTGTTCAGAAATGTAAAGAGTAACTAGGCAGACACATGATATACATCAAGAGTTCAGTATATTTTAAGATCTCTTGGCATGTGATTGTGTATTTTCAGGTATTAATTTCAGAGTAATAACGCAATATAATTCTGTGACAAAGTCTCAGAAATTTTATTAATTCTTCAAGAAAGTGATTTGCTAGAGCTTTAAGTTTGCTTTATTTATGTTCTAGTCTGTGACAGGAGTTGGAACTATATGATATTTAAAATCTTTTCCAATCCAAATAATTCTACTACTCTGTTTTTCATAGCTGGCTAAAGGTGCTAGAAGTCAATGTGAGTTCTAGTCTACCTTCCATGAGAAAACTTCGTAGTCATTATATAAAAAGAAGAATTTAAATTTTCCCCAGCCCTGCCACAGTTCTTTCACAAACCAGTGACAGTGTGATAGAAGGTTCAGCAGTGGCTGCTGGCAGGGTTTGTCAGGACATATGCTAAACCAGTTTTCTTGTGAGACCCAGTGTCTGAGAGGCTTATTCCAAGCCCGGACTGTTTTCTACAATGGAGCTAACCTTGGTGCATGTGTTGGCAGAGTGGGTGGAGTTCACGCCATACGAGGTGGGCTTCCTGAAATATGGAGCCTTCATTCGTGCAGAGGATTTTGGCAGCGAGTTCTTCATGGGTCGCTTGATGAAGAAACTCCCTGAGTCACGAATCTGCTTCATGCAAGGTAACTCACCAACCTGGGGGAGTGACAAGATTTTAATAGAAACATTAATGATTCAGGAATTCATCCTCAGAAACCTCTTGTTGGCATGAGGCAAGAGAGGTACTGGGTCAGTCAGCTGACAGGCTCCCCAGGGAAGTGGTCGTAGCACCAAGCCTGCCTCAGCTCAAAAAGGGTTTGGACACTGTTCTCAGGCACAGGGTGTGAATCTTGGGGTTGTCCTGGGCTGGGCCAGGAGTTGGGCTTCATGATCGTTGTAGATCCCTTCCAACTCAGGATGTTCTATGTTTCCTGAGACTCATTCAACTGCCCTTGCCAGCAAAAGTGGTTTTATCATTTGGTCTAAGATAAAAATAAACTAAAATGACAAAGAAGTTGTCATGTACCTTTGTAAGTGCTTTTGAGGCATCATCATTTCCTGTAGCTTGCAAAAACTTTTCAAAGTTGGAAATCTATGATACTTTCTGGAAGCAAAATAAAAAGTTGAAAAGAAATCAGTGGGGTGAGAGAAAGGAGAATCAGAGGAGCTGGCTGAAAATATTTCTTCATCAAAGGAAAAATCAAATGAAAATAGGAACATAAAAACTGAATATAAAATTTAAAAATATCCAGGTAAAACATGGTGAGAGGGAAAAGACTTGGAAATTTTTTCTGAAGTAATTTTGCCTAAATATGCCTTTGGAATTTACCACTGAAACAGATATCTGAACTTATGCAAAAATTGGATAGAAATATGAAAAAGAACTTTTATTTATGTCTGCATTGCTTTTTATACCTCTCCCACTTTCTAGGAATGTGGAGTAGTATCTTCTCCAAAAATCTCTTGGATGCCTGGCATGCAGCTGACAATTCAGAAGACTTCTGGCACAGGTGGACCCAAGACAAAGTGACTGAAATAGGTAAACCAAAACACCTTCCTTCAGACCCCTCTGATAGGGTAACTGCACTCACATTTCCCTTTTTTGAGCTTTTCTGTCATCTTGTTTTTCTCAGTCCTTGGGGACGGGACATACCAGAAAAATGGAGTTATTTGATTTTACTGAATAGCCAGTGCTTTACTTAAATAGTGAGATTGTGACAGGATGAGAGGCACCATCAGACAGGCCTTGATATATAGGAGATAGGGATGGACGCATAAGATGATCCCTAAAGTGTTCTTTTAAAAAGGCTGGGAAAGAAATACTTCTGTCAAGGCCTCATGCCATGGATTTGTTAGCCAGAAAGGGGCTTGATTGTTTCTGTTTCAATATCTCCTTGCCCTGCACAGCACACCCCTCCCTCAAAATCTGGCTAAACTGAAAGACTTTAGTAGATGTCAAAAAAGATCAATGTGGTGGGGCTCTTACACCAGCTGAGAGAAGTAGCTCCATACTGAAAGACCATTCCTTGGAAATACTCATGAGCATCTTCATGACAAAATTCAAGCAAAGCCAGTCATCAGACTTGGGTCACATTTCTGTGGGCTATGTTTTCATAAAAAAGCCCACTCCAGAGTCTTATGTTTGTTTGAGTTTATATAAATAATTTGCAACTTTTTTGAATTCAGGTGTCCACAACTGAACCAAATAGAACAAGTGTTTAAAAAAGTAAAAAATATTTAGTCGGATAGTAAAATGCTAAAAGTTTTCTATGCTTTTCAAAATAAGCTCTAAATTTAGTATTTAAACTACATGGAATCTGAAAGCAATAATCCCTTAAAATGTAATAATAAAATTATTTCCTGTTTGTTTGTTTGTAAAAGTGAATTACCTCAGTGTGTACGAAAATCATACTGTTTTATGAGAAAAACATTTTAGTCATGTGTAACTAACCAGAGTTTAGAAAACACAAGTAAGTTAATACTTTTGTCATGAAATTAACTGGAACTCACAGCACATCATAGGGAAAATAATGCAATGCTGAGGTGTGAACACACGATTACAGAAGACCTATTGACCCTTTCTCCTCTTTGTGTCTTGCCTCTTCTTAATTATGGTTGTAATTCAATTTCATGCCATTTACGCTGTGTATCTCTAGAGGAACAACCAGACCTGCCTGAGAAGCCGTATGAGATGGCTACGTGTGTTTTCACTCCTACGAGCGGCCTCTCCACGACGCTCCGGGACATCCTGACGGATCGCCCTGCCGTCTCCAAGTACCACAACTTCCTAAGGGGCTTCCAGATGCACAATGAGTACATTCAGCATGAGCATTTCACAAAATGGAAAGGTCTGGATGGCGCTCCTGCCTACATGTCTCACTGGGGCAGGCACAGGGGCTGGGAATTAGCAAGGGACGTTTGCATGTCCTGAAGAGAACTGAATGGGTTTTGTGGTTACCTGTTAGTGCTCGCTGAGAGGAGGGAGAATGAAGGAACTCCTCACACCTTTCACTTTCACTAACACAAATGTTCAATTATTTACTTGTTCAGTTCTCAAAGTCCTCGCAGGAATAAAAACTGCTAGGATGGGGCTCTGCATATAAGGCAACATCTTTGTAGGTTTTGGTGCAGTTAATGAGTTTAGAAACACAGCAAAATGTGAGTGGAGAGGCTGAAGGAGCTTTAGGATTGCTGCATGCTACCTACCCTAATGCAAAGGGAAAAAAATCCTGGATGGGAGGGGAGCACACCTTCTTTTTGCCTTCTAACTTGACAGATGTGTTTCTGCAGTTTGCTAATAGCTCCTAATCTTCCACTCTTTAGACACTTTGCTAGACAGCTCTCCCAATGACCTGAGGGGCAACTCGGAACACCTGGAGCTGGTGGATGCAGCTTTCTTCTTTGAAACCAGTTACCCACCCCTTATGAGACCAGAGAGGAAAGTGGATGTCATCATACACTTAAACTACACAGGTGGATCACAAACATTGGTGAGAAGTCTCAAAACTGATTTTCTTTCACAACAGCTTTTGCTTTGCTTTCCACTACTTTCAAACAGGTGTCTGTAAAACATGGAACTTGGTGGAATTTAGTAACATGCTGTTTTCAAACCTTAGAGAAGAATGTAAATTTCTAGAGAGGAAAACAGGTGTATTTTTCTCAAACTACTTTTGAAATATCCTTAAGTTCTTCACCAGTGAAATACAGACAGGCGAAGTGAAGTTAAGGAAATCTAGCTGAAATGTCTATTATAGTCTTACATATAATATTTAATAGCACAAATATAATTGGGAAACTTTTGTGATTCAAGTGCTGAATTCATTTTACATTTTGCTTAGAAATGTATGGGGTTATTTGTTTATTTATTTATGTTGATTTTCTAGCAAGAACAGCCTAGTGGGTAATGGGTTTCTTCATCTTTATCTCTTCTAATAAATACATTTTTTTTTCCTCTCTAAATAGTCAACTTGAAGCAAGATATGAAATGTATTTACTGATCTTGTAGAAATCTAATTTGGTTAAAATGGTCACATACATTTTGAAAGCAGTATTTACCACATAAATAGACAGGTTTAGACTTCAAGTTATAGAACAGACTTTTAACTGTAAACCTGTCCCTGAGGGACACCCCCAAACCCACATAGTTCAGTGGTTAAGGTTCTGTCAGTTTTTCAAGGGGAAGGCACTTCAGTGGTGGAGCTACCCATGAAAAATACTTATCTTTGTACTGCAGTAGAAATGATAATATCTTCAACTGTATTTCTTTCTTGTATTCTGAAATCTTTTGGAAATATTTAATTCAAAATGAGGTGGTACTTTTTTATTAGATAATTTAACAAAGCTGGTCATCACAAATGGACTTTCTGATGAATGTTTCTAGTGCTATATTTTGAGGTCTAAAATATGTTATTTGAAAATCTCATGTTATTTCTAAAATTAAAAATTATAGATATGGGTAGGTTGGTCTTAAAACCTCGCTAAAGTTTACTGAGATCAACTCACAAGTTATCCTGCTCTATAAACAGATAATGGGGCTAGGAATCCTACTGTCTTAGACTGCAAATTTAGGGTTTTTAGAACCACATCTTTTTCTGACTTAGGTCTCCTTTAATTAACATGATTTGAATTTATCTGTTCTGTTTCTACATCATATTCTCATTTTAGAAGCATGCCTTAGTACATGTTTAAACTCTCTTTGCCATCTTGATATTAGGTGTTTTCTGGGAAGACTCTTTCCAAATGACTCCTCAGGCAGCTGAGAAGCAGTCCTTGGGGCTGCAGGCGTCCACATTATTTCTGGATGTCTGGCTCTCTGTTTCATGCAACTTTGCATGAACTACTGGGCTTTGGCAGCAGTCTGATCTTTGCTTTTTTTCTGTTTCTTGTGCTGCTGCTGTTCACCAGCCCCTGGAGCAGGCTTGCAAATACTTTGCAGAGCAGGAAATTCCATTTCCCTGCATTGGACTGACGGATGATGAGAAGAACCTCAAAGAGTGCTACATGTTTGATGGTGCAGACACTCCAGGAGCTCCTCTGTTGCTTTATTTTCCATTAGTGAATGACACTTTTCAAAGATATGTAGCACCTGGTAAGTTAACAGTACCCAGGTAACTTTACTGATTCAAGGAACATTCTCACTCCCTGGGTGTTTTTTCCTCAACCCAATAAAACCACACTTGTTTGCTTGTTCATACGAGTAAATAGACTGCAAAATGGGATGATTCAAACTGTTTGCAACATCTGGTGAAGTCTTGTGCATGATTTTGTCTTGGTGCAATTAAGGGAATAGAAAAAATGTGTTCGCCAATTAAAGGAATGGAAACTAATCTCTTCTTGTAATTTCTAAGAGTTTAGTTTAGTATGTAGAACGAAGTATATTTTTCAAATTATGTGTGCTTTTATGGGACTCAGATCTAGATGAGAATCACAGTATAGAATGGTTCTGTGGAGAGCCTCTGTGCCTTCTATCTAGGCCCTTTAATATCCTGGTTGAATATGCTGGAATATCAAAGCAATAGTACATAAAGTGTCCTTCTGGATTAGTATTTGAGATGGAGACTATGTTTTTAGGATGATTTCCTAGCCAAATAATATCCTGCTTCCTCCTGTCCTGTATATCTCCATTCCTTTTAGTTTGTGTGGTACCAAAGAACCCGCCTGGTAAGCCTTGAGCAGCGGTGACCACACAAAATGATGTGCCGTGAGCTGGCCAGTAGATGGTGCTGACTGCAACGGAAATGACATTCAATGACTTATATTCCAATAGGCTTTGGTCAGAAAGAGATTTCTCAGAAATCGTAGCACTTCTCTTCATAATAATTGCATCTATTATCTCTCCAAGTTATTATTGACCTATTAAAGTATGGTATTTGCATGCGACTATACAAACACATTCCTTTTTGTCCCTTGACAGGCATGTCACGTACTGCTGCTGAAATGGAACAGGGCAAGGTTGACATCTCCAGTTTCTCCTCTCCATACTCAACCAGGGAGGTCTCACTGAAAGCAGAAGATTTCAACAAACTTCTGAAGCTGACTAATTACAACATAATGAACAACGAGAACATGATTCTGCAGGCCTTGCGCATGGCTGTGGCACGGAAGAAACAAGCCCTGAGCCAGCCAGTATCACAGGCACAGCCCTCTGCTTGAACAGCATTTTCCTGTCCCTTACTAAGCATTTACCAAGACAGCATATATGTGATAAATACTTCACCATTCTTTACAGAGGCTATGTCTTTCTAAGTACCCTTCTCAGTCTTATCCAGAACTGTGGCATTAAGCTCAGCAGTTTCTGTTGTTAATACAATCTCACCGTGATGTTCAAAAGATGAAGATTCAGTTGTATGTGATAGGGAAATAGCATTAGCTCTCCTTGTCTGAAATCTCTGATGCTCTTGGTGGCTAGTTGCTAATACTTTTTAATATGCAAAATATTTTGGCATTCACTGGGATTATTGGTAGCAAAACCAAAGCCCTCTTCAGAGACAGAAGGTGGTGGTCATGCAGTGTTAATTTAAAATACTTATTAGTTTTAATAACATGAATTAAATGGCCTTCTACCTCTAAAGCGTTTTGTTTCCCAGGTGTTTCTTTTTGGTCACGAATTGCCATGATATAAATATTTTATGAAGGATGTTTAATTTTTCAAACCTGTGTTGGACAACAGAAATATGGATCAGTGGCCATTTAGGTATTTGATGACATCTATTCTTATCAATTAAATCAAACTTAAAACTTTGTTTTGAAGGACTATTGCTATTTTCTTTCACAACCAACTGTGTCCTGTCCCAGACCACATATATGTTCTGCAGTTATCTCCCTGAAAGGCATTTTTTGCTTTAGCATCATCGGGAACTTGTTCAGTATAGGGTATTGAACTACTATGAAAACAGAGAGCATGTGAAGGAGATTGCAGGATATATGGCACTGGAGACATGCAGTAAGATATCAATTTTCTCTTCACTGCATCACAGTGTATACCTTACCAAACACACTTAAGGCCAAGAAAGGTCCAGCAGAGAGAGATTTCCAGCTTCTGTTTCTGCTGTGAATTCTTCCTTAGAGGTGAGTAACTGGAGAAAGAAAGGCATTCTTTTCTAGAGCTGGAGCTATTTAAGAAGTTAGTTTTTGCTGGTTTTAGGTGAAAGTCCCACAGAAGCATTGGGAAAGAAAGGCAGATGCTGATATCTAGGAGTTTGTCAAGGGTCAGCCAAGATAAACCATACAAAAGTCCTCAGAGCCTGGCCTAAAACAAGTAGGCAAGAGCTATAGAAGAGTATCTTGTTTCCACAAATTTTCCAACATGGTACATAGACAATTTCTGCCTTATATTCTAAAATCCCACTCATTGTTTTATCTGAGCAGCCACTCATGAGCTCAAACTAAGGTACCTAAACTGTCAAAATGGGTATCATGACTGACTCCTTAATGCCTTCCAGGGAGGATATCATTATATTTGTGAAAGTCCTCCCATGACTGCAAACTTCTTGGGCATTCCACCAGCTTTGTAAATTCTGCAGACTCTGAGAAGCTCAGGTGCAGTTTCAATTCTCAAGTGTCGCTCCTGGTTGGGAACATTTTTGTCAGGATTAAATGCTCTGTTTGATTTTGCCTGTGAGCTTTTTGATAGTAATGGTGAGCATCTGCTCCATCCTGGTTTTACCAGCCTCAGACTGGTTGGAAAACACATATTCCTGAGACAATGGAAACAGTTCTCTGCAGATGTCTAGTACAGCCTGCTTCGCCTTTTGTATGTCCCATCTCAGAATTTGTGATGCACCCTAAAATCTCAGATGATCTGAAGCAAACCAGAAATGGTATCTTCTCAGCCACTGGCGTAGAGTTTCATATGTTCACACTAGACGTTTTGTCCCAAGCACCAGTCCTGGTACTACTACTAGATTCTCTCCTAGCAGAGGCACTTGACAGCTGATGTCTGGGATGGGCTCTCTCCAGCTCCACGCCCTGTAGCGTTTACTGTGGAGGGAATTCCTCGGGCAGGAGAGGTGACAGAGGCCAGAGAGACTGGCCCATCATTTTTCTTCCTTCTACTAAGTTGAGGTACCGAACACATTCTTTGTGGGTAAAACACCTCTTTTTGTATACTTTTGTTATTAATATATCTGTTGTTACTGTGCATTTCTTATCCCATTGTTTTTTGCTTTCAATAAATTGTTATCTCAACCCCAAAATCTCTCTTTTTGTCCCTCCCTTGCCGGATGGGAGGGGTGAGAGGCGGTGGCTTATTTGGAGTTTAATTTCTGGCTGGTGTTACACCACCACAGGGTGGTCCCATCCTTCCCTACCTCAGCTGAAAACCCCTGTGTTAGGTCTGCATGGCCAGGTTTTGGTAGCAGAGGCCTACAAGGGTGGCCTATGTGAGGAGCTGCCAGAAGCTTCCCCCATCTCCCACAGAGTCAATGCCTGATGGCTCCAGGACTCACCCACCTCTGGCCAAGGCCAAGCCCATCAGACTGTTGTACTGCCTCCAGGATAATGTCTTTGAAAACAGGACAAAAACCCCTGGGCAACATCAATTGCAGTGGGAGAGAGGAGTGAGAATATGAGAGAAACAGGCCTGCAGATAAGAAAGTCAGTGAAGGAAGAGGTGTTCTAGACTTTGGAGCTGAGATTTCCCTGATGCCTGTGCTAAACAATTGTTAAATAACTATTTAACTGGCTGTTAAATGACCATGGTGAGGCAAGCTGTCCCTCTCAACCCTTGTTTGCCCATGGTGGAGCAGATTCACCTGCAGTCCCTGCAGAACCCCACATGGAGCAAGTGGATGCCTGAAGGAGGATGTGCCACTGTGGGAAGCCTGTGAAGGAGCAGGTCCTGGCAGGACCCGTGGGCTCATGGAAAAAGGAGTCCACAAATGGAGCAAGTTTGCTGGCAGGGACCCATGCTGGAGGGGTGTGTTTCTCCAGGACTGCACCCCATGGAAAGGAGTCACGCTGGAGTAGTTTGTGATGAACTTCAGAGGCAGCAGCAGAGGGGAGGGACTCAGGCTGGAGAAGTTCACAGAGGACTGTTTTCTGTGGGACAGACCCCACTCTGGAGAAAGTGAAGCCGCTGGGGTGGAGGAGGTACTGGAAATCAGGAGTAAAATTAAACCCAAGAAGAAGGGAGGGGTGGGGAAAAGGTGTCATGTGATGTAAGTTTTATTTCTCATTATCCTACTCTGATTTGACTTGTAATAAATTAGGCTGATTTCCCCGAGCTGAGTCTGTTTTGCCATGATGATAATTGTTGAGTCATGTCTTTCCAACCTTATCTCAATCCACTTGCCTTTAATTAAGTCTTTCCTCCTTTGTCCAGCTGAAAAGTGTGGGGTGTGTATGATAAAGTGACTTTAGTGGGCACCTGCTATGCAATCAAGATCAAACCACCACAGCTTCTCAGTGTTGCTTGGTTGTTTTTTGTTGTGGATTTGGGTTTTTTCGGTCGTGACATTTTGTGGGGGAGCGTGTGCACTTTTTTGGGTTTTGTGTTGGGTTTTTTTTTTTTTTGCGTGTGTGCGTGTTTGTGGACTTTTTTTTTTTTTTTTTTTTTTTTTTTTTTTTTTTTTTTTTTTTTTTGGCAGGATAGGGTGAGGGGTTTACATACAGGGAAACCTATAGGTAACATATATGTAACCTATAGGTTTCCCTATGTTTACATATAGGGAAAACATATTTTTCCATACTGTGGGTATTAACAGGTGCTTCTGCCCTCTCATCATCTTTGTGTCCCACTTCTGGACTCACTTCAACAGGTCCATATATTTCCAGTGTTGGGGGCTCCAAAACTGGACACAGCACTGCAGCTGGGAGTCTCACAAGAGCAGAGTAGAAGGGCAGAATCCCCTCCTTCAACCTGTTTGCAACACTTCTTTTTATGCTTTCACATCTCTTTAATTGAAAGGTTGTTGAGTGTAGATTCCTAATCCTAAAATGGTTGCTTATTTAAGTAATTTTCCTTCAGAGAACAGTTTTAAGGCCAGAAATTACTCTCTTTATTGTGTATTTTCCTTCAGAGAACAGTTTTAAGGCCAGAAATTACTCTCTTTATTGTGTATTTTCCTGATGTGTGAGGGCAGAAGGGGAAGATAGGTTGTGGCTGCTCCAATCGTATAGTATCACATCCTGCAGTTCTGAAGAGGTGGTTTCATATAAGATGTCTGGGGATGTTCGTAGCTGGACCCAAACAATGGCCATTAATCTGCTGCTGCACAATTTTCTGCCAGAAATTTGAAGACTTTGGTGTCATTTTTATGTTATAATTGGCTCATACTGCATTGTGTTTAAAATATCAGGATGTTAACATTTAAGATGAATCAATGTATGCCTTAATTTGCAGAATTTGATGGGGTTTTGCCTTGGTTTACTCAGAAGTTTTGTGTTCATAGAAGGCTTCTGAAAGCAGGAAAATTTATATCCCACTAACAAATATGTTAATTAAATTGGGGAAACATCTACCAGTAAGCAACTTCAGCCCGTCTATCTCCAAGAAAAGGAAAATAAATATAATTTGGTTGAAGAAAAGGCCTTCTAAAGTTATTTCATTTACAATACTTTTGTTTGCTGATTTTGGTGCTATGTGCCTACATGTAGCTGCTATTATCTTCTCTGGATTGTTCATTGCTGAGGCTGCCAGAACATAGATATCTATGCGTAAGTGTTATCACCACCTTATCTTGAATTGCTGATAACTCTTGGCACCTTGGTGTGTACAGCCTTCTCCAAGCACACATCCCAGGTATTTAGCTATCAAATGAACCCAGCAAACTCCCTGCCCTTTTCTCTTCATACTTTCCCTTTCATGCAATGAGGGAGGTGGGGCTTAGATAAACACTTGCTCCTCAGCAGGTGCATTGTTAAATTTTGCATAGGTAGTTTGTGAATCACAGCCGTTGCCTGTAACTGTGAAGTGACAATCCATCTCTGACTTGTATGCAGCTGGGAGCAGGATGGGCTCATACTGGAGTGCTCGTGAGGTAAGAATGTGAAAGTTCTAGGAGCTGAAGATGGCCTGGGGTGGGTTTATGGCTGAGATTCTGGTTGGGAGAGGAGGACTTGTGAGTTTTTTTTTTCCTAATTGTATGTATATATTTACTTATTTATGTAAGGATGACTTACACCTTTGCTGGTATTAGTTGCTGTTCTGAAGTGCCTCAGACAGTTTTCTGTGAATTTGAGATGAATCTGAGGTTCGACTCAAGCATTACATAAGCTGTGCTCTTTCACAGTGAAGCATCTGCCAGCTGTGACTATAAACATATATGGTGCCCAGGTAGCTGTGCTAGTGGCCACCCGGTAGTGATGCACACAGAAAGGTCACTGCCTAAAAGCAGTGATTAACAGTCATAACAGTTTTATATCTGTGCATGACTGAGGCACAAAAAAATCTATCTCAGAAGTTGTGGGGGATCTTTTTTGTTTTTGTTGTTTGGCTGGTTTTTAGAAAGTGTTTTGTTTGTTTGTTTCATGGAACATAAGTGAGAGGGAAAGCCCTAAAACCGTTGGGTTGCAGGGAATGAACATACTCTGTCTCAGTTCCGAAATTAACCTTCAGTTTGCTATGAACAAATTATTTGATTATTTTGTGTCCTGCTTCTCTGGCTGTATAATGGAGATTATAGGGTTTCTCTGCATATATACATGGATATGTGTTAACATAAATGTGCATTGATACTTGCAGAACTCAAATGGGGCATCTTCATGGCTTAAGAAATAACACATGTGAATGTCTAGCCAATATGGTCAAAGAAACACTAAGGGTCTAAAAATTCATCTTTTTGAACAGAACCTGGCAATGGTCTTTGTGTAGAAAGTATGCATAGAAAGCAAGGAAAGAGACTGTTCTCTCTGCTCTTCCCCTTGCCCTTAACCACTGTAACAGCATCAAGAGTAAAAGTGGAAGGTTTTTAGAGATGGGGGTGGGGGGTGACAGGAGACACCCAGAACCTAAAACCAGACAGATGACATTAAAGCATGCCCTTCTCTTTTGGAGTTAGACAAAAAAACCAGACCAAGGTCAGCTTATTGTAATTCAAGAGTGGCAGGAGAATTTGTAACTTCTCATCTGGATCAATTCCTAACTAGAAAAAGAAGAGGAGTAACATAACTATCTTAAGCAATTTGGTGGAGTCATTTTGCTAGCAGAGAATGGGAGAGGTACTAGGTAATGCTTTCAGTGAAGCAAGAGCTAAAGTTTCAGGTACTAAAACCTGCAAGAATTAATAATTGTTTTGAGTCAGGTCTGTTATTTGCCTTTCCTACACTTGACATTTCAGCTAATGATCCTTCTGCAAATAGAAATCTGGTTTGAGTGGGGAAGTTTTGTTAATGTCTCTTCCAAAGCTGTTTTCTGGCATCTGCTTTTTTTTCATGTTGTGCTGCATTGTGCTGATGGTGCCTCACTCACCAAACAGTCCCACAAAAAATTATTTATTCTGTCAATGACAGATACACATAGTGGAATAGTCCCTCAATTTTTTTCCATTTTTTAAACTCTATGTAGATATGATTTTAATTTCCAGAGTAATGCAAGCAGTTCATCTTCCAATTTTGCTGCATGGCTTTGAAAATTGCAACAAGACTTCATGGGAGAGATGTTTTATGAAGCATAAACAATTTAACATTAATGCAGGTAATAAACTTTGTCATTTTTCTGCAGAGTGATGAATGCCCCTGCTGTTCATTCTTTGTGAAAATCATAAGAATGAAAAATCTGAGAAAGGCAGATCTGTGTAAGTATCACAGTCTTTCTTTGCACTTTTTATTACTTCAGTTTTGAAAGCTGAGAACATGTTACATGCTACTGGCACTGTAACTGGTATCTGTGTCCGAAGTGACATCATGGTTTCAAATACTGATCTATATTTCAGTTTGGACTATGCTTTGAATACAGTTTGATATAAACAATACCTTTTGGTTTATAACACGTTACTATTATTACTGTTATTATATTATTATTATTATATGGAAATAGCAAATGTCCACTGTGGTGTACTGTAAGTATTTTAAATGCTAACATGTTCAGAGCCAGTTTTGATGAAAAAATTAATTAAGGCGTTAATTCTCAGTTGCAGTTTTTTAATTTCTTTTTGCTTTAAAGAAAAAGGAGGAGCATTATATATTTTGTCAAACATTCTTTTTCTGTCAAGATTTCACTGAAATGTATTCAAAGTAGACTTTTCAGGATAAACAAGTACCATTAAAATATTTCTGAGGACTTGGAACGGGTGAAAGTGGAAGTGAAGAGAGAAAAATCTCAGAAGCTACTCAGATAGGAAAAAGCTCAATAGCTCAAATGTCTGACTCAGAAAGAAAGAACAAAAGGAGCAAAATGGAAGTGATTATGAACCTTTATATATCTAATAAGACCAAGTGAACACAGCAAGTATATTTACCTCCATGGAGATTCCTATAAAAGTCTTGCTTTTCTGCCATTGTGTCTAGCACAGGGATATTGCCTTCTCTTGAAAACAGCACACATCTTCAGAGAAAGGTGAAAAGATGTTTCAATTCCCTCTCTGTTATTTCTATCTCAGCTAAACTGTTTTCTGGCATGTTACCAGCCCAAAGTAATTTCTAAGTTGCCCTGACAGGCAATAGCATGAAGACAACCACCTGCAGAGCCGATAACCAAATGTGTGCCTCTGGCCTTAAAATCATGGATGTTTCTCTCTTTCTCAGCATTTTATTATGGTTAGAAATTATGATCTTTACGTTCTCAAGGAAAATAAAACTTCCAGAATTCTGTAGCTATTTATCTTAGCTGTTTATCTTTCATTAGTCTCTATCCTGCATCTTCATTTTGAGCAGCTGATGGATTACCTGACTTCAGGGTTGAAGCTGTAACACCAGAGATATGCTTCCAAAGCCAGATGTGGAAGAAGGTCTTTGCTAGAAAGAGACAGAATAAGCAGTGCTTTGTGACAGGGTCTTAGAGGAGCTGGTTCATCCATTCCCCATTCCAGTTGCCTTTCTTTATTGTGTGCAAGAGAGCACCGCATTTTATTTTCCCTTTGAGAATCAGGATCAAGTTACCAGTGTCAAGCAGAGAGTCAGTGAGTTCTTATCTCCCCTGTGCATGTACACTCTCTCAGGGTAAATAATTTTTGTAGTGGAGCCATGCCACCTGGTGTGATACACGGCACAAGAAATAAGGCTGTGTTAAAAATCATTACATTGAATGAGAAAACCAGCGAGAGTGTAGTACAATTCTTTATGTGGCTCACATTAATTTGTTTTGATAACTATTTCTGTACAATTTAAAGTTGTTAAGAGAGACAGAGATGAGGACAGAGTGTTGAAAGATGGCACAGAAAAAATTCTAGCTGCAAAGAGCCATTGGTGCTCTGCTGGAGTCAGAATCTGGTTCCAGAAGATGGCCTGTCAAGCATGAGTACACTTGGCTTTCCTTCAGCTGTGGCATTGCACACCTAATGGCCTCTCTTTGTGCAGAGGGACTGTTTTCCACAGTGCCCATGTCCTCACATGGACACATAATATAGGACTTGCACATGTCATATAACATAGAACATATTTTTTTTTTTTATTATGGGTTTTATTATGGTTTTTTTTATTGCCAGCTGTGGCAATCACCTATAATCAGGCTATTGACCTCTTCCCTGTGTATCAGACAAAAGGCTGTGTTTGTACATGGTGTAAGTGTAATAACAAGAATTAGGCTACTAATATGTGTTTAAGCCTGTTAGGAGTAAGGGTTACTCATGAACCAGAAGGAATTGCTCCCTAATTATGAAGGTTATCAGGTAACTATAAGTAGTACATATCATGAAGACATAGCTGTTGCAACTTCTAGGCATGTTTGAGTTTGGCTAAGTTTTCCTAGTGAAAAGTTAAAAGAATAGTGATACCAGACCAGTCCAAAGTCTCATTTGGATTGAGAGAATGTCCCCGGAACTGGCTTATAATAAATACTTTGGAGTACAACAAACACTGAACCATGTTTTTCCCTGCCCCACTCTCCCAAGAGATGTGTGGCTTAGAGATCTGGCTTCTGAGTCAACAGTAGTGTTTGCATTTAATTGTCATACCCCAAATTATTGGCTTTTGGAGGCCATTAAGGGATCTTATTTTGATACCTGTCATCTCATTTTGCTCTGGACAGGAGCCCAGATAACTCTTTTTCATTGCCGCAAGAAAACACCATTCCCAGCTTCAGGATGTTATTCTTTAGGGAGGTCTATATGGTTATATTGCTACCTAAATAGTTACAGACATTTCTTTTTTTTCTCTTTGCCTTGCATGGGCAGCAGAAATGCCTGCATGAGAAAAGCTGGTTCTTTTCAGGCTGGTGTGAAAAGGCTGTTTTCACATACTAGATGTGTCAGCTCTTACACCAAGACAACTGCCCCCTTGTATTTTATTTCAAGAATTGCAGAATGCTACACATTATATGGCTGCCTCTATCTCTGGCTTAAAAACGGAGACAGCTTTGTGGCTGTCACAAATCTTCATAAATACACTCAATGTTTCTGCAAAATCTGCCTGGAGGATGCAATTTTTTGCAGCTGTCCAACAGGGCTTACTTGTGGCACCAGCAAAATGGGTAGTCACTGACAGCATCAGGAGCAAAAGTCACAAGCTAAGGTGCCTGGACCCTACATGTTCTTGTTTTCCAAGTTTCTCCACCTGACAAATCACTGGAAGAGGGCATAGTTTTTATGTTCATGTCTCAGAATTATTTCATAGAAGGCAACTTGATGACGGGCTCTACATTTCTACCAATTTTACCATGACAGTTACTTTCTGGAGAAACATGTCTGCTAGCCAAGTACCACTGCATTTCATCCCATGTGCTGCTTATAACAAGAGCTGGATGGGTGTTGTGTAGAGTCCCCAGGGCAGATCTTGTTTTCAGTGTGGCTGCCCATACCTGCCTTGTTGTGCGCAGTCCCATTGGAGCACACCCTGCACTCACTGATCCCAGAGGCTGCCACTGCAGTCACAGTAGGCCATGGGCTGGCACAGCTGGCAAATCTGGTTTTGCATGGCCCTTTTCTCAGTGGTTGGGTTCTCTGATCTTTCAGGAGATAAAGTATCTTCTGCACTGCAAATTGACATCCATGGAAGAGAAACCTGTTTGCTCCGTGGGCTACAAGCAAAATATAAAATGAACATTTTCTACATACATGTATTTAACAAAAATACTCCAATCAGAAGACAAAAAAATGTCTTTAGAATTGGTGACATGTCCTAATTGGAATTTAGAAAAGTCCAAGGCTACAAAAGGTTTTTTCTGGAATAGTCAACAGCTTCTTTTTTTCTGTCAGTTTTTTTTTAATAAGAAAAGATAATCTCAATCAGAATTCTCATTAGATAAAGCTTTAGGCTTCTCTTTAGCTGTAGTACTAAATCTGGGCCTCATTAAATCTGAGCATGTTGCTATGTAATTTCATAGCAAGCTCACAACACTACACTGCCTATTGATTGTAAAAGTTGGAAGGTAGTAGTATCAATGTTTTTCCTTATATCACCTAAACCCTGTGTAACACCGCCAAAATAACAAACCCCCTTTCAATGCCATGTTCTCCAAAGGAAACTATTGTGTATGGAAAGTACTGATTGAAGATATGCTCACAACATGCTGTGTATATTTCCTTTTATTTTACCTCTGACTGTAGCACAGGTGTGAGAGGGTAGCATCAATCTTTGTGCAAAGAAGGCAGTCAGGCAACATGGGCAGTACCAACAGGCAGCTGCCTGGACTGGCCAGCACTAATGGCACATTCACTGTAGGGTGAGATTGCTTCCTGTGGTCACTGCTGTTTGCAATGGTTTAAGAGTAATCTTGAGACATGGTCCTTCTAAAAAGAGCATTAGTGTCTTTTCAGGCACCTCATTTAGGTTCCTGAATCACTGCCTCCTCAGACAGGCTGCTTCTGCATTAATGGAGAGAAAGCCTAAAAACCCAAGACAAATGCTTGGCAAGAAGAATCTGCACAAGGACAGAAAAGTTATGTGGATAACTGCCAGGTTGCAGCAAATCCTGTAAACAGAGATTTCCTAACTGGTTAAGAAACAAACAAGTATAAAAGCAGCCAGTAATCACAAGAAGATACTCCCACCAGTAATCACAAGAAGATCCTCCCTGTGATGTCATATCCTGGAGCAGGACTTTCTTACTGTACTTCTAAACTGATTAGATTAAGTTCAATAACTAATTGCATAACTTCTGAGGTACCTGTTGAAATGGAGGCCTGGTCTTGACTGATGTTTATAATAAAGTCATAACCACAGTTAATAATAGGAATAAAAAATGAACGGATAATCTCAGTGAATATTATGTGAATCAGTTTCATAGCTGCATTTCTTAACAACCTCTGTTCTTTCTAGTCACTCTTCTTTTTGGTTTCATCCACTCATGCAAACAAAGTCTGCTCATGCTCTTCCTCAGTTCATTCTTACTAAACACACCTAGTCAACCTAGTTTCCCTCAGGTTACCTGATTTGTATTCTCTAATCTAGAAGATTAATCCCTTTTTTTTCCTTTCTTCAAGTCTTTGATGGCCATGGTGGAGTATAGTGTATATTGTATTATATGCAATTTTACTGTATTGAAATAATAGTAAATAGTGTGGAGACAAAAAGCCTCCTCTGTGCCTTGATAGCAGCATAAGCTGCCGCTAAAAAGGACAATGCTGTTTATAATCAAGGAGATCCTTACTTGCTCTGCACATCTCCTTACAGCTGTGGAAGTAATTGCATCACTTCTGCTAGATATCAGTGGTTGTATGTAGGTGTACACGCATCTTCTTGCAGCCATGCTGGCTTCTGTGTGCAAGAACAGAAAGCTGTTCTGTTGGTCAAAGGTACTGTGTGTGATGCTCCTCCATGGCTTTCTTTAGATTCTTCGTGTAGCCTTAAAGAAGAATTTCTCAAAACCATAGTTCCTAATTTCCAAAACCAGGGCTTCAGTAAGGACACCAGGAGACTCACAGAGGCATTAGGAAGTAGAACTGATTACTGGCTGAGAGACTGGTGAAAGTAAAGGATCTTAGCTAAATGGTAGAGTCATCTCTGTCTCAAAAGGAAAGATGAGATCAGCCACTGTGCTGTGCTCTAATACTTTACCAGTGCAGGTGGCATTGCAGCTCTTGTCTTTCCTTGAACAGGTATAAATTTCAAGGACTGTTGTGATGGTATTTTGTGTTCCTAGTAGACTTCATTACTCTCTTGTTTAGTGGGGACTTCTAATTAAAAAGTGATTGAAACATCACATTGAAGCTTTCCAACTATTTTATAATATTTAAAACATCAAAACCTGTTTTAAAACAGGTTTGAAAAGGGTGGAGGCAATGGAAATGAAAAGGGAGAAGTTTGGGTGGAGAAGAGAGGGTGGAATGAGTAGGTGATGATGACAATGGCAGCAATGTAGAAACACATAGTGCTTTGGGAGGAGATATGTCCATGTGGTCATCCACGACCCTTCAGTCTTCCTCTGCCATTTGGCTTGCAGAGTTAAAAGACAGACTCTGCTTAGGAAGTACCTTTCTACTTTGTACTCAGAAAACAGATAATTATGAAGAAGCATCTTTGATTTCCAAATAGGATTTCTGTTTACACATTTCCTTGGGCTGAGCTGAGTATTGCCTTCTCACCATTTAAGAAAATGAGCTGAGCATTGCCTTTTCCCATGCTTATAGTTTCCCACATCTTCTTTGAAACTATTGTCCTTGGAATTTTTGATTATCCTTGATAAAGACCATATTTTACTCTATATCCTGCTTACTGTTGCACAGTTGTGTCAGGTTTAGGACCGAAGTATACTTAGCTTGATAATAAACATTAACCAGAAATTGAATATCAATAGAACTGTGTTGACAGTACTGTTAATTGCTATTTGAACATTCAAAGAATTATCAAATAAACAGATATTGGTAATTTAATTGTTCAATTATTGATAATTCATAAAGAATGGAAGATTGATTTAAAAGGTTTACTCATTTCAGGAATTGCTTCAAGATTTTTTGAGGTATCTGTTTGATGGGCTGTCATGGTTTAGGAATGGTACTTCCCAATTTAATGCTCCCAATAAGACTGTCCCCACAAAGTGCAACTTGCCTCTCCAACTGGGCAGGCTGGAGAGGAGAACTGGAATCAAAAAAAGGTAAAGATTATGGGTTGAGATAAGAACAATTTACTGGAAACAGCAATGAGATAAGAAAGAAAGCAGCAACAGCAACAATATTGATGAAGAGACTCCTTTCGCCTCTCTCCCAGCAATAACCTCTGGGTCCTGGTCATGCCCCACCTTGGCTATGGCAAAAATTACCCCTGGTTTGGCTGGAACCAGGACACAGGGAAAGGTACAACTTCTCATGTTTGATATTTTGTTATGAAAAATATATTTAAATACGTATTTGTTTATTGAATCCAAATAGATTTTACCCACCTTAGTACCTGTCCTGGTTGTTCTGGTTCCATCAAGAGCAGCAGTATCTGCAGTTCATCCAGGTATGCATTACACAGTGTGACTGATACCTGTCATTAGTGATTCATTCTTTATCTGCCCTCTGGGCAGAGGCACGTTTGGTTTTATGCATCTGTCTCTCTTAGTGTCCTTACCAATGGATGCAGATGAACGCTGCTGAGGTCATTGGTGCAACAAAGACACAATGTAATGAGGCGTGTGGTAAGTCTTGGTCACTGTGGAGGTTTTGAACACCTGATGCAGTGCCAGGGAAAGCCTTGCCCACAGGCAAGATTCTCAGAGCTTGAGGTCCTTTATCAGTGATGGTCTCTGGAGCTTTGGGCAACCTTTTTGCTCAATGGAGGACACTCATTACCTTGTAGATGAGGACTGAGAACCCAGATGTGATTTGCTATTATGTGGGAGGCCAATGCAAAGTAGAGAGGCTAGATTTGACATGGCTGTGATAGTTTGCACTGCTGAGAAGATACGTGAGAATGTCCCCATGGGACTATGGCTTCTCTCTTGGGCACTTTCTGTGACTGTACCCCCAGCAGGAGACTATAAAGTTGTGCTGCCAGTGAAGGTTAAAAGTAAGATTTACTCCCAAATTTTGGTGGTATTGTTTGCATTGTATTATGCTGTTAAATTGACAATAGTTCTGAATATTTTCCTGACAAAGATGCTCATCTTTTCTTACTTGTTCAAGATCAATCTTGACCAAGAATGCCTTGTCAGAGGCATTTTGGAGTCAAAATAATTATGCTTAAGGAACAAAAAGTTTTAGCTAAACTTCTAAAACAATTTTGTTTCTATTCCCTTACTGAGTGAACAACATTCCTGTGAACACTTCCTGAAGAAAGAAAATTTTTAATTTTGATTTGGTGGTTCAACTCTTACTGGTATTGATATTGTTCCCACTCCTGTTTTCATTGAAATCCAAGGTATCTATGTGTACTGCTTGCAGACTGTTTCCAAACCTGCTTTTATGATGTTTTCGTCTGATAATGGTTTCTTTAGATGTTCTAACTACCCTCTGTGTCTGCATCAGTAGTGTTGATGTCTAACCAAGACTTAGTTTTGACAAGTTTATTTTTAAAAGGAAATGAAAGAACCTTCTTAAAAATCTTAGTTAGTGATAGAGCTGCGGTTGCACCACATTATCACCCCAAGATGGTCTAAGGTGGAACAAAGAAAATCTGACTGCTTGATAATACCTCTTTTTCAAAAATATACAGCATTTTGGGTCTTACTGGCTGATTATCTGAGGGTGGGAACAGAGAAATAGTAACAATGCTTTTAAAAAGTCAAAAAAGGGTATGCCTATGGAAATGTCTGATTTGTAGTTTAACTGTGCACAGGTTTCTCTGCATTACATTGTGTTGCTTTTTGTGTTGTTTCATTTTGATAATTGTATTGTGATAGCACATGGAGGCTCTATTTATGGATTTAGGCCTTGTTCCTTAGACACTGTACTTGTTTAGGATGAAAAGGTGGCAACTCTTCCAAGGAATTTACAGTCTTATTTCATGTGTGTCAAAGAAGGAGGTTTGGAGTTGTTTCGGAGACAGCACCCAGCTATCTGGCAATTGATCTCTTGGGCTGGTGTACTATATAAAGCTGTCCTATCAGTTCTTTCCCTGAGATTCAACCCTGGTAGGGAAATGGCTTAGTTGTTTCCCATGGGTCATAACTGAGGTGATATAAATATCCTGTTTTCTGCCTTCCAGCATAAACACAGACATTATTTGTGGCAGCATTTCCATGACACATTATAGGTTCACCTGGGCTGGTTGTCATCTCTTGAAGCAGGATGAAATTTAGCTTGTCTGTCACTGTTTCATACATGTCTGGGTACTAGTACAGTCTGAAATGAGTGACCTGAAAAATTTATAAAATCTGTCTTGCTAAAGCTAATCCTCTAAGAGCTGGAGCAGTCTTCTAATTTTTGCCTCTGTTCACACAGAGACACAAATCAATATCCTCTTTGTATCAATCATTTGGACATAACAGAACTGATTATTTGACAATCTTTTAGTTATTGTTTTATTAGCAAACTCAAGTCTTTCAGCTCTCTCTCATATGCCAGACTGCCTAAGTGAATCCTCTTCAATTTGGGTATGTTTAACAGCTGGTAAGTGTTAAAGCATTTTATGGTGGAGAGAGGAAAAGAATGGAAGAGAATGCAACATGGAAGACACTGAGTGAGCATCCACATGTTCCTCTCCAGGGCTAGAAGTGTATGAAAAAGGATCTCAGTGCTAAATCTCATCACCTGCACTTACGTTTAATATTGTGTATTTGGGATCTGGTCCAAAATGTAATTACATTTGTGTTGTATTTGTCAGTTGTCAGACACATCCTGCAACATTTCAGTTCTGGGGTATAATTTGTTATTCTTCATGCAGTGTCCTGCCTTTAATTGCTTGTTTCCAGAGTCAAATATCTTTGTCTCTATCTACATTCTTGTCTTAGGCTATGTTGAGACTAAGACCTCACTGGGTGCTAACCTAGTTAAGTGTTAAATATGGATCATCAGATTGTGGGACTCTGATTTTGCTCTTTTTAAGGGTGAGCCACCTTGCTAAAGACTAGACTAACCTCTCAGGCAGGTTGTGTTCAGTGAGGATGAAGAACTGAACAGCTCTATCTAGATACAAGAGTGTAAGTTTAGTGCTTCTTTGATACTCTAAAAATAATGAATGCCTTTCTTCTAAACCAGGAGCCATAGCTCATATAAAGAGATATTCCAGAGCATAAATTAACAAATTCTCTAAAACACACATACATCATTAGAGCATAACTTGCAGATACAGTTGCTGAAGAAACAGCCTGCTCCTCTGGCACCATCTGAGGAAGTAACTATGCAAAGTTAGTATGATCTTTTTCAAATGTTAAAAATCAATGAAAGTGGTTTTGAAAACAGTGTGGGGGAGACAGCTAAAGAAATAATTTCATTAGTGATAAATTGTTATCAACAGGTATATTGCACATATTCTGCATTCTGAAATTGCAAATGCAGATGTGTCTAATTTTTGTATGTAATATTAGGATATTTTTAAACATTATTGCAATGTTAAAGTAATTTCTTATGTAATATGGGCAGTAAGGGAGGAACAATCAAGAGCGTGCTGAAAAACTGGAAGATGTTTCATGTTCAGACAGTATCAGAAGACTTGAAAGACAAATCATATCCCTGATTGCACAAACTGCTTTAAGCAACACCTATTCATTGCAGCATGGTTTGCCCCACAAGTTTAAAAAAAATGTGGAAGGAGAACCAAGAGACTGGTGGAGAAAGAATGATATAATTACCGATCAAACTTCCTTTGAGAGAGCTTCCTTTTATAATCCAAGCAGATTACAAAGGTGTTGAGGACAATTATCACTGTGTTATTGGTAGAAAAATGCAGATGGAGAAGCAAGATAAATCTAAATGAAACCAACTGCCCACAGTGACTTAGCAGTCTGTGACAAAGCTGAGACTGGAACTAATGTGTCATGGGACGTTTTCCATCAGGTTACCCAATTGGTCACGCTTCCTCTCAGGATGTATCCCACAGTACCAAACTGCCTGTTATTATGCCCAAATCTGAGCTATACTGTGAACACACAACAAGTTCTTAGAGCTGGAGACATTAGAGACAGCTGTAGTTGCCCAGCAGATGAAAGAAATGTCAGTTCCTTAGTAAGGACAGCAGATTTGCTTAAAATGGGAGGGCTGGAAAGGGTGGATGACAGTGTAGAGAGACTGAGCCTCATCACTCTTCACACTATTGTCAGTTTGCTACCACAGGTTCACGAAGCATCAACTCTTATGCTCTTAGGAGCAAATGCCCTGCATTGCTCCCTGCTAAAAATCAATTATCTCCTTAGTAGCATCAGAGAGATTCGTAACCACCACCAAATACTCCACATATATCAGACTGACACACAAAGGGAAAGTTAGTTGCACAGATATATATACATGTACCCAGTTCGCCTGTCACCTGAAAACTGGCAACTTACAGGAGACAATTCATCCACACCATGTGGCAGTGCCCAGCACACAGAGCAACCTGGTCCAGTGGGAGGTCCCCCTGCCCACAGCAGAGGGGTTGGAACTAGATGATCTTTAAAATTCCTTCCAACACAGGCTATTGTATGATTCTGTGATAGCTGTGCCAACCCAGACAGGTCTGGAGGCAAAACAAACGCAAAACAACTGCTGTATATTAAGATTTAATACATTAAGATTTAATTAAGATTTTCAACTCACTGTGCAACCTTCAAAGCTGACATTACCAGCTTTTTCAGAAATTAGAATTTTCTTCTGTATAAGGGCCCAGAGTTTAAATCACAGTAAGATAAAAGTGCACTGCTATTTTTGCGTAATGTTTTTAATGGTGAAGGGATGTGATCACATGTTGGGTGAGACAATCACCTCATTACATAGACTAGATTACAGATTTGTGAGGGCAACACACCGGATGGGGAAGGTGGTTTAAAAAGTATTTTACTCTTTAAAAAAGTCCTCTTAAAATGCATAGGAATTTTTCTTCTCCATCACAGAAATCGCTTGATTTGCAACCAACAGGGGAGTACCAATAATGGTCTTGTTAAGTCAAACTAGCTCCATGTGCTCTATTCTTACAAATTGTCTCTATTGCAGTAGTTTCTTTGCATCTCCATTCATGACCTGAGCACCCACTTTCAGGAGGTAACAAATAGTAGGGAATGGTTTTGAATAAAGAGCTGTTGGAAAACTTATCGAAACACCTCCTATTTGCAATTTGCTGTATACATTCAGTGCTATAGGCTAAAGCTTTAAGATATTTGTAGTAATCTGTTGGTTACAACATATCTTTTCAAATGCAGTTAGCCAAACCGATTGCTACATAAGCCTGTCCTTGCCCACTGCTTCTCCAGAGACTGTTCGGACCAAAACCATTAAGAACTGCAAAGATCCAGTGTGGAATGAAACATTTTGCTTCAGGATCCAGAGCCAAGTAAAGGTAAGGTGCAGAGTGCATTTGTTTTTGTTTTGGGGCACAGATGTCATTGTGTGATCAATATGTAGGGCAAAATAAAAATAGAAATAAATATGTGTGAAGGACTACAAGGATAGGAGTAAGGGGATTTGGAATAGAATGTAGCAGCAAAATTAAAGTTAATTTTCTGATATATATAAAAATAACCAAGATATTTCATAACCATTCCTATAATGTTCTATCACTTTTCACTTCTTCTTTTCCTTTTTAAATCACTGCTTTTCATGAATAAATGTGAAAATTTCTGAGTAAATTGAATAGTGTCAAAGATATGTATGAGCTAAGTAGGGAAAGTATCAAAGCGCTGTATTTTCACTGTTCCTTTGTAATGACCATAAATAAATAAATAGAAAGTCACAAAGCAACAGTTTTAGTTTGCAAAAGAGAACTTGATGAACTTTTATCATGATGATAAATGTTAAAGCTTAAGAAGATTTGCAAGTCCCACTCTCTTCTCCCTTCAAAAGACAGCATCAACATCAGGGTCTAGGACTCCACAAAGATCAGTGGTAAGCTAAGTAAACCACCTTACTTCACACTAGGGACAATCAATCTCTGCTTTACAGCTTGCACTGTTCATTTCCTAGTGCTGGTGCCAGATCAGGACTCTCTAAAGTGGCAAATCAGCAGGCAAGTTCCCTGGCTCTTTCAAGAATTGGTAAACTCCTCAAGAAGAGAATGTGGAACACCTCAATGTGTTCCTGCACCACAAGGTCTCCAGTGAAGAATCCCTCTTGACCTTCACTGCAGAAGTTGCCCACGATATATGTTTTCAGGCTTTCTTCCACAGTTAGGTGGTGCTGGTCCTGTTTGGTACAGCTTTCAACTTTCACATGTCTGCCCATCTGTGGCCTACAGCCAGTTTGCTTTTCCTGCAAACCTAAAAAAAAATTCGACTTCTTTCAAAATTCCAGTGAGGCACAATTCCATGAAACCTGCAGGCTTATCAGAGAGGTGAAAGGCAAGGGACAAACATTGCAGCATGGGAACAAACACCCACTGATCTGCAACTCCTGCACATGAGCACCTGCTCTTCCTGAAAGGTTTTTCAAAACTGCAATACCAGACAGAACAGCTAAAAAAAATATCTTGGCCACAGAAGCTGCTTGAACTAATTCTTTGGGAGTACTGTTTGGGAAGACCTTACATTTACTTTCAGTAAGTTTGCAGCAGGAGACAAGACATGTGGCATTAGCTGGGGTAATTTTCAGTGTGTGGCAACAGCAGGATGGTGGTGATGGCTGTATCCTGGGGATTTGGGACAACCAAAGATCAGCAGTTAAGGCTCTTGCAGGTTTCTCTGTATATACTGCAATTCCTGTGCTCCCTTTATTTTCTCCTTTCCTGCCTTGTGTTTTGCTGAGGTATTCATCTTCCCAAATTATGGTAGCCAGAGCTCAGTCAAACCATATAATACACTGTCACTGTGGAAGAAAAGACCTTTTTTGGGCATGTTTGTGATGGTTCTTACCAGGAACAGCAGTGTTGACTGACAGGTATCTGTTTGGATGGATGTCTGACAAACAGTTGGTTAGAAAAGGCTTCCCAGGCTTGTTCTGTGGGCACAACTCCCACAGCTCCAGGAGGGTGACCCATCCAAGGGCTGGTTGCACACAGCTCTGCCAAGGGCTGTTTGCTTATTGCCTGGCTCCCAGTGCCCTCATATTCTCTGTCAGGAGAGACAGAAACAGTGAGCTGCCTGGACAACCCTGGCTGCTTCCCACACAGCATCCTAGGGGTGCAGCCAGAGATCTCCCTTGGACAGCCAGCACCCTGTGCATGCCTCTCCTGGCTAGCTGGGAATATCTGGGACTGCAATTCAGCTGGTCACTCAGAAAATAAATCAGTCATTTAAGCCAGATAAGGAAATTTTATTGTAGTATCACAGCTAGGAAAACAGATCTGCTTTTTAGTTCAAGCCTGCCTTCTGCTTACTGCAGACTACCTTTTAAGCATATGACTTCCATCACCTTCTATAATCCTTCACAGGCTATTTGTGGCTGGCCTGTAAATCAAGGTGCTGTGGCTGCTTGTCTCTGCCTCTTGATAAGTTTCAATTAGCAAGTGTCATGGACAGGGCTGACCACAGTGTGCTACTTTCACATAGGTGGTCTTAAAGGTCAGCAGCATTTCTCTCTTCTGACAATAAATTGCAAACTTAAGGTTATTTGCCATCTCTCCCTTGCTGGTTTCTTGCAGAATGATAGATGTCAAAATTGAATACTTGGGTTCTGGAGTGGCTTCCTTTCAGTGTATTTGTCTAGTCAATCACGTATCACATTAGGTATTTTTCTGAGATACATTATGAACTTCTAAGACAACAAAGTTCACGTGCTCACCATCTTTTATCCATGTGCTTTTGTGTGAGACCATGAGCCTACCTGTGTGTCTTTAATAAACATTAAGCCTCTTAGCAAGTTTCAATTAATCTGATGCATAAGTAAGAATCTGAGATAAGCGCTCCCTGTGATTTGCATGAAAATGAGCTGTTGAATATATTGAGGGAGGCCTGAATAATTGCCCCACTGAGAAAACAGCAGGTAAGGTTCACTTGCTCAGCACTCTGGGAGGCATCTCTGAGCCAGCCCATGTCCAGCTACCAATCAGACACAGGAGGGGTTGTTACCCTCTCCTCTCCATCCAAACAGGTGACAGAGGAGGGAGAGGAAGAGATTTATACAGTAGGATTTGTGCAATTTAACAAAAACATATCACTTTCTTTAGATTCCATTGTAATTATCTGCATGTGATCTGTTTAATAATTTACAGAATAAAATTATGCAGCCATAAAGTAATTATATGGTACATCCCTGATGTATTTTAATTGCTGCTTATATCCAAGGATTTTTATTCTACCTATGGCAACAAAATCCTGACCACTTCCTACAATTCAGGGAAAAGTGGTGACCTCAAACCAAATTGAAGGCCAAATATCTTTTTCAATATTCAGTGATTCTACTAGCTTTTGTCATCTAAATTACTCTGCAGGACAAACTGCAACAAATTAAAAAACAAATTACTCAGCAACAAACCCAACCCCATGTTAGGTTCAGAATATTTTCCTTCATCTCTGTGTGGATGTAAATGTTGTGCATGCTCTCTCACTTCTCCCCATTCTTTCTCTATTTTCCTTAATATGCTGAGCACATCATCTTCTGTAAGGTCTCAAAACAGGATCTTAATTCTGTACCTCTGTCCACAGAACATTCTTGAGATGAAAGTCTATGATGAAAATGCAGTCACTAAAGATGACCTCCTCTTCACTGTTCTCTTTGATGTTGCTAAAGTCCAGCTTGGAGAAACTGTTCACTTGACATTTCACCTAAATAGAAAGGTGAGTCATAAAACTGCCTTGGTCACAGGAAGAAAATATGCATTTTTGATACTACCTCCTAAGTAAGTTCTTTTAAAGCAATCATAGGTAGGAGAGTTTGTTTCCTCTTGGTATGCGCTTCATATATCTTGGGAAGAACCTTCCAAAACTTAATCAACAAAGTAGACAAGGGCATGATCCTGAAGGCTTTTGCTAGCTCATCAAACCTCATAGTAGGTGGTTTTTTCTGACACCAGTTTCCTTTTTTCCCTCTTTCTCGGCTCTGTTTGTCAAATAGGTTTTGTGGGAAATAGAAAATTTCATCACCATTGCACAAAGTTTCTTTGTTAAAATTTCTTTTCCTGGCACAAGCACTTGATAGTTTGGGCATAATCTGGGGCAGATGTTGCAGTATTCACTTAAAAACTGATTCCTTGCCTCATAATTCTTTTGAATATATCAAAAAACAATCTAAAGAGTCATACTGAGGCACTAAAACCAGTTGATGGCAAATTGCTCAAACTATTTCATTGTTTTAGTGTGCCTGAACACTTACATGAATACTTCAACACGGGATGTGGGTATTCAATTTAGGTACTCTATAGATTTGCCATTTCAGTGACTTTTCTTATAGAGTACATATGGGTATTCAGCTCCACAGTGATTTCAGCAGCAGTCTGCCTTAATTTGTCTGGGCACTGGTCAATGTGTTGTCTATTTCATAGGAGTCCTTTTGACCAGAAGAATTGAGAATGCTCTCTTCTACACAGCAGTATCCCTCTTCAGATAACATTACACAGTAAAACCCCAATCTTTTACACAGTTTTAAGCCAACAGTTGCTGCTGCAGATCTGCTTGCCATTTTACTCTGCCTCACCACCAAACGACAGAGCAGTTTGGCCTGATGGTTAACAAAGGAGGGAGAACACTTTCAAAATCACTCTAACTCAAATGCTTTCACTCCTTGCATTATACTTTGGAGTAGGAAGGAAATTTGATTTGATTGAAGGACTCTTTCAGGAACCAGAATAATAATTGATAACAATAGCTTATAAGAAAGAAAATCAATTTAGATGCTTATAATAAATTAATTTTTTACAGACGCAGGAGATGCTAGAGGTTGAGTTTACATCGGAGAGCATGTGAGTAACACCCACATGGAACCATAGACATGCCCCTTTGCAAGCAGTCACACACATGCTAGCATTTAGTATAATATAGTTTGAAATGCCCAGCATGACTGCAATGGCTGGTATCAATGTAGTTAATTGCATATTGGCTAAAATTCTGTCTCCCTTATCTACCAAGAATCATCCTGATTATTAGTTTATCCTGTTACTTGCTGGAAGAGGGAGGATAATGACAACTACGTTCATCATACTTATTAAAATTTTGTTTACCACTATCATTAAAAAAAAATCTAAACATATTTCAGATATCTCCTAAAATTAAAAATCAGTGACATGTCTATGCTGGACAAGACAAACTTCAAGGAAAGTATTATTCCTTGGTGTTCATTTAAGGATATTTTTAGGTGATGCTACTTTTGACAGCATTTTTTTTCCTCTTTCAGTCCAGTCCCTCCTGAGAAGCTTGTGACCAATGGTGTATTAGTGGTAATTTTAAACTCTTGCTCTTCTATCTTTGCTTTATGATAGTGATGAGAGTGGTGAATCTGGCAGGCGCCCCAACACCTCACTGCAGGCAAGGCTGAAGGCAAGGGAGATGGGGGTCAGACACAAGTTGCCATCCTGTTGTGCTGCTTCCTGTGGGTGGATATATTAGGAAAGAATGTGCACAATTTTTTGGGGTATCCAGAGGCCTGTTCACCACCACAGGTTGATATCAAGCCTATTGACAAAGCCCGAAAGCTGTCTTTCACTGACTGTTCCTTTGGGGAACTTCTTTTGCGACTCCCTCATGGCCATCCTGTTTTCCCTGCTTCCACAGGGTGATATGGACGTTGCTTTCTCAGCTGGCCTTAATTCATTACTGAAAGGAGGTAGCACTTGACTGTCCAGCTTCACCAAAGCAGGCCAGCAAGGAAATCCCTGTGATTTGGCCAACCCAACTGCTTACCCTCAGGAGGACCCAGCACACTATCATTCCCCCCTGTTATTTCCCTTCTCTTCCCAGTCTTGTCCAAAACCACCACAACTATTTTTCTTTCAATTGAAACCTGTCACATTTTCAAAGTGCCAAAGTCTTTCTCTTATCAGCCTAACAAACACAGGGTGGACTATTTTCCAGACCCCAGGGACTCAGGTGACCAAAGACAGGTAGCAGTGAAGTGACTCAGATATGGCATGTTTTATATACTTTAATCTTTCATTGTTCATCCCTGCTACAGTCTCGTGAAATTTCCTGCTTGGAAGTCCTCGTGGACAACAGATGGACAAAGAAAGAACTTTCAGGTAAGACTTCAAACTAGAAACAAAACCCCCTTATATTATGGTTAATTGACTTTTCTTGGTTGTTTTTTGTTGTTGTTGTTGTTGTTTTTTTAAACTTTGTTTTGGTTTTGTTGGTTTGGATTTCTGTCTCTGTGTTGTTTGTTTTGTTATTTTCTTACCTGGTAATTTTCCTACTTTGTTCTTACAATTAGAGCACAAGAACTGGATGGTTAGGAGTGTATATTCAGGTTCACAGTTATAGTGTGTCTGTGCTAATTAACTATAAAAACAGGACTTTGGAATTAAAGGAATGAATCTTATAAATGCTGTAAAGTGTAAGAAAACATGTTTCTATCTCAACTTACATTCTGTCCAATTTGCCTGTATTTGCCTGAGTTTTTAAAACATCTACTGCAGCTTTATAAGCTTTTTGATGTTTTGTGGTTTGTTTTTGATTTGCTTGTAATGTTCCCTTGCTGGATAAATAGAGTGTGGAAGCATTTAAGCATTGTTGCAGGGTTTATATATAAGCTTCTGAAAGACCATTTAATGTTCCATTTCTGGGATAATAGTCATTAAATTCTCTGTGTATTTTTCATGTTTGGATTTTTTTTAGAAAAAGACTTCTTGTTTTCAGTGAAGGGATCATACGAGAAGAGCCAGACTCTGTCACTGGGCCCTTTCTGGCAACCTGTGAAGCCCTTGAACTTTCATTACATCAAGTACAGCCTGTCAGAGCTCTGCATGGCTCTGGCAGACAAGAAATCTCATTTCTGCTCGGTATGTGGTCATTAGCTTGAGTAAGTACAGTGACCTCATAGTTTTCTACACTTGACTGAGGGAAATTGACAGATTTTGTATTTCTAATAAAGGGCTATCTTTCATGAATTTGACCTCTGAAACAGCATTGTAACCCTTAAGACATGGAAATATTAGATGCCAACTTGAAAACTGCTAGATAGGGACCCATTTGAAAAAAATGAAGTTGTAAGGCTTTTGTATGGTGTATACATGAAATATTTCTCTACATTATAATTTACTTTTCAGTGTACTTCAGGTGAAGATAAAAGTCTTGCATCCCTCACTATTCCTCTGGATTCACTTCCATTCAGTGAGAAAGTGGCAGTAGCAAAGGTAATTGATTCCAACTTCTTAGAATAAATGCTAAACTATAGATCAAAGATCAATGGCCATGAGTTAATCAGATCACTGTGAAGTACAGGTTTAGATATGGAACAGTTAGTGCCCTTAACTTCCTAAAAATTCCTAATATTATGGACCCGTACATTTTCATATGAACCAAACAGAACAAAAAAATCACGGCCACACACATGACAAAGGGATTTCTGTGACCACATCAGGGACTAACATGGATCAGAGCAGATGCAGATGATGAGGCAGGATGGCGCACACTGGCAGAGCCAGTGTTGCTTTTTGCTGTATATTGCTGTCTCTAGTATAAAACAATATAAGGAAAATAATGTGGAGAAGTTTTAAGATTTAGATGGATTTTTTTATTATTATGGCTTTGTGGCTTAATGTGGCTTTTAGAAAAAGAGAAGGGCTTCACAGCTGATGGTAAAGAAAGAACGTAAAATGATCTCCAGTATTTATATTGTGAGGTTTTTTTCCCTAGGATGAGACAATCAATTTACATATGAAGTCAAATGACTGGTAAGAAATTCTGTCTTTGGGTTTTGTGGTTGTTAAAAAAAAAAAAATGCTTTTTTGCCTTACCTATTTCTGTAACTAAGGGAGAAACTGTTTAGTCAATGATTATATTTACCTAATCACCTATGTTCATTGCCTATGTCCAGAAGGTGTTTAATTGCACTAGGTGAAATTTTCTGTTATGCTGCTGTATAGAAATTCAGTTTAGATGGAAAGAATTATGTTTTCTGGTTGCAACATCTTTAGAGCTATATATTTAGAAAAAGATGTGTTTCCTTTCCTTACTTGTAAAAAATACAGAGTATTTGTATTTATAAAATCTGCCAGTCCTAAGGCAAGAAATCCTAAAGATTCCACTGTTTATAGTGTCCATGTATGACTGCAGTATTATGTAAGACAGTTCCTGAAAATTAGTGTAGTAATAAAGAATATGTCCTTCTGTATGATTTTCTACTTTTTCAGTAGTTCATCAGCCTTTTCTCTACTTTACCTATACCACTGTGATGTGCTTTTGTGGGGCCACAGTAGCAGCTCTTCCAAGCCTCATAATAGAGTTGCAACTTGTAAGAAAGCATCCAGATATTAATTTTAAGTGATTGTGCATACTTTGTTTAACCCTGGACTTTGTTTGAGGTCCAGAAACTTAGATGCTCGCTTGGAGTTTGATCTATGTACGAAGGAGAAAAATTTCCTACAGAAAAGGAAGAAGTTTGTGGCTTCTGCTCTGAAAAAAGCACTACGTTTAGAACAAGACCTACAAGATCATGAGGTATGGGGCGGACCACTGGGGCTGTAACATGCTGTGTAACAGGAATATGTTATGCTCATAGCCTTTTGCATATTGTTCCTTTCCTAGTCCTGATACATTCACTGCACCAGGTAAAGCATTGGGGAATTCTTTTCTGCATTTTTTAGATGAAGCAATGAGCCAAGATAGTATCAAACCCTCTTGATACACATTTCTCCAGAAAACATAATCCCATAAATCAGAATTTTTTTTCTATTTCTTTTTATCTGTGCATTATAGACCTGGACAGCTCAACTATTTTAGCTGATCATCAGATGAAAAAAAAAATACTCATAAGGTATTTTATCAGATTTTTGGAGGGAGAAAATTCAAGAGTTAAGGTGATGCATAATACTGGCTTATGAGAAGTCTCCCTCCTCTGGTGCTCATCATCTCAGCTGTAGCTTCTCAAATAGAAGAGACATTCAACATTTTTTTCTCTAATCTGCTTGTCTGAGCTAGGGTTCATATTTGTTAATGTTCATGCTAGCATGGAGATGGTTGGGGCTTTAGGGCAGGAGCATGGTCTGCGATCGGGAACTTGAGAAATGAAGAACAAATTTGAGAGCTGGGTAATTTTTTTTTACCTGTTTTCTCCTTTGTGGATAGGTGGACTAAAGGCATATTAGGTAATATATGACAGCATGGTTTTAGATATTATAAATTATGCCCCTGTTCACAAACTGGTAATATTACTACATTGTTTCTCATTGGCACAATAGTTTCAATGAAAAAAACCCAGCAGTTTCTTAAGTATAAGAATTTTTAGGGGAAGCACTTCTAACTATTATTTTCAGATTTTCCAGCAAGAAAATATTCCCTTGTAGTCAGGTAAATCCCAATTGGAATACTTTGCTTTGACTTGAAATGTTCGATTTGAATTAGGAAACTGTTGAGTATTTCTTTGATGCAATTGCCTGGAAATGTGTGTGTGTGGAAAATGTCAATTGGGTTCATCTTCTCTCAGTGGGTTTCTTAGAGAAATTTGTCTTCCTGCAACACAATTTAGATTTCCATACAATTATGCTTCATCACTGCAATTGCATACTCTAGGTACTTTGTAGGAAATGTAATCTAGCTATTATGCTTGACTTACAGAGAGGATGAGCTCTGCTCATTATCAAAATAGAACTCTCAAGAGGAGAAGGTTTTTTGCTAAGGAAAATGCAGTCTGATATTGAAATGCCTTGAAACAATAAGTTTTGATAAGCCAGCATGTAAAAATGTACAGTCAAAAATGATTTTTATCAGAATCGATCAGTTTTTTTTTTTTTTTTTTTTTTTCCTGTGCAAAATACACAATTTAATTTTTTTTTTCTTTCCTGCTTGGGGAAATGGTGAAATGTTGGAATTTTTTGTGGGACTGACATGCTACATTTCACTCAGCTCAGATCACTTGCACTGCAAACAAAGTGTTGCTTACCACTGCTGTGTTGATGAATAAACAGGTACCAGTTGTAGCAGTGATGACAACAGGAGGTGGAACCCGGGCACTGACATCTCTGTTAGGCAATCTATTGGGTCTTCAAAAGCTGGGTCTCTTGGATGCCATTTCATATATCACTGGGTCATCTGGTTCAACATGGTAAGGAGATCCTGAACAAAGACATCGCTCATCACCTCTTTAGTCTGTTGTGTGAGATACTTAGTCTCTTCATTTTTGTAAGGAAAGGTGTACTGCTTCAGTCTTGAGCTTTTTTTATTGCTGCTTTAGAAGCACATTGCCCAAGTCAGTGAATAGCCTAGGTGCTGCTTACAGTTTTCCTTGATTCTTTGCTTCAGCTCTAGGATCCTTCCTACTGAGTCACGGGGGTACAAATCACAGCTTTGTGCATAAAGTGTAGTATAAACCTTGTGCATAAACTGCAGCAGCAAGAAGGGGCTTTTTTAAAGTCCTCAAGTTTCATTAGTGATTTGGGAAATTCCTCTAAATCAAAAAATCTTTTAATTAATAAACTAAGCCCAAAAGATGCTTTTAAAGAAACTCAGCTAATTCATTTCATGTGGACCTTAAATCTAAGCCTAAAAAGTGAAAGTTTCTCTGCATATGACAATGCACTTCCTTTCTTTCCCCCAGGACTTTGTCACATTTGTATCAGAGTGCTGACTGGTCACACAAGGATCTGTCAAGACCAATTGGTGAAGTCCGCAGACACATGACCAAGTGCAAGCTAAGCTGCTTTTCCCTGGAGAACTTGAAATACTATGCAAAGGAGCTAAAGCTGCGGAAGCAAGAGGGATACCAGATCTCTAGTGTTGATTTTTGGGGGCTTCTGCTGGAAAAAGCATTAGATGACGGGGTAGCATTTTTCCTATGTTTTCTCTAACAGCTACTGAATATTATTGTATGGAAAGTGAAGCTCCAGGGACAGATGCCTGAGAGCATCCAGTGTCATCCAGCAGATGATTTCTGCTGACTAACAAAAGGAATTTAGAACTGTAAAGATTGGAAAGGCCTCTGTGTCCAGCCATCCTATCACTATCCTCTCACTATCATGTTCACCACAAACCCATGTCCCCAGGTGCCACATCTACACAAGCTTCAAACACGCTCACAGATGGTGATTCCACCACTTCCCTGGGGCACTTGTTGCAATGCTGACCAGTCTTTCAGTGAAGAATTTTTCCCTAATATCCAATTTAAACCTCTTTGGCCACAATTTAAGTCTATTTCCTCTTGTTACTTGGAAGAAGAGACCAATCCCCGCTTATCTACTACTTCCTTTCAGGAAGTTGCAGAGAATGATAAGTTCTCCCCTGAGTGTCCTTTTCTCCAGACTACACAACGCCAGCTCCTTCAGCTGCTCCTTGTAAGACTTTTTCTCTAGACCCTTTCCCGGCTCCATTGCCTTTGGTCCATGTCCTCTGCTGGACATGCTCCAGCACCTCAATGTCCTTCTTATAGAGAAGGGCCCAAAACTGGACCGATCATGTGAGGTGTGACCTCATGAGTGCTGATTGCAGGGGGACAATCACTGCCCTGGTCCTACTACTGCTGCTGATACAGGCCAGGATGCCTTTGGTCTTCTTGACTACCTGGACACACACTGGATCCCGTTCAGCTGCTGTCAGCCAGCACCCTCAGGTCCTTTTCTGCTGGGCAGCTTTACAGCCACTCCTCCCTCAGCCTGCAGTGCTGCATGGGAGCGTTGTGACCCAAGTGCAGGATCTGGCACTTGGCCTTGTTGAACCTCATACGATTGGCCTTGGCCCATTGATCCAGCCTGTCCAGATTCCCCTGCAGAGTCTTCCTGCCCTCCAGTAGATTAACAACTCCCACCCAGCTTAGTGTTTTCTGCAAACTTTTTGAGAGTTTCTTCGCCCTGTATCTCTTAATGCATAACTAGCAGCCCAAGAGCATTCTGTAGAGCAGAAAACCTATGTCTCCTTCTACAAGTATGAGTATCTGAGTACCCAGCTAAAGAGTTGTGTTCTTGGTTTATTTTCCCCTGCTAGTCCCTGTGAGAACAAATTTCCATGTAAAGTGGATGTATTTGTGAGAAAGAACAGGAGACCATTTTTTAAAAGAGCATCTTACAACTCTACGGGTAATTAAATAAGCCTGTGTGGATGTGTAAATGTTTAGATCACTCCTTGCTTAAAAAAATGTTTGGACACAAAATGAGTTGAGAGAATAACAAAATTAGGAGAGAAAGAGCTATGTATTCTGCTGTACTTTTGGAAGGCCATATACTATGCCAAGAATGTCCCTTGATTTTGCTCTTTGTCTTTCATCAATTCACAGAAAAATAACCACAAACTCTCAGATGAGCAAGAGGCATTGAGTCAGGGTCAAAATCCCCTACCTATATATATGATACTCAACATCAAAGAAGATTACAGCCTTTCAGAGTTCAAAGGTGATGGCAAAAATGGGCTCATTTGGTGTTTAAATTATCTGCATTATCAGTACTTCAACCTCTTCTACAGCTGACTCATAGCATTTATAAACAGTTTTTCCTCCTTAACTTCCTTTTCCATTTCCAAACTTTATGCCTAGGCTATGGGAGGAACTTATCTTCTATGAAGCAGGAGAAATCTTGGGGAGATGTATAAGGACAGCCAAGGTACTCAAACCTGTAGCTCCACATGCAGGGTAATTCAGGCTGACCCCTATTGGTATAAACTTCACTTACATTCTCTCTGGAGAGGGTCATTGGAAAGTTCTGAACGAACAACACTGTGAAACATTACTGAGTGAGTGGCTGACACCAGTTACCCTGAGGGAGGTCAGTCTGTGGTCACCCTGCAGATAGGGTTTATCCTGCAGCTGCCTTTTTGCCTTTTCATAGCCCTTCAAGCAGGGAAGTAGGGATAAGATTAAGATCTAAAAGTTTGTTTTATGTCTCTGCAGAATGGGTGGAGTTCACCCCTTATGAGGTTGGATTCTTAAAATATGGTGCCTTCATTCGTGCAGAGGATTTTGGCAGTGAGTTCTTCATGGGTCGCCTGATGAAGAAGCTTCCAGAGTCCCGAATCTGCTTCATGAAAGGTGATGTGCTCTATTGCAAAAATTTGATTGCATAAATATGTACTTTATTTTAATATAATGCAATCCCTGCATATTACAAACAGTGCCCTGCATCATGCAGGACTGAAACCAATTGTACACCATGTTGTTCTCACCTCTGACTGGATTTCTTAGACACTGAAAGATGGTGTAAAAGAACTGAGAAGAAATTTCAAATCACACTATTCACAGTTGCTTTTGTCTTGAATATTGATGCTCATGCCTGAAGTTTCAGGGCTGCTTGAAACAGGTTAGATTCATTTTGAACTGATCAGCAGCAGAGTTCCACACACACACACACAAAAAAATATTTTGAAACCGAAATCTTAAAATCAAATTTGTCTATGAATGGCATGATCTTAGATGCCAAAGCAATGTTGTTACTGAGTTTATTATAAAATACAGCAATTTAGAGTAGTTTTATGAACTGCTACTGATACTTTTTCAAGTTTAATAGTATTCTAAATACTTTGTAGTTTTGACACAATGGTAAATAATTGAAATTTATTCTTCTTAATCCAGTAAATTGGGTAGCACCCCGTAATATATGAGAAAGAGCTTTGCTGGTTTTGTGCAATTCTTGTTTTAATTTTGCTTAATACTGGAACTCTCTACTACACCCCTTTGTGCATTGGTTCCCTGGGGTAAAATTGTCTACAGACAAGTCCATCTGCTCCTAAACAGATATTTTACATGTAAATAGGCACAAGACTCAACAGGACAACAAGGATACAGGTAAAAAGTTGTTAACTTACAAAGTGAAAAATCCATACCACTATCAATACCACCTGGTATTCAGAGAAGTTGTGAATATCTGTATTATGCAGGAGGAGTCCAGAATAATTTTGTTCAAAACATGAGACAACAGTTGGCATAAGAAAGAAAATATTGTGCTCAGTCACACAAGTACTAAATCTCACAGCTTCATTAGCTATGCTGAGAGTGTTTAGTGATGTCATGAGTTAAGAAAGGAGTTGTCTGAGGGACAAGACTCAGATATGAGAGGACAGGATATGAGAGTATGAACAGATCTGAAAAGGGCAGGAGAAATCCATGCAAAGTAGATCCCACTGGTGGCTCTGAAACCCAGTAGTTCAGATGCAGCCACCAGTACTAGAAATCCTAAATCCAGGAGCTTGACGTGCTGGAGAGTACACTGGAGGAGAGATATCTTAATTCTTCCCTTTTTCTTTTGCTCTTCCACTAAGCACTCTGTGCTGACTGTTAGAGGTAGGAGGTAGGTCACAGAGCTAGGTGGGATTACAGAGCCTTCTTCTCAGCATGTTGTGCCTCTGTTACCAACCTCAATAGCAGTGAGGTAGTGTGTTCATACCCGAGGTGGCCAGATAGCAAGCACACCCAGCTCATCCAGCCTGGGCTGACCTCTGTTCTCAGCCTTAGTACCTGAGCTTGGTGATGCCACAGCCATGGGTGTAACTTTATAAAGGATAAAGATGTGGAGAGTTAAAGCAATGTTGCCATCTAGTGATACCACATGCAATACCCTCTTGGGATACTACTAAAATGTGCTATTAGTTACAGCTGGGTAGTTAGTTTAAAGATAAAAGCAAGGTGTCATTAGCAGGGAGAGGGAAGGCCTTTTGCAAGAGCAGTGGCTAGAGCTGGAAAGATTGGATGAGCTTATAGGGATAAAAGACCCTACTGTTTCCAGCAAAAAGGCTGAGGTGCATAAGAGCTTTTTTACTCTCTTCAACTCTGTTGGCTAAATAAAAGATACCATCCCTCTTCACAGATACCACCCCTTACTTCGGCCAATATAGGTACAAAGAAAATTCAGTGCAAGAGGTTAGGGCAACTTTGCTATGTAATTATAAACAAGTTCTGAGGAGAAAGCAATGTTTGAAAGTCATTAAAATGCAGGAACAATGTGTAATCTAGGGCTGAGGGAACTGGAAGGGTTACAGAGCGAGAAGACAGGAGAAACCAGAGGAGTTGTCTTCTCATAGCAGAGAGGCTTCTCAAGCTGCTGGGAGATGAGGTTGTCTTGACAGAAACTGGCCAGTAATTATGTGCAAATGCACTCTGCTTTACAGCTAAATGTAGATCCAGAGAGCCCCAATCTGATTTCTTGATTATGCATTTCTAATACTTCTTAAGTGAGTCTATTCTTACAAAGACTTCCTGTAAAACAAAACACTCTTGGATTTCTGTCCCACTCTAGAAACAAGCCATGTTTTAAAGGGAATTGTATGTTAGTTAATAATTTATGGGATAAATTATTATTATATTGTGCAACTCAAGTTACTGCATCCTGTACAATGTATGGCTTTTGAAAAGCTTTCACTGGTAGAGATTTTCAAGGCAAAGCACAGCACTACCTTCTCTGGTAGAGCTCCTCTTGGAGCCTGTGACAGAGCTGTGGAGGAAGAGATGCTTTTCAAAATCCAAGAGACTTTTGGAGATTTCTGCACTGTGGAGTCATTTTTAGATGTTCTTTTATGTGGGATGGCAAAAATGGAAGAAGCACTGTGGGAATGAGAATAACAGAAGGAGAAAGTCTCCTTCAAGAGACCCTGTGCAGAGAGAAATTTTAGAGGGACAGCAAAGATGTCTTCTATTTAGAAGACTTTTCTGCATACTATTCCATACTGTGCTCTAATCATTTGACTCTCAACTGTCCAGGAGCAGCTTCCAAACCTTTAACTGAATATCCACTTGTATATGACATATTTTGTAGACCAGACTCTTATTTTATAGGAAATGGCATGGTTTTGCTCAGTTAGAATGGTTGCTTTTAGGATGGAAAACGTTGGTTTGTATGTGGCAATGAATTACAGTGGCTGAAGACCTCACACAATGTTTTAAACTATTTAGGCTCATCCTTGAGGACAGAATGCTACTTACTGAAAAATCTTCATATAATTTTTAGTGTTAATCTGTTAATCTTGAGGCTTTCCAATACCCCTTGCAAAGCTAGAGATTTTTTTTTTTTAAGGGATATTTTCCATTACAATGTTTCTGAAGAAGTTTCTCTGTTCTCTACCATTGCACAGGCCTATGGAGCAATGTCTTTTCGTACAACCTCTTGGATGCCTGGCATTCATCAGATCCTACACAAAGGCGCTCACTGAGGTGTACCCAACACAGTGCTGTTGATATTGGTTAGTTATGGTTTTTTTTTACCTGTTGCCTCATAAATCCAGAGGCTTCATGCTGTCAGCTGCATCTAAATAAGTTTCCTCTCTGAATTTACTCATAGCGATATCATTTCCAGTAATCTCTCTTACATTGATTTTATGCAAATATAAAGCTACTGAAGGTTTTAAACAGATTATCTTTGCCAGGGGCCCTTTGGTGAACGTCCATGTTGCCACAAACACCTCAGTGCTGTGTTCTCTGTCTGCCTCAGCAGCTGGTGCTTTTCTTACATTGTTGTTGAAGACTTCAATTACATGCAACGCCTTTTTAATTTTCTTTGATCTTGTTGTAAGCTTGTGTTTTTCTAAGAGGCCTTGGTTGTCCTTCCTTTGTTCAAGGGCAGTTAGTGAGTTGGTTTATGGGTTTCTATCACTTTCTCCATGGAAATGTTGCAAAGCCCTAAGCTCAATAAATCAATAAATGCATGTGATAGAAAGTCCCTGGCTCTCTGCCCAGTTTCATGAGGTACTGTTTAGCACAACCCTTTTACTCTGTTCTTTTTTGCATGTCTCCTGACAACCCTTTTTAATTCTTTTTTGTAAAGCTGATTTTTATTACTTTTGAAAGGAACACGTCCAGATACCGAACCTACCCTAACCTTCACACAGGGAATTGATCTGTGAGTTCTGTCAAAGAATGGATCACTTTTTCCAGTTTTGGCAAGTTTGTTGCACTCTGTTTCTCATGGAATAGGCTTTACCAAAGATTGATTTTCTTCTTATTCCGATTTTGACATTTATTTATTTATGTGTTGCAATGTCTTACTGGCTCTTCTTTTCCTTAGCTGATATGAGATGCCTTCTGTTATTTTAAGTATTGAAAAGAACTGCATCAAAGCAACAGTTCATTCACCTCTATCTTTCAGAAGAGCCTTCTCTATCTGACAGGAGACATGAGCTGGAGACTTACTTGGTCACCCCTGAATGTAGCATCATGGGCATAATCCGACAGATCCTGACAGAGCGGGTGATGGTTTCAAAGTTCTACAACTTCCTGAAGGGGTTCCAGCTGCACAATGAATACCTTCAGAGCAAAAACTTCTGTATATGGAAAGGTAAACATCCTTGAATATAACTTTTTACCTTCTTAGGCGGTTGGTGTTTTCATCAGTGAAGAGAAGGCAGATGATGAACATTTGGAAATGAATATTCCAGATAACTATTTAAATTTCATGTAGTCAAATCATCCCCAGGAATTTCCCTGACTCTAGGGAAAGAAAATTACTGTTCATTTGGGGTGGGAGAACAGCAATGTGAGAAGTGAAAGAACTCTCTTTTTACCATGAACAGGTCTTTCTTTTATGTGTGAAGGTTGAACATCTGTACTGTGTAAGGGTCTTTTGGAAAAAGTAAATGTAATGGAAAGCCAAGAGGTATTTTACCCAATTTTTCCTTTTTAGTCAAACAACAGATATTCTGTTTCTTCAGTGAATCACTCATCATAACAAATATTTCCTTTTAGATACCATTCTAGAGCATTTCCCCAACCAGCTGACAGAAACAGCAGAGTTCATGTGCCTGGCAGACACGGCGGGATACATTGATATTAGCTATCCACCACTCATGAGGCCAGAGAGGAAAGTGGATGTTGTCCTGCACTTAAACTATTCTTCTGGATCACAGACCTTGGTGTGAAAAATGCTCGATTTTCTTTCATAAACAACTGCTGAGTTTTAGCCTTCCTTAACTCCTAAAAATTTAGAATAATTTATGTAGAATAAACTGATTCTAGGAGAGAAGGATCCTTGGTTTGTAGCTCCCTGTGCAGATGCTTAGGTCTTGCAAATGATGCTGGTAAATCCCCTGAGAACAGAAGCAATATCAGATTTCTAAATATTTTATTTGAATTAACCCTCTAATAGCTAAATGCTATCCCCTAGACCTGTGTGCTTCTGTGATCTCCATTTGGCTATCTAGATTACACTCAATGGAGTGTTTATCTGGTACTAGTTGCCACCACTAATGGACTCATTATGGTTGTGTTGTGATGTTCATATGAAGTTAACCACGTCCACTATAACTAGAAATATTTTGTCCAGTTACTGGTCTTTCAAACAGTAACTGAATTTTTTTGTTGTTGTTTGAAATTGTGGAAAAGAATTGTCCTTTGACAATGTTAGCTCTTTCAAATACCATCTAATAACCTGGTCTATAATTCCTGTTACTAGATATGGATAAGACAGAAATTCTTGAGGACTAAAATTTTCATACATGCCAACCAGACTCAGGAAGCAAAATCTTACTTTCCAAAATTGCTAACACACCTGCAAAGTTAACATTTTAGTTAAGATGGTATTTGCTTCCAGATCACTATTTGCTTATATCACTTCACAGAACCATCCTAAAGCATCTAAGACAAGGGCTTTTAAATACTTCATGCAGAGTAAAAAAAAAAAATATTGTAATTTTGCATTAAGAACTGTACTATTTCAGGTTCTTGTCCATTCTACTTATTTCGGGATTTTCTCCAAGAGAGCCATCCTTCTGTATCCTAAGGCTGCTAGGTCACCCTTCCCATTGGATATTTTACCCATCTTGTAGAGATAATGGCTAATGAGGAGAAGGAGAAGGCAGAACACCAGTCAGGAGTGCAAGTTGGAGGCTGAGTCTTGAATTGTTCTATTAATAGCACTTAATATCTCATGTAATAGACAAAGACAGAAGAAATATTGGCAGTGAACCCTGCTCCCAAATCTTTGTGGAGGTCATTTGATGGATACTTTAGGAAAAGTGGTGGAGTGTGGCAGAATTTCTGACTTTTTCCTCTTTTCTGTCTGAATTCAGCCTTTGGAAGAAGCCTCCAAATACTTTCAAAAGCAGGGAATCCCATTTCCCACAATCCACATGAGTGAAGAAGAGAAGAAAAATCTAAAGGAGTGCTACATCTTTGAAGACACAGAGATTCCAGAGGCACCGATTGTGGTGTTTTTCCCGCTGGTGAATGACTCCTTCAGAAAATACAAAGAGCCTGGTAAGCCATGGGATGGTTCTCCCACCACCTGGCAGCCCTTTGGCTGTGGGATGGGAGACATTGTGTAGCGTGGTCTCCTCCCTCCCCTGCTGTGCCTCCCATGGGAGAGAAATGCTAATGCCAAGGGAGTGAGGAGTAATGTTGTGCCCTACCTGGAAAGTCTGAGGTGGAACCATACCTATACCCCACTGATGATTTTTCTTTATTTCTCAGGTGTGGAGCGCAGCCCTGCTGAGCTGGCGCAGGGCAATGTGGATGTTTCCACCATTTTTTCCCCCTACTGCCTAAACAGCTTTACCTACACAGGGGAGGAGTTTGACAAGCTGATAGAACTGACCAGCTACAACATTCAGAACAACCAACATCTGATCCTTCAGGCTTTGAATTCAGCCATAGAGAAGAAACGACAGCGCAAAAAATAAACACTCACCTGAGTTTCAGAGAGATATCTGCATGATTTTTTGTTGTTTTTTTAAAAAATTCTTCTCTGGAGAAGAATCAAAAGCTGTCTTCAAATGAGCATAGTAGACTTTGGAAAGTAAAGACTTGACTCAGGCTGTGGTTTCTCTCTACTACATGGTAATCCTAGATCAACCAAGCAAACAAAATAATGATTAGACTTGTGCTTTAGTTATGTTGGATTTCACTGCCAGTGAACTTTTTTTTCCCATGCATATACATGTATATACAGTAAATTGAAGGTCAGAAAACATTTGGTTTATTGACAAGTTTTTTAAATGCATGGATCTGGGACAGCAGTACAAATTCTTTCAAAATTTACTATACTACTGGAAATTGTATGTGAAGTGAGGACAAATGAGCTACAGATATTTAATTTGCTCCAAATCTAGGGTAACAGAAAAATACATGATAAATGTGGACAATTTCAAAGAACATGAAAACTGTATTTTCCTATAATGTCAGCAAGGAATTTTGCAAGAAATAACATGCCAAGCTAAACATAAAAGATGATCTGAGATTTTACATGAAAAATAGGCATTTCCTATACTTCTGAATTTTGAAGTTTTATTACACCAGCAATACTTAGTTTCTGAAAATATCTTGGAAATGACTGTTTCAAGCCACATTGTGAGTCAGGATCAGCTCTTCCAGTGCAGGTATAACTATCTAATCTATGATTCTAGTTTAAACTGAGCATTGACAGTATTTAGATGATCCAACTCAGTATCCACGTCCTGTTAATTTCAGTGGTTCTCATAGTATTTCTTGTTATTATAAGATGGGATGCTGTGAGAATTACACCATCAAAAACTGAGAGACAGATTTTGTGGTCAGAAGGCAAGCTAAGTGCTTTACACTGATATCCATGGGTAATTAATGGGTAATCACATGAATTTGTCAGTCCCTGTCTAAAAGCAACATAGGATGTATGGAACTACTATAAATAGCACAAGGTAATTTGTTGAAACTGATAATTTTTGAGATGAAGACCAAAATAATTATTTGCTTTAGGAGGAATTTTAATAAGACAAATACTATGTAAACCTGTTTCATTACAACAAAGATACTAATCTAAAATAAAAAGATAAAATGTCAGTATCGATTGCCCTTAATGACTTAAAATTTAAATAAAATGCAACTGCTTGTCTGTGCTGAAGTAACATGTCAATACAAACACATATTTTTTTTGAGCTATGAAAAATATATCACAGTAAAAATATAAAATTAATTTTTAATTCAAAATGAAATATGAACTTCTAAAAGACTGAAAAATTCTCTTCCTTCTTGCTATCATGATCTGTCTCTCTTCCTTCAAGCCCTCCTTTGTGCCTTGTCTTCCTCTATCTTTTGCTATCTCTAGTCTTCCATGCTCACCTCTGATGACCTCAGCCCCCTTAGGGGTGCTGTGTCCTTACCCTGACTGCTTTTTCAGGCCCTCACATCTCCATACAATTTGCAGCCTGGGTTCAAACCTCTGGTGTGCTGAAATGGCTGTTTACTTGTTAGTGCTCATCAAGGGCTCCCCTCTTTGTGATCTCTGTTGCTGAGTCATCTGGTCCCTCTCGGCATTGCCTCTCCTCTGTCCCAGCTCTACTTCATTCCCAGGCTCCCCTGGTTATCATTATGACAACCCTATTTGGTGTGACACATGTGTTTGCTACTTCTCCCAACTGCCCATCTTGCAGCAGAGGTTTCAGGTACCTTCAAGAGCTGCAAATGAAGTACCTACTCCTGCCATCCAAGTCTTTGATGACACCAAATTTCAAGAAGCCTGCTTCTCTCTTCCCATCCCTGCCTTTAACTATACCCCTTTGCTTCCCTTGATGTTCTCTTGTTTGCTGGTTTAACAGTGGGATGCCCCATTTACTCTCAGTGTGCCACTGAGGCATTCTCTGCTGTATCTGCCAGGGTGTTTGTTCCACCTCCCAGCAGAACACCTGCAGAAGATCCTTGTCATCTGTCCTGGCAGGCCAGCAGGGAGGTTTTGTGTGGCTTTGTCTGCTGGGACTGCTTCATTCTGGGTCAGCTTTTAATGGGGTATGTTTCCTATGCTCGGACTCTGGGCTGTACTGAAGCGTTACAAGAATGTAGGTAACAGCTGCAGATGTGGGCATTTAAAAGTGCTTTTTGGTTTTGCAGGTTGGGAGTGTCCTTCTTTACAGGGAAGAGGAGTGACTTCATGGAATTCTTCTTTGAGGGAGAAAACTAACTAGAAGGGAGAGAAGCACTACAAAAATCTAGGCCCATGCTGTATCATGGTGTCAATACCAGCAGGAACTAACTTAACTTTTCCTAAATGTTTTAATAGATAGAGCTCTTGGTACATGTGGTGATGGGAGCTACAAACACTAACATGCTGACCTCCTTAGTTGTAATTAGTATGTTTTGAATCTTTTCTGTGTCTGTCTTTTCCTTCTTACCTATTCATTATCTATAGTAAGTGAAGGGATTAGCATGCAATTGCAGCTGTGTCCCAGCCCTTCTGATTATCACAAAGGTGCATGAAGAACTGGGCAGCTCAGTGAGATGAGTCAGACCACAGGAACCCAAGGAAAGCAGCAGTGGGATTCTTTAACTCCTCATGAGGCACATGAGAACTTGGGCAGTGGGTGAGTGCCTCTGAAGAAACAGGAACGAATGGGATGGTTGGCAGCAGTATGTTGTGCTGTTCTGTAGTGTGAGTGATCAGACAAGAGATTATTGCAAACATTCTGAGTGAAGTGAGCTAGTCATTCGTGAGACTACAGGTTGCACCACGTGAGTGATGGAAAATGTGTTTGCCACAGCAGATACAGGAGGATGTGGGTGGTAGAACAGGACTCCCGTCTTCAAAATCCCGTGCTAAAATCTGCTCACATGTAAAGCTCTGCTGTGTATGTGCAATATCCCACTGTCTTACTAGCAGAGGATGCCATCAGGGCCTTATTTCCTCATGCCCTGGTCATGGCGTGCTGGTCAACAGTTAAAATGGCTGAGAGTTCTGTGTCATTTATGCCATTGAAGCTACGTACCTTTGAATTCCTTGTGAAAATCTCTCCCTTGCAGGGTTCCCCTGAAACCCAGCACTCCTGAAGTGTTCATGAAGTACTTCTCCAGCACTCCTCCCACACCTTCATCTCATGCTGTCCAAACTCTGGGATGTGACATCTTGTCATGTCTTGTGTTTTTTCCCCCTTTGGTCCTGAGGTCTCCTTTGCACTCCCTCCAACCCACTATAGTTTATCTCCTGTTCTCCATGCAGCTGGATATCTCATCCAGATGTCACAGCCTGATCTCAGGTGCCCTAACGCTTGTAGTATTCATGCTTGTTCCAAATATGACCAAACCTCTATCATTCAAACCTGAAGCTTCTGGATGAATAATTACAGTACAGAGATATGAGACAAAAGGAAAGATTAGGAATGATTAAGTAAGATTAAGATGGTATAAAATGTGAGGAGGGAGAAAAAATAGAAAAAAACCCAAATTATAATACCCGAGAAAAAGGGAAAAATAGCATTTTAGCGATGAAGTATTGAGATGGACAAAGAAAGAAAACACATACTTGGAAATCCAAGAAGTCAATCATAAAGAAAATATGACAGGGAATGGAAAGAAGAAATCAGGAGCTAAAAGGTGGTGGACACAAACATTTAAAACAGAGATAAAGATATATCACTCCTCTGTTTTTTCAAAGCAGTCTTAATAGGCTGGTCCTTTAAAAAGAAAAGCAACTAAAATCTAAAATAAAAGCAACTCTTATCTAGAAAATTTCATGGCACTAAATCTTACTGCTGAGGTTCTGACCATTTGGGCTTATCTGATATGCACACTGTGAGTACTTCCTAGCTTCCAGCTCTCTTCTTTTTTTCTGCCCTTAAACAGTGGGAAAAGATGGTTCTTTGGCCCCTAGCAGTCTAACTTTTCTTGCCAACTACTGCTTATTGCAGCCTTCTCTCTCTCAGCTAATAATCTAAGGTATATATTAGTGTATTAGTTTGCTCCCTTCCTGTTTTCCTTTCCTTCTGTTGAGGAAATTGAGCACCATTAGAGACTGATAACTATCAGGTAAGGAGCTGCAAGTTTCTACATACATTAATATGTGCTTTTAAATCTTGAGCAAGTTATTTCTTCAATTTTGCAGTTTCTGATTATTCAGCTGGATGACACCTAGTCTTAAAAGCAACTCATGCTCCACATTCCTCCTTGAACTGCCTTTCTTTTAACTTAATATCTATTTTGCAACTATCAGATATAATTTGGTTTTGACATTTAACAGATGATATGATAGCCTAGAATGTGTTGAAAATTAAGTGCTTTGGTCCCACATTGAGAAAATAATTCAGAAAATCCTTCACAGATGTTTAACAAACACCTTTTAAAGTAACTCTTAATCTCTAGTGCATGATCTCTGCTGATGGCCTGTACCCCACAACTGGGTTTAGGCACAGGGAGGAAGTACTGCGCTGGTCATATTGCACTTGTGACGGTTTTCAGCTCATGGGGATATGATAAACTTGCATGTGATCTGCATCAATGTGGAGAATGAACAATGATTCAAAAAACTTTGGGAACTGCTCTCATAGAACTGTAGTCCTGGGAAACTTTCTCCAAGTACAGAAAAACATCCCAAAGTGAGAGAACTCCAGGCACAGAGGACTTTCTCACTCTACAGGTAACCACTGAGGACTGTACATTTGTGATGTGCACAAAATCTGAGAGAGATAAAACAGAGTATAAATTTACACTTCAGTTAGGCAGCACTAAGACTGGCATGGTAAGTTCCAGGCTTAATCCAGTGCATCAGTAACTGTAACATGAAAGAAATGTATACAGGTATTCAACTGTGAGTGCAATGGTGTACAAATTCATTAAAGATGGTAGCTTCTCTACTGGGAATTGAATACTTCTCCGTATCAGAGGTTTATTCTAGCTATATGTTAAATGCATACAAATGCTAATGCATCTATACAATGGATATAAAGTGCCATATTTTTCTCAGTATGGTCTTAAGAATACATTCTAGTACTTTCAAACTTTTTGGTTTAAAATTTATTTCCCAGAAGATTAGTTTTTACTTTTTTCAGGGGTAAGATAACATACAGCAGTAATAGCCCTGTCTCGTATGAGTTTTCTCTCCTGCTCCAAATCTCGTTCCTTCACTACCTGCACAAGTGACGGCCTAACACTCCTCTCCTGCAGGAAGAGAACATAGCTGTGCCAGAACTCTGCTCTGCTCTCCAGTGTTGTTTTTGGTATATAAGTATTTACATGTCTGAGAAGGTGAGGTGGTCACAGCCAGTCCTGGTTGTGCTTCCACCATGTTAGAACAATCTCAGGCTCATTTTGCCCGGCCTAGAATCACAAAGCTACACTTTAACTTGTTGAAAATTTTGTCATATAGGTCCATTTCTCCACAGCTTGTCTCTGCAGTCAGATGTAATACAGGTACCTTTGCCAAGTGAGTGATGCTTCTGCAAACTGCATTGCAGGATGAGTAAGAAACCTAAGCAGTAGAGGAATTACAAGGTTGTGCTGGTTTTGGCACATTCTGTGTGATAAACAGATAAGACTGTGATATCACTACGCTGAAAGAGTACTGTGCAATTTGCTGCCAGGGCAGCTACATTTAGATCTTTGAAACAGGTGGGTTATTTTCCTTCATCTAACCTAAAATTACTGAATATTTACTAAATTATCCTTAAATTACTGAACACTGAGTATTTCCACTTGAAGCATCTGCTTTTCATTCTCCAGGTTGAAACCATTCAGCTTTGTACATTCAGATTTTAAATGAGATGGCATTAGTTCAGTTATTAATGAGAACCTTGCAGTTTTCTTTCTGTATGCCATTCCCTGTGGAGTGACTCAGATGGGAGCAGAGTACATTGATTTAGCTGAAGGCCATACAGATCATTATAGATATCCAAGTGTGCCTGTAATGGGGAATTCACTCTGCAGACATGGAAGTCTGTACAAAGAATCCATCTTTCTTCTCCATAGGCTTCCTTGATGACAGGGAATCTCAGCTTTCTTAAGGTTCACCAACTTTAGAGGGAGGCATTTCTATCACTTATCATCAGATATGCTAATGGCTCTCTGAACTAACCAGCCTTTGGAAAGTTGTTCTGCTCTAATGACAAGTATCCTGGTGTTTTTGGTGTCCCATGGCAGGTTTTCCAAGGTTAACCAGGTCTTCTTTTCTGACTAGATTCAACAAAACAAAACAAATAAACCCCCTCCCCTCTGAATGATTGATGTTCTCTAAATTAAGCTGCAAAAGGAGTTCTCCAGGATGTAGCTCAGAGTGTCTGTGACCTGAGGCCAAAAGATGTTCTTGTACTTCCAGTGTGGGCAGAGCTACTTTTCATGCTGGGAATGCAGATGCTATGACACAGCCTACTGTTACTGGAGCTTCTAGTTTGTTATTCATTTGTTTTTCTGTGTTTGAAGATGGTAATTTCCACTGGGTAAGCCTAGAGATTTTAATGTGCTCTTTCGTCCATGTTCTTTGGTCGAACAAATCTCTCTGCAAAATAAAAGCGATAAACTTAACCACTGGATACTGTATTCCATTCATCCCAACAGGAGTTTCCCACACTTGTCATTTAAAGCTCAATTGCCTTTCTCTGGAAAATGTAAAAATAGCTCTGCTTTGTACTGCTGTCACGTATTTCCTTGTGCATTTTTTGCTCTATTTAAGGTACTGCTGGGTGCCTTAGCATCACTGCTGGAGCCATAGGCATTGATTCCAAGATCTCTGCTCCCCACTGCAAGTGTGCACCTCTTTCTCCCCTGCTGCCCTGTCACACCCCGGGGCTGCAGCTCCCAGCCTGTCGACCACCTCCTCTACTGCAGCTCACCTCTACAAAATGAAGCCCCGGCCCTGTACGCACACCATGGCCTCCCTCCCCTGGGGAGAAGGAAGAGGAGCTGGGAGCTGCATGCCCACGCAGTGATCTGTCAGACGATGGGGACGGCCATCTCCAGGGGTCACTCTGTGGCCCAGGGCTCTGCCCCTCTGTAGGCACTGAGCTCAGGCCCCCCGCCTACGGGGAGACATTGACCAAAGTGCACAGGGCTGTGCCAGCGTGCAGGGAAGCCACCACCAGTGATTTAGATGTACAGGCCTTTTTCAGGGCCCAGCTTTCCCCCCACACAGGAGCTGTCCCTGCTCAGGGCAGGGAAGCAGCCTTGAAGGAGCAGGCCCTGTGGCAGCACCCTCCACGCTGGCACTCTGCACACACAGAGAAGGCTGGCAGCAGTGCGGGACCCATGGGGCAGGGGCAGACTGGGAGAGGTTCCCAGCCAAAAGAAGGTACCACATTCCTTTTGGCTGTGGTGCTTGTGCTGTAAGGTCCTTCCCTGCAGCAGTCTTGGTGCTCCACTGCCTTCGCTGTGGGAGGGGAGTCCTTTACTTAGAGAGATGAGATGGGTGGGGCCTCAGGTCATTTTATAAAACAACAAGTCATTGACTCCCACGGGAGTACATCCTGCAAACATGTCTTGGGAAGTGCTGCCAGTGGAGGTACCAGGAGTAGATACTGAAAATGTGTCTCTAGAACCGCTGCCCACGGAGGTGCCGGGAGTAAATCCTGAAAATATGCCTCTAGAACTGCTGCCCACAGAGCTGCCAGGAGCAAATCCTGAAAATATGCCTCTAGAACTGCTGCCCACAGAGCTGCCAGGAGTAGAGCATGAAAATATATCTCTTGAATTGCTGCCTGTGGAGGAGCCAGGAGTAGATCCTGAAAACATGTCTAAAGGATTCCTGTCCATCGAGGAGCCAGGACTATATTCTGAAAACATGTCTAAAGGATTCCTGCCCATCGAGGAGCCAGGAGTATATTCTGAAAACATGTCTAAAGGATTCCTGCCCATCGAGGAGCCAGGAGTATATTCTGAAAACATGTCTAAAGGATTCCTGCCCATGGAGGAGCCAGAAGTATATCCTGCAAATATGTCTCAAGATTTGCTGCCCGTGGAGGTGCCAGAAACACTCTATTACATGAATAAAGGGAAAACCATGATACCATCAAATGCACTAGAGGTAAGGAAACAGCTTGAATGTTTCACTTAAGGTCCTCTGCATTTGACAGAAAACAAAGTCCTGCTTTGTGTGTTTGTATTCAAGGTAGTGTGCAAATTTATTGTCTGATGGGACTATACAGCAGTTCCTCTCCTGAAGGAGTTTAAGGTGAAATTTTCTCTTCAAGGCTGTCAGTGGAAAAAGTCCTTCTGAATCCACTGGAGCCAAAGATCTCATCTTCATGGACAAAATGAGAGAAGTCAGAGTAGCATAGTGACAGAAAAAGATAAGAAAAGGGGAAAAATTAACAAGGGGAGAAACTTTCTTCAGGGACTAATTGTCAGCCTTTTTTCTTCTGCAATTAAATGCTACTTTTATTAAAAATTGCATATTTCTGTATAAATAGCAAGATTTTGATGTGTATAATAATGTGTCAAACCCATTTTTTTGTTATTAAAAATGGGATAAGGACAGGATAGAGACCAGGAATAGAGAACTGAATTTCACATACACATTCCCTTTTTGATTCTGATTTTTTTTTATTTTGCTTTACGTTCTCTGCATTGTTTCAAGATTTGCATTTAGTTAATACATTATGTAGTACTATAGTACATTTTGCATTGTTCTATGTGCTCCCTAACTGGATGAAGGCATGTCCCTTCAGGAAGTGCTTTGGAAATAGAAACAGAACATTTCTCTGTAGAAACTCTCCTTTAATGGTGCTCTATAATGTGTTCAAAAGGGTGCACCCCATTGTAGAAGTGTTTTGGAACTTCTCTTTCCTAAAGAAGATTGGAACAACGGATTTAAAATTTTGCAACTGCAGTGCTTCACATTCTGTGTTCAAACAGAAGACATTCTGGGTTATTTTAAACTGAGGTTTATTATTGCTAAGAGCAGGAGCAAATTGCCAAAAGATCCCATTCAAAACAAAAAGAAAACCTTTTCCACTGGATAAATGTAGAGACACCTTCTAGGTATCTTACAACTGTGATGATCTTCCTTCATTTTCTCACTGAAAGGTTACCCCTGACATGGATTTTGTACCAGTGTGCACCAAAACATGTGGTGGTTTATTCATTAATCTGAGTGCGGTAACACAGCTAGGTGTAACCAACAGCCCTTCTAATTGAGGTTTCATCATAAATTATTGTTAGTTGAAATTAATTATCTATCCTGATAATGCTTCTGCTGTTGTTTTAACCTTATCATTTATTGTTTCTTCCTTCCTTTCTTCAGGATGGAAATTCAGGCCTTGGTTCCTTGGGAGATGCTGACTGGCAAAGAAGGAAAGAGGATAGTACTGGGCCAGACCAAGGTGATTTCAAGGTATTAAGAGAATTTAGACCCAAAGAGTGCTAAGAGTTTTGTTTTTCTCAAAAGGGGAAAGGGCTCAGGTAGATAAAGAATGATGGCAGCAGCTTGAGTGTTACAAGGGAAATGCCCCTAGATCTATTGCTTGACTCGTTTTATTCCTCTTATGTTTATGATTTTCATAGAACACGGAATAGTTTGGGTTGGAAGGCACCTTTAAACGTCATCTTGTCCCAAATTCCTGCCATAAGCAGACACATGTTCAAGTAGACCACATAGCTCAGTTTCCATAATTGCATATTTTATTCCACTGATGCATTTTATTTGGAACAGGCTGAATATTTAATATTTTAATGTCTCGCTTACTTGTCAAAGAAGTGAGAACTGGTGAACTTTCTGTTCTACAGTAATTTTTGTGACTGAAAGGGTCAAAAGTAACAGTGAGACATGCTCTGCTGCCATGGCTTTGGTAGCGTGACCTCCATCCTTGCAATTTATGAGGTGGTCCTGGATTATTGAACTGATCTTTCACAACTTCTGTGCTCCATCAGGAAAAAAACTGTAGCGGGATTCTGTGAAAGGAGTTATACTTGAATGTGCTAGGGCTATTTCTTTGAATGTCAGTCAAAGTGGGTTTTTTTGTTAGAAATTGCTGGGTTTGGTGGGAGTTCTCATTCTACCACTGTGTGATGAGTTTGGACATTATTTCCTATCTGTCAATGGAGAAGTTTAAGAGTAATTAATATAACAGTTTTGTCCCATGAAGTGCCTACTTCTCAGGCAGATAATTCTGTGAAAATTTGCACTGTAGTCTATGCAGACAAGTTCTATTGAGACAAAATGAAGCTGAAAATGAGCTTTGTGTGAAAGTTGAAATCATACTGTGAACAGGCAGCCCAGTGGGCTTTGTGAGAAGCTGCTTACCAAGTAGTCTGGATGCAATTTGGGTGCTCACAAATTTAAACTAATTCTTATTAATATTCACAATATTTTTTTGGTTTTTTCACATGCACTCTTCAAAATTTAGCTATTGTGTTTCCCCAGTATTAGGATTATTAATATAATTTTAAAGAAATAATGGTGTTAAAAGATTACACTGTATTTTCACAGGATATATTACATAAAAAGTCTACAGTCTTTTTGGCATTTCATCTTGCAAATATTTAGTTTAAAATACCTTGTATCTCCAGCCTGGGGAGATACTAAAATTCTAAATATCTAGGATGAAGAATTCTGTAAATAGTAAAAAGAGGCATAAAAAATTATGGATCAGGTTCTGGTATAATGGCTGTTCCTTACAAGGGGTCAGGAACTTAAAAGCATGATGAGAGAAAGAAAAAAAATTTGAGCTCCTGGGTTATAATTACTTATGATAATTATACGTATGACAAGTAACTTCTTGTCTCTATTTCTTAATCCGTCACAGTGATGTGTTTGTTTTTCTATTGGGTGCTCAGGATATAGGCTGAGATCAAAGATATTTAGGGGTCATGAAATTTCAAGGGGATGGATGTGACAGTAGCGGACCAAAAGGATCATCTGATATCTGATAACCTTCCACTATATTGGCCCTGTCTTACACTGAACGATAATTTTTTACATTATGAAATTACAAAATTCATGACAATGCATTGGTGATGGACTGAGTTGCTTTTGCATGTGGTTACAGAGTCACTGTTTTTGTCTGTGTTCAGAATTCCCCACTCCATCCTATGCACTTGCGTGATCATTATTCGGCTACATCAGCAATCATGTGTTCATGTAAAAGATGCAGATACATTTTTCTCTCCTCCTGTTGTTTTCTCAAATATTAATTTTTCATCACTGAAACTACCAGAAGACTTAAATATGAGGGTCTCTGCCTGCTCAGAGGGATTGTCTGTTAGAAACCTATGACAACATTTGCCAGCAACTGCATGTGTGTTTACACCAACAGCACCAATTTAATGCTGATTTTTATCTGCATTAAGAAATCTGTATTACTGGGGCCTTGATTGGTACTTAGATCCATGCTAAACTAACAGGGAGGGCCAGCTCTGGTGTTTCAGACATCAGTTTTTATACCAAAATATTTGAGGATTGCAGCAGGTCTCATATAATAATGCATGTAAGGGAAGGGGAGGGAAACAATTATGGATGCATAGTTCTAAATTCACCATGACCCATGTTTTAATAACACTAAGAGGCATCACATTTCAGGTCAAGTCATATCTCATTTCCCTGCCAGACATGGGCTCCTTGTTCTTGCAGGATTTGTGCAGCTGGGACAGCTGCAGTCTTTAAACAGAAGAGGGAGAGGTTAAGCTCTCACCCTTGTGCAAAGCAAGGAGGTCTTTTTTCTGCTGGGTTTTGGAAGTTGGAAGCAGATCTTGAGATCATGGGGAGAGTGGGGAGCTGCCACGCTGCTGAGCAAGATTAGGAGCAAGTTGTGACATCTGCTTCTGGTGCAGGTTTGGCTTGGTAACATGAAGGGGAGCTGAGGCAGGCACAGGGCTGGGTCTCTGCTGGTGCCAGGCTCCTGGGCATGGCCTCCTTGTCTCTCACAGGGGCCAGAGCCTCCGATCAGGAACAGCTCCAGCCCCAGGCTCAGCATCAACTGGAAAGGCAGGAGTCAACACTCCTGAGCCACCCCCAGCAGCATGCCTCCAGCAGTGGCTCTGCTCAGCTGCAGAAGCTGGTCTGAGCCCAGGTGCTTCCTCTGCCACCCTGAGTGTTGGTATGGGGTTGCCTAAAGTACAGAGTGCTGAAATTACACGTTCCTGCACACCTCCCACTTCAAAAATGAACCTCATAAAATAAAATGAGGCCACTCCTCATCAGCTCAAAACTTTGGAATATGGTTTGTCTAATATGTATTTGACATCAAAAATGCAAAACATCTGTACCTGGGATAGACCTATAAATGCCCTTGAGAATCAGTAGTCAGAAAGAGAGATTTTCAGAGTGTGATGCATGTCCTGCGGTAATGTCTACCTCAGAACGAGAATCCAGAAATGTTCAACAGCTGTTAGATGTAAACACTAACTTTACAGCTATCTGGAATTAGGTGTAAAGAGTCTCAACCCTCAGATGGTTCATGCTCAGCCTTGTTTCTTTCTGTCATATTGGTTCTACTGAGGGAGGGCAGAGCACTGTTAAAGGGCACTGGTTTTTCTTAGCATTGACTATCCTATTGCTCTGGATACAGTTTTACATATGGAAATAATTCTGAACATGCAATTGAACAGTTGAAATTTCTGAATAGACCTATTAAAAATCTGAAAAAGTCTGATTGTTAAACATCTGCAAACACTAAGAGGTGAAGGAAATGTTAACAGTACTGAAAGGGCTATGAAATTAGCCTGAGTTACCAATCAAATAAAAAAAATCTCTGCAGATTTATATAATAAGTAATATAAATAATAAACAGTGTTTTTATTTATTAAATATAATTATACATCCCTACATTTATGGGATCACTGTGCAGTGAGAGTATCCATCTTGTGTTGATCAGTATTTGAAGTTTTTGTTTTGGAAATGTCTTTCAAGCACAGTGTAATGTGCATAGTCTCATTCCTCAAAAGTTTTCTGAGTCCCATGATGGAAATATGTATGAGGAAGCAGTCATCTAAAGGACACAATTCTTGTGATCTTGCATATACCTGTCATGCTCCTGTGGATGTGGAAAAATTTCCCCTCCTGGAACCAGGGTTACTGTGGCTGTATGCCTGAAAGGGGCTTTTCCATCTGGGTGTGGGCATTCTTAATTCATTGAATATCCAACCAAGATTTCTGCTACTCCTTGTGAAAAGGTGGTCTGATTAGAAGAAGGAATGTTACTAATAAAACCCACAAAGCATACAGCTTTTGAAAAGCACTGCTGTGGCAGCAGTGATCATCAGCAGCATGCCCACGCACAGCCCCATAGCCCTCAGCTGAAGTGCCCTGCCCAGCCTGGAGGAGGTGAAGGAAGGAAGCAATTAGAGCATCTTTTCCATCGTGGAGACTGATTCTTCCTCAAGAATGAGGAAGAACTTCAGAGAGGTGGCCAAGAGCAGCAGGTCTGGGCAGCCTACCACGGGGGATCCCAGCACATCCCACAGCATCCCATGGCTGTAGCAAGCTGGGGCAGGGATTGGCGAGTGATTTTCACAGCCTGAAGCATCCTGACTACAACTGCAAAAAACTCACATGCACTCTTTAAGGATACCTGATCTCGACAGCTCAAGACAGACTTTCACACAACAACAGCTCTAGATGTACTATCAGGAGGGAACGATTTGGTCCCTGGTTACCATCTAGTTAAATTAGGACTTGGAGATGAAGAAAGGAGTGTCCTGCAACATCCTGGGAGTGATTTCATCTCAACAGAATGCTTCTCCAGGCTGGGAATGCAGGAATACCTTAGACAAGGCAAGGAAGCTATCTTTGCCAGGAAAGGCTGCTGAGCTAGTAGATGACATAGAAACACATGGAGGAATTATTACTGGGTGATTGCAGGAAAAATATGTGGATAGAGAGGAAGTTTTTTATGGGTTACATAGATGACACATGTTTTTTCAGGTTGGTGTGTAGAAATGGCTTTTTCAGCCATTGTAAAAGTAAATTGATTGTGCTAAAGATTTTTTTAAATCTTGTCTGATCTTTGCAGGATGGTTTGTGGAATAGTATGCAGTGCAGTTGCACTGAAATAGGTAATGGTACCAGCACACTGTGGCACAGTTTTCTTTGCTTCATCACAGTCTTGCACCCAGCATGTTAAAGACCACCTACTCATGAGAACAGATGGAAAACATTCCACATTTCATGTAAGAATCAGCAGCTGAGTATCTGTTTGGAGGACACCTGCTTATTGATGATGATACAGTTTTCATGTACTCAAACTGAATATGAATTTCAGGATCTCTGCATTATTCTTCTGTTAGTTTATCACTGCTTTGGAATAAATACCAGTCTAAAAGGAGCAACAGTCAAGTCTGAGAATGTGTCGATGGCTCCTGAAAGTTCAAGAGTAAGTTATTTTCTCTGGATCAGTGTTGTTGATGACTGATCTCTGTTTTGGGAAGGCAGCTACAATATTCTGCTGACTGTTCGAGCATCTATCTAAACCAAGCACCTAACACTAAAAAAAAGCTGAAAAGCATTGACCCAGCACACATTCGACTGTACTGTAGAATTGTCTGACTGGGGTAATAAGTGGAGGGATGAATGTTCATACTATTGATAGCACAAGCTGTAAAGATGTGGCTTAGTCTCTTAGAGTTTGGCATGAGTCTGTTAGATGAAGAGGCTTAAAGGCTGAAGAAAGAAAGCTACTGAGAGAAAAGCAGGTTAAAAAAAATAAAAAGAAAGGAGTAAAGAAGTAGAGTCACCCTCTGGTCTCATGGACTCTTGCCTCATCAAGGAGTCCTGCTATTTTAGAGCTCCATGGCCACTTGTGATGTGACAGGATGTATTATACAGCTAAACTAGTGGAGTAATTTACAGCAGTGCTCCTTGAGATGGATGCATGCCACACATACCTACATCTGAATATAAGCATGACTTTAAAGAGGGCTGAGACAGACCTGCAGAAGCACAAATGTTCCAGGAATGCAGACAGCCTGCATCACCAGAGTGCTCATGACAGAAAAATTTCTGTTTTCAAATTCTTACTCCTCAGCTGGGAGAAAGTGGGGATCATCCACATGACAGATGAATCCCTTACTTATACCAATGTAGTAACTTAGTATCAAGTATCATATCATGTTGTTCTTTTTTATGGAAAGTACAATAAAATCAGAAGAAGAGACTATGAGGTCTGTTCTACGTTGGGTGGAGCTGCTGTTTGGAGAATCCCAGTAAAACTTCATTTCCCTGGGACTTCAGAGAAACTAGCACTGTACACCCTACTCATGCACTGGCACCTCAGAATGCTGTACTGCATGCAGCTTTGCTACACACACATGAGCACAAGTTGGGAAGCACCAAATTGAAGACAACCTGACAATTTGCTGTGGTGGAAACCTCGTGACATAGCAGCAGTCTTTATTTTTGTTGTTAAAGATATCATAATAGGTGTTAAGTAAACAAAATAACAGAACCTCAGTCTTTTGTTTTATACATGTGTGACTGCTATTTCCTTTGTCTCTATAACTAGACCCCAATAGATCAGGTTATAGTTGTTACACTTGCTATTTAAATAATTTTCTTTTGTCTAAGATGTTACTGGAATTAATTAAAATAGCAAATCCTGCAGGGAGCAGAAGAACTAGCTAGGCCTGATCACCGGGTGAATTTACTCTCCTGATTGTCGTTGCTGCCGCCACCAGCAGGTGCCAGGACTGTCAAGATGACTGACGCCTGACTCCTGCCTTTTCCTTGGGAAACTGGCTGGTGGCATCTGCCTCTCCCCTACTACAAGCACAGATCCTGATTTCTGTAGCTTCTGTTAAGCCACTGTGGTTTTTTTGGTTTTTTGGGGGGTTTTGGGGGTTTTTTTTATAAAATTTCTGTAAATCCTTCTGTGAATCCTGTGAATCCATCTCTGAGAATCGGTTTCCCCATGCCAGGTAGGGAAAATCTGGCCAACGAGTTAGAAAATCATTGCATGGGAACCAGGAAGAAGGTGATGAGATGGCGGAAACCATCTAATATTCCTTAAAAAAAAAACCCAATCCAAGTTTTCTCCTGTCTAAGAATCACAAATTGCTTTGCAAATAATGAATTCATTGATTTCCTCTCAAGCAATGCCACTTGTCAGAGGAAGTGTTGCTGGAGCTCATCCAGGAGCTGGCAGCACCTTGTGCAATCTCTGAAGATAAATGCCTACTAGAATTTCCCCCATGTTTATACAGATCCTAAGGAACAATGAGTTTCTGCCTTCTAGGGCATATGCTGAGGTGCCTAAGCTCATTCCTGACCTGTGAGTGTGGTGATCCACCTTTACTAATTACCCAGCTGAGAAGAGGGGTAAATTAACAGGGTGTAGAACTGTATTAACATGGTTATACTGCTTCTAAAATCTGAACTAGTGTCTTTGCATGGGGTAGCTCTGAGGACATGTCCTTCCACCAGTTGTCTGCACATTTTGCAGCTTCTTGAGAACAATTTAAATAGAGGGTAAATAGATTTTGTGGGTTGAATTTCATGAAGAAGCACTAAAAAAAGAAAAAAAGCCATAGAATTCCTGAGACACGTATAAGAGGAGTGGAAACAGCAATGGTTTTTAAGAGCTCTGTAAAAAGATTTTAACATAACATGATATGTTAGAGGAGAGAATAGAGGATTCTAATCATATATTGGAAAAGCAATTTGTTGTGATGAGAGAGGCATAATTATCTTTCCATCTGTAAATAAAACCCTTTTGCTCTGTTCTCTTGAGAAAAAAATTGGTTTAAGTGAGGTTCTTCCAGCTTCTGTCTTAACATCTATTTTGTCTTCTTGTTTATAATTGTTATAGGAAGTCTCTGAAGTGCTATAGAAGTAGAAGGATGCTCCTAAATTAGAGGAAACCTGTTGATAAAAGTAGCAATTGTCAAAAAGAATGATTTGTGGGGCTCTGCTGTAAGCACTTATGCTGGTGGAAATTTTTCTAGGAGTGTGAGGAAATAACCATGTGTCACAGCCACAGGAAATGCTGATTTACTTTTTGGCTTGGTCAAAATAGCCTTTGCAGGTAGCTCTGAGCCAGAGACAGGTTTATGGAATGAGCCAGCAGGAAATTGTCTTCCTTAGAAGAAGGAGCTCACATTTATCTTCTAATAATAAATAGGAAGAGGTCCCTGCAGCCACAAAACCTGGAGAGACTTGCTTTATAGAAGATTAAGGCTGAGATATTGGAAGGGAGCAAAGGAAGTTAAGCACTTTCAATCTTCAGGGTTTTTTTGGAGGAAGGTAGTATGCTTTATTTTTCTCCAAGGGCAACCTATACCTAAATCTTTAGATCGTAAGTCCTCTGGAAACAATTTTCAGCCATTGGCTTATCTCATAGTTGTGATTTGCAAAAGCTCACATTACTGTTACCATTTTTTCCATACAATTGTAAATTGCAGGAAATCTATGTTTTTGAAGCAGAAGGCAAAAACACTTTTTAAAAGTGGTCCTTCAGGTTTATCCCATGGGAGTCCACAACAACAGATATTCTCCACAGCACTTTTTTGCAAAGCCATGGGTTGTTACTAGGGGGATTGACTGTAACTCTGACTGAGACTGATGGCATTTTGACAACTTCATCATGGTTCTCACCAGTGCATTTAATCTGTTCAAGAGACTTACTGTAGTTATGTTGTGGACTAGACTCGGCAATTTCAGAGTGAAAGGTTTTGCAAGTATCTCACAGGCTGCAAATTGTCAGGGATTTTTTCGTATATTTTCTGCTCTGATGAGCCATCTGGAGTCTCAGAGTAACAAAGGAAAAAGGCAGTGAATTATATAAAATGTTAAGACATTCTTAACAACAGGAACTTCATCTGCAAAATAGTGAGATAATTGACCCAAGTTTAACTAACTGTGTTTGTGCTTTGTGGCACCCAGTTAGTTTGCACATTTGAGTTTTTTTGCCAACAAAGGCTTATTCCCCTTTTTACTGTTCCTCTCTAGATAGAATCCTCTCCTTGCTACCTGTTGACTGTAAGGGTCATCCGGATGAGAAATCTCCAGCGAGTGGATGCCTGTAAGTATCTCCATTCTTACTGGTAACTCAGGAAACAGGATAATTTTATCTTTTATAATTTTGTAACAACCTTTTCTTAGTGTTGATGAAATAACCCAGTGTTTATATACACCAGGTATAAACCAGGTCACTCCTTGCTGCTGTTTCATTCTTTTCCCTGTGCTTTCTGACTGTTTTCAAGACTCAAATGTGTTTCTGGGGATAAGTGCTTTCTATCAAAGAAAGGAGAGTTTCTGACAGAGGTAGATGAAGGACTCCACTCCATGTTTTCAAAAACAAGGGGTAATTCTGCTGATGGGTTTGTAGCACCTTGGGAAATGGAGGTGGGAGGAGCAAACCCTTTCAACATCCTCAGTCTTGGTTCTGACAAAGAATTGAACAGGAAAAAGCTTTTTACAATCATTACCACCAGGCTAATGCCATCATTAATTACCCTGAAAGGACTGTTAAAAAAAAAAAAAAAAAAAAAAAAAGTGCTGAAGGCTGGATGCTTGGTCCCTTCTAAGGCTTCTGCAGCAGTCTTGCAGTTGTGCAAGAGTGTGAGTCACATGGCAGGAAAGTGGTGAGAAGGGAGTAAGGTGGAAAGGAAAATACCACTGTTTAATGAAAGGACATGGACTATCCATATGTGTGCTGAGGAGAGGTGTTTCACACAAAATAGACAAGTGAACAGTTTGTTTTGTTTGACTAAATAGAGCTACGTGACCACCTGTGAAAGGATGCTGAAACTAGTTTGAGAGTGAGCGGGGAAAGGAAATTATGTAACCCTCTTGAGATTCTCTTGTTTCTCCTGTTTTGCTGTGAGCAGCAGTGACTGGCTCTGTAATGTCTTGCCCATAAAGAGGCAAGAAAGATTTTCTGAGAGACAAAGATCTGGATTTACCATTCCTGTCTTACCTTGTGGATGTCACGTGTTTTACTGGAAGGTGTATCAGAGGACTTCCCTGTGTCAGAGCTCTGAGTGAGGGAGACAACAGCTGTATCCCGGGTCATGTTGCTGGGTTACATGCTCTTCACCTCCCTTCTGGTCTATGGCTGGGGCACGTGTGTGGTGGTGCAAGAACACAAAAAGGTCCCATCAGGGGCTCATCTCAGATCTTGTGCGTGTCAGGCAACAAGGCAAATAATGAGGTTGTAGAAAGAGATTGTGCAAGCAGAACTGAGGCAACATTTTGCATTAAATACACAGCTGACTAGTTTGGCTGCATCTACTCATGTAATTAAGGATTTCTTGATATGCTTTGTATCTCAAAGTACAGTTAAGATACAGGGATGATGAATCACATCATTCCAGCATAAACTACTTGGCAGCCAAACGGCCATCAGTCATTGATCTCGAATGATAAAGCCTAAATCATATGGTAGTTACAAAAATCACTTTTAATGCATTTTAAAATAAGTACTATTACTTCTAGATTCTCCAAATATATTCAAATACATATTTTTGCAGTTTCAGAATTCTTCAAAACATTATTGTCTGCATGAAATTTCCCAGATTAGCAAAAATAAATAAAACCCCTTGAGGAAACAGAATAACAACTGAAGCAACTTTTACATCCAGAGGTACTGAATAGGCTACAGTCCTTGAGAGTGAAAGTGAAATTACTGGGGAGGACACGGGAGCTCTCGCTACAAAAAGGAAGAGGCAAAGAAGGTGAATGAGGAGTCATTTTTCACAAGGACGTTAAGAAACAAGAGTGGTGGGAAGGTAGAATTAAAGCAGATGATGTCTCTCTAGACAAGTACAGTGAAATTGCTGCCAGAATCTCATTTTTAAAGCCAAACTAAGACATAAAATGTGAAATAGAGCAGGAGAGGAAGAAGGCTAGGGCCTACTCGATATTTTCCAAACAAACTTTTCCATCAGAGGATTATTTTTTTTTTACTCAGTAGGAATATGTTGATTTCTCCACAACTTTTTTTAGAAAAAAAGTTGGCAGCATTAAACTTTGTTGTTGTTGTTTCTACATGATAATGTTAAAAAGTAGAAACCAAATAATTAAGGTGTCTATTGACCTATCACAATGTATATATAATTTTTCAAGCAGTCTGGATTTTTTTCCCTCTCACTTGGACAGAAAAGCAGCAAGGCTTCTTGAACACTTTCAACAGCATAAAATGCAGCCTCCAACCAGTTTGAGACAGTCAGTAGCTGTAGGGTGAACATGGAGCAAAACCTGGTGGAGAAGGAAAGAAACAAAGAGAAAAAGGTCCTGTTATAGACAGGCAAGATTTTGCTTTTCCCCACAGGTCAGTATACAAGCTCCTGTTCCCTGCTCTGCTTGCAGAGTCCTTATCTGCTGCTGAAGGATTATCTCCATTTACTGCTGCCATCACTTGTCTCTCTCAAAAGTCCCAGGACATCCATTCTCAAAACTAGTTACCTTTTTCATTTCATAGTAGCTGATCATTTTATTGTTGAAAACTGCATCAGAGAGGTTTTCAAGATGCTAAAGTACATTACATAACCTCCAAGAAGAAACACAGTTGCCTTTTTTGTCTGTACCTGTTTGAGATATACTTCAATTTAGTTGCCTGTGACAAAGGGTAAGGGTTCACTAACTTTCTCCTGGTGCCTTTGGGAGAGAGACTTGATCCCTCTCTTTCTGTACATGGCAATTAGTTAAATTCAAATGTCTAATTCAATGAGTTCCTTCTGGAGTAAGCCTCTGCCATCTCATACAGCAGGTGTAGTTCCGCAGCTCCTTTCACAAACCCTCACAGAAAAGATCCCTGAGGGCAAGGCAGAGCTTTTGAAGAGTTTTTGCAGTTGTTCTCAAAGAGTGAGAGTTGTTCTCAAAAAGCAGCTCAGGGTTAGTGTGTGTGTGCATTTGTGTGTGCATGCATGCACACATGAGCACAGGAAAGCTTGTTGGTTGAGAAACTGAAGTGGATGACTAGAAGAGAAAGTTCTCAACCTTCTTTTTTTATACACAATATCACTGTTGTCTGTAATTTTCTTGGGACCCGTCATGCAAGGAAGAACAGAAACCACCTCCTCTTCTAGGTCATCTTATGGTCTGTACTTTCTCCCTCTCAGAAGGGAATCTTGAAGTTACATTGCTTTAGACTTTTCTACCTTTATATGTTTGGTTTTGGTACCAGTAGCTGTGGTAACCTTTCCACTGTCCTGCAGCACTGCTGCCTTTGCCGGTTTAGCAATTGTTTAGGAATTAGCAATTGTTTTGCCTCTCCCCTCCCCAGTAAGCCAGGCTGATTGCTACGTGTCCTTGTGGCTGCCGACTGCGACGTGTGAAAGGTCACGCACTAAAACTGTGAGAAACTCTGACAATCCAGTGTGGAACGAAACCTTCTACTTCAGAATCCAGAGTCAGGTCAAGGTAAGGAGCCAGAGTTATCTGCTTGAAGTAGTCTGAAGATTTCGTGTATATATCTACTGAACTGTGCCCAGGAATTGTTTAAGAGATGCCACAAAATCAAGAGCTGCTCAAACCATTTAAGAGCAGAGATGACAGAGTTCCTGTGTCTGTCCAGTGATGCTACATAGGAGGGCTAGAAAGCAAGGTCAGTTTTGAAGTTTTAGGGAAATGAGAGACTCTTATGAGTCAGTGTAAGAAGGATACAGAATCTGGGAGTTACCCAAGCTATTGTATAGCTATAGCCGATGTATTTTGTTACAGCAATTAAAATGAACTAGGCAAGAATGAATAAGCAGTTCAAGTATGTTTTTCCTAAGCAGGATGATACTTAATTTCTCAACTTTTACTCTCAAGCACATTCTCAGCAATACTTTTTGCCTGGAGCTAATGATGTCCAGTGTGAAAAGCTATAACAAATTTTTCTCCCTCTTTTTCCAGAATGTGCTGGAGCTCACAGCATATGATGAGGATTTTGCTACTCCAGATGATCATCTCCTCTGTGCACTCTTTGATACTGCTAAACTTCCACTTGATAGAACAGTGATCCTGTCTTTCAAGTCTGGCCCAAATGTAAGAGCAACTAAAGTAACTGAGAAACCGGCAGAGAGATACAGTTCCAAAATCTTTGGAACTGTACAGAGAGAATAGTTCCAAAATCTTTCTGAACCTGCCATGGATTACTTACCCTTATAATGAGTACATGAATTGCCATTCAAATTATAAGCACAAAAATATGGTAAAAAAAATAGTCAGAATTTGAGAGTCTGAACTCTTCTTTTATACTTCATAAATTATTAAAGATCATAGGACTGAAACAGTGCATTGAGTAGGGGAGGGATCTAATAGTGAGCTACCTCTGAACAACACCAAGGCCATACTGCGGATACAGGGTGAATGATGTATATATTTTTTTTCTCCATGTAATTAATAATCTGAGTAATCCCATGATTTATAACTCCCTGCCCCTTTGCTTGTGTCTACTTTCACCCAAAACGAAAGATGAGGTTGTCTCTGTGTGTATCCCCTTATGAATGGATGATGATTCACTCTATTTCTCAGTTTCCCGTCTATAAAATAGGAAAAATAGTGATTACCTTTGAGATCTAAGGAGGAGATCAGCAAAATATTATTGCAACCAATAATTTCAATATTGCCTATCAAGGACTTGAGTTTAGACTAGGGACAAAGCATTCTGTAGCTGCTTCATTTAATATCTTGTTCTTGCTTTCAGGCCAAGGAGGAACTGGAGGTTGAATTCAAACTGGAGATTGCGTAAGTGATACAGAGATTTTTTTTAAAACCGCAAAAATCATTACTGATAGAAAAATGCCCCAGTATTAGAAGTCATGCTTTGGGTATTTCTGTAAATAAGTGCCAGCCTTCTCCTACATTATTGCTGCAATCCTTGACCCCTGACTGATTAACTTGTTCTGTAGCTTAGCTGCTCTCAACAATGCACCTACCAGTTACCCAGAAAACTGTGTGGATGCCCCATCCCTGGAACTGTTCAAGGTCATGCTGGATGGAGCTTTGAGCAACCTGGTCTAGTGGAAGGTGTTCCTGCCCATGGCAGAGGATTGGAACTAGATGACCTTTGAGATCCCTTCCAGCCCAAACTAGTCTATGGTTCTATGATTTATCTAGCTGGGGACATTTCAGAAGGCTTTCTGAGTGTATGAGCATTCCTGCCTATCAATTTTTCCTTGCCTGTTTCAGGCTATGTATTGGACACAATTTTAGTGTTGAAACATACTACCTAGGTTTTAAGTGTATCTCCTGTTCTTCAGTTTTCCCTTGCAGCACTCTTTGAATCTTAGTGATTGTGGGGGTTTTTCTGCCTAACACAATCACAATGGGTTGGGAACTCTTGTAAGGATGTAAGGCTCCTTCTCCAGCATGGTCAGCCTGCCACCCATGAATCACCATTTTTGTCTTTGTGTTGCCACAAGGTAACTAAGGCATGGCAGAAATAAAGTGACTAGTCTAAGGCCAGCTCTCCTACTTCTGGGGAGCCAAGGCCAGAAGTCAAGTCTCTCCACACCAACTCCTGATTTCACCTGAATGATCTGGAAAGCTTTTGGTTTATTCATCCCCATTTAATTGATACTGGCTGCCCTGTGCCACTTTGAAACAGGCTCCCCAGGGAAGTGGTCACAACACCAAACTTTTCCGAGTTCAGGAAGCATTTGGACAATACATTTGGGCACATGGTGTGACTCTTGGGGTTGCCCTGTGCAGGGCCAGGAGCTGGACTCGGTGGTCCTCCTGGGTCCCTTGCAAGTCAGAATATTTGCATGCCAGCCAATACATATAACTGTCTCCCCAACAAGGACATACTGGTGTATCAGCTGAAATACATTTATTTCAGTGTTACATTGAGAAGAACTTGACTGCTTAAGAGGAGACTCCATTTTAGATGATCATGAGATTGCCCTGTAAAAAAATAACCAAGATACACCTTGCTCAGCTTTGCTACAGAGATGAGTCTCCTCAGAGCAGTGCTTAGTCCATGCAAGCAAAAAAAGGAGCTTGCTATGTACTTGTTGGGGTCTCTCAGACTTTTAAGGGGAAAGAAAGGGCAACGTCCTGGGTGAAGATGAGAGGTATTAGTTTAACCTTTAAAAACTATGTTTTTCATTTTGTTTCCCAGACCCGGTCCTCATGAAATGATTGCTAGTAATGGAGTGCTGGTGGTATGTGTCTTTCCCAAGATGTTTTCTTTAAATGGTTCTTTAATGTAAAGGGAAAGGGAGGGTGGAGGTTAAAGAAACCAGTAGGCTAGGTATTTTTCTTTCTTTTCTCTTTCCTGTTTAGATACATTCAGAATGGTATGTTTTATATTTACCTGTTCATTGAAGATATCCCATTTGTCCTATATTTTCCTATTTCTCATTTTTCCTATACTTCACCATACCACACACACACAGAATTTTTCTCTGGTACTAGTACTTCAAAGAAATGCACTGCTGTCTATCAGAACACGATGATAAAAAAGCTGTGAAGTCACTTATTGATAATCTACCCTGCCCTTTCCTTCCCATGGAAATGACCCATGCACTATGGGTAAGTTCTGCATGAAATACTGACTTGTCAAAAATACAGTATGTTGAAGAAGAGTGAGCACCATAAAAAAGAAAAATCAACCCCCAAAATGCTAATAGCAATGCTTCTTCAGAAAACCCTTCCTACTACTGACTCTTGATCTCTCAGAGACATAACTTTATTTATTTCCTCATTTGACCCCTTGTATTTATGCTGCTGTCTTGAAAATGGTCCTGATTTTCTTCATTTGTATATTCCTCTCACTGTGCTCAATCTTAAGTCATCGTCACACATCCAATTCCTACAACTCCCTCCAAAGCCTTTCCTTTTTCTTTAGTCAGCAGCTAGTGAGAAAAAGCCCAGAGAGGCCAGGGAATTCAGAACTCCAGGTTACTCCAAGCTGAGAGGTCCACAACTCCCCACAATGAGGATGTGATGTGTTGATCATTCTCACAAAATCCTGCAATCTGTCTTTTACAGTGTAGGGAACTTTGCTGCTTGGAAGTCGAAGTGGCAGAGAAGACGAAGCAAAAATCAAGTAAGGTTATTACTTTGTTATCTATTCACCAGTAGTTTGCATGCTTACATATTAGAAGATGCCCCTTTAATATAATGTGTTAGTGAAATGAATAGTGCTTACAGTATTCAGTGAAGTTAATGTCAAGTAGCTGCATTAGTTGTTAGAGACTCCAATGACCTCATCTAGGTATGTGTTAATAATGCCTATTAAATGCACAATAAAGTTGAAATCCCAGTTCTGTATCACAGCAGGAATTTTCAGAGTCCCATCTCTATCAGAGGAGCATCCACTTTGCTCCTTTCCCTTTAGTTCCAGCACTTTGCACTGGGGAAAGCTGTGCCACCTGCACCCCATATTTAATCAAGCTAGCACATTTTTCTGGTTAATCATATTAACATTAACATGATCTTTGTTTTGCTCCTTTAGAGAAAGAGCTTTCCCTGACTGTGAAGGGCTCCTTTGAGGGGACACAGGATGTTGTGCTGGGCCCCAATGGTGTCATCAGCCCATCATGTCCCACTGAGTTCCACTACATCAAGTATGCAGAGCCAACTCTGGATGTCATGCTGCCAAAGAAGAGGCGCTACCACCCGGTATGTTGGAGTGGCCTCAGTGATAGAGGGACTGTGAGTCGCTCTCAAGAAAGTGGGAGGAGGGAGAGAGGGTAAACCTGTTCCTGGTTTTGTCCTAAAGCATGTTGTTTTCCCAGTGGTCCTGTAGGTACAGTACAGAGACAGGCTCCCCAGTTGTGATGCTGAACTCGCTGCCCATGGGAAGGAAAACAACCATTGCAGAGGTAAGCATCACTTCCAGGGGCTGGTGATAAAGGGCTACTCAAATAGAAACCGTTCCTCATAATGTTGTCCCAGACGGCCACTACAATAGTCAGAAATATTCTGATTTTCTATTAGACTTTGAGAAAACAAGAGCATTGTTTCTCCGGATGTTTTCTCCACAGAGGCAGGTTGTCCCTGTATTAATCTCCATTAATATCCACGTGCCAGTGGAGACAGAGACCTACAAGGATGTATGAAAATATCATGCTTCCTTCAGAATATCTCTCCCTGTTTACGCAATGACTCCCCCTTTGCTTAGGGCGCAAACTGAAAGTTGCTCCTTGGGCACAAAATAGGAAGAAATCAATAAACCTGTCCTTAGTCAACCATGTATTTAAGAGGACAGTATATTGAAATATGCTGAAAATATTAGTCATAAAGGATGCATTTTAAATAATACAATGAGAATATTGATTTAAAAGAACCATCCTCTCAGAGCAAAGCACATTTTGTCACTTAAAATGAAGACTGAGATAGTGATTATTAAGAGAGGACAAAGTGTGAGCAGAAGCAAACGCTGACTTTGCAGTCTTTTAACTGTGAGACTATGGCCAGGATGTCAAAGATGTGCTGTGTAGTAGAGCATAAAGAATGGAAAACACCCAAAAAATGGTAATTCAGCATGCTGCAGAAAGCTTATGAGTAGTACAGGAAATGGGACCTGCTTCCTGAGTCTCAGAAACCTCTTATACCAGGATGCTTAATGGTTTCTGCAGCCTGGAGTGATTTAGGATCTGTAGATAGGGATGTTCCACCAATGGTAAGTGGATGCTTTTGGAATTATATGCCATGATCTCAGATATTTAAGTCTGTGATTGCCAGACCTTGCTGGGATATATGTCAAGCTCTGACCCCAAGACAGAAACATAATATAGAAAATTTAAAATTAAAATCCTGCGCATTCTTGTTTTCCAGGAGAAAAGATTTGACTTGAATGTGACAGCAAAAGCTTGGTAAGAAGTTTTCTTCTGTTCATTATTGCTTGGTTCTTGTTTTAGCTGCATGGAAATGACACAAGCAAGCATTCTCAATCTGAAAACTAGAATTGCTTATAATAAAACATAAAATACATGCACAATATATAATACATAATTAGCCTTAGGAACATTTGGCTTTAATAAGATGATAAAACATTCAAATAAACATATGTCTATTTCAGCATTATCCCTTTCCTTCTGACCACAGAATATTTTCTTTGGTCAAAATCAGTCTCTAAAATTCACAAAAAAACCTAGCTGATAACAACAACAAAAAAGAAAATTCAGATGTAAGCATTTAATTTATTCAGGAATTGAGAATTATTTTTGTTTTACTGTCAATATTCAATGGTGATGAACCTTGTATTCTATTAAGTCCAGTTATACTATATATTGAGTAGAAACTAAGACAAATTAACTTGTGGTTTGACATCTGTTGACTGGCTCATTAATATTCTTCACTAAACTAATATTCTTCAGGTTATCCGTAGCTATATGGAACACACAGAACTGGGCAAACTGGTATTTTTGAGTGTGTCTGACTAAGAAATAAAAGGAAAAAATAATTCAGTTCCCATTGTGTGCCCTCATTTACAAATAAAGTTATAATAATTTCTCTGATTTTATCCAAATCTGGTGGTGGAGAAAGCTAATAATTACATTTTTTAACTAGTTTCATAGAAATTATGGACCCAGTAGAAGAGAGACAGATTCTGTCGCTGGAAGAAAAAGCAAAGCCCTGGCATTTTACAATACCTATCCAGGCAGCTCTGACCTGATCATGACCATCTCTTGCCTATTGATGTCTCGTAGGAGCAGGGCAGGAAGAGCCAGGAGGGAGATTAGTGAGCAGAAGTGCACAAATGCCCAGGAAAATAAACTACAATTGTGGGGCCTTAATCAGTTTTCAAAATAGACACCAGTGAAATAGACACCACCACTTCTCTGGGAGAAGATGAGACTTATAATTGAGTCAAGGTTGATGTGGAACAGAACTTGAGCGCTGTCCCCTGAAGCAGCCTGTGCAAGTGTAGACACCACAGGGTGGCAGGGGTGGAATCCTGCCCGGTGACCCATCTCTGCCCATCCCGGGGCTGGATGTCACCAAGCCATGTTCCGTGCCACCCTCCCCGGCGGTGCTCGCCGCTAGAGGGGGATGCCTTCCCACTCCCGTTGGTCAAAAGAAGAATTTCAGTTCACCTTGGAAATGCCAATGAAGATTGGGTGTTATTTTAGATTTCGAATGAGAAAATAACATGTGAAATGGGAATCAATACTTTCACTTTTGACCATTTGCATGGATTTTCTGAACTTTTCAGTCTTTTAGTTGTAGACTATTTATTTAAATTTTTAAAATTTGTAACTACTGTACATTGTTTCTTCCAATTAGCAATAATTTGGCATAATGCCACTAGTTAGTCTTACTAATTGATATAATTTTCTTACTTTAAAAAATATTAAAATTATTCTCTCTTGCTCTTGTCATGTTGCATCATCCTGTTTGAATGGAAGAGTGCTGTAGATTATCTTTGATCAAAGTCTTAAGATTGATATGGGTATGTTAATATTTAATGTATGTGTCTGTTTTTATCTTAGTAATTGTTCCTGCCACCAAGATCTGGATATGCGCTTTGGGTTCAACTTATGTTCTGAAGAGATGGCGTTCCTGGGGAAAAGGAAGAGATATGTAGCAAGTGCTCTCAAAAATGTTTTTCACCTACCACATGATCTGCAGGATCGAGAAGTATGTGTGTGCTGATGGGATAGAACTTGAATCTCTAGTGCTTTCAAGTACTCCTGTAAATGAGTGGTCAGCAAAACAGGCCACACAAATCTGTTGTGCAGGTACCAGTTGGTCCATGTGTCTTAAGTACATTTTCTTCTGCTGCCAAGGTTTGTTATTTAAAACACTAGTTGCAGTCATTACCCTTCATTACTATGAATTTGGAATTTGTCATAGTTGAGATGTTTCCAGCTGATGATTCCTGCCATGCTGAGCTGTAACTGGCTTGGTTCAGAAATACTGAATACATTACACAGCAAAGACTTTTTTCCCCCTTATTTCAATTTCTCTACATTGTGAGAAATTAGGACAAACATCTTTGAGTGCTTCTTATATCTTTGGTTTCTTGCAGTTTTGAAATTCCTTAAAATAGATAAAAGTAATTTTAAAATAACTTCAAGATACTGAAAAATAACAGTATTTCTGAGGGTAGCTTAACAACAGTGGCTGTGAACTAAGTGTATTTCTTCATGGGATTGCATGCAGATTTTCATACAGAAGTAGTCAGTGTGTGTAATAAAAAGAGTGGAGGAGTGAGAGGTGCACAGAGAATACATTGTTGCTTCCACAGAAGGTTTCTTCTTGTTCATCTGTGCCTGTATTTGCCCTAGAGATGGGCAGTAATCCAAGTTTGAGTTAATCTCTGAACCCATGTTTATTCAAAGGGAAATAAAGGGTATTAGCAGTTGTTGCTTCATTTTGGAATCTTTCCTTCTGAAAAGGGAGCTGGGCTGGCTGTGGTGGCCAGACCCCACTGCAGTGTGGGATGCAATGTTGGATGCTGTCAGTGAGAATGTCCCATCCTCCTCTGTCCAACAGGTCCCCGTGGTGGCTATCATCACGACAGGAGGAGGACTGAAGTCAATGACAGGATTGTATGGCAGCCTCATGGGACTGAAGAAGTTAAATCTCCTGGACTGTATAACATACATCAGCGGGCTGTCTGGCACCACATGGTAAGCCAGCGCGAGCAGGAGGCCTGACCAGGCCTTTTGAGGGTCACACTGCATCAGAGAGTAGCTTCTAAAAGCAGACAAGATCAGGAGATTTTCTTCAAGCATCATATAAACCAGTTTCTCACTAACAAGCCATTAAATATTAGCTTGATTTGGTGCATGCTTTTTCTACGAGCAGTTCTTCATTGTTCTTATTAACTCCACATGTGCAGCAGTTAAATGTGCATATGACAATTACACTCATCAAGATGCTTTCTAGGTAAGTAGATGCTGTGGATGCCCATAGCATCATGCCTCTTCCTTTCTCCACTGAATCCCAGCTATTGTGCTCCCATTAACTTCTGAGACTGGCTCTGATTTATAACTGGAAAAAACTGCTGGACAGCGCAGTTACCGCTGCATCCTGCCAGTTTTGTGTTTCCCTGCTCATAGGACCTACTGCTGCCTAATGGCTGATTGTCCCATGCAGAGGAGGTTGGTAACATAGAGGATGATGTTAAAATAAATAACAATGGTATCATAAGATTAAGTGAATCAAGCCAAGAGAGAGCAGCTAATATGAATGAGTTTAAGGTTACGAAAAACAAGCAAAGAAAATTTATTGTAGTTTTCTGCCTAATTTGTGGTTCACAAATGTACCTATGTCCATTCCTGGCAGTTTTATCCCTTAACCTTCTTCCAGTTCTGCTTTAAAAAAAAAGGTCAAGAAGATAAAAACCCTACCTCATTCTTCAGGGCCATTTTTAAAAACAGTCATAGAAAACTCTGGAGTGTTTATTCTGCTGGATGGAGCAGCTAAACCAGAGTATGTGTGAGCAGAAGGGAATCTCTAAATGTAAACCTCTGTTCTGAAAGCACAAAATTTCCAGTCTTTTTTTGCTCCTTTTGACTTTTGCTATTTGTATTGTCCTTCTCCAGGACCATGGCCAACTTATACAGAGATGCCTACTGGTCACAGAAGGACCTGGACTCACATATCGGTGAAGCCCAAAAACAAGCAACAAAATGCAAGATGGGCTGTTTCTCTATGGATCGCATGAAGTATTACAACAAGCAGCTTTGCCAGCGGAAAGAAGAAGGATACAGGACATCATTTATAGATCTTTGGGGTCTCATGATTGAGTACTTACTAAATGATGGGGTATGATGTACATTCCATTTCTTAGAGAACCATCTGTTTTTCCCTTAGTCGATGGAGAGGAAACTGTCCATCATTTCAGAGGCTATGGAAAAAAAAGCTGAGATGAATTCTCTGTGTTAACAAAAAAGTCATTTTTAAAACTCCTTTAATAGTTTGCCTAGAAAGAAATGCATCCTCTCTGCTAATAAATTCAGTTGTGGATGCAACCATTTGAACTCTGGCTGGTATTTAAATGAAAGTGAAAGCAATCTTGGGAAGTGCATTTGAGATGCAAATTACTCATGCAAAAAGGGTTCAAAATACAAAGCAGAGTAATCTAAACAATGTGAAAACTATCTCAAGCAACCCTGACACAACTAGAATGTTCAGCAAATTGCATCCACTGGCAGGTAACTTGATATGCAAATACACTGGAGGCAAGTACATATTTTGCTTTTCCTCAGAAGCACTACTGACATGGTTTAAGTGATACTTAATTTTGTAAGTAATTTCAAATTGGCTTTTCTGTTACTTGAAGGGGTTTCTGCCCCTACAGTACAGCAGACCACTTCTTTTTCTTCCCTTCTGGATCACAGTTCAATGGTGTGTGTTTTGGCACTTGGAAAGTGGAAAAGGGTGAGTGGTTGAGGATTGAACAGAAGTATCCTCCATTGGGGGCAGAAATACTACAGTCATTAAATCATTCATTTGGGTTTATTTTTATGTAAGTACATATATAACATTATATATATATAAACAGAACATAAAAGCATAGAGAGGAATACTAGGTATTAAACAAAAGTGTGAGTTAAATAGATGCCTCTCTTTTAATCTCAGCTAGATGAGGTCCCTCTCACAATTTAACCAAGCATTTTTTCCTTTGAGCTGTGCTGACTATTTCTGTGTAGCCATTAACCTCTCCCTAATCTTGCAGAACTAGCTACTCTTAATTTTTTCAGTAGTTCATGAGATTTCGTATTTTTTATAAACCTCTTCAATGGGAATATGCTTTTTAGAAAAGAAGCTGGGTGGGGTGCAAAAAATTTGCTGCTGAATTTTAGTCCCTTTGCAAGGCTGGGCTGTGATAGCTGTTGTGTGGTAGGAAAAGAAGTTAAGTATCAACACACTCAAGGGCTTCCTTCATGTTCAGGAGAACAAGGATGGCTCACTGCGCTCCTCAGCCTAAGGAGCAGTCCACCTCTCCTTCTACTTGTCAGGACAGTACTTCCTAGGACATATAGACGTGCAGGAATAGTTGTCTTCCTCCTCATCTTTTTGTGAATCCATTCACAAAGCAGGCTGGTCTGTGGTGGTTGGTGGGGTACCTGCAGTGCTCTGTGTGCTGGAGCTGCCACCACAGGTCTTTTCTTTTTTTCAAAACCAGAAAGACCCCCACAAGCTTTCAGAGCAGCAAGAAGCACTGTGTGATGGCCAGAACCCACTGCCCATCTATGTATCAGTCTGTGTCCGGGACAGTTACAGCACCAATGATTTTAAAGGTAAGAATGTTGTTTTGGATCCTCTGAGGCTAAAATTGGCAGCTGAATTCCTGTCATCACTCTTCTCTTGGTAGCACTTGGAGAAAATAATCCTGATGTGTTAGTTCATTTTTGGAGAAATAACCATCACCTCCATGCCTTCCAATTTTAATACAAGTGTTCTGAGGAGCAGCATTTCACTATCTAGACATACTCAGTAGAAATTCTGCCAGAAAGGCCACTTTGAGAAATATTGGAATTATCCGATAATTGCTTTAATGATCAGTTATTGTTTCAATATGAAGAATGACCACATAGTTACAGTAGAGTTTGGGAAAGCTCCCAACTGAATCTGTTGCTTTTCTCATTGTTTTGTTTGTTTGTGTTTTTTTTCCTATGGAGGATCAGAAGGAGAAAAAGGGGAAGAGCAAAATTCAGATCAAATTTTTTATTGTTGAGGCAAGAAAATGGACCATTTCTGAATGAAAATGAAATTATGGTCCATGACATTTCTGTCCCAGTTTTCACTCATGCTGCAGTTATATCTGACAACTGCACTTCATTTGGAGAGAATATCCAAAAAAGTCGAGAACTAGTTCTGTCTCCATTAGTACCACACATAGAGAGTAAAACTGGTCTCTTGCAGAAAAAATGATTTCTGAAAGCTGAGTACCCATCTTTATGCATAAACAATTATTTACAGAGATAAATTAACTGTATTGGTGAAGTACTGTACCCTGGATGTAGTGTATGGAAGGGCAGAGCAAAACCACACACATGCTGGAAAACCCTGAAGTGGTGTGTGCACACGGGGTGTGCAAGGCCTGAAGCCTTGCCATGCCCCCAGTGTGCCACTTGTGCCACCAGCAGCACCACCATGACCAGCATAACTTCTCCTGCCTCTTCATTTCCACCATGCCCAAGCTCAGACACCTCCCTGGAGTTCTGCATTTCAGAGTGAGGCTTTGCAAAGGCAGCATATTAAACATGACTCAGACCAATGTATGCTCAAGTTCCCCTCTCCCCACACCTGTCTGGGAGCCCTCTAAGTGTCCTGTTGTGGCTGTATTGCAGAGTGGGTGGAGTTCACTCCCTACGAGGTGGGGCTGCTGAAGTACGGCGCGTTTGTTCGCACGGAGCATTTCGGAAGCGAGTTCTTCATGGGCCGCTTGTTAAAAAAGCTCCCTGAATCCCGCATCTGCTACCTTCAAGGTGATGTATAGCATTGTCCTGGCACAGAGGCACTTTGGAGAGGTGTAATGCTGTTAACCAGTGGGTAGATAGTTCTGTCCTAACATACTGAGCACTGCCTGCTGGGAAATGGGAGTGGTAGTTTATCCAAAAGAATACAGTAAAAAGCCCCACATATTTTTTCAGTTTCTTGTCACTGTTTTGGTAGATGAGTTGTCTGTGTCTAAGAGATGGAATAGATGAAGACCCTTAATTCTTTCATTGCAAGTAATAGCTCCCACTTCTTTGGTTATTCTTCTGATTCCTCTCTGAATACACTCCAACCTATGTCCAATTGTGATAGACTTTAAATTTACAATGACTGATGATATGGTGACACTCTGTTTTGTCAACAAAGCCACTTTTTGTCAAAAAGTGCCCTTTTGTCAATTACTCAGGGGTAATCCTGGATGGAGAAAACAGTGTACAGTGGAGCTGGAGCCCATTGCATGTATGAGCCTTTACAAACTGTGGTGTAAGATCTTGTCTTACATGCAAACATCTGAAAAGCCAGTTCCTCCCCTTGTGAAACAATTCAGGGTGTTTGAAAGAGTTACTGATCAAAGTACAGAAAAAGACAAACTGGAGAAAGGAAAATGGGGATAGGAATGATGTCTTTGTGGTGTATGTGTTATCTGAATTCTTTATTTTGCCCTGCAAGCAAATGTGGTTTTTTTTCTCGTTTACTCGCCTGACATTCTTTGCTCTCTTCACCACGCGGCAAAGCCATGTAGTAGATTAGGCACAAAGATGATGGTAGCATGACCTGAATCAGTGACATAGAAAGTTAAGAGGATTTTAAGAGTGTGGAAGTTTGGAAATATTTGTGTTAAGCCTATTAAAAAATTAAGCCAGGAGGTCAAAATAGAAGGAAAATGGCATTTTTGTGTTAAAATGTGTCCTTGTGTTCACTAATTTCTTTTGCAGGTATGTGGAGCAGTATATTTTCTGTGAACCTTTTACAAATATGGGGACTGTCCCACAGTTCAGAGGACTTCTGGAAGAGATGGACACAAGACAGAATAGATGAAGTTGGTGAGAAATTATAAAGCCTTTCATTTATGGTCATTTATTTTCCTGTGTGACTTTCGGCATTTTGTCAGCTTTGCTGAAGCTGGCAACGTAGGATCTTACTAAGAGATTGTGACTTCCTTTCACACTTAATCGAGTAAGAGGAAGAGGATAATTGGGGAAAAGCTGCTGTAATTACAACATTCACTAAAGCTCTACTGGTTCCTTCAGAGGAAGTTTTGGAGGGGTCCGACATTTCTCAGGAAGTGTTCTGGCATTACAATTCTCACTTAGCCATAGAGAACCAAGAACTAACAGCAGAGAATATGGTATTTTTACTGCCTATGCAGAGAATAAGCCTTAATATCAGTTGGTTAATCAATGTTTCCTGGGTCTTTATTTTATTACTCAGTACAGTAATTACTGCACTGGATTCATATTGACACAAAGATAAATGAGTCCCAGAGGGTATTTTCTGAAGCAATACAGAAACCATGATTTTATTGCCAAATCACTTGATATGATAGTAACTATAATTACAGACATCCTGAAAAATACAGAAATACAATGTGCAATCATGGAAACCACCAAGTCTCTCCTGCTGCACTGTCAGCCTCTTGGGCTGGCAAAGCTTATTGTCATTTCTAGAAACTACGCCTTGTGCTACATTTCTGCTTTTCACCCATATGCCATCTACCCACCCTCTAAACTACCCATAGTTTCTGTATATGAATGTATGCCCCAGGTTTTCCTGGGCTCTCTCAGTCTGCTGACTAAGCATATACTCACGTAGCCGTGAGTGACTATTGGGTAGCAGCTGTCACTGTTGCAATAGATCCTGTGGTTGCTGTTGTTGCCCATCTGGCTGAGCAGTAGGGTGTTCATCAGCCCCATTTGCTCCATGCTTGCATCTGTTGCATGTTATCTTCCTGTGAGGATATTTAACTTCTGACAGAGCATTTTCTGAATTGCATAATTTACTTAAGGTGTCCTTTTTCCAAGATTAAAGATTGCTTCTGATGAACTGTCTTCAGGCCAAAGCTTAAGGCCATCAGCAGAGCTTTGTCCAGCAGTCATTCCTTCCCCTCAGAAGAGTTTGTGTTTTCAGTGAATCATCTCAGAAGAGCCCCTGAGAGCTTCTTTGCACCCAGGCAGCCAGACAGGAATATAAGCTAACAAGCAGCTCACCAGTTGTTCTCCCCTCCTCTAGATGAAGACCCGGTGCTGCCCACGAGACCCCACGAGCTGCGGACCCGCATGTACACCCCGCCTGGCGCCCTGTCCAGCGCCCTTCGGGGAGCGCTCACCGACCGCTTCTCCGTCGCCCAGCACCACAACTTCCTCAAGGGCTACCAGCTGCACAACAACTACATGGAGAACGAGCACTTCTGCCGCTGGAAAGGTAGGTGATGGCCACTTATATTTACCTGACTTCATTTTCAGGCAGTTTTGGGGTGGGGAATTTAGGAAAGAAGCCTGTCAGGCTTGGTAGGGGATAAAAATCCTCCCAAGAGAACGTTTATGTTCTGAATAGAAAGAAGACACTAAGACTGCAGTGTTGCCAGGAACTGAAGACTTAACATTTGTATTTGTTTGCTTCACCTGAGACCTCTGCACTCCAGACTGAGAGGGTAGACTTGAAGCTGTCAGAATCAAATTTAAAGCAGCAGAGAGCAGAGTGAACATGGGAGAAAGCTTAGTTTGTCAAGGGTATACCTATAACTTCAGATGGGGCTGAAATATCCAAGAAAATACCTATAAGAGAAAACTGGAAAGGAATGGGGCTTTCTAGTCCAAAGGAGAGGGGCCTGAGTGGGAAGCATAAGTCCAAATGTATAAAGGATTGAAAAAATTTTGCTCTCAAAATCACTGACAGATAGAAGGTGAAACAATGACTGAAATGAAGCAAGGCAGATGTAGGTTAATTACTAGACATAGGTTACTGGCACTAATAGGTGTGACATGTTAGTGCAATATATTGCCTGGAAACTCAACACAGATTTTTCAGAACAGGAACTTAGGTGTTTTGTGGTGTTTCTCATGCCTGTTTGACGATGTAGTAGTGTGGCAATTAAATTAAACCAGGCCCTGGGATGGTCAGTTCCACCATACATTTCTTTTTTCAGTCAAAATAACTGCAGATATATTCTTACTAAATTTTTTTTTCTTTTTTAGATACTGTGTTAGACTCACGTCCCAACCAGCTGATGCAAAATCCTGATCAGCTGGGCATGATAGATGCTGGATTTTTCATCAATACCAGCAGTGCACCACTTTTAAGGCCACAGAGGGAAGTGGATGTCATCATATATCTAAGTTATACTACTGGATCACATACATCGGTGAGAATGTTCTTGTTACCATGTGTTTTATCTCATTTTACTTGTAAATTCCCAGCATGTAGCATCCAGAACTGCTGGTTTTATCAGCTGTTTGGTTTATAACTTCTGCATTCCCCTAGACTTTTCATTGTAGTGATTAATACTGTTCCTGTTTCTTCCTGCCATTCCTGGACTTTTTTTTTTTTGCTGGTTTATGAACATATTGAATTATTCAAGGGGGTGTCAGCATGGTCTTTTCCAGAATGATAGGAGGAGCTTCTTCTGCTTTATGCTGAATCAAGCAGGCTTCCAGATTGTGCGTAGGAACATTCATAAAGATGAGGTGATTTCTTCTGATTTAAGTTAGAATGATAAAGGGTTAAGTGGATATCAGCTGCAGATAAATTCTGGGCTGACAAGTAAGATGCTACAAGTAAAATTCAGTGATGAGCATCTGCCTGCACAAAACCCATTTCATGGAGATAAAGTTAATTAGCTGTCTTTAAGAACTGGCAGAAGAGAAGCTTGGATCTTTTTATGTCAGAAATTTAGGTTAGTTGAAAACTCACTGTTAAACACTTTGGCCTTCCTAAGTAGAAGTGCATTTTGAGAATGACAGTAGCTGTGCTACTGCTAATAAGCTGCTTGTTGGGTGAGAAAAATGCAATGCAATTTTATTTCAGCCTCATTCATTGTCTGGATAAAACTTATAAAAAGAGGCTGCTATAATTTTAAGTACTTTAGTGGAAACCTTTTACTGCTTGCTAGTTTTCACTATTAGATGGTGCAGAGTAAATAACATGGTATATATTAGGACATGATATTTTATTAAACATTTCAGGGAAAAGCATAGCCTAATACTTTTCTCAGTAAAATAATAATCTCAATTAGTACTATGCCCTAATGACTGCACAGGCAGAGATATAATTGCACATTCAAACTTAACTTTCTTATCTCCTGGCTTCCAAACACATAAGACACCTTAAAAATTTTCTTTTCTCTCTTTGCTTGCTGTGATTTCCTTCTCTAGTTAATTCTACACAATATATTAACACAGGTTCTTTCATTTGCTAAAACTAATGCTTCACCCTAAACTTCTGAAAATTGCTTCAATTTTTTTTAAAAAAAGCAGTGGCTTTGATGAATTCTTTAATTCTGAAATTGTGTTTACAGCTTGTGATTAGCAATGTGGTTACTACGTGTGGTAATTATATATAGAGTAACCCTTGAAAGGAAGCTACTCACCCTGTGGATCTGAGTTACTAACCCTTAATAGTAGATGACAATTTGTGGCCTTTAGACAATGAAGTTGATTTCCAGTGGTGACCACTTTTTGTGATCCTCCAGTCTCTAGATAAGGCATGTAAATACTACTCAGAGCAGAAAATCCCATTCCCAACAATTTCTTTGACTGATGAAGATAAGAAGAATCTGAAGGAGTGCTACATCTTCCAAGATTCAGATTTGCCAGGATGTCCAATTGTGATTTTTCTTCCCCTTGTGAATGATACCTTTCAAGAGTACAAAGCACCTGGTAAGTTACAAGTAGTGACAAAGCATTAAACAAAAAACACCACTGATTGCCTGACTCTGACAGAAACTTATTCTTTGCTGCTGGCTGTCTTTGCTCACTGGGTTCATGGGGGAGCACTTCAGATAATTAAACTTGTTTCCTCCACCCTTGCCAAAGCTATCAGGTTCGCCCATGTCTTCAATGTGGCTCTAAGACAACCAACACAGCCCATGTCTTCTGGATGGTGTTTACCTTCACCTCTTTCCCATTTGTTATCTGAAGTGTTCCTACCTAATCGCAAAAATGTTTTTCCTGTGAAAGATTATGATTTGCAGATTATTTCCTGCTGCATATATTGTCTATTGTTCAGGTATTTATTTCTATGCTTGAGGAACCATAGTGTCACATAGGAGTGGTGAGGGAGAAAGAACCTGGCTTTCAGGCTGAACTCCTGCCATGTGGGTCATTTTGGTACAGCATCAGCCCAGGGATCATTTTACTGACTGTTCTGTGTTCAGGGCCTGTCACTCCTTTTCTGCCAGGCCACCTGCTTTGTATGCCTTTACTGCAGGTTACCAGGTTGCATTTGCTCTGCTCCTTGATAGCAGGGAGGTTAAGCCCAAAATACTGCTGCTGTGGAATTTGTGTGACACAAAAATCAAAAAGACAGGGAGGGATCCTGGTGGCAGGTGCCCTGGACCTTATTCAGCATGCAGGAACTCTCAGTTTCCACATGTTTCTATTGTTCATTTCTCACTTAAATTCTATTCTCTTACTAGCAGTTAATCTTCCTCAGCTGAGATTCATAGATATCCCACTGCCCAGGGAAGGACCTGCATTGCATGGACAGTGGCTTTTGGAGTGCCCTTTCAGGCTGACATCCTTGTCTGATCCATGGCTTTAATGAGACAAGTATTTCTGAGTAAGCTGTAGATGAACATCCCTCACTTCTCCCTTGTGCCCTCCTTTCTTCAGACTCACAAGGTTCTCTTGACTAGGGTGGCGACATATGACCTGCACTGTTTGCATTTAAACCCTATGAATTTTCTTCAGGAGAAAAGTCCTGCTCTTTGATACTTAATGGACAGTTTGACACTGATTAATATAAGCATCATGTCACAGCAACAACTCTTTCTCTTCAGGTGTCAAGCGCTGTTGCTCAGAGATGGAGGAAGGCCAGCTTGACTTGACCAGCTCCTGTTCCCCCTACTGCATGTTCTCTGTCAGATACAGTGATGAGAACTACCGCAAGCTGCTGAATCTCAGCGAGTACAACATCCTCAACAACTCTCAGATGATTATGCAGGCCTTGCAGACAGCCATGCAAAGGAGAAGGCAGAAGATGTGCTGATTGCCTATCCAACTGCCTTTATCTTCTCAGAGGAGCTTTTCCTGCTCTAGGACCCAGAAGGGACATAGGTTTTTCAAACACTCACCATTCTGCACTACAGAAACTACCCCAGCTGGCGCAGTGGTATGCTGGGGTTTTTCCATTCTCAAGAAGTGGTCTCCATAAGCAAAGACATCATGTGGAAAACTCTTACTTATGTTTTGTTCCATAAATTGAGGTGTCTGTAGAACACTCTTTGCCTAAAATACTTGTTAAATTTTTAAACAGTGTGACTTTAAGCCTAACTTATTGTAATATATGACATAAAGGAAAATAATTTTTTACCGCCACAGTGCTACAGTTATTCAACACAGCCAAAACACCTACAGGCCATAAGAAGAAACTTCTTCTCCCACAATTCTGTATTGTGGAACACAAGGTGTGACCAGCCCTGGAAAACAAAGAGAACCTGAGACTCAGCTGGAAGCTGGTATTGGATCCCTGGGTCAACTCTGTTTTGGAAGTGTCCTAAAGAGCAGCCACAGAGGCTGGAAATGTAAAGAGGGATAAGTGTGTGGACACAACTAGCCCTATGATTTGTATCCACATCCTGGGCTCTCTTGGGCTGTGAATGAATCATATGTGATGGAAAGGAGCAACTTAGGAGGAAGTGGCATAAGACTTTTCACATAAGGTTTTTTTTTTTTTAAAGCAAAGGGTGTAATTTGGGCGCATCAAAATTCCCTGTTAATTTATATCAGTTTTAATTGTTTTGTACTGATACAGTATATAAAACCTCAACACTTTAATCTGAAGCATTCAAAATAAAACACCCTGGATCTTGTTTTTCTTGTTGAACTACTTCTCATAATAAAATACCATTCTTAAATTAAAAAGAAAAAATACTTGAAAATATTTTACTTCCAATAGACAATGAAAACTTTTCTGTGTTACTCAGTGTAACTGTTTAGGTCATATGCCTATCAAAAAAAATCTTATTTGTTTAGTTCTGCCTGTGCAAACTGAGTAGAAGTGAGTAAGTAGCCTGAAACAACTAGGGCCATCTTAAAACAATCTAAAGACCATGCATGGAATCTAGCACAAAAACAATTACATTTGTTACGGGCTTACATTTTTAAACTTCCTGCCTTTTCCCTTTTATTGAAGGTGCCTTTTTAAAAACTGTTCTGAACTGTGCTGAGGGTGAGCTGTAAAAATTATAAATACGTAACAACTTTTGCATTCCAGGAGCAAGTCAAGTTGAAAACACACTTATTAATAAGTTATGTGTGCCCAAAGACAACTGGGAAAATTTTGAACAAAGAATCTATTCAGTCAGAAAAAAGTCTGTCAACTACATATTATAATGTAGGACTAAAAATAACCAGGGAAAATGCTTGGGTAAGTTGAAACATTTCATATTAACATTTTACAAAACATCTTTGTTTTGAAACATAACTTCTTTTTAATAGACTGCCTACCTCTTCAGCCCAGGGAACCCAACCTGAAAATAACAGAGTTCATTCACAGCCAAATAATATTTGGCTTGTTACAAAATGACACTTTGAGGATTTTTGTTTTAGCAAGGAGCAATGATAAATTATCTTTACAAATTGGTTCAAAATGACGTTTCCAACACTTTGGTCATTTATTACGCCAAAACAAAACTTACATTTTTGTGTAGCCTAATGTTGCCAGCCCAAAGATTATGGCATAAATATTAAAGTTTGAAACTCTTTAGGTTTTGAAAGACTATGTACTTTTATTTTTTTTTTCCCCTGTGGTAGTTTCACTAGTCATAGTCAGAAATATGACAGTATGTGCTCTCCATATAATCCTGGGAATTGCCTCAATTTTTACCTGAAAACCCTGTTGTGCAAAAGTAAACACAGATTTTAGCCATAAATTCTTGCTGCCTCCAGTTCTGAAGAAATGTTATTTACATGCAGAAATTTTGTGTTTACAGTACAAGACAATAAAGACTTGTTCGCAAAATGAAAATTCTGCCTTGCTGCACATATTCAGGCATTTCAGTAATATGCTTCAGGTTCACAGTGTGAACATTCCTTGTTCCTGGAAAACAAAACTGTTTTTTATCTCGGGAAAGAGCATACCAAATACTTGCTGTGAGCATCGTGGAGAAAGGAATGTCTCTGAGACAGATTGCAGGAGTATAGAGTGAGCCGTGGTCCCTCCCTTGTGCAAGGGCTGTGTCTGATACGGATTGCAAATGTCCATGAAAAGGAGAGGTTTTTGGGCACTTATATTGTGGGAGTGAAAGCCTCAGAGGCCCAGTCCTGGTGGACAGTCTGGTTCATAGTTTTAACCTCCAAGGACATGTCATAGTAATGCACTGTCTTTAAGCATGACTGACAGATGCCAATGTTGCCAATTTTCTGTGACCTAATGAAAAATTAATTTCATGAAGCTAGAGCATTGAGCTGGCACACAGAGGAAACATGCCACGTATATGGACACATCCCTTCATGGTGTCACAAAATGCTGTACCCTATGGCAAAAATTTATTCTAGCAAATTAGCTGTGATGACTGTTGATATTATTTTGCATGGCAATGTGCAAAGGGGATCTGTGCTGGATGTGGCAATGTTTGACCAGTAGGCTCAAGAATGCTCAAGGAATGAGCATCTTCTTGCTCAGAGATGTCCTGGGGAAGCAGGGAAGCCAAAAGGATCCCTTTCCCCAGAAAGTTTTATCTGTTATGATCTGCTGATGATGCAACAGTCTTTGGCTGCCTTTTCTAATCCTCTTCCAGTGAGCTGTACCAGTTGCAATGGTACAGCAGTCAGCCATGTGTGGAGAGGGGCAGGTGTCCTGCCCCAGCAGAGGTGTCACAGCTGTGTCAAGGACTTTGGGGAGGGCAGCGTGAGGTCAGGGCTGAGTTTTGCATCTGGCTGACAGGTTTGATTGGGTCAGACACAAGCACTTAAATGCAGCTATTTTGCAGGCAGAGTCAGTCTGAGCTGGAAAACAGTGCAGAAGTATTAATGGGTGTGGAGTTAAGCTAAGGAAAGTCATTGCTTCAGGACTCTACATCTAATCACAAAAATAATAATAACAAACCATAGGAAAGGAGAGGGAAGGAAAACAATGACTTGAGGAGAGACTCAGCCCTGCTGGACCTTGGATGAGTAGATACAAACCACCATGAGTGTGCTGCTCTGCATGCCTAGACCTGGGACTGTAGGGGCATGTGGTTCAGAAAGCCTTAAACGGGTTTTTTGCAATAACCAGGTTAGTCTGAGAACAATAGTGTTTTGGTTTTTTGTTTTGTTTTGTTGTTGTTTTTTTTTTTTTTTTCCCTCATTAGCTGTTTTTACTGTAACTGCCTACTATCACAGATAACCTAAATTCAATTTATGTACTCGTGCTGTACCTTATGTGCTCTGGTAAGAGGGCATCCTTCTCTTATGTTTAGTTTTGAACCTGCCATTGGCCAGTATAGAACTAGTCACTTGGTATAGAACTAAGTGACTCAAACACAATACCTCCCTCTGCTATATAGGCAAAGGTATTTTTTCCTACCTATTTGACCACAGGATTCAGCTTCCTACCATAAGAAAATGGGAGGGGAGTAACTGGTTTTAATAAACCAGTCAGAGGTGGGGCTCTGAGTCAGTTTATAAAATAGTTGCTCACCTGCATCTGGGACATTTGAACTATTGGTGTCTGTGGAAGCTGGGAGATGTGAGATTGTATTGCCACAGATAACTGGACGTGTGTGTGAATACAACCACAATGGACCAAGATAGCATTTTGTCTCAGGTAAGAAGGGTGTAGAGCAAAGCAAGGCATCTGGGATCTCAAATGGTTGTGCTGCACATAGTGTAAAGATGATACTACTTTCTTGACCTACCATTGACTATAATGATTCTATGCAGGATGAAGAAAGTCAAGGCTTCAAGACCTCAGTATTGAAACTTTAAAAGTTATAGTAAACTACAGGAAGAAAATGAAAACTACTTGTAAAAGCTTATTTACAAGGGGAGCATTTTGAATATTTAAGGGTTTTATTAATTTGAGATATATCATGTATGCAACTTTAGAATATGTATTAAATAACACAGAGGTGTATTTCAAGGTGAAAGATTAATGACTGGGTGTGTTTATGGGAGACAGGTTTGCTGTTCCTTTAAAGGCCAGGGCCAGGAGCTGCTTCCCTTCCCCATGTGTCATGAAGGGCGGACCTTACCTGGCTGCTACGCCTCTGCTCAGGCTTAGTGGGGCAAGCCCAGCCCAGGCAGTGGCACCGGGCACCGAGGAAACCCCAGTTCCTGACAGGGCTCTACAGCCAGCACTGGCCATGGGCTCCCTGTCCCTGTGGCTCTGAAGTTCCCAATTCCCAAAGCGGATTGTCTTTAAGAGAAATGATGGTTTTTCCAGGGATAACACTGGCCCTTCTTGTTCCAGGAGCTGATTGCTCAAACCTCTCAACAAGGAGACGGAACTATGCAGCTGAATTCTGATGGAAAACAGTGGACTTCTCTTACAAAGGTACCACAAAGGAGAATTTCAGACAGAAACTGTGAACGGGACTTTCCTGATGGGTGGAGGCTGGGTGAAAACAGATAGGGTTCAGCATCTGCCAAACAATTTAATTAGCTACTGTAACCCATTCAGTTCCCTCCATGAGACACTGCCTTGCTTATCACTTTGATCATTCCACTTAGATAGTCTTGCTTCATGTTAAATTCCTAGTGTGGCTTCCTGTCCTTGGCACTTGGGGAACAATCTCTGTTTAAACAAGACTAGTATCTTTAAAAGGATGGGTTTCAGTAGGCTTTCTCTACACATCTTGCTAAAGCACAAGGACAAATTTCCTGCCACTGTAGATAGCAAGAGCTGGGAAATTATGCCATTTATTCTCACAATAGTATGGCAGATCTTAAAGTGGTTTTCAACACCTGATTTCCTGAATTAACCCCTCTTCTGGCCTCTAGTAAATACTAATAGATTTCCAAGAGCCTTCAGACATGAAATCTCTCCTCTAAGAAATGAGAGGACTATATGTGCTAGAAATATTCTTACCCTTCCTCTCTCTAGCTTGAGGCCATTTAGTAATAATTAAGAACTCTCTCTTCTGTTTTGTGATGAGTACAGTTGCTGAGCAGCAAGTGTTGTGCTCACAGTATAAGGAGCAGCCAACCTTTTCCAGATTAGCTGAAAGGAAAACCCAAAGATGAGAAAATACACCCTGCAATAAAACTCTCTACACTTCAGGGGTTGCAGCTGTTTCAGAACACACCAAACATCTCAAATTTTTTTGGCAAAACTCACAAAACTGACAGGGTTTTGGTCATTTGTTATTTATAGCTCTATGATGTCTAAGCCAAGGCTCCTTGGTCATGACAGGGCACATCCACATGCCTGAGTGTTTTGTTCAATCTGCACTGCCTTCTTGGCACATTGGGATTACCATGAAGGTGGCTCCAGGGGATTTGATCCATGAAAACTGAGTTGAGCCCTTCCAGGAATTGCCTTCTCCAAAGCCAGACACTGGCAGCATCAGTTATTTGTTCTGTAATTACTGAGCACTTTCTGTACCTGCCTCATTTCTGTGTCTTTAGGAGGTAGGTTTTAGACATTAATTCAAGTGCCCTTGCTAGTCAGATACACAGCTACCTTTGGAACCCTTAGCAGTGGTTTAACACCCTTGAACAATACATCCATTGACCTGCTTGGTGTCTTTTCCCACAGCAGGATACTTTGGTTACTTGGAGGCTGATTTTACCTATTTCTTCATTAGCCTACTTGTTGACTGCCCCCAGTCTTAACAACATGTATTCCTTAGCCCTGGCTGCCTGCATTGATGCACTCAGGTTAAATATTTGGAGAGACTTCACATGGGCATATATTCCATTAAGCCTATGAACACTGATGCACTTCACTTCTTATGAATGGACACTATTAACAGAGTACATACCAAATTGTTCTGCTCAGACAGTCCAGCTAAAATTATTGCTCTCCTTTCCTGCAGTAACAGTGTCACACTTCTTTCTCTGTGGCTCTAATGAGGTCAGTGTCATGCTTCAGGGCTGGCAATGGTTTTTTATAGTAATTTTGCAGTATGGGTGAAGTCTTTACCTGTCTTTGGCCCTGTAGTTTGCTAAGTGCCTTTTAGGTCTTTTGGAGCAAAATCTTCCTGCGGATTTATATTCCAGCATGTTGTGTCTTTTCCCCTTCTCTATGATGGTAGAAATAGTAAGTTATGTGGAAGTTATTTATTTGTTTATTTTATGGTAAAGGGAGAGGAGATATGAACTCGTATCTCCAATATGAGATCAGAACAGCAATATGAGAGGCTAAGAAGTCATACATGAGGTCAGAAACATGGGCTAATATGAAAGAGTAACAAGAAAAAATAAGAGTTTCTCATCAGGTGTAAAACACTGTTTACACTTCGTAGAAAAACAGTGCAAAGAACCTTGAGATGTGAAGAGTTTGCATACTTCCAAACTAGAGAAAAATTTCTCACCAGGAAAAGTCAGAGGTGTCCTTAGCTCAAGAGGGCAGCTGTATCCCTGTAAACGAAAAACTCATGCATAGTAAGTAGCATGGTTGAAGTACAAAGCAAAGTGATTTCTTTCTCAGATCTTAAAATTGGTTTGGGGATCAGAGGTGAGCATTTAACTCTGCAGAGTACTGTACTTTTAAAAAAGCAGAAATATGGGAAAATCATCTCATAGCCCAGGAGACCAAATATATTTAATGACTGGATAAAAGGTAATCACCACAATAATAATTTTATCACTTGAGAAAGGTCTAAAGCAGGTCTTCATTTTCTGCCTTGAAAATTTAAAAAATAAACCTTCTCCCAAGCTGGGAACAAATTTTTGCACTTTGTGCAGTCAGATTTTAGATAAGAAACAAATAAATGCTATGATAAGATAAATTCTTATATCATGCTACAGAAGAAAAGAAGTGTTTCAGTCTAGTACATTATTTAGAGATGTTAGCAGAAAAATAAATGTATTGGCCATTTTATAATCAAATGGAAAATTCAGTGAAATTGTTCCTGAGTTGGGTGTTTATCTCTCTTGATCACTTCTGTCTTCTAAATATGCTGTCTAACTTCAGCATTCATTCCTGTCTTTTGTATGTTTGTTTTTCCCTGTAGATAGAATCCTCTCTGTGTTACTTACTGACTGTAAGAGTCATAAGAGCAAGAAATATCCACCAGGCAGATGTCTGTAAGTATCTGTAGCCCCTCTCCCCTCCATGGACTAGTAGCTAGTCCTACTCCAAAAATAGGTGCTTTCTAGATTTTTTCCATGAATGGAGAAAGTTTTGTTGTTGATGTGCTAGTTCCAGCAGTGAACATGGTGTGTGTTCTCTTCTCTGCATCAGCCCTTGTTCTGCACAGAGGTGACTACATAGGTCACATCTGTGTCTATCACACACATTTCTCTGTGTCCCCAAACGGAGCAGTAAAAGCTCTGCAATCTGTTGAAAGTAAAAAGTGTGGAAAGATATCCCATGTTTTCCACTGGTGTATATTTATGTAACCAAGAATGCAAAATAGTTGCACTAATTGAGTAAATACTGAAAGATGAGAAGCCTTGTCTCAAATTTAGCTTGTATTCAAGGTTTTCTCAATGCTAAGTAATCTAAACTACCATACCCTAATTCTCTGTGTGCCAGAATTCTCAGATAAAAGCCCATCAGGTGTTGTTACATTTTCATTTACATACATTAGCTCCTCTGGCTTCTGCTGGCCTGGAACCAAAATATAAAAGAAGATTGTATCTTTACTTACGCAGAAATCGGAAAGCTTTTTCTTCATATTCTGTTTGGCTAAAATAGAAGATACCACTTTGTTTCCTTAATGCTTGCTGCATTTGTCCTGGATTTTTTTTTATCCTTGGCTAAACTGATTGTTTGATGACATAGAAAGAGGTGAAAACTCTTCATGTAGAATGTACTTATTGTATTTCTAATCACATTTATTCAAAGAAGAGTCATGTCACCCTTCCTTTTTCTCCATTCCTCCTACATAAATTGTATTGTTTATGTTGAACAAATAAGCCATTTTGTATCATATTATAACTCTTTGAAAACAAAACAATATTGTTCAATTTATTCTTTCTTCTAGAGCAAATGCTCATTTCAGATTGTGTTTGTATTTTTAATACAGTGAGCCAGACTGATTGCTATGTGAGCCTGTGGCTGCCAACTGCTTCAAATGAAAAATTTCAGACTAAAGCCATCAAGAATTGCAAAGATCCAGTCTGGAATGAAACCTTCTACTTCAGGATCCAGAGTCAAGTTAAGGTACTGAACTAGCACTTATCTGGTAACTGACCAAGGGAGCTACTGAGAGGTTTTATCCTTTTGCAAATGGACATGAGCAATTTTCCCAAGAGGCAAGGAAAGAGGCAGAAAGATGTAGAAAGATGTGAGAATAATTCGTACCCTCATGATGGTTTTGCATGCCGTGGAAGGTGATTGTCTCTCTCAGCCGTAGGTAGAATATGGCACTTGAAATGTCTGTGATTTCTTCTCATTCCACCTCATAGGTGCTGACATGGTGATTTCTTCTTCACTTCCTTCCCTTCATGTTCTTTTTCTTTATGTCCTCCCACTTCTCAGAACAGCTGACTAGAACAGTTATGCCCAGGATCTCCTTCCAATAAAACCTGACACATTTCTAAAGTCCTTTCCTTTCTTTCCCAGAATGTGCTGGAACTGGCACTCTATGATAAGGATGTGGTTACTCAGGATGACCACCTCTTCACAGTGTACTTTGACATAGCCAAACTTTCCCTGGGAGAGGAAGTCTTCATGCACTTCAAGTGTGATTCTCAGGTGAGGTCTGAAATAAGAAATAGAATAGCATGGCAAGAATGTGTTTGTTAGCTTTTCTGTCTAAAATGTTATTTGTAAAATTTTGCCTTTTTTCCTTCTTGTGAGTCAGCTGCCTAGCCACATAAAAATAAGTTGGTTTTCACTCTGATGTGGGAAAACCTCTTCATGCCTGGATCTGTAGACACACTGAAGGATTTGGTGTTGGCCACAGAAGTTCACAAATTTCAGGTGTATTGGCAAAATTGTCACTTTGCTGAGCCTGCCCCCCATCAAGTGTCAGGGAGGGTGTCCATGCCAGTACCTGATGTTTTCGTCATAGCCTATTATGACAAACCTATTAATTAGGAAGTAAAAACTCCGTGATCAGAACTAAATGTCAAACCAAACTAGTTGCTAATTATGGAAGGTGGCATGGGTGTTTAAATAAAGTCTAAGTCATGCCACCCAGCTTGGCAGTAAGAAATAATCCTGTCTTGAATGTCCAGGGAGACTTAAAGTTGTACATCCCATCTCCCAGTATGTCCTGTCTAGGATTCTCCTGTTCCAGTTCCCTTCTGGTTTCTTGTGCTTCTGTTGTGTGCAGCTCAGTGGAGGAATTACATTATCTACACACACCCAAGCTCCCCCCTGCACTTCCTTGTCTTTAAATGCCTTATTTGACAATTTCGTTCCTTGCAAAATACCAAAGGAGCAGTGTGTGGACTTCTACTAAGCTCTGGTGAAATTAAAACTTTGGCTAGCTGTAACCCAGCTGATCACTTTGAGCGCTTACAGTGGCTTGGCCATGTCCAAGCCATTTCTTTTTGTGTCTGCACAGCTACACTAGTTAGAGCTCATACTCTTCAAGCCTTTGTCCTGTATTATCAACTTTTGGTGTCTTTAATTCAGTGGGTAATTTGAGCGACTAAGTAGCCTACACCATGATCTTACTTTGCCATCCATCATCCCTTCTGTCTCCACTTTTGTTTTCCTCTTGCCTGTGCTTTCTTCCCCCTGAGGATTATTCACCACTTCACAGACCAGGCCTAAATGTCAGATTTACCTCTGTCCCAAAGCCCTCAACTTGTTGGCAGACAAAGAGGTTTTCCTCTTCCATAACTGCTTTGCATGTCACCATTTCTCTTCCTGACACCAGAAGGCTTTCACTCTCCATTTCAGCAGGTCTGAGCTGGCAGACTCAGAATGAGACAACGTATCCTCCTATGTCTGTCCCTTGGGCCTCAGCAGAGGCAGGCAAGCCGAACAATTTCTGTGTTAAAAACTCTTATGACAGCCATCCACAAACTTCCTATCAGTAGATAATCCTGAGGCTCAAAACAAACATATGTGAGATGGTGTGTGCCTCTGTTGTAAATGCTCTGCTGGTCACAAACAGTGCATGCATACCCAGACTGTGAGAATGAGAATTTGCACTATGAGAACGGCCAGTAAACTAGTACCTAAATCATTTTCCTTTCTTCATTGTACAGAGACAAGAGGAGTTGGAGGTGGGATTTGCCTTGGATAATATGTGAGTAAACATGAAATGCAACATTATCTGGAACAAAAAGAAACAGCAATTCAGAGACATGAAATAGTCTAGTCTGATTGTTCAGAGTGCATCATTCCCAAGGAATCTGTACCATGAGCTTTGTCAACAAATGGGTGAATGCCAGGACGACCTCCCATGAACTTACCACAAACTCCCACAAACAAGAACACCCTAAAACCTTTTCTTTCTCTAATATAGTGAACATTATTTAAGGCCAGAATGTTGCTGGTTTGTTATGCACTTGTCTTTGAGAACGGCAAGAGGCTCCACCTCCCTTCAAAACACAAGATGGAATAATGCACTGGATTTCTGATCCACAATCTTTATTGTTCCATCTCCAACGAAGTGCGATTTTTTAAAAAATTGGATTCCATGAAACCATCCTTGGCCTCAGTTTGGGACTCAGCATAAAATCGCTACATGATTTGGCCTCAGAGGACCTTTGGCATTTTTTTGCTGAGCTCCAGGACTGGATGAGCCAGTAGGATGACAATTGTGCCTTGACATAGTAGAGTGAGGAAACTTGTACAACAAGTCTCCTGGGACTTTTCTTTCAAACCCAATATGCATGTAAAAATATGCAAGAGGAAAATCAGGAGAAGGGTGGGGCCCATGAACTATAGTGTAATTTTAATGAGTTATTGTAAATGCATTTTTCTTTCTGTTTCCTAGTTCAGGCCCTCCTGAAACCATCATTACTAATGGAGTGGTAGTGGTGAGTGTTGTATTTCATCACCTGTCTTATCCTGTTGCCACACGTGTTTCACTTGACTCACAGTCATCAGGACAACATACCCCTTGACTGACATTGAAACGTTGCCATTTCCCACTTCATCATGACACATCCTTGTAGATGGCACCTCTGGAGACGCTGTGGCTGGAACAGCATGGAAATCCCCCATCCCAACACCCCTTTGCTATTGCAAAGGAAACATATGGTAGTGGTTTAGGTCTGAGACATCAGTGCATCAGTGAATTCTTCCTTAGACATCACTCCTCCCACATTTCCATATTGCTGAAGTGAGAGGGTTTGTCCTGTCTCATGCACGTATCATTTCACACATTCAAAACAGTGCTTTTTTTTTTTTTGCACAGGGACTTCCCATCCCTGACATTTTCTTTCTTTTTATTTTTTTGCTTGCTGATGAATTGTGTTTAAAACAATCTTCACATCTCTGGGATCCTGAAAGTGCTGTTTTTTATTTTGTCCTCATCTTCTCCCTTCTGCAAACCCTGTTCATCCACACTGTACTCCTACCTTGCCCTGGTTGTGTCCCGTTTAGACTAGGAAACAGAACATCATATTGGAAAATTCCCTGCCATGATGTATTTTACTGTTCACATCTCTTACAGTCTCGCAAAATCTGCTGCTTAGAAGTTCAGGTGGTTGAGAAAAAGAAAAAGGAGAAGAAATCAAGTAAGATTATTTCTCCATCAGCTATTTTTAACTGATGTGCTAATATTATGAGCACAATTCACTTATGTAAGAATTAAAAAAACCCAAAAAATCCAAAATGTGAGAACAGCCTTGTGATAGACTCTGTAAGAATTTTTACCAGTTACCAGTTTTGATGAGAAAACTAATCTGTGTCTGCTTTTGTGTCATTTCCATAGAAAAAGCATTTTCCTTTAAAGTGCAAGGCTCTTACGAAGGCACCCAGGACATTGTGCTGGGATCTAATCTGGTGTTCAGCTCTTCCTCTCCTGCCAAATTCCACTATGCCAGATACAAGCAGCCAACGCTGGATGTTACACTACCAGGGAAGAAACGACCTCCCTCCTCAGTATGTTACAATTAAGCTTTAAAAAACATAATAATGGCATGTAAAGTATTAGACACCATAAATAGTATCATTAATTTGCATTGTGGGCAGAGAGTGACATTCCTTACAATATAAACCTGGGTTTATTTGTATTTTTTCAGCACTCATGTGTGTATGATACAGGCTCTCCAAATGTGGAACTTCATTCCATTCCAAGTGGAGAAAACATGATCTTAGCAGAGGTGAGTGCCTGCTTTTTTGTGGGAGAGGCTGAGAAACCTGGATGTGGAAGCCTACCTCCCCCTGATGATTACCTTGGTACTTTCTGACAATGAAAGCCTGCCGAAAAAAAATACCTCAGCCTAACTGTGGTAGGTCTTTCAGCAATTAGGCCGGGTTGTGCTTTGTTCTGCTTGAATAGATGTGGGGTATCTGGATACTCCATCCTGATCTTCGCACTTCATGTTGAAGCTCTGCTCCTCCCCACACACCAGCAGGGCACCTGAACTGGCTGAGGTAGTGTCAGACTCCTGCTGACGCTGACCATGCTTTACAAAGCACTTTTAGCCTCAAGGTTAAAAAAAATTCACGTAGAATGAAAGAATCATGACTGTTGGGGGGTATAAGCCATAGAAAGTGTGGAATAAATGCTGCTGTTATAATCATAGTCCCAGATGGCTGCCTAAGAGGTACTGTTAGCAGAGATGGGTAAGGTGTATGTTATCATTATTCTGTAAACAGCAGTTATCCTCAGATGTTACTCAGATGTTACAGTTACTAGAAAACATTAAAAATTTTTGAACAATTTCCCTTTCAGTAAAACACTGCAGTCATTTTGCATAGGCTGCTGGATTATCTGACCTCCTGATTATTCAGGGCTTCTGATTTGTACCCACATTGCTAGGATGGCACAAGATAAAATTTCACCTCAGGCTGCAGGGAAGAAGCAGGTTGTCAGCATTCACATTGTTCACATTCTTGCTTTCCAGGATAAAAGATTCAATTTATATGTGAAGGCAGAAGACTGGTAAGAGACTTGGCCACTCTTGGAGGGTAACTTTTACTTAGCTGAACTCATCTAGGCTAACTCACCCTAGGCTCTTTACTGGGGAGGAGGCACTCGCAGCAGGACTGTAGGTGGTGTGACCAGGTGATGTGGGATTCACATGAGCTGGAAGCAACTGCTTGTAGTGTGGTGTAATACATGTAGATAATCCATACTGAGACATCAATACCGAAAAATTATGCATAAAATAGAAGAATAATATTACAAGTTAATTATGCTACCCAGTGTTATGCTCAGCACAGTCTTTTACCTTTTCTTTAACACTGGGCAAGAGCACAGCCAATCACCTGTCATTGTTGATTATGAAGCAGGAAAGATTTCCTACTTCCAGAAAGTATTCTGAATTCAAGAAAGTACGAGAAGTTTTTCCTGTAGTTCTCAGTTCACTAAAATATGAGAGAATCCAGATAGCAGATATCTCATAAATTAGTTGCAGGAATGTCTTTCCTTTGATTTTATTTTGATAAAAATAAGAATAAAAATAAAATTTCTGCTTAGAAATTTATCAGTCGTTTTTTCTATCCCTGTTTCATGCAGCATTATATACTTGCATGGGAGTGTAGGAAAGGGACCTTGTATAAATGTTGTATTTTGTGGATCAGGTTAATTTTATTATGTTGGGAACTCTGTGCTTGTCTACCAATAATAAAATGGGAATATTCTTTTTTCCTGATCTCTGCTTCAGCCCAGACTGCCTTGATGTGCGTCTAGGATTTGACCTCTGTGTACAGGAGCAAGACTTTCTCTGCAAAAGGAAGAATTATGTTATTCCTGCTCTGAAGAAAGTTCTGCAGGTGGAACAGGATCTGCTGGACCATGAGGTCTGTAGGGAAAACATTTAAAACATCTCACCAGTGCTTAGCAGTGAGAGCATAATGGCATAATACAATCTCTTTTTCTTCACAATTAAATTTTTTTCTGATCTTTCCTTATCTGAAAACTTATGTATACCTCCAATACTGCCCCATACCCCTGCTGTTTGTGTCCTTTGCAGTTGCTATCCTGAATTTAACCCTTTTCCTCTTACACCTTCCTTGGAAGCCAGATCAAATATTCCTTATATAAGAATGGCTTCTTCCACACTCTTTACCCTATTATTGTTATCCTTTTTGATAGTCCCTCCTCTCTTCAACCTGTGAGATTTCTTTTTAATTCCTGCATTTTCAACTGATTTTTTTTTTTTTCTCTCTTACTGTCTCTTTTGGTTTGAATTAATGTGTTTTTAATTTTTTTCATACCAAACATTTATGTTGAACACACTGGAGACAAGTGTCAGATATCTAAGCAAAAATGATCATTCCTTCTATTCCTGTTCTCCTTTATGAAATAAATGATAGGTTTTATCTCATTAGAAATCGTTGAGAAAGGAGTCTGTGCCTGGGCACACGTGGTGGTGTCAGGCTGTATGTATCAGGAGGTCTCTGCTGAGGGCTGCGGTCGGGTGCAGCTGCTGTGTGACACTGGCCCTTTCTGTCCCTGTGCTGCACAGGCCCCGGTAGTGGCCATCATGACCACGGGAGGAGGGATGAGATCCTTGACTGCACTCTATGGCAGCTTGAGGGGGCTCAAGAAGCTCAATGTCTTGGACTGTGCCACCTACCTGACTGGATTGTCTGGTACTACATGGTGAGTGGGACTGGGCAGCCCTTGGCTGGAGTCTCCCTGATGACACCAAAGGATGAAGGAGGCTGGGGCTGGTGTACAGTAGTTTAACTGTAATAACTTCTCAGCAGTCCTACTTCTTGATCTTCTTCCAAAATTGACAGAATAAAGTCTTTTCATGGGGGAAAGTCACATAATTTGCAACTACATGAAAGCAAGTGTTTTTCTAAGAATGGTTTATGGAAATTTTTTCCAGCTGTTTTGACAGGGGTAATGACTGTGACTTCAAAGGGAACAGTTCCAAAGGAAACTGAAGACAGGAAACGCTAATTTCAAATCAGGAATTTAAAACAGGAATATAAAATGTAGCTATTGCCTACCTTAAACCCTGGTATGCTTTTTTTGCCTCTTCAATATGTATTTCCTCTTCCTAGGACCATGTCAAACTTATACAGAGATGCTGACTGGTCACAAAAGGATCTCGACAAGCAAATCAGTGAGGCTCGAAAACATATGACAAAATGCAAAATAAATTCCTTTTCCTTGGAATATTTGAAGTATTACAAAAAGCAGCTGTGCCAACGGAAAAGAGAGGGCCGCAAAACGTCTTTTATAGATCTCTGGGGGCTTGTCCTGGAATCTTTTTTGCATGATGGGGTACAGTATAAAGCAGCATTTACAGTAGCTTACCATTTTCTAAAAATTTATTTCTGGAGAAGATATTTTTCTATTGGCTCTAAGAAAATCAGTTTGTTACGAAACTGTGCAAGCAAATGCAGAGCCATTTCCAAAACATTTCATGTCAGCCTTGTAGATACTCATCCACAGTGGAAATCAGGATTCTTGCTTGTGAAATTTTGAATATGTTTTTCTGAGAAAACTCCAAGACTAACATTTTGAGACAGTATTACGATTTAAGAAATGTTTTTCATATTCTGCAAGTTACTTGTTTAGAAATAACAAAATTGCAAAAATTATGGATGCCCATGAGAGGTGTTAACAAAAGGACCTGCAGAATTTTAAAAGGTCAGAGGTCTTCCACAAAGTTGCAGCATAATACAATACATGTTTCATATCAAAAGTATATCAAAAGCAATATCAAAAGTATTGCTTTCTCCTCTTTTTTTATTTCTTTCCATTTCCATCTTAATGCATCATCAAATAATCTGGCATCACATTGGATGGCTGCAGGTATTTCAGTAACAGAATACTTATGGGAATTTTGAAAAACATGGAACATTTTAGAAGATAAGCCAAGCACACTTTATACATTAGAGGCAGGAATTTTTCTGCCCTGCAAGCTTAGATGCAGAGAAAATACTGCCATGCCAATTTTTGTCTCAGTGTAACCATATTTCTGGAATCACAGAAAGACAACCACAGACTCTCTGATCAGCAACGGGCCATTGATCGTGGTCAGAACCCACTTCCTATCTACACTGCAGTCAATGTCAAGAACAACTACAGCACTCTGGATTTCAAAGGTAATAATGAGACTTCTGAGAGTCATTTGTCTTTATATTTAAGGTGGTAAATTGTGGAACAGTCTTTTTGGTCAGCCTAAAAACCCCCTCTTATTTGAAGACCAGAATCTCAGCTGATGTGTATTCATATAATACCCTTGTGGTCAGGTAAAAGTTTGACTAACTATGCAACAGACTCAAAAATATTCCAGAGCCTTCCCATGGTCATGAGTTTTCATTTGTAGCATGCTTATAACTCATTGGTATTGGTCAAAAATATTAGACTCAAAAATTATTTTGAGGGCTGTAATAAAACATTGTTCTCTTCATTCTTTTTTACAGAATGGGTGGAGTTCACCCCATATGAGGTGGGATTGCAAAAATACGGAGTTTTTGTTCGTACTGAGGATTTTGGCAGTGAGTTCTTCATGGGACGATTGATGAAGAAGGTCCCTGAGTCCAGGATCTGCTTCTTGGAAGGTAAGCTATTAAAAACAACAAATTATTTTATTGCTTGTTTTGGGGGGTTTGGGTTTTTTTATTTTGGTTGGGTTTTGTTGTTGTTGTTTGGTTGGCTTTTTTGTTTGGTTGTTTTTGTTTTGTTTTGTTTTGTTTTTTAATGTGAGCTATAGAAACTACACAATAATAAAGAACTGATGCAGGACTAACATGGTAATACTGCCAGAGAGGATAAATATATCTTTGCTGAATTAATACTCACTATAATGGATTCCGTTTACAGTAAAGTAGAAAATTCAAGGGGACTGTCAAATAGTCTTTTACACTTTCAAACCTAGTTTTGAATTTAAATACAGTATGGCTTCCAGTATAACAATAAAATTGAGGTCCCTAGGAATCCATGGTTCAGCTCATGCCACCCCAGAAGGGTGAACTTCGAGCCTATTGCCTATCTCACAGGTAGTCAGTATTTTGTACGCTCCCTATAAACATTTTACATGAGCCTTCATGCAGATTCTCCAGTGCATCAATGCGTTTGAGCACACCAGTCCCTCCTGCTCCAGAGAGTCCTAGGCCACATGTCACTGGCTCCAGTTTCCACACTGCCTGGGCAAGGTTGGGGGGAAAACAACACAGCCATCCTCAAAACATTTTTGCTGTTGACTGAAGCCAAGCATGGATATGTGTTTTCCTGACAAAGAGACAAGCTGTCAGCCTGTGACTGATTTCACAAGCAAACTTGCCTTTGACTGGCCACTCCACTGAGCAGGAAGGTGACACTGTACTATTTTAACCTCAGTCTGTGCTGGATTGTCACACATTTGCACTCCTTGAATAAAAAAACAGTGAGAACTTGTGCCCTATTGGATAACCAAAGAAATTGCTTTTCAAGCTCAAAAATGCATGGTCAAAACTGATCCCTTGGTGTGTTAACAGGCTTATTCTCAAAAAGGGAATCCTACAAAAGCAGAGATTGCAAGATTATGTTGTAGTTATGCCCTTAGAAATATAATTCCACATCAAATCTCTTGGATAGCAAACTTTCATCCTTTCTTTTTATACAAGCTTTGTTTTATTCCTAAAAATGCAAATTCCACATTAATTCGCAAAGATCTCCATCCCTATGGTACCATAAGAAAAAACTGGATGCCAAAAATAGGGTTTAAAAACCAGCAGCCAAATAAAAATGACACACCATGCTTTTAAAACAAAATAACGAGAAACAAACTTCACAAGTTCTATTTCATCACAACAGTTTGAGATTCATGAAATGTGAGTGTTTGAGTTAGAAAGCTCTTTTCTTTTACAGGCGTGTGGAGTAGTTTATTTTCATTCAACTTGTTATATATCTGGAATTTGTCCCATTCATCAGAAGATTTCTGGCACAGATGGACCCGGGACCAAATTGACAATATAGGTACACAACCATACTTCTTTTTTACTGTGTATCTATTGTTAAATGGAGATAATATGGACATATTGTTATATGTCTCATACTGCAAAGTACGAATGAATAATTTAAGAATCTCCAGTCCTGTGATATATCAGGAGTCAACACTAATGTTGGTAGTTGATTAAAATGTTCAGAAATAGTAAGATTGATCTGTAAATTATTAAGAAATCAAAATTATTTTGACTGCTTCAAGTGAGAAGTAATACAAAGAAGCACAACAGTTGTCCTTTTCCAAAGCTTGCACTCAGTCTGTTCCACAAATGTGTGTATGCCTGGAGAAGACTTTTATTGCTGTTTGACACTGTATCTTGGTTTGTTTTTGTTTTTTTCCCAAGCCCAGAATATGTAAAAGAAATGGTATTTGCTAGTAAGAGTCGCTTTTTATTTTCTGTTTTATTTGGTCACTTACGCTTGTTGATCCTTTTAAAAAGAGAAAGCGTCAGGGTTTATTCCTTACCTTGACCTCTGGGGGGCTGGCCCTGCCCCGGGCAGGTGGGATTTAGCAGCTTTTCCCCGGGCAGAGGAGGAGCCGCCGCTGGAGCCGCCGGAGCTGCGGACGCGGCTGCTGACGCCGCCCGGGGCTTTGGGCAGCGCCGTGCGCGCCGCCCTCACCGAGCGCGCCTGCATCGCCCGGGAGCACAGCTTCCTCAGGGGCCTCCAGATGCACAGCGACTACCTGGAGAACGCACACTTCCGCAGATGGAAAGGTAGCGGCCAGACCTCTGGGCCTGGGGGGAGAATAAACAAACCGAACCAAACAAAACCCCGGATTTGATATTAAACCCGTTCTCTGGGGTTGGAGGCCGGGTTTGGGCAGAATCTCTGTTAGATCAATCTGTGACCGATCATGCTGCAGGACATAGCATGGTGTGGCGTTGAGCTGTGTGTCAGTAGTTTGCTGGTGGCACTCACCTCCAGAGGCTGGGCCACCAGGTCCTTCCTCTCTTCACAGACACACTTGGTGGGGAAGCATGGTAAAACCTTCAAGAATGTTGTTAGTGCAGGTCCAAAACTGCATGTGACTGGAGCTGAGAGGGCAGAAGAGAAGGGATATGGCAAACCTCCCTTCCCCAAGGACTGTAACCAGTTAAGGCTCTGTGGATATGGTGTAAGGGTGGAAAAACAGAACAACAGGTTTTGCAGTATTGCACTTACAGCAAGAATTTTTCTTTTCTTTCAGATACCGTCTTAGACACATTTCCCAACCAGCTGACACATTCAGATGAATTCCTATCTCTGGTAGATACTGGATTTTTCATCAATACAAGTGTCATGCCACTTTTAAAACCAGAGAGAAAGGTGGACGTCATCCTGCATTTAAATTACAGTGCAGGATCCCAGATACAGGTGAGACTAATTGAAACAGTCTTTATTTCTTCTTCGATATGTGTGTATCTATCAGTTTTTAACACTTTTGTAACACTTTTATATTAGTACTACTAAAAGTGTTAAACTTTAGCATTTTCAGCTTAATGATGAAGTGTGATACATCTTCTATAGGCTGCACGTAGTTTCATGTGTTTTTCTTTTATGACAAACTGTGTTGTGCTAAGACTCAGAGGAAAAAAACCAACCCAATAACAAAAAACTTCTGTCCAGTGACAGTGTTTTTGATTAGGGGTTAAGAGCTTTTACACAAGCAGCTTAGAAAATATCTACTTCATTACTGTACTCTGAGAAATCCTGAGCCTTGAAATCCTATTTTAAGTCTTAGTACTGCTTTGTTCCTTGATCCAGGCTTTGGACCAGACCTGCAAGTACTGCTCTGAGCAGGGAATCGTTTTTCCCAGGGTAGACTTGAGTGAAGAAGACAGGAAAAACCTGAAGGAGTGTTACCTCTTTGATGGTGCTGAGACTCCAGGAGCACCAGTACTGCTATTTTTCCCACTAGTTAATGATACCTTCCAAAAATACAAAGCACCAGGCAAGTACTCAAATACGTTAAAAAGAAGGTTTACATCGTGGACAGCCTATTAAAAGGAATATATTTAATAGTCCAACTCTTGAGCTTCACTGTTGATTCTTTTCAGTACATCAGATGTTTCTGTTGCTTGAAGTTAATTTTTTTAGCCATATGAGATTTGATGCCAGGGCTGTGATGTCTCAATCCCTAAGCTAGCTATCTTACAGGTAATTAGTTCTCAGGTAGTTCTCAGGTAACTTTGATGTATCTACCAATGTGTACATCCACAGATACATACTGTAGGTGCCTTCAGGTACAGCTAAGAACTACATTGCAGACCCATGTAAGAATAATCACCCTTTTCTCTCCCCTCATCCTGCAAAGCCATTGGTATGTGCTTGAGCCAGGAACTGAGCTGTCAATTTGAATAAGAATTATTTGCTTAAAAAAAAAATTAAAGCTAAATGAGTAATTTGCACTGGGAACTCTCTCTAGAGAGACACCTCCTTTCCTTCCTTCCTCTGGTAAGACTTTGTTTATGACCAGGGGGGTTTCTCTCAGCAGTGATTTCTCACTCCTTCCTCCTAGGCCAGAAGCGCTCAGAGTCAGAGATGGAAGATGGCAAAGTTGATCTCTATGGCTGCTGTTCCCCATATTCCACATATTCCCTGCAATACTCTGAGAAGGCCTACGACCGCCTGGTGCAGCTGGGAGAGTACAACATCCTCAATAACAAAGACCTGATTATACAGGCCTTGTGCACTGCAGTGGCACGGAAAAGGCAGATAAAGAAATAATGTCAGACTAGAGAGGATGCTTTAAGTCCCTTATGAGAGACAGAAGGTCCCTTACTATTAGCCAGCAGGCTTCAAAGCATTCCTGCTCAGTCACACTGAATGGTAGTCTCAGGTGAACAAAAAAGACTGAAGAAGAACTTTTTCTCCGAAGAATTTCACCGCAGCAAATCATTACAATTCAGTTACAACAATGGAGTATGAATTGTTGAATGGTACAGAGGATGGGCAGCCACAAAGAAGAAGGTGCTAAAATTATAATAAACATTGTGTTTATTGCCCTGAGAAAGAACTTGAAGTGTTTAAGCCTGACATCTTCAGGACAAACCACATTAAAAGTATGTTTTATTAAATTGGCTTGTGTTTTGTATTTGCAAGGTGGTGCTGAGACAAACCTTTGGGGCAGGTTTGTGACTGGGATCATGACACACTGAGTGTTTAGAGAAAAGCACTTGCTGTACAGAGAATAGTGTTGTGGAAAGGGACCTGGGGGTCTGTGGCAAGTTGAACATGAGCCAGCAGTGCCCTGTCAGCTGGGAGGGCCAACTCTGTCCTGGGGTGCATCAGGGACAGCTTGGCCAGCTGGGCGAGGGAGGGGACTGTCCTGCTCTGCTCTGCACAGGGGTGGCCTCACCTCGAGTCCTCTGTGTGGTTTTGGATGTTACAAGGCAACAAGAAAGATACTAAGCTGTGAAAGAGTGTCTAAACAAGGGCATTGAAGACCATGAAAAACCTTGAGGGGAAGTTGTATGAGGAATGGCTGAAGTCACTTGGTCTGTTCAGCCTGGAGAAGGAAGAGTCTGAGGGGAGACCTCATTGCAATCTGCAATGTAAATATCTTGTTGTTTTGTCAGGTTTGCGGTTGGTTTTTTGGTTGGTTGGATATTTTTTGTGGGTTTGTGGGTTTTGGGGATTTGGGTTTGTTTGTTTTTTTTTTGATGTAGTCCTTTTAGAAAGTTAAGGTTGAAAGGTTGAGTTAGGTTAGTCTACTATTATGTACACTGAGAAACTCAGCTTAGGTTGAGTTCCTCAATGTACATAACAGTAGACTATCTACATTTGTAGCCTGCTGAAACCACCTGTGGTAACATTTAAAATTCTTTGGAATGCAGGAGATAGACTGGAATATGAAATGTTGTGCTTGATGCCAGTGCACACGGCTGGCCCATACTGAGCCTGCTGCTGACCAACACCCCCAGCTCCCTGTTCTGCAGTCCTGCTCTCCAGCCACTCCTCTCCCAATTTATACCTGTCTCTGGAGTATCTTGTGTCTTCCTGTATTGGGTTTACATGGCAAAGTGTTGGTAGCAGGGTGGGCTGCTGCTGTGGTGGCCTCTGTGGCTGCCAGCTGCATTTCAAGGCTAATGTGGAGGATTTCATCTTTGCTTTCCAAACAAGTAGATAAAGATATTCACTGTGTGCTTGTCTGAGTCGTGTCACTCTGAAGCTTTAAACAGCATCATCAGTCTGGCAGAGGGAGCAGGACACGGGGTTTCTGCAATGACAGGCCAGCCAAGGACAATAGTGCTCTGTGCAGCTCAGTTTTAGAGTACAGAGGAGAAGAAGTGTCAATGACAGGGAGGGGTCCCTGTGAAATGCCTGCCTTGTTCCTTCAAGGGAGCTCTCTGGATATAGTCATTCTTTTATTTCTGTACAGCTGAAAAGTTGTAGTTTTAATAGTGTGGCTTGTCCAGTGTAGATTCTTGGAAGATATTTTTGTAGATTATGAACAGGTTCTGTCTCTCAGCAATTTTTACTTTGCACATATCCTTCCAGAATTAAAGTCTAAGAATTGATGTTGTAGCGAGGCTGGACTGATTTTCTCATGATCAGTTCACTTTCTTACCATTGTATCACCACTGTTTCCTTATTACGATCAACTTTGTAAAATATACCTAGTTTACATCAGTCTTGTTTTTGTCAAACCAGTAGATGCAACCCTTCAAATTCTGATTATAACCCCACTTTTTCTGATGTATCCAGCTGTATCTCTGCTCTTGCACTCCCTTCATTGTCCCTTTATCAAATGCAAACTCCAGTGCCCTTCCCACTACTGCTGCACACTGAGATTAGCATTGCTTTGTTATTCTTATATTCTTACATATAAATGAGTTCCTAGATTCTATATATAGACTCCAGTTGTCCTCATTTGCCTTTAAAGGCTTCTGACAAGTTGTCTTCCCTAAGCTGGTTAGTTAGTTTTTTTCCACACTCCAGTCTTTCTTTTCACACGGGAGAGTAAATTGTAACATCCATTTGGGAGTCCTTTAACCATAACTTGCACTTCAGTGTGTTAGATTTTTACCATGGTTAAGCAGGCCATTCTATCAGGCAGGTGAGATCATTCTTTATGATTGCCCTGTCCTTAGTATTACTCCATCAATCTTTGTTCTTCTGCAAATCTGGCCATTCAGGGTGCATTGTTTATTTCCAAAGCATTCATGAAAATATTCAATAGAGTATGAGACTTGTAAATTCTTAAAAATTCCTTAACAGAAAACTTTTCAGTGATATTTGTGACTGAAGACTACTTCTGAGATCAGTTAGAGAAACTATTCTTTACCTTCCTAATATATACTTTCTTTTCACTCTTTGCATTAAAAAATCTTACTATCTTTGGACAATAGACTAAAAAAATTGTGATACTTCACAATAGACAAAAATCTGTTTCTTCATATTGAAAAACACTATTTCCTACTGACTGGCTCCCAGAGACAGCTCAGGGATTACCAAAACTGCTCATCACCTCACAAGGAACCCCAAAAAGATCTCTTTTCCACGCAGTTACCTTGCACCAACATTTTGCTATGTCATACACGTTTCTGGGAGGACATCCTGTGATTTCTTTGGCATCCTTTGCGGCCTTATTGCACTCTGGTCACTTAAAGATGGCTTCAGTAACCTGCCTTGCAAGATCAGTGCATCCATAGGACAGCACATATTTTGGTCACAGTGGCATCACCTCTATAATACACCTAAAAAAAGGCAATTAAAGAAGAATTTCTGTGCATAGTCCAAATATAAGTAATACTTTTCCAAAGTTTAATAAAGAAAGGAAAAAAAAAAAAAAAAGGGAAAGAAAAGAAACAGGGAAAGAAAAGGAAAATAAAAATAAAAATGAAAAGAAAAGAAAGACAAAAGAAAAGAAAGACAAAAGATAAATACACAGTTATATCTCTTTAGTAATAATATTTTCCAACAGCTTTCCTGTCCTTTTGCCCTGCTCTTTTATTTCCCAGCTACATGGTTCTTAAACTCTTTACTGAACCACATGGCTAGGCATTCTGTTAGCATGCAAGGGAGGTAGGTGTTTTACTTCTACCTTCATGTGAAGTCTTTCAGACATAAATTTTTACTCCAAATCTCCCCTGGTGTCTCTATACACACACACACGCACACACACATATATATGGAATTTGATTGGGTGGAACCATGTGCTGTCCAGACAGTAAATTGTACTAGTTAATGACTATCCTAAGGCCAGCTAATTACACATCAACAATCTTTTTTTGGCAAAACACTCCCTTGTTTGGTGGAGTGCAGTTTTCAGTGTATAATTGCTTTGTATGCCAAAAGTTATATATAATATAAACATGCATAGATTCACAAATGCAGTACAAAATGTTTGAAGCATAAATTTAAAGAATGTATGCAATTTGAAACCAACTCTTCATTTAGCACAGGTCTTTTCGATAGAGCATTTGGCATGCATGAATACCATCCCACATTTTAAGGAATAGCAAGAAAAGCCAGAGTGGTAATATATGATAACTGCTTTTTAGTTAGTCAGGTATTGTGTTCATTATGGCAATGGCAGCCAGGGTAAACAAACTATTGTGCCATTACTATATTCCACTTGCTACTTTTTTAAAATTGGCACAATACTCACATTCTTTCTGTAGCTCTGCAGTATAACAAGAATTAAAGTAGCTGAAGCATAGATAGTCAAGAATCATATACTGTGTTTTAGAAACTAATTGGTAAGAATGATCTCTGTTTTGTCTTATTACACGTTGTATGAATATGTGGTCATTTTCATTATTCATTGATGAAACATGTGAAGTGTCTTCTTTTTGAACATAGAATACAAGTGTTTTATTATCATTCCTGATTTAGCTGCACAATTAGTAATTATTTTGCTTTTTATTTGAAGTAATAAGTCCAAATCTTTGATAGCATTTTGCTTTCTCTTCATAAACATTTCATTTCTATTTGCACATATGAGCTTATTATTATCTTGGCGTTGTGGAAATACAGCAAATAATTAATTTTCCTTTCATGTCATATCTGTGCAATGTGATCTAACTGAGTAGGTTTTAGTTGTTACATCACATAAGGTCAAAATATCAAACCCATGTGAGAGTTTATGCAAGAGCTGTTTAGACAGGTTTCCACATGCTTTAGAAATGTGTGGCTCCCTTACATTTATTATAATGGGTATTCAGCAATGTTTGTCACTAAGAATTTGTTCTTCTTTAATCTGTGTTTTCTTAACCTGACCTAGGAGTCACGCTTGACTTTGATGTCTGTGAGTTTTGGCAGAATATAATGTTGCAATGGTGATTTAATTTAGCATGTAATAGGATGTACTTACATAGTTGCCTATCTCGATCTCCTGGAGAATGTTTCTTTCCTTACGCGTTTCTGAAACACTTCCTTAAGATGTTTTGCAATGGTTTCTTTAAAGCCTTTCCATACAGAGCTGTTGACACAGCTTAATCTTTGTGATCGGCCCTTTTGTGAGTAAGTGGCCGCACTAGATTCCTGCACAGGTTTGTATTTTGTTCAGCTGGTGCATATGAAATGATAGTGAGACTCTTTTGCTTACTCCCAAACTCTCCCACACTTGGCTCCACAGACAACAGTGAAGCCCTTTGGAGTCCCTGAGAAATGGCAATGTTTTGTTAATACCCATGTGAAGTCATGTGCATAGCACCACTGAGACCCCATCCCACAGGCAGCTGGCACAAGGCACGTGTGATAGCTCAGATGGAACAAAGCTTTGACTCCCAACAGAGCCTGGGTTTGTTAAGCAAAGCTGCTTACATGACCTGCCAGGTGCCCTGGAAAGGCTATCACTCCATCTTCCCAGTGACAACATGCTGTACATGTGGCAAGACTGGCTGCCATGCGCACCAGTTCAGATTGCACAATGAATGAGCAGGGCTTCAGCACACACGGGAGATACTGGATGCAAGAGCTTCTGCAACAGCCAGGCCTTCCTCATACAAGGAAGAAGCACAAGGAATTTCAGCACTGCAAGATGAGCTGGAGTGAGTACATCACCTAACCCTGTGTTTCCTTTTCCTCTACAGCTGGCAAATGGGATGGGAAATGCCCATAGTGGCTGTCAGCCTTTCCTCGTCTAGGGTATGACTTCCCTAAGGATGCCCTCTCCCCATAGCTTGTGTTTTCTCACCAGAACTCTCATACCAGAGACATCTGCATCAGATGTGGGCTGTGTTCTCAAAATGCACTGTTCTATTATCTGTTGTAACATAGAAAATGACAGAAAAATAAGGAATTTAATTATACCAAATCTTGAGGCATTGCTGTGTTGAAAAAGGCAGTCTCCTAATGTGTGCTGAAACAAGCTAGCTGTACATGTCTTGGCTGGAAAGGCAATGCATTCAGAAAGGTGCAGTGGCCATTTTTACACTGAGGAGGTAAAAGAGACTCTGCTTAACAATGGGGAAGGCTTGGAGGAAATGCCAGAATCAGGGCTGAATCTGTCGCCTGCATTGGTGTCCTCTTGATCTTGCCTGGGACTCTCAGTAACAGTTCCCACGGGAAATGGCATTTTTCTCCCTAGAATCAGGAAATGCACTCTGGTGATTTATGCATCAACTAGTTTTTTGTGATGTACTTTATCCTTTGGAGCTAACTGCAATGAACACTGGAAATTTAAAGCTGATGATAGCCTATGATGTCCCATATGTAAGGCAAGGATAGTAAACTCAAAGGCATACCTCTCCAGCACTTGCTGATTTTAGTAAGATAGTAAGATACCATTAACATCCTACAGCTGAAAAAGTTTAGAGGCCAGTTATTTCTGAGTAAGTTGTTTTAGCAGTCCCAACGTCTTTTAGTGTTTCACTGTAGTATCCCATAGTGAGGCTGGCAAGAACTAGAATACTCAAGACAGGGCGTGCCTTACAAAGAAAGACTAATTTAAGAAATTGATATGTAAGCTTCATAATGAAGAGGTATTGCATTTATGCATATGCACAGGTCTTCTATGAGTCAAATCAGAAGAGTGATTATGTTCTGGGAAAGAATAAACAGACCAAATAACCCTGCAAATACGAGCTACTATCAGTATTTGTCCAGGACATTAAGTACTTCTTGGAGAGTTTCTGAAATATTTTCTGAGTACACATTTTTTCTGAGTTCTGTGTAGCATATATGCAACAACAAATATCTGTACTCCCTATTTGTCATGGGGAGGAGCATATAGAGACCTTTTAAAAGCAATTTAATATTTCTAATGGTAGAAACACTCCTTTTTCTTCTGATTTTACCTTATGGTCCAAATTTTCTCCAGCCATTTCATTTTTCTATCCTAATGCCTTCATGGTTTAGTGGTAGACTCAGCAGTATTAGATTAACACTTGGTCTCAATGGTCTTAGAGGTCTTTTCCAATCTTAAAAGATTCAACTAATCTATATTTGATTTACAGATAAATATATTTATGTATACCTTTCTCATTATGACATATATATTTGTCTTGTTTAAATAAAGATTATGGGTCACCAGAAGCAACTATGTGGATCAGGCACAGTTTCAGTCATTGCCATATCAAAACCCATTTCTTGCAAGTGATATTTAGCATTGCTGTCATGGGGATTGTTATGATTGCTTGATTTCTGACTTGGACTTGAACATTTTTGCTTTTATTCAGATGGGCCACAATGTAATGATACTTTTAATGCCTGAAGCATCACACTGATGCACATTAGCTGCATTTACCTGTATCTCTTAATAGAACATGGCTGTTTGTAGTAAAGATAGTAGTTACAAATAAACCAGCAGGGCTTTCAGTGCAGCTCCCTTTCTCCTGTGTTCAGAAAGGCGGTCTGGAAGATCTGAGAGAATTGTGTGCTGAAGCACCTGATATCAAAAGTCTGTGGTACAGGGATAAGACATAAGATTCTGTAGACTGCAGAGAAGCTGTTAAAGGATGGGAAAGAGGCTGAAGAGACCAGTCATGAAGAATAATCGATAAAAGTGGAAAGAAAATACAAAATCTATCTGACCTTTTATTTGTCCTTAGCAGTCACTTTAATAAATCTTTTAATAATTAAATCTGATCCAACCCATATTTTTGAGCATTAATGTTGAATTCCTAACTCAGTTGTAGTTATAGTTTTAGAATTGTGTTTACTGTAGTCTTAGACAGCATCAGACTAGTCAGGGGGAAAAAATCATTGCAGAAAAAACCTTAAATGAGAATCTTTTCAAGGCAGAGCAATTTCAGGTGAACTGTGTCTCACCACTAGTTCATCATCTGGCAGACAGACCCCCAAATTGCCATAGTGGTGGTATCTTGGGATGTCCCAGTAAAGTTTCTTTGTTCCTTGAGCTGCACTGTACGTAAGATTTGACCACTGGGGCTCTACCCCCCAAGTCAGGAGTGCATTTCCTTAGAGTTGTTGCAGTCTTCTCCTGTCAGTCTTTCCCTCTGATATTTCCCATTTGTTCCAAACTTGTTTCAGATGCTTATAAAGCTGCTGCTGAACTACTGCACATTGCAGTCTGAGGTTTCACAGAAAACCCAGCTTAATATTATCCCCTTAATGCACCTGGACATGAGCACATCAATGCACAGCCTGTGCTTTATGGGCAGGGGTCCCAAGTCAGGCTGTCTGCTTCACCACCAGAGGGGCTTTTGGTGATCCTGAACCTGAATATGGCTGGAAGTTTGTACCAGTACTAGCCACACTGAATTTTGCATTCTCTGCCACCTTGGTAATCACAAAACTCTTCTTTGTTATTTGAATGGATACCAGAGAGGATTTTTCATTTATATGCTAATAGAGCTCTTTTTGCCCAAGGGTGTTTTGCAGCTTCACATTGCAGCAGGGTGAATCGCGTGCTAACAACAAAACCAGGCTCCTCAATGTCAGGTTCCCTCAGCACCAGTAACTTTGGAAACAAGTGACTAAAGAGGACATGCTGATTACCCAGGATTGGATTCATCTCAGCTACCTTCAAACATTCAGAAGTTAGGTGTCAAGTGTGGTCTGAACATTTAGACTTCTCCAGAAGAATACAATGTGGAGGTGTTTAGTCACTACTTGCAGTTGCAGCCTTGGGGTTTTTTTGTCCACTCAATAGAGAGAAAACACAACCAGCTTCTACTATGAATTTAACTTTCGGATGAATTAATAGTCAATTGTATCCTAAGTGCACACCTTGTGAAAGTTGTGTACTTGACTCAAAAGGAATAGTGCTTCATAGCAAAAAGCAATTTTGAACTTTGAACTAATTTAGGAAATTCAATACCAGTGCCAGCTTTGAGTCAAAGGTACTTTTGGGTACCTCTGACTTGAGCTTAAAGAACAGGTATTTCATATAGAGAAGGCCTGAGTAATTAGAAAGAAAAATTAGTTGCTAGGCAACAAGCAACTCTTAGATTCATAAGAGATGCTGAAGCCTTCTCCCCCCACCTCATTTCCTTTTGTCTTAAACGCAAAGGTACAATATGACAATGTAAATGAAAACAGGATCTCATGCAAAAAACTCACACCCATTAGCTTCCATACATTTCAGAAACAAGACCTTGATCTGATAATCTTTGTGTGGCACAATTACAAAGAAGTTATAACAAATGTTCTCATTCCTCAGTTGTGGTACTGAAGCTCTTCTAGGCACTTCAACCAGGGACACAGATAGGTTGTAGCAGAAGAAAATGTGTGTGCCTTTGTGTATACAGTTACTTTTGTCTAAACTGTTTCTTGTCACCACTCTCACAAAAAAGAAAAGATTCTTAATTATTTTTTTTTTACAAAAATGTGGGTGCTCGCATTAAATAAACCATCAGCCAAGGAATGGGAGAGGCTTGTGACTCTCCGTAAGCTATTGCTATAGATTATCTAATTCTGGCTTGAGTTGACCGGTTCCAGAATATTTCAATACAATGAAGGTGAAAAAGGAAGTTAAAAGCAAATTTTTCACTTGCATTTCGTGATGAAATAAATGTGCTTATTTCAAAAAGAAACAACAAAAAATTGTAATGTAGATATAAAATTAAACCTAAGAAATCAAACATTTGGAAAGATGGAATACTCCATGTAAGATGATCAGATTGTCTTAACTTGTTCATCTTGTAAGAACAACTTTTCCTATTGATTCCTCTGTTCACATAAGAAAAGTATGTAATGAGACCTCTAAAAGTCATTGGGTTTGTGTCTGGTTTCGGTTAGTCAAGGTCCTAGTATAAAACTCATAGCCACAGTCAGAGGGGCAGTGATTTCACATGTCTGCTCATTTCTAAGAGGAAGCAGGATGCTTTGTCATCCTATTAATCTCAAGCTCTTTCCTAAGCACTAATTTTAATCATTCAGGAGGACTTTCAATGCAAATGTATGTGTGTCTAATAATGCTTGCATAATGTCCTAGAAAAGTTAATCTCTAAGCTTCCTAGAGGTGTGCTGAACACATACAGATCCTCATTATAGTAAAAATATTCCAGCAAAAAAATGTTGGGTCAGTCCATTGAATTTCAATAATCTGTTAATAGCGTCCAGCCAGATGACTATTTCAATACAGTTGCTAAGAAATCTAGACCCTTTTTGCATCAGAAATTGATATTTTAGTTTGTGGAAACATTTAATGATTTTTCAAGGTGAAATGTTTGAAACTAATTTAAATTTTTTAAGCTGCATGCTGTATTGAATGTGAAGCCCAGAAATAAGAAAGGAATTTTTCAAATGGAAAACATTATACAAAGTGGTTTAGGGAGCAGAGAAATGTTGTTTATCATACCTTCTTTAATTTCTTTTGAGATGGAACACGTCAAGAAAAATGACTATGTACACAGAAATCACGATGCAACAACACTTTTCAGGGAAAAATGTTGCTTAAAAAGAATTCTTATTATCTTCATATGTAAATGTCCTCATTCTCATGATCATCTCTATAGCTGTTTTTAAATTTGTTTTTTGTTATAGGTGTGATCACGTATGGAATTCTGGTGTGTGCATGGAGAAAATATTTTGATCTGTTTATTAGGCTATTGCTATTCTCACTTCTAGAATATCACTAAGGCTATCTTGGGTAGACGATCCCTATCATAGCATCAGTCAGGTTACAGCTGCTACTGCATTTCCTGGAGCCCCAGGTGGGAACAATTTGGTCTCTCAGCAGGCTCTACTCAGCCACAAGACCTGCAGATATGAAGGCTCACACCTCACAGCAGCTGCTCTTTGGATAAATAATGTGGGTGGGAAATTTCCCTGTTTCAGAAATCATGGAGGGGTGGAGCTCTGACTCAGAGCAATAAAACACCTGTTCAGCAACTTCTGAGACTTCTTCAAGATTGTAAATTTGTTTCAGAAGGCACTGGCACCTGTGGAGCCTAGTACTAAGGTGCCATTCACAGCAGCTGCTTTTAATGTAGCAGTGATCTCGATGGCATCAGCCTCTGCCTTACCTCAGGTAAGTGAAAAACAGAACAGCCCTGGCAGGAGTCTTGAGTTTCGATTCAGATTTGCCCCTGAACTACAACAGGTAGAGACCCCTGTTATCCATAGGACATAGATTTCCAGGAAAATAAGATTGTCCTTTTTTGGATATTTGCAGTTCCAGGACCTAGAGTCAGAATCTTTCTATGTAGCACGGAAATGGTGCATTCATTTTATTCACCACAACGAGGAGGTGCAAATTGCCTGTTCCAGATTGGAGTGCTACAGTGGGGAATTGAAATAAGTAAAAAAAAATTTGATCTTTACTGTCTTTTTCATCCCCTGTTCTTCTTCCCTCAGCAGCACTCAAGCAGAAAATCAAGTCCCTTGGAAAATGAAGAAAGAAAATGGATGATGCACTATGTAGCTTCAAGTAATGATGCTAAGGTACTATATTTCAACAAACTAAAAATATGAGGGACTAAACCAATACCTTTTTGAGAAGGGTATGATCATCCCCCCCTGCCCCTGATTTGCTTAATAAATATTTACATGATTATGTAGAAATATGTAGAAATAGAAATATTTAACAAAAGAAAAAAATTCTTTAGATGCAACTTCTGCATAGTATTAACAACATAGAATGTGTTATTTTCGTGGTTTTATTCCTTAGAGAAATCCCTTAGTGAAAATATTCTTGATTTTCTGTTAAAATGAGACTGACTTTGGCCTTCTCATGCTATCTGTTGATTTAATAAAGCTTTAGCCCAGAACAAATATAGAATTATGGCAGAGTTGTAAAGTCAGAGCATGGTTTTTGGTGAACCTTTGGGGTTTGGTCATTAAGGTCAGTTTCCAGAAAAAATTCCCACTTTGCTCCCTGTGCACTCCTGCACAATGAAAGAACAGTTCTGGAAACGTTTGCAGGGCCTTTGGCAGAGATATAATTGCATCAAACTGGTAGAAGCTCTATCAGGGATGATTTTTGCTGCTGGCATTGTGTCAAGCTACTTCAAAGTAAAACATGGGGGCTCCAAAGAAAACTTATTTTTGATGGCATATTAAATAATGCATTATTCAAGCATCTATAGCTCATATATGTTTGGTTGGTTTGTTTTATTTTTTTGTGTAACCAGACTACCAAATGAACGGAAAACTACAAACGTTGTTTTGCTGTGTATGTCACAGCCTTATCAAACCGATCGATCAAACTGATCTCTTGTTAACAGCATGCTGGCAGCTACTACAGATGGATATTAGTGCACAAAAGGTACAAACACCAGTAGGGAGTGAAACTTGCTATGAAGGGCAAAGCAGCATAATCAAAACTGACATGGCATTTACGTGTTCCTAATTTGCTCTGTGTGTGTGTATGCTAAAACTCAGCAACAGAATGTACTAAAGCAGGAAAAGCAGCTGTTGGGGAAAACAATGACCCAATCTCCTTAGCAATTTTGTAATGATTTAATGTATTCATACTGAAGTTGTGTTTTGGTTTAGAATATTCATGGCTAAAAGCCACCAACCCCTCTTTACCTCTAACATAGTTACATTTACTAAAAGATTGGTACGATCCAGCGTATGTTTTAGAACATACATGAAGTAATAATAAAACTCCTGCGTAAAGGGGGCTATGGGATCCTTTCCACAGCTTCAATTCATTATTCATGCCATAATTTCTCTCTGCCAGATGAAGTTCTGAAAGTTCTATTTGCTGTCCACAGGCATTTAACAACAAAGACATTCTCAGACACTCTTCATTTGCCTCCTGGCTTTGAATATATCTTCTCTCATTCGTAGTAAATCTTGGCAGAAAACTGCCAAGTCACAGACTTGTCTAAACTGGCCATTTTCTGCCTCTAACAGGTATTGGGTTTCCTGGGTATCTTTTGGTAATTGCCTCAATTTTTGCAAGTCACAGCTTGCCATCTTCAACAGGACAACAATCATTAGGTTAGAAAGGATAATGTGCTTGTAGCAGATCTTGAGTTCCAGAAGAAGTAAACTGGTATAAACTTTTCTTAATGCAAATGCTCAAACATTTGCCTAAGTGCTTGTTTCAATTTGAGAAGACTTTGCATAGCTGTGTTATAAACTGAATAGTTACTGGATTTGGTTTAGGAAACATGCTGGGCCTGTGCATGGAATTTAGCTGTTGCCTACCTATAGTGCAAAGCCAAATATGCTCCACTGCTAAATTTTCAGGAAAATGTAACAACAATTCACAATTATGTGGAGCTGGTTCAGCCTGTGTTCTGATAATGCTGAGATCTTACCTCTTCTGTTTAGGATACAGCCATGTAAAATAGCCTGTGCCTTGCATGTAACTTCAAGCAATAATGATTAACTTATTTTTGAGTTTTGGAATACACCCACCCAGAAGCCAAGATATTCATTCTTTGTACCCTGATGATGAGAATGCTTTTTTTTTTTTTGGCACTTAGCCCACTTGTTGTTTTGGATGTGCTGCTTCTGTACCTTAGAGCAAAAAGTGTTAGCATTTTAACCAGACAGCTTGCTGAAGACATTCTGATACAATTCCTGGTCATAAGCTTGAGCTCATGGGCAAGTCTTGTGGTTATATGAGGCACTGGCTGCTATCTAATATGCCATTCAATTACCCAGTGTTTTATAAAAATATCAATCTTTCCACTTTATTGGATGACTTCATAGCCTGGAAATTACTGCAATTTTTTGCTATTTCTTTTTATGACCTTCACGTCTTTCATTCTTATAGAGATGGAAATTATTTGAGAGGTTAAGCTAGATTTTGTCATGATGAATTCCCCATGGTCCAACGCTCTGCACACCTCAGCTGATGTACTGTCTTGTATCACTGATTTCTTACGCTTTCACCTTTTGATCACTCTTTGACTTTTGTCACAATAGCAGCACCTTTGTATGTGCTTTCTCTTATTTCACTCGAGAGTTTCACCCTCTTATTTTAATTGAAGTTTCTCAGAAAATAGATAACATTGTCTAATTATTTCATTATCTTCTGCCATCTCTCCTCTATTTCACTTTAGATTGTCTTTTCTAATTTTTGTTAGCTTTCATAACAGCTTCTTTCTTTGGCGACCCCTTCTTGATAATGTTTTACACTGTGACTACTAAGAATTACTGATCTATTTGTCTTCTGCCATTATCTGAACTTCTCAAGCTCTTTCTGAATATCAGTGACCACCTACCTACTGATCACTGAAGTGGCCACCTATTTCTTGACCCACTTTATACTGTGCCTTCAGTATTATTATTCTGAATATCTTTTTGCAAGTATGCAAGTGGCATCATAATAAATTTGGCCATTTTATAACTTCCACAGATCCTTGCTACTAGAACTGCAAAGTTACACTTCACTGTTCCTAAATCTACCTCATTTTAATGCTATATTATTTTGTTTTCATTAATGCTTTGCTCAGTATTAAAAGATTCCCTATCATTTCATAGCCTGACTAACTCAAGTTAGTCTGGCTAGATATATTTTTACATATGTACTATTTATTGATATACTAGTCATACCTTCCCCTTTTATTGGAGATACCCAATGCAGGATCTGCTGATAATGTATTTGTATGAAAATTAAAGCTCTTCACGTATCAGTATTTGACTGAGTTTGCATTTTCTTTACTGTGCAGAGCCTCATCCTCAAACATTTACTGTAGTAATTTTATGTTACTCCTTCAATCTAACAAGACCTGTTACTACTATAATCATACATAAACTCCAGAAATTATTACTCAATACAATCTGAAATTTCTGAAATTCCTTCTTTTCTTCTGCTTCCATTCCTAAACCATGAGAGAGGGAGCCATTCCTAGACCCATTTACCCTTTTCATTCAGTCTCTTCAGTACAACCATCATGCAGCTCTCTTTCCTTTCTACAAACTTGAGCTGTTTTGATAAATTTTCCCCAACTGTGGGAACAGTTGGGGAATCATTAGAAGCACTTGTGCTGCAGCCATAGTAAGCACTGTCTATATTCTCCTTCTATTTTGCTGATATCCTGCTTGCTCTAGCTGCTGCTGGGGAACATGATGAACATGTTCTCTAAAGATGTAAAATCCATCAAGAACACGTGATTATCACAGCTTTTACAGCCCCAGATGGTCAGGCGTGGCACCTTCAGGAAGGTGCAAGGAAGGCAAAAGGAACTGGAGATAATCATCTTTGAAATTAAGGATTGTAGTCAAAACTATTACATGTTTATCAATTAGAAAACCATCCTTGGTAAGGAAAACCTCTGTTCCCACAAAGTAAGCTAGGAGTGTTTGTCCAAAGCTGTGTGTTGTATAGTGCTTAGACATTGCCAGAGGTGCTAACACTCATTCTTAATCATCTCTCTCTCATGAAAATTATTCTTTTAAAAACAAGCAAGAAAATATAAAAAGACCTGTATTTTCCCCTCCTTCTCTCAATTATCCAAGCATTGCATTAGAAGAAGACTCTTCTGTGTAGGCCTTGATTCTACCTACAGAACAACACAGGCTCTTGGTCAATAGCCAACCAAATTTGAAGCATCTCTGGTTTCTGGATTCACTGAATTTTGTCTTCATATTGGCTGCTGATGGTCATGTGTACAATTTAATGTTACTGGCTAAATTAACTTTTTCAGCTTATTTATGCCATCTTAACTTTCTTATTTATCCTCTCTTTCCACCCCTTCTCTTTGTGCTTAGATAGCTACAGGCATTAGGGGTCAATGAAGTTTGTGGAGAAAGGGCATTCTGCTGCCTATTGTTTTTTTGATGTCATGCCAAATGGAAGAGACAACTTTAGCAGAACCTTGGTTCTTTTCAATGTTTGGTTGCATTACAGTCAATACACATATTCAAAACTTTAAAATACCTCTCCTCCTTTTTTGTTTCAGCAGGAAGAAATGACACCTTACTCCTTGCTTACTGTAAGAATCATAAAGTTGAAAAATGCCCATCAGGCTGATTTTTGTAAGTACCAGGTTTTTTTATTGATGATACATCTTTCTCAAATTATTCTATCAGCCCCTGCTTGTGCTAGATACTGCCCAAATGCAAAACACAAAAGTCACACTAGCTAAGAAATTACTGCTGAAGGCAATTTATGCCACAGAATATCTATTTGCAATTTCAGAGGTTTATTTAGTTTGAAGGGGAGGTTCCCCATTTTTTATTTGATAAACTGGCTGTTTCAGGGGCTTGAAAGTATCTTAACACCAGTTTTAACACAGAGATGTTTATATAACATGTCCATGACAAATGCATAGAATATCAAGCTTACACACCAGTATACTCTGGAATACTTACACACCAGTTCCTCTTAATTCTTTGGTTGTCCTGAGCATCATGACATCAGCTGACTCTTGCCCTCGGTGAAGGTTTTTAACAGAAATCTTTTGGGGACTGTTGGTACATGCTACATTACAGCTGACATGCAAAGTGTTCTGAAAATGTGTGATATTTGGACAGCCCTTGCTTGGTGGTTCACGTTCCCAGAGCTTTTTCTCTGAGAATTTTCTCCTGCCCCTCCTACATGTGTCTCATGAACTTGGCACATCACTAATAATACAGTTTTGCATCTCCCTTTACCATACTGTTCTTCCTTCTCTTGTTTTGCATTTTCTTTCCTTTTAGGGAGATCATGATGAAGTTTGTTTAAACCATAAAATGATACAGATAAAATTTCTCACCATCTCTTTGTATTTCACTCACTTTGGTGTTTCAAGAGCATGGATGTCACCCTTGTCAATTTTCCAATCAAGTGAAGTGTTGTGTTCATATTATCTGTAATATTGTGTTGCAGAGAATAGAAAAAATATTATAGTATAGCAGACAAGTCAAATAAATTTCTATTCCCTTTGAGAGCTATGTATGTGCAAGACCTCACTGTCATTCCTTCGAACTGTTGATTTAGTTTCTCTAAGTATCGCCTTTGATCTAGAACGAAAATTGAACAAGATAAGAACTATGATTCAGCTGCTTATGCAAAGGGGTTGCACAAAATAAAATGATGCTGCATTCTCAGAAAATAGTGTTACAGCTGTAACCTCATCCTTCATCCTGATGATAGGGAGATTTCTGAGAAGTCTCACTTAATGAGATGTAGATGGTTTAAAAATTCCTGTTATCACCAAAACGTACACCCTGGAGTAGAGCTCAAGACACGTGGGCTCAGTTTTTAGCTTTGTTCATGGACTTGTTGCATAAGAAGTTTAGGCAAATTTATATATCAAAACATTCTGTGCCCGTGTTGTCCTGTCTACAAAATATAGAATACCTTCTCCAACACATTTTCTCTGTCTCCTATCTATTTAGGTGATGTGCTCATTTTGATTCTCCTACTATTGTAGAGAGATTTTAATTTAAGATGTTAGGAAAGGCCTAGAAACAGTGGGAAGTATTTTCAGGTTCCTTGTTAATGACCAGTAAATAAGGCTTGGGGACCAGCTGGTGAAGATGTCTTTTCTTTCTGTCAGTAATTCCCCAGCTATTCTGTGATCCTGTTTGAGCCTGTTTCTTAAGGATGTCATAGAATGAAGTACTGTAGACCAGGATTCTGTTGAACATGGAAGATAAACAAACATCAGATAGCTCTTTGTTGACGGAGTATAACCTACCTCTGCTTTCAAAGAAGTTGAAGTCTCACAGAAAAAATAGCATGATAGTCTGTGATTTAAAAACTTAAGTACAATTCACATAAGATATATTGTAGCTTTCAAGTGCTTGATTTTGCACTTTTATTGATGTTCTTTTATCTTAGTATTTTTATTTTAACATTCGACTGTAGTTGAAGTATCAGAAAATTAAAGCAACTAGACATGCTACCGTGTGCTCGTAAGAATAATAAAATGACATTTACCTAGCCTTTTCTCAGCAATATGATCTTTCCCCTGGAAAACTGATCTTAAGTATTTGATACAGATGCTTTCTGACTGTGACATATCTGTAGAAGACTGACAATTTTTATAATTATATATTTCAGGCTTCTATAGATTTTCAGTTTCCCTGTATCAAATTGAGGAACAAGCCACCTTTTCAATCAAGTGCAGTTGCTTCTGACTTGCTTTTTCTGCCTGCAGCTGAAAAAGCAGTTTCCCATCTTTTAGAGCTTGTGCAGTGCTCCATTCCATGATTTTCTCTCTGTTTATTGCAAGTGCAGTCACATCAGGTTGTTTGATCATAAAGTTTCTATACTTTTCTTTGCCTTACGTGACATATCCTGACTTCAGAGAACACCACTTCTGTATATTTCCACTGATATTCCTCACTGTCACATGCACCAAACTTAATCTTGGTTGGTTTTTTTTAAATATACATCTCAAGATCCATGGGATGTATGTTTCACAAACCTGGGATAAAATCCAAGCTTACCCTGAAACCTGTAAGGTTACACTTTTGCCTGTAGACAACACAAGCTGGTGAAGTTTGGCATGCAAAGAAAAAAAATTAAACTGAAACCAGTTGACTCCTCCTGAATTGGTCAATTGGCCCCTCTCACATTTCTGCTGTCACTCTTTTTCAGTCTCCTCTATACTTGAGTGATGTTCCTCTCCAACATTTGCTCCATGCCACACATAATTGGTTTCTGTCTTGTCTTACCATGCAAATGCTCTTGACAGACCTGGGCTAATTATTTTCTGCTGTACTCCTAACTAACCTTTATACCTATTAGTAATCATGGGTCAGACTGAAACATTTCTGGCACTCCCTGATCTCACTGTGGGCACTGGAGAGAAGGGCACCCAGATAAGATCACTTACACTCATCCTGCTGCCCTGCAGGCACTGAGTGTCATCACCAGGCTCCAGTGCTCTATGCAGTTTGGCTGTGAAGGTGGTGTGGGTACTAGAAAGGAATAAATAATTCCATTGAAGTTTGAGTTTTTTGCAGTCCGCACCACTTTAGCAGTGGTATTCCCCTCCTCAGTCCAAGACTGCATACAGCCTTCAGTAAAAGAATGACTTTTTAGGTCGTAAGTGTGTCCATGTGCGCCCTCTAAACTGGAAGTCAGTGCTAGTGCTTTTACAAAAGTTCATGTTTCCTAACTCAATTCATGGTGTCACTTCTTCTGCAGAGCTCCCCATATGTGGGAGGAATATCTGGTCAGGATGAGATGTCAGGGAAAATGGTGTATTAGCTTATTTTCTTGCTGCTGACACTCCTTCCAGTGACTGTTTCTCAAAAGTATTGAAAAGGAGCTGGGTGATGGAAGAGGAGGACCATGGCAGCACAGACTCTCTAACACCTTCCAGCTGCTCTCCTTAAATGAGTTACTGAGTGCCACACAGAGCTGGCACCAAGCTCTCGGCCTGGCCCACTTTCACCATCATTAGCACTTACTTGTTTTATGGCAGCCCCTAAACCTCACAGCTGAAGCTGACACCGTGTCCCTGCTCCACGGACAAACAGAGGATCAGTGAGGGGATCTGCCTCATCTGCCTGAAGCCCAGGTACCAAGAGAGGGGATTTGTCCTGAGGCGACAGAAGTGGGAGCAAACCTCTTCCAGGTCTTTAGACAGCACAGGTGAACAGACCCGCAGTTGTGTCATCCCTCCACCACTACTCAGTTCCATGTGAAAGAACAAAACTCTGCTGGACTCCACTGGATCTCACCTAATCCTGAAGACCTGAGTCAAGAGGTCTCTGTGACAGTGCTGCTCTCTGAAACTGTGGTAGCCTACATGGGTACCAGCTGATTCCACCTTCCAAGAGATGACCTTTGCTGCTGGAGTGCATGTTCAGGCTCATTAACGCAGATGGGTGAAGAGTGGTGGCGTCAGGTCTGGCTTGACGCATTTAGCCTCATGGTGCTGAGTGTTTGCAATGCTCTTACTGGCCTGCAGAGGTGAATTTGAGCCCTGTGTGCCAGTAAGAAATTACTTAGAGTGAGCTTCAGGTTGACAGATACTTTTTTTTTTTTTTTTTTTTTTTTTTTCTGAGACACAGTAACTTATCTGAGAGAAATCTTGCCAGATCAAGAGGCTTTCAAAGCTGAGGTAGGAAAGTCAAAGTCTTGGGCTGAAATGTGACTGCACTCAGGTGTATTTTCTACTGTGGAAAACAGGCACGTGTGGAAACTTTGTCAGCTGTGGAAACAAACCTGTTAATCTTAGCTGGGATGTCAGAATAATCACTACTCTCCCTCAACTGTTCCTTTTGTTTTCAGATCTTCCTTTGGTTTTTCACCTTTGAATGAAAAACACCTTGCATATTTATAAAAAAAGAGCTCAGAGACTTTGTCCTCTAAGGTCTTATGAAATTATTTTGTGGAAGCTTTTGTATTATCCCTTCAGAAAAAATGAGTTAGTTCTACAGCAGTACACTTGGAGCCTTTGCAAAACAATCATTCTCCAGAGACATTTAGGGTGATTTTTCCTACAGAAAATAAGTGCAAAAAAAAAAAATTAATGAGATTTCAGCTAGTGCAGGTAGTACTATTGGCTCTGTCCCAGGAAAGCAAGTGGTGCCAGTGGGAGCACAGTGGCACAGGAGGGAGAGGTGAAACTTTGAGCTGAGACTGCAGCAGGCACTGCACCCACTGAATCTGCTCCCGGGAGAAAATCCAACTTTTGCCACTTGACTTAGATAACTGTACTGGGTAAAGTGTTCATTCACATGGGGACTCCGTTCATCCCTGGTCAGAGACATCACTGCTTAAGCACAATAGGTCTATGAGCTTTTGTTATTTCCACAAGTAAACCACAGACAGTAATATTGTGCTCTACAAGTGAGTGTTGCACCAGGCTGCTGGTAGAGCTCTTAGCTGAGTTCAAATCCTCTCTCAGATAGCAGTAGGAGGTAAATCCTGAATACTCCTTGTACTCTACTAAGCTAGTAAGGGAAAATGTTCCCAAAGATCATGTCCAGCAATTGAGAAATGGGGGTGGTTCTCCTCCTCCTCTTAGGTGAACTGCTGTAAACTAGGATTCGAGGAGAACCTGTCTGTGCAGGTGAAGAATATTTCGCTAGGAGAAAACAATTTCTTAGTTTTGGTGTTATGAAATGCAGTAACAGGACAGATGGGATTTTGTAGTTTAACTTCACTGTTCTTATGAGACTAATTTTTCTTATATGCTTTGGTTTTCAATGTTGTAACTATCTCCTTACCTGTGATGGAGATAAGTGATTTTAGCACATGATGGTTCATCTCACATACACCTCACAGGACTGTACTCTCACAGAGTAGCACACATGGCTGTAGTTCTGGGCTGCTTCTTTTGGTCTTGTATTTTTTATCAATCTTTAGCACTAAGACGAGTTGAGAAGCAGTCTCACCATCATACAAATTAAATCAGAAGCTACAAATTGGAAAAGGACATCAGGGTCAATTAGTGCTGACTGTCAAAGAGACTGAGTTCAGATGTCTCAGCATTCACATGAGGTGACATTATGTCATCAGGGAAGTTGCAACACATGCACTGCAGTAAGGGCCTGGCAGGGCATGACACTGCTAATGAAGCCCAGCAACTGCATTACAACTAGGGCATGAAGAAAATGAAAATAGAATTCTTTTGTATTAGCTCTCAGGTAGCAATAAATAAACTGGAATGTTTTCAGTAGCTCTCTTGTACGCTTTCTTCAGTGGTAAGAGGGAGCAATGTAAGCTGATTAGTCATTTCAAGGGTTCCCATATAGTAAGGGTATAATAGCCATCATAGTATTCAACTATCCTGTTATTTTTTTGTCTGACTCTTTGCCTCACAGTTGAGCCTCAGTTCAAGTGAACTGCCACTTCTACAGAAATACATAAGACCTGTTAGGGTAATAGCACGGTAATACTGTCTGCAAAATTAAAGAAAAACATAGAAAATCACAGAAATCCTATGGAAAAAAATAACCTCTCCATAATTGGTAGGAACTGTAGATGAATTGTGGCAAAACCACATGTGGGCTATCCTTTCGTCACAGGAAGAGAGTGTACTTTGTCCTAGTTGTATCACCTCACCCCATCTTCAAGGTCAAATTTGCATACAGGAGTTACTAACACTATTATGTCATTTGTCTGTGACCAACTAGTCTTGTTGTGCAGGCTCACAAAAAGTGGCTGAGGCGTGAAGGCACTTCTGGAAATTTTGTAGTCCAGAGCCTTGCCCTAAAAAAGATTGGCTTCAGGAGGTTGTTCAGAGCCATATCCATTTGGGTTTTGAACATCTCCAAGGGTAGAGGCTTCACAACCATTCTAGGCAATCTGTGACAGTCTGTGACAGTGTGTGGCAGTGTTTACAGTGTCATGGTAAAAATGACATTTTTACTTATGTTTCAGTGGGATTCCCTGCGTTTTGGTTTGTGTCCATTGCCTTTTACCTTTCACTGGGCACCATGGAGGAGGGTCTGACTCAGACTTTTTTATTTCCCTCTCCTCTGATCAGGTATTTACACAAATTGATAAGATCCCATAAGCCTTCTCTGCTTCAGGTTGAAGATTCTCAGCTCTCTCAGCTTCTTGCCATTTTCTTTCTGGACTTTTTTGCTCAGTTCACTTCAGCACATCCTTACTTCTCTTATACTGGGGAACCCAGAGATGTGGCCTTGTCAGTGCTGAGCAGAGAAGAACCACCTTTCCAGCTGCTGGCAACATTCCTGATGCAGCTCAGGAGGCTGTTGGCCTCTCTTGCCACAAGGACACCTCACTGGCTTGTGTTTAACCTGGTGTCCACTAACTTGCCCAGATGCCTCTGCCACTCTGCAGAGCTGCTGTCCAGCTGGTCAGCCCTCAGCCCATCCTGGTGCTGGGGTTTTGCCTCCTTATGTGAAGGACTTGTCATTTCCCTCAGTGAACTTCATGAGGCTCATGGTGGCCCAGTCCTCCCACCTGCCCAGGTCCTTCTGAATGGCAGCACAGCCTTCTGCTGGGTCAACCCCTCCGCTAAGTGTGGCTCCACCTGCAAGCTTGCTGAAGCTGAACTCTGTCTCATCACTCGTGTTGTTAATGTGGATGTTACACAGCCCTGGCCCCACTATCAGCCTCTGAGTTAGGCCAGTAGAGACTGTACTCTGTGCTGCCAATCACAATCCCTTGATCCTGGTAGTTAAACCAGTTTTCGATCCACCTCACTTTCACTTTCCATTTATCTATCTTGTGTTTCATCACCTTGACAAATAATTGTCCATAGTTGATTTTGCATAAATATTTATGAAATCAACACACATACTCAACAGTAATTTAGAAAGTAGTCTCATGGAGATATTTTGCAAAAGAAAACACTCCAGAAAACCAGTAAATTTCAGATAAAAGACTAACAAAAGACATTCATAAGTGCTTCAGCTGTCCATTCATGGTTGTCTGAGAGATATTGCACTGTCAGCTTTCTCAGTTCTATCGCAACTCTTATTTTATACAGTATGTGATGGAAAAAATGGAATTTAATATAAGGGCAAAGCATTTTGGTTTTCAAGACCATTTTGGGTTTTTTTTTAGGAAAATGAGGAAAAGGAAGTGTGCCTTTGCAAGTACAGCAAAAATACAGAAATATGTCCTTCCTGCACCCTATGATAATTAGAAACTAAAAGGGAGAGAAATTATGTCTTAAATCAGTTCAGAAATGTTAATTTCTGAATTACATCCAACCTCATCCTCTTTGGCAGTTTTGGAGATGCTGGATTCATGGTTTTGGAGCACTTGACACTGGCAGTTGTATGTGCTTCAATGAGAGGAGGGATGGGCCAGATATGCTGATACCACATTCAGTTCTTGGCGACAGGCTCTGCAGATCAGAGACAGCAGTACCATTTATCAGGATGAGTTCATCACAGCTCAGCAGGCTGTCAGGCAGCACAGGGAGGGCAGAACTTTCAGATATCAGACAGATCAGCAAGCACAGCCCTCTTGCTCCTAGTAAACTAACTATTATACAGGTAATTGCCAAAGTCAACATATTGTCCAGTCACCTCCATTATGTTAAAATCTGAGACTCTGAAATGTTGTCAATAGAAATCATTTCAAAATCATGCAATCTACTACCTTCTAGAGAGAAAACTCCTGCCAGTGCCAAGAAATTCCTTCAAGATTCAGCATGAGGTGTTACATGGGGATCTCCCTAATTGACAGGCATCCCCCTCTGAGGATGTCCCAGTCACAGGGTCTCTGGATTTCAAGCAACATCTTATTTTTAGGCAAAATATCCCAAAGCAACATATCCTGAACAAAGATATGGGGTTGAACTTGCTTTTAACCTTGAGGAGCTGGCTCAAGACCAGAACCATGCTTACAGACCATAGGTGCTCTTCTCCCTGCTCATGAGGTGGTTCTCTCTGTTGACTGCCACGGCACTAGACTCTTTTTTTTCCAAAGCCCAAGTTCACAGAACAGGATAGATCAACCCTTCTAGCTGCCACTGGAAAAGTTCCTGCCCAAGGTCTGAGAATCTCTTTGGTGTCCACTTAGTTCAGTGATGGGAGATGGTGAATTAGAGCAAGTGCAGCCTCACTCCACTCCCTTCATGCACAAGATGCACATCCTTTCTGCCACTTCGCTTTTCCTGGGAAGAGATGTGAAATAGAGATTAAATTCCAGGTCTTTCAGGCATCAGAAAACACCAGGAAAAGGCTCCAGTTCCTACTGAGCTCCTGAAGCAGCAACTGTGCTGCTGCTAGGCCTCTCCCTTCCTACCCCGCCTAGGGAGACGATGATCAAGGTCACTGGAATAATTAATTTTCTGTCATAAAGAGTTAATAACCAGGTATGTCAGACATGCACTATCTGAATCAGACTTACCTGATTCTTTTGGTATTTCTCATAAAGTTAATTTGCTACAGAGACAATTTATGCACAATCCTTCTCAGGGTCTGAAGTTAATGCTGTGCTGCCTTTGTCACAGTTTTGCCTGCCAAATTTTGTTGATATGGAGCAATAGAAGGCTCTTGAATATACACACTGTTCTATTTGCTAGCTAGGATTGTATTTTTTCTTTGAATGTATAAGATCATGCATAATTGTTTGAATACACTGCTTATTAAAAGAAGTGTTGTGATGAACAAATTAATTTTATCCAGCAAGCTGTGTGATTTCTATCTTCCTGATTTGGCCAATGTTTATCAGAAAGAACTGGCCATCTCTCACCCATGTTGAAGCTATAGGGCATTTCAGTGTCTCCACTGTTTGTATCATGCCTGCTCTGCCAGCTATTTTATGCCTATATTTCTACAGTAAGCCAATCTGATTGCTATGTGAGGCTCTGGTTGCCAACAGCTTCAGATGAAATATTCCACACCAAAACCATCAAAAACTGCAGAAATCCTGTGTGGAATGAAACTTTCTGCTTCCAGATACAGAGAAAAGTCAAGGTAAACAACCCAAAATCTCTCTTTTTTATCTAATCTCTTCGCAGTGTCTTTCAGTTTAGCCCCAAACCCCTAAACTAGAAATGTCTTCTAGTGCATTTCTGAGTTTACTTAAAATTCCCCATGCAAGCTGAAGTAAAACAATTCTGGCTTTGCTGGAATCCAGTTTACTCCTAACTGATAGTTATTATTTATGTATGGGTAATGAGAGCCTGGCTTCCTTGGGGAAGACTGATGGCACACATGAGAACTGAAATGAAAATATAAAATAACACTGTAACAGAAAAACACATCTTTTTCTGAAAGGACATGAAGTAATGGCAGGAGATAATGCCAAATTCTAGTATGATTAAGATCTTTACTCAGTTTGCTGCTAATAATTCAGCTACAGTCAAAATACCTGTTAACAGGTGGCTGAAAGCAGAATGTCCAAGGACCTAGAAAGGTGATTATTGATTTGAAGTCATCTCTATTGCCCCTGCTGTGAATGTGAAGCAATGTGGGACTTTGGCCAATCCATATTCATCCCTAGAAGACTGCATTTTTTATGAGATCTACTTCAAAGCATAACAGCTGACCCGAAAGAGATCTCAGGTCAGCTTTAATTAGTAAGACTAAGACCTGGCTCTTTATACTTGCTTTCTTACTCTTCCTTCTCACACTTTTTCATCAATACTTTTCTATTTCCTCCCTATAAAGCAGACACTAAGCCTGGAAAGCCTGCAGAACGTCATATTTCTTGTGTCATGCATGCTAGTGAACTGAATATTTTTAATTTCTTTTCCCAGAATGTTCTGGAAATTACTGTTTCTGATGATGACATCATTCGTGATGATGACCGTGCAATTGTGCTTTTTGATGTGGCTAAAATCCCCCTTGGGGAAAGAGTTTTTAAAGCATTCCCACTAAACCCAGAGGTAAGGGCATGGTCAGACATTTAGTACAGCTTGATGTCCATTCTCTCCCTACTGTTTAAAAAGGTGTACCGTCTCTTTGGGTTTTTACCACCAGGATCACCTTAGCGGTAAAAATATAGCAAAATTTATTAACATCCTGGAAACTGCACATCAGTGACAAAACAGATGGCCTTCTCAAATTCCTGTTGGTTTCCTTTGGCGCAGGTCATGGCCAAGTTCCCAAGCCCCAGAGTACATGCAATTTTAGGGAAGCTTTGCACTTCCAATGATCTGATAGAAAGTAACAGTTTAGCTAATCCTCACAAAGACAATAAAAACCAAAGCAATGCAAGCACAGGGAAATGCCCTGTTTCCACAGCATTTTCCTGAACGCTAAGCTTTAGCATATCATGTTAAGGACATGGAAGCTGGCAGAAAAGCACTTGTGAAATAGGTTTGTTCTGGAGATTTATAAGCACCAAACACCCTTCGTCCTGCAAGTACAATTGGAAACCTTTCCTTGGGGAAGAAAAAGCTGCCTCTGTCATTTCATACTGACAATAGTAAGTACAAACTAGAGTATTTTTATTTATTAAATGCAAAGGGCACAGTGCTTGCAAAAATTAAGGTCACTTTGAAAAACTCTGCACATGCCATTTGAGACAGCTCCATTATTTATTTTCAGGGGAAGGAGGAGCTGGAAGTTGAGTTTGTACTGGAGACCATGTGAGTAAAACCCCATTATTATTATTATTGCAACGTGGAATTATGCATTAGTGCAGGGAAACATTTTGTAGATCCAGTATTGCCTGCCTTAATAGCCAGAGACAAGTTTTTCCAAACTTAATATGGGCATTAAAAATCCTTGTATGAAAGGATAAATTCCATGATGTGGAGAGGAGTTGAGAATTTTTAATTCTGTGACTTTCTCTTAAGAACTTTGTCTTACACAGTTCAGCGTTGGCTGATAAATCCTACTGCAGTAAGTCTGCAGATTTACTGGAGAGTGTTCTCTGGAAAAGTCATGGCTGAGGAGAATGTTGCTAACCTGTGTCATGCCTGTGCTACTAAGGCTGTTGCAAGGACTTTCCAGGCAACTTACAGCAACTCTGCTGGGTCATTATGTGGCATTTAGTGTGAAGGGTGCACACTTACATAAATAATAATAAAGAGTAAAGAAAATAATAGTTATAAAAATTTAAATAGTTATAAAAAAAATTAAAAAATAATAGCTATAAAAAATTTAGGACACACTGAATGTGTCCTGTTTAGGACACATTCAGTATCCAGAACTTTTATATTGTTTATAAAATACATGTTATTTGTTCTTGTTTGCCAGTCAGGGTCCTCCTGAAACCATCATCACAAATGGGGCAATTGTGGTAAAGTAACATTTTGTTCTTTTATATTCTTTCCTACATCATTCTTTACCATAGCTGACTCTAATATCAGTGAGGGAAGCATTGCAAGTCTCCATTCTTTAGTGATACTTTCTCTTAGGAGCTTTATCTTTAGGAAGACCAGCAGGATCTAAGAGGAGCCTTCTTACTATTATCATCTTCCCTTGTTTTGTCTCCATCCATTGAAAATGACAATATGTTTAGCATAACACCATCTTCTCATGTAACAATAAATTAATTCTCGCATTCACCGTGTCGGGCAAAAGTGTCCAACACAGCTGGCCCTCACATTCAAACAATGACCTTTCCTACAATGATTCTTTCAACATTTGCCAGAACTGGTTATGAGGTGGCTGGATAAGTTATCTAATTCTCTGTCCTTATCACACCTACCGTAGTGTCGTGAAGAAGCCTGTTTGGAAGTTCACTTGGACAGCAGGAGGAAAAATAAGCGTTTTTCAGGTAAGATTGTTACTTCTTAAAATAAATATTGGTGATTTTGCTGTCTCTATCAAGGCCTGGACATTGCATCAGCAAAATACTAAGGCTTTAATTGATCACATTTAAGGTGATTTTTACAAAATTTGCAGTAGGGACTGCCACCAGTCCTGCAGCAGGTATAGGTTCAGGGGTCTCACTTCATGGAGAGTCTTGTGTCAGAATAAAAACAACTAGAATCAGTTGCTTATACAGAAAGTATCTAAAACCCAAGCTGAGATTCTGCAAAACTCTACTGCAGTACTGCTAAACTCTGAAGAAGCTTAATTCCTCAAGTGTTATAGTCCATGGCATTAACTTTGCTCAGAATCTCTGTCACTTTGACTTACGCATATGCACAGAAACACCTCATTTTTTGCAGGGGTTAGCCACTCAGCAGCTGGCTCCTGCCTGACCCTGGTCAAGATTCAGAATCTAGAAGTTCCTCTGCCCACATCCCCTGAGGGGCTGGATCTGGTAGGCAATCTCAGAGCATGCATAATGCACACTGGCAGGATTAGCTAAACTATTCATATAAATTGGGTCATCTGCTGCAGAGTCAGATCTTATTTTAGGGGACTGAGAACTTCTTCAGCTCATTATTTGGCCTGGGATGAGGATGATTTACTATGCAAAGTACCTGGTTGTATTCACTGTGTCATGATTAAATTGCAACAGAAAAGCAGCAATCTAAAATTCAGTGCCATGCACGTCACATTTCCATCTGACTTCCTGCTCAGCACATTATAATGATACAGTCACCTGAAATGTTTGGGGTTTGGATCACTTTTAGAAGACAGCTTTCCAAATATAAGAGGAAAAGGAATTTGTTCAAAGCTACTTTTTGCTTCTTTCTCTCTCTCTTTTTTTTACAGTTATAAGTAACCTTGTGTATGTGTTTTATCTCATTGTTTTAGAGAATGAGCTAACCTTTACAGTGAGAGGATCCTTTGAAGAAACCCAGACATTTTCAGTGGGCTGTGACTCCCGTTCCCCTCTCCCAGATCCCACTTTCTTCCACTATGCCAGATACAAGCAACCCTCCCTGGATATTGCACTCAGAAAGAGGACAAAGCTTCCCACCTTTGTACGTTACTCCAGAACATGGTAGACAACACAGACTGTTCTATGACCTGACATTTACATGTGAGTAGGGAGCAAGAGGAGAGCATTTCTGTTTTAACCAAAAAGCACTCCATGCTCCTTTTCAGTGTGCTTGTATGTCATGTGGACCAAGGAGGAGAAGTGTCCCCTTGACAATTCCTCTGAAGTCACTCCCCTCCGAGCGGGAAGTAGTTGATGAGGTGAGTGTCTGCTGGCCATGGGGAATCCTAGGCAAGCTTTTTGAAATTCTTTCTGATTTGCATGAAGCCGAAACCAAGGGCCACTTCCCTTTATACAGACACAGTTGTTTTCTAACCTCCCTCCAATCTAGGGCAATACATAGTGAAGTGAATTATTCGGAGCAAAATAAAATAGGAAATCAAGGGAAAAGGAGGAAGAAGAAAAATATCCAAGCTGTTGTTCATGCTGCTTGTACTGTCCACATACTTAACCAGGCTGGAGGTGACTGGGAGCCACTGAAATGGAGTGGTGAGGCTGCAGCCTGGCCCACTGCCCCAGGAAGCAAACCCCAGCCACACGTGGGGTGCTCAGCCTCTCTGGCTTCCCCTTGTGTCTGAGGTTGTTGTATGAGAGGCTCTGGTTTCAACACCCATCTTCAGTGGTGGATCCTTCCAGGGAGGTGAACTGTAGCACTGCAGCTCTTCTGGTATTTATTTGTGTGGCTAGCTAATTCCATATAAGCTACACTGAGTTTTATGAGAGAGATAACACACAGACTACAGATGATAGTGCACTAAAGTATTAGTCTATTAAATCAGTGCACATCTCTCGTTACTACTGAAATATTGAGATCTCAGTTTTTTGAGATTCTGAGTTTTGTAGGTGTAATGATCACCCAAAAGATCTGTTTCAGTCTGAATGGGGAAAAGAGACTATTCTAAATAAAATATCAATATTCATTATTTCATGTTTTCAATTTTCAGCACAGAAAATTTGATTTGCTCCTTAAAGTGAAGAAATGGTAAGACATCTGTGGGTTTCCCCTTGGTTCTTTGTATTTAGATAGTTGTAAATCAAGTTCCAATCCCTTTGCTACTGCCTTTGTCCTGAATGCTGGTCCATCCTCATTTCAGACTATGAAATAATATGCGCTCAGTACATAATGCAAAGATTTTCAGCAACAGTTTTTGTAATGAGACAGGGAGTTAAGAAAAGGTTTTATAAAGAACACACCAATTTTCTATTCATACTGTGCTGCAATCAATATTACATGGTAAAGGCCACTGTAGACCTGCTGATACCTCTACTATTTATTGTCAAATGCAGATTCTCAATAAAAGCAAAATTTCAAAACTAATTGAAAAAACCCTTTCTGTTTCCCAAAAGGTACCTTTAACTGTTTTCTTCCACTAAAAGATCAAAATCACAGTGCCTGGGTACTCTAAGATGTGAAAAAATTTTGAAATAGTAAATGTACCTGCATTTATTGTTTTAATGTCTACTCAAAGAGGTGAATGCAAATCAACTCAATGAAGTGATTGTTTATTTCTAAACCAAGGAAATACACTGCATGTTTTGGAATATTGTTCAGGCCTTAGTAAAGTTTATAAGATGGATATGTTACATTATGTACTATATTGTAACAGAAGAGTACCTCCAGAAAAGCAGATGCTTTTCCCACCGTACTGATTATTTTCAGTAAATATGCTTTGAAATAAGCATACAGTTTACAGCTGTCATTTAAAAACTTCTTCCTTAGAACTCCTATGCAAGATTTTCATGGAAGCTTTCAAACAACAAATGTAGTGCTCATAAACATCAAAAGAACATCTGATAATGTAAATCTACGACTTTAGTAGAATGTTTCATGGGTATCAGTGGAAGTTTGCATTCTAAAAGCCACCTTTGAAACACTGCCCTCTGCAGGCTTCTGGATTCATGTCTGAAAAGAAACGGCTGTTACTTGTGCTATATTTAATTCCAGGCATCTTTGGCAGGGAGAAAAAAAATCCCTTTCAGTTCAAAGACATATTGACTCTTTTTCTCCAAGAACAAACCAGAACATTTAATATCTTCCTGCTTTGCTTTATATAGATCTGGTAGTGAAGACATATCTATTTATGGAGTAAAGCAATTAAAATGCCGGATTAGACTACAAATGTGATGTATGATACCTGATCCTTGTTCCAGCAAGGAAGACCTAGATGTGCGCCTGGGGTTTGATCTGTGTGTCCAGGAACAGGAGTTCATTTGCAAGAGGAAGAAGGTAGTTGCAGCTGCTTTGAAGGACATTCTCTACCTGGAAGAGGAATTGCAGGACGATGAGGTATGAGACATAATTATTCTCTGCTTTCTGCACAGATGAGTGCCAAAATATAGCATTGATGTTAACTTTTGTTTGGAAATCTTGTAGTTTCGTGTACAAGCTACACATGAGTTCTTTTCTCAGTGGCTGACTTCTTTTCTCTAATCTAGGGAAGAAATGAGTACTCATCATAAACATGAATAAAAAGCCTGTGGCCCTGAAGCTAGAAGATCTAACCTTGTGTTCAGAGGCAGTCTGCCCCATAACATAGGGAAGGGCTGGGTGTTCTCAGAAGGCCAAAGTTTCTTTTTGGCCGGATCTGAACAGTGTATTCAGCACTTCATTCCCTCATGGTTAAAACTATCTTTTTTATTTGGTTTATCCTTTGTGCCACCATTTAGGTTCCTGTTGTGTGAGCACAGCATACTGCCAAGCTGACTTCATCTGTTCAGCATATTCTTGCTCAGTAAACAGGGTTGATAGCAGAGGTTTTAAGGCAGGGGAAAAGTCAGGTTTCTTTTTTTAATAATGCACCCATATCTGGAGTGGGAAGCCTAAACTCAAATGCAGACATGATAATTTTTTTCTTGTTTTGACCTAAAGTGAGTTCAGCTGTTCTTGCACAGCTGGACCTTTCAGGCACAAGACTCTGCCTTTAAATGCCAACACTAAGCCATAGGTCATTCCCTTCCCCTCAGGTGCAGAGCCCATACTTCCCTGCAGAACATATAGTCTCTCTGTATTCTTCTGATTTGTTCATTACGTTCATCCACTCCAATGCACAGTAGCTGTTTTTACTGTCAAAGAAGCAAATTCATGTTTATGAATTAATAAGTCTTTTCTAAGGCTGCCAGTCCCTGGATTTCTGTATGACCACCGAAGCAAGAAATTGCAGATCACTTGCATACCTAGCACTCTAGATACATATGTGGTGGGTGGAGTGAGCATGGTTTCTCTTTTCCTCCAGCAACTTTAAAAGGGAATGGTGTCACCAGTCTCTGGTTTCAGGGGTCCTGAACTGTCCTGTGCTCTTTAATCTTTAAGTCGTGACATTTCTAGTATGGCCGGTGGAATAACTGTACAATAGTTTCAGCAAACTTCAGGAAAAGAGAAGCTATTACTGCTCACATGAAAAACGTGAGAGAGCACTGATATTTTCTGTTTTATTGTATCTGATAACAATCTGATTCAGATAAAAGAAGGTACCATTTCCTCTAATTTTTTGCTGCTCTGTGTTAATGATTTTCAAACAGAGCACTGAAAATGTAATAATGGATTTCATGTTCTAATGCAGAGCTGCTTGACAGAGGAAAACATGAAGTGTTTCTTTCTCCTTACATGCCCCATTATTAATTCAGGTTTTTCTTCGCATTGGACTGGTGGAATATTTTTACTACTTTATCAGTACTGTAAGTTTCTCCTTCTAATCAGAGATGTCTCTGTCCCTTCTCAGACCATGTCACTAAATGCACGTATTTTGGGATTGAACAGGTACCTGTGGTGGCAATCATGACAACAGGAGGTGGAACCAGAGCTCTGACAGCCTTGTATGCTCACCTCCTCAGTGTGCAGGAAATGAATGTCTTGGACTGTGTCTCATATATCACTGGTTTATCTGGAACAACATGGTAAGACCAAGATAAGAACACAGGAATTTTTCATAATTGACATCAGGGAGTGATCTTGAGTTATATGATCTTAACTGTCAAGATATGGCTTTCTTTTTCTGCTGTGGCTTTTTTGTTCTTGTTGTTTCTTTCAGTGGGTATTTTCCCTCATTGCAATTAATTAAATATATGGATACTACCAAACACATGGTGTTTTGCATATAAATGAAGACATAATACACAAACCTCCAGAACTTCCCAAATCTCTAGAACTTACTTCCCAAATCTCTTCAGAACTTACTCTTTTCCTTGTGGTTTTTCATTTGGCTTTTTTAGGACCATGTCAAACCTCTATGAAGATCCTGAATGGTCCCAAAAGGATCTCAAGGAAACCCTCAATGATGTCCGAAAGCATGTACTTAAAAACAAGTTTGTTTCTTGTTTTGCCCCTGATCGTCTGAAATACTATTTGGAAGAGTTATGCCAGAGGAAACAGGAAGGACATCAGCTGTGTTTCACAGATCTGTGGGGACTCATCATTGAAACCATGTTACATGATAAGGTACCATAACAGCACCTTTCTCTTCAGATTTGAACATCTAGTGAATACAGTACTGAGGAAAGACAGTAAATCAAAAACTAGTTGAGATTGGAAGAGACCTTTAAGAGTTCATCTTGTCCAAGCCCAAGCAGGACTAAAAAGGGCCAGATACCCTGAACCAGATATGGGCTTTGAATATCTCCACAGCTGAAGACTCCACAAATTCTCTGGGCAGCACATGCCAGTGTTTAACCACCCTTATGCAAAAGAGGTTTTTTGCTTGTTTGTTTGTTTTTCATATAGATGCCTAAAGCATGTGCCTTGGCAGTACAATTCATCATGTTTGTGGGCTGTATTACACAGATCTTGACATCACACCTGGTACAGAAAGGATGGGAATGAAAGATATAACGGGAAACTTACAGTATGAACAACTTTTAATTTATTCCTCACAGAATCTAAAAGGGGCTTACAAGAAGCTTGGAGAGGGACTATTCACAAGGACATGTAGTGGTAGGACAAGGGGGAAATGGCCTTTCGATGAAGGAGGGTAGGTTTAGATTATGTATTAGGAAGAATTCTTCACTATGAGGGTAGTGAGGCACTGTAAAGTTGGGGACCCTTTTGAGAGGTCGGGCTGAGTCATGACTTTCACACCAAGGCTGTGTTCATGTCGCACTGACGTTTATTTTTTTCTCTTCATATTTATTCTCTTGCAACTTTATTGACATTACAAGGCACTTAAAAAATGTACACACTTGCTGCCTTAAGGAGGCTTCCATATTAACACTATAAAACTACATATGAACACCCGTTAGAACCTGGAACACCTTAAGGGAGAAAGGTGAATTTTTTTTCTGCGCCACAACCTGAATTTTTACTGCGTCACAAAGGCCCACCGGTTCTGCAGGCCAAGGGCCCAGTCTGGAATTGCTCACCTTATTCCAAATATTTCTGCAACAGCACTGGAACATGTTCCAGAGAGGTTGTGGACTCCCCATCCCTGGAGATGTTTAAAACCAGATGGGTGTTTAAAGCTCAGATGGGGAACAACCTGGTCTTCTGGAAGGTGTCCCTGCCTATGGCAGTGGGATTGGAACTAAGTGATTTTAAAGGGCCCTACCAACCCAAACCATTCTGTGATTCTGTGAATTCACATGTAAATATTTGAATGAAAATTCTGCTGTTCTTTTAAAAGACCTGCCCAATGAGGCAAGGCAAAAGAAAATCACAAGCCCAAAGACAGTATCTCTGAGCTGTTAATAAGACATCACCTTGCAAGCATTTCCACCAAGGGCCATGTTCAGGTTACATTTTAATCTTCATGATTATTTCTTTCCCTCTAGGCCATTTATACTTTAGAACAGGAAGATATTCCCCCTGTAATATGATTAACCCTACACACATCCACATTTCTATTGCCTGGTCACAGCACAGTGGTAGAGACTCCCTGGGATCGTGTTCAGCAGGAAGCTGTGAGTGTCCCCACAGCTCTGTCCCCTGACCAACAACAGCCCAAGGGAAGCCTGGTGGCACTGGTGGCACAGCCATCCTTCCTTGGGCTGCTCTGGTGAGGGGAGCACCTGCAGCTCTGCCTGTAGGAGCACATTCACAAACCTTGGTTCTGTTTCCAAACCATCCCACTCTTTCCACCCTGCCTGAGCTCTGCAGCAGAAGGGCCAAGGCTTGCTGAACATTAACTCTGCATGAGCCTCATCTCTGTCACAGGTCTGAGACCTTTCTGGGCAGTCAGAGAAGGGTTTACTCTTTCATAATGAAATATATCCTGTCAAGAGTGCTTTTCAAACATTCCCAGATATCTTTTCTGAAATCAAAAATGTGGATAACGGCATTTTCTCCTTACTATATTCTTTCAACATATGAATTTAGGATTATTTGTGTGCTGAAGTGTTGGGGCGGGGGAGGGGCAGGGATGACAGCACCTTTCCTGAACTAAGCAACTGGGGAGCATCCTAGTTGGAGTCATGCATGCACTGCATTGTCAGAACCCAGGTTTAGATGAAGTGGGAAGCTCTTTGTATCATCCAGTTGTCCTCAGTTACTGTCATTCTTCAAAACAGGAGGACTGCCATAAGCTCACAGATCAGCAGCAGGCACTAAATCAGGGTCAAAACCCTCTGCCCATCTACCTCTCTCTCAATGTGAAGGATAAAATCAGCGACCAGGATTTTAGAGGTAACAATACTCCAGAATTTCATTTAACATTTAATCCCAGTTGGGGTCAAATTAGGATTAGATGAGGATATCAATTCAACGTACAAATACTCTGAAAGGCTAATACACCTCAGAGGGGAAATTCAGTAGTTAATCTTTTGAAGACCTTAGTATTCAGGATCAAAAGCAGGACAATAGAAGACATTATGCACTCTTTTAGAAACTGTCAAAAAGTTTATAGACACATAGAGATGTAAGAGGACAATTTGTTCTGCATGTTCACCACTGTGAAAAGTACTGTGAATAAATGCCTGCTTGCAAAGTGCAATAATTAGAAACCAGTCTGCCTTAACCTGGCCAATATCACGTTTTATTAAAAGAATTTTGCCTCTGCTGCTGTAATCAGTCTGTCTTATGCCTTTTCTTTTAGAATGGGTGGAGTTTACCCCTTATGAGGTAGGATTCCCAAAATATGGCGCCTTCATTCATACAGAAGATTTTGGCAGTGAGTTCTTCATGGGCCATCTGATGAAGAAAGTTCCAGAATCCAGAATCTGCTTTTTGGAAGGTGATTTGTTATTCTGAGAAAAAGTAATATAATACAATCTGCTCCTGCACAAACCCCTCTTCTGAAATTAAGCAGTTAATGTGTTTTTATCTGCCAGGAGCAGTATATGGTAAAATACCAGAACGGATAACAGGTCACAATCTGCAGGGTTTTCCATTTTCTCTGTGATCTTATTAATCTAAACTGATTAATTGATTTAATCTGTGGTTATGCTCACTAACATGAGACCTTTGCAAAACATGTATGTGTTTGTCAGCATCAAAAGTTGTGTATCATTGCTGCTAAGTTAAGTCATCAGTTTCTTCTGCAGTCTGAGAATGCCCCTTTTTATCTACAAAGTTCCTGCCACATCTAGCCCTGATTAATTCTTAAGATAAAATTTCCATTTCAGAGTGCAAGCAGGTCGTAATATTTATCTTTTTTCCTTTCTTGCATAAAAAAGTGAAAGCAGTAAGGAAATCTTTCTTCCCTTTGAGAAATCCATCTCTTGCCTCATTGCTCTTTCTACTTCCACCAACTGCAGAGAGGAAAAAGGAAGTTTCAGGGGTTTTTTTGAGAAGTTGAAACTTTTTGCTTGAGTGGAGATTTCACTACAGCTAATGGTGAGGTGTAAGGAAGCAACTTAGAATCTCTCTATCCCTGGCTGCAATTTCAGATAAGGATTCAGGTCTTCTCTTCTGTGGCCAGAAATGCTGTCAGGTCACCACCCCCTTTCTACACCTTGGCACTTTCTTCCTACCTTCTCTAGAATGATTCAGGGACATTTCTGCCCCTGTTCCCTGACATGTCCAGTGACACAGTTTTTTGAAAGGTTTACATCAAATTACTTTGCACTCCATTTATTTTCTCTCAAATACATCCTGTGCTACAGGGATCTGGAGCAGCGTATTTTCCTTGAATCTCATGGATGCTTGGTATATATCTGTCAATTCAGAAGACTTCTGGCACAAATGGACACGAGACAAAATTACTGACATAGGTAGGTTATTCTTATGTGATTATTTTATTTTATTTTATCTTTTTTTCCCTCTGTGCTGCTATTCTCTTATTGAATTTTTCAAAGCCCTTTTAGAGCATTCTTTTCAGGAATTTCCATTATCCACATGTAAACCAGAAGGAAATTCATGCAGCGTATTAATAAGGCAATTATTTCAGTTGTATGTGAAAAGAAACCAGAGGATCCATCACGGAAAAATAAAAATGACAGTGACTCTCTCATGAGATGTTTTCTGAGCATGAGGGTAAAACTGGAGAAAAAATCCCTGTAGATGGAAGAAGCTCACATAGCATTCCACAGTCTTCCAGCTCCTCTCTCTGAAGTTGAAGCATCAGAGAAACCAAACAACATCCTTGCATCTCTGAAGTCTACAAAACATTGACACAAGCTTCAGTACTACTGGAAGTCATTCCAAATTAGTCATAAGGATGAGATTTGCAAAACATGATACAAAATTAAGAAAGATCTGCAAGGTCAGGTTACAAGGACAAATACACAAGACAAACACATTACAAAGAAAAGATGACAAGGAAGAGACGTATTTCAAAAAGGTTTACTTATTTTGTCTTTTGTCCCTACACTTGTAAGGGAGTAATTTCTCATTGTTTAATGAAGGATTTTGTATTTGCTAGTGAGGAGCAATAATTATGTTTGTGTGGCTGAGAGATTGTTATTGTGTGGCTTTTTATGCATCTGAGAGAGAAAATGTGGCATGGAGTAGCAAAGATAAGTGCAAGATATTTAATGGACAAAATCATAGCAAAGCAAAGAAATTTCTAGTAGGTGAGGCGGACTCTTTTGCAGTACAAAGTCTTTTTGACTATGAAGTGAGAAGAAGAAAGGGATTTTTCAAAGCTTAGCTAAAACACATGAGATTTGTAAAAATCCTGGAAGCAAAAAGAGAAAGAAGTCCAAGTTTTCCAAACATATTAAACCAAAGGATGACTGCACAGGATGACTTCAACAGTGAAACCACATATATAAACTATTATTCTTTCTTCTGCAGATGATGAAGCCCTATTCCCTACAAGACCAAATGAGCTGGAAACTCGAGTGGTTTCTCCTCCTGACAGCTTTTCAGAAATTTTCCGAGATGTTGCAATGCTACGTCCAGCAGCCTCAGAAATCCATAATTTCCTGAAAGGCCTCCAAATAGACAACAACTACCTAGAGAGCGAATTTTCCAAGTGGAAAGGTATGGTGGCAACAACCTGCTTTGAGTTATAGTTTAACCATCCTTGTGAAAAAGAAACAATCCTTAAAAAGTTATCAAGCTTTTTGTTTCATTCTGATAGTATTTGAAGCTGTTTGTCACTGAAAGCTAAAATTTGGTAGCAGGAGGCTTCAAAATAAGTTATTTAAAAAAAATCATGGAGTCCCATGACTGATAGGTGAGAAAAATTCCAGTTAGTCACCCAGCATATGTCTGTCCCAGCCAGCTGCTGCTGTGCCTGTGGCATGGCACTGGTGCTACCATACACCGTCTCTTGCCTGGCCAATGCCCAAGAGATGTGGCAGGGAGCTTTGTTTCCTGTTATGTTTCTACTTCTAAGTAAGATATAACCTTTGTAACAGTATTCCCTGTCATCCAGGTAGGGAATTCTTTTGTTCAGTCTGGCACCAGATACTCCATGTAAAATTGTAGCTGTGTGCCTGCTCTCATAGTGAGCAAGGCACCCAACATATTTAGTCATTTTACTGTGTTGAGAGTGTGAGGTGCCATTTTAATTTGTTTCATAATAACAGTAAAGGAAAAAAAAAAAAAAAAAAAGCCCACACCCCACGCTAGTCTGGTCAGAGTCACACACAAGATTAATTAAGTCTATTCTCCTGAGCCTCAAGTTAATCCCTTTTAGTCAGAGGAAAGCCAAAGAAATTGCAGAGTAAAGAGTGAAAAGAGGAAGTCAGATGAGGAACTGAGAAATGACTGAACTGCAGTCATCAGTCTAGGTCTAGGACCCAAGAAAAGTTGAAGTCCCTTTTTGTTAACAGTAGACTTTCCTCACTTCCCTTGCACTGGGCACCTTCTCTGAAAAACGTGCTTCTTTCCTAGACTGTGAGCTGGACTCCCAGCCCAACCACCTGACAACAGCAACAGACTACCTCATCTTGATTGATACTGCATTTGCCTTTGCTACCAGTTACCCACCCCTCATGAGACCAGAAAGGAAAGTGGATGTCATTTTGCATTTCAACTACAGCTCAGGTTCACAGACAGGGGTGAGTCTTGCACATTCTTTTTCACTGATTTCTTTGTTTCATCACTGAATTCCCAGAGCAGCTGATCCTCTGCTCACAGGAACTTCTGTTTTTCCCCAGTATCTGGGAAGTGTTGATAAGTTTTAACAGTTTGCTGTTAACTGGGGGCCACATATCTTTATGGAACAGTACAAATGTTATCAGGAAGTCATAATTTAGTAAATTGTACCCACCCATTTTTACTTGTAAGTAGTTTTGGCTGATTTGCAGGCAGTCAGAAGAACATTTTCTAATATTTCTCAATGCAATCATACATATTCCTATGCAAGGGAAAATGTACCTTCAGGACAATATAACTGCAACAATAGAAGGGTTTGATGCAGAAGACCAGATATGCAAATAAATGCAACAACAGTTTGTGTTTAAGAATGTTAAATCAGAATAAAAATTATCTAAAGGCAACGTTTTAATAGTCAAATGTGAAACATAGCCAATGTAGATTTTCAAAGACAGGAATGTGGATTTCAGATCCATTTCACTTAACTCTGGCCTGCCAAGTCTTGGCTCCATAAACAACCTATACTTACATCGGGTAAGTACCATAATCTGTCAGAACCTGACTCTTGCCCCACAAATATTCCCAGAGAAATTAGATTATGGTCAAATTCAATGTTCTTCCTACATGTTCTGATGTTCTCTTTTGTTTTGTTTTTCTGTTATGGCAACAAGCCCCTGAAAGATGCCTCTAAATACTTCGCAAAACAGGGAATTCCTTTCCCTACAAAGGTGCCAGATGATCAGGAAACTCCACATCTGAAGGAATGTTATGTTGTTGGTGATAAAGAGAGCCCAGAAACACCGATCGTGATATTTTTCCCTCTAGTAAATGACACCTTCAGGGAATACAAAGCACCTGGTAAGTTAAGAATCACCCATCACATTACCAGAGCCAGTGGCCACTTTCTTCCTCTTTTTTAAATGGATAATATCTGTTTTCCAGATTATGCTGTAATAACATACTTGAACTCTCTTTGCTTAGAGCTGAACCATATCAAGCAACTTAAAATATATGATTTTCCTGGACAGTAGGGAAACATGTGGGATTAGCCTTTGACACATATTTTCCTCTTCATTTTTTTTTTGTTTTTGGCCTTTCATAAGCAGATTGAAGTTAATTGAAGAAAAGAATATTCTGTTTATCCGCAGTAGCAGAAATTAGCAGGGGTAATTTCCTCTCATACTCGTCATTCTCTCCTGTTAGAGAATGCTCTAAGGAGTCTAAGGATTTCATTGTTTAAAATAATTTCTGGGCTCACAGTTAGGCAGATAACCTTGAAAACAAAAGTATGAACTAGCAAAGTGATGAAAATGTAACAGTGAAGCATAGAGAAGTGATGAAAGTACAACACTGAGCCATTCCAACAGTGTCTGTTCACTTTGAAATTTAAAGAGCTTCAACAGCAACATTGCCAGTCACTTCTAAACAGATGAATTCTATGTCCTGGTACCATATCCCACATGCCATTATAGTCTCTTACTGCTACCAAAGTCTCAGTTACTCCTTCTCCAGATGCTAAAATTCCTAATTCAGATTGTGAGTTCACTTCGAAGCCAGTATACTTGAAAGTCGGAAGTTCTAGGTTAATACATGGTACATTTGATTTAAAACCAAAACAAATGCATCAATTGTATCAATTCTTATCATTATCTTAAGTAAGTTGTAAAAAATACTATGGTACTTTTCTTTTGCTGATTGAGTTAATTGTCCATTTGAGGAGAAAAACTGTGGTTTTTATCCATATTCAAATAGACTAAGGGTATTTATGCATGTACACACATCATTCTACTCCAACTCTCTCCAGTGATCAGGTAAATGAAAGGTTGCTTTCTGCGGTTGCCATTTGTCAGGAAAATTAAAGAAAGAAGAAAAGAAGAAAGAACTAGAAGAGCTGAGATTTAGCTTCTGTACTTCTCTTCTCTTTTGTATCACTCTGTGGGGGAGTTTGCTTGCCTTCTTCCCTCAAGAATTTCCAGAAATGAGTGATGTCTAGCCTAAGTCAGTTACCTACTATCAGGTGTACATCTGATAATGTGCAGATGCTAAATGTCAATATATATTACCAGGGAGTCTAAAAAGGGGTGTTGCTAGGTATGAAGGAAATTACTTTGAAGACCTGCATGATATCTGCATATTGCATACACTTGAGGCAAGCTTGTGTTGCCCAACCGGTTCAGCTGGTAGCTGCAAGACGAGACTAAACAGGAAGAGAAAGAAGGAGGGTCCTTGTCATGCCCCCTCCAGCAAAGTGTCAGCTGAGCTGGCAGGAAAGGGCTCTGTGCAGGCAGTGTGTTTGGAGGACTGACACCTTGCAGCTGTGACCTGACCTCCAGAGCAGCAGGATGGATGCTGCAGAAGGTCCTGTGAGGCTGGAAAAGGGTGTCTGCCCTTTGTTAGTGACAGGCAGAGATCAGCTGAATTTATAGGCCTTCAGTACTATAGGGCTTCAGTACCTAGCCCACACCTAAATTTTACAGCACCTGAAGTTTTAGTACAGTCTCATGAACAGGCAGTTTTTCCATAGGCAGCTCATCCATCAGCTTGTCCAGAAGGGGAATTTAGAGTCTGGGCAGTGAACAAGTAAAACTGACATATTCAAACTGGTTAACTTCTGCACTGTTAGGCTATTCCATAATCAAGTAGAAAGGGAATTCTCTGTCTCAGACTTAGACTGCTTCAGCTGAAGACAGAGTGCTTCTGTCTGCATAGCTGAGAGGAGTACATCTATTGGACTCTGAGAGATCCTTCAAGGAAAATCAGAACCCTTTCATCAATGTTGTTAGATCCGTGTTGGTAGAGAAGATTCCTCAAATGCATGAGGTCCTGTCAGTGAGATGCTGACTTTTCCCACTGCCTGCCTCCCCTCCATGGCTCAGTGTGACTGTGCAGGGTGTTTGTTTGCTATAGTAACACCCTCTTGGCAATGTGGTGGTCTCTCTGGAGGCTGACAGAAAAATTCTCATGTTTCTGATAGTCTCTCTGACAATACTATCTACCATTTTTGGGTTGCTAATGCTCTCTTTCCCTCATGCCAGCTGCCAGAAAACCAAAGGGTCTGTGGAAATTATGGGGAAGCATACAAATGTATGTGAACCTGGTTTCATCTGGGAAAGAGTTAATTTTCTTCCTAGCAGCTGGTATAGTGCTTGTTTGGGATCTGGAATGACAATTATGTTGTTCTTCCTCTTCTGTCCCATTAAACTGTCTTTATCTCTCCACTTGCATTTTCTCACTTTGCTCTTCTACTCTCTTCCCATCCAAGTGGTCAGGGTGTACTGAGCAAGCAGCTGTGTTACTTAGCTACTGGCTGGGGTGAAACCATGACATGGATTACAGGATCCACAGCAGTGGATCTCCACATCCTCGGGTCTCTGCCCCACAGGCAGGATCTTCAGCCGTCATTTAGCAGCCAAAAGCACATAGTGGAATCCAGTAATCTTCAGAATCCAACAAAATTCATTCACCTCTGCCCTTCGAAGAATCCATTTATTCTATGTACTAGCAGACAGATAGAAACTCAGCCCGCTCATGTACTGTGTCTCATTGGTGCAGAGTTGAGCAAAAAACTGATTTAGTTTAGGGTTGTGATCCACTATTTGTGCATGCCTGAGAAACACCCAGACCCTAATGGGTTTTTTGCAATTAACCAAGTCCTTGCTTCTCTGTTAGGTGTGAAGCGCAGTCCGTCAGAGATGGCAGAGGGAGAGGTTGATGTTGCCAATGCCTGTGGCCCATATTACATAAACAACCTGAGCTATTCAGAGGAAAATTTTGACAAGCTGGTGAATCTAAGTTACTACAATGTCCAGAACAACAAAGATTTGATTCTTGGGGCCTTGCGTACAGCTGTGGAGCGGAAAAAGCAGCATAAGAAAGAGCAAGCGCTGCAAAAACCACCCGATGGCTGCGGCACGCCTGTGCCTGACAGAGAGGGAACCCAGCACTTGGCTGACTGCCCGGCACCGGGGAATGTGAAATAAACTATCTATGACTCCTGTTGATGAAGAACAAAAGGGATCTTATTAGGAAGCGAAGAAAAGCCAAAGAACGCTAAGAATAGCACTTCATTTGTCATCAAAAGTGTTCAGCCTGTCTGTCAGTGGAAGGAATAAACTCAAAAAAAACCAGCTCTTCCCTAATGAACTAATGTGCTTCCCTCGTTGACAATGTCAGGAGCACAGCTAGGTGAGGCTGTGCTCCGCTGCATTTGCAGAAGTGACCTTCCAGGCCAGGGCCAAACTGTGTGGACAAGGAAGTGTGAGGAAGTTTACACTGTTTGTGTTGTACCTGTGCTATAGAAACAGAGGATTTCCAGTCCAGAAATGCAGCAGAGAACAAAATCCATTGTCTCTCTAACAAAATCAAGAAAGCCATTCGCAAACTAAGCAATCTTTATGTGAATGTAAATAAATATTACATTTATATAATAAACCACTTCTTTTGAGTAGGAGTTACAGCAAATAAATAGTTTTCATACCAAATACATGTTTTGGCCACTTATTTCAGGTGCTTTTCCCTCTACTAGCAAGACAAAGATGACATGCAGACATTTCATAGTTGTTGAAAACTTATTAAAGAAGAAAGTATACCTGCTCCAGACCTAGATGTAAGCTAGTTCAGGATCCTGGGACCTCTTCAGTTTAGGATTACAACTAAGACCCATCTCTACAAGAACCAACTCATGTTAATTCATTTTAGCAAGCTGGATATAAATGCTGCTGATAATACCAAATGTTCTTGAATATTGATAGTATTTAAGTGTTTGAGACAATTACATCAAAAAAGACACAAGAAACACAGACAAAGCAAAACTAAAATTGTATACCTAATATCACTCATGCAAATGTGATTTTTTAACATGCTAGAGAGTATGGCAACTGAAGTTAATAGAACATCAACTTTCAAATTTCCGATGCTTTGGTTGTGACATAAACATGTCACAGTAAGCAGTCTGGGGGTTTGGCAATGGAATCTGTAAAAGTCTACATCTATTCTTCTTCTATTTTTTTAAAATTCAATGCTATTGTTTTATTTATTGGACATCTTATATCCACAATCCCATGTTTCCTACAGGCTTCCCCACTCCTCAATTCTGCTGTAGTATTCTTTGTTAAGAAATCCTATTACTGTGGGCCAAAAATGGAAGTCTCACAAATTCATTTGCTCTCAAGGTTGAAGGTCTCCTGCAGGTAGTGCACAGAGATTTAACCTTCTGCTTGCCACCTAGGTCAGTGAACATATACTTACATGTTACAGGAGCCCATAGAGCTCCTGGACTGTATGCCCAGAGTTTATCTCCCATGGAAACGAGAGAGCAGAGACAGCAGTCATGCTGATGAATGCTGGATCTCATCACAGCATAGGACGAGATTTAGCCAGAGGGCACAGCCAGACCTGGGAATTTGGAAGCACTCCCAGGTTCCCATGTGCAGTTAGAGCATTATTGTCTGAAGGGCAAAAATTATTTCACCGACAGCAGGAAGCATCTAGGCAGGAAGTCTGAGGACAAGCAGAATGAGGAGTGTGAGTGCAAACACTTCCCTGCCCTTCCTGCTGCTTTCCAGCAGACACGAAAGGGTCATGGAGAACAACAAGCACTTTACCCCATTTCAAAAATCTTTCATGAAATAGTTACTCAATATCTCAGTTTTCTATGTTCAACAAGAGTACAGAGGAAGATGCCAGGTCTGATCAAGGAGGTGAAACTGCTTCCACACAAGGTACTAATAGCTAAGGAATCTGCAACAGATTGCAACAGATCTGCAGAAAAAAAGAACAGGTGGAGTGAAAGGCAGGGAAGAGAGAGATGTAAGAAGTCAATGCACCTCTCTTCTATCACAAGACTTAGAAAGGATGAGACAAAACTAACAAACAGCAGGTTTAAACAAATTGAGTAGTTCAGCACAAATGTAATCAAGTTTTCTTGTTGATAAAATTTTATGCATTCAAAAAACTGATTGAGACATCACTGGAAAATTTTTAAGGACTGAAAAAACACAATGGCTCTGCATTTGCCTCAGTCCTGCACTGAATCATGAATTCCCAGAGACTTGGAGGACAGTCTGAGGCAGTATCATACCTGCCCTGTGAGGTATGTGAGCTATGTAAGGTTGCCCAGTCACTAAATACTGGATTTAGCACCACGGTCAAGGGGGAAAGGGACCTCACTCCACACTACAGTACTTAGGTTTTCCGCAGCTCAGATATTTTTGCAGACAGTTAATAATTAGGAGCAATCAGACCTCTAAAGATGTGGTGATACAAGACTAATTTAAAAGAAATTATTGAAGCAAAATAGAGAAGGTGTAAGTAATTACAAGGATAACTACATATCCATTAAGCCATAGAGAAAAGTAATGACAATTAAAGGAATACAAAACCAAACTATGAAAAGGAGATTTTTAAAAATGAGGAAATCAGTCAGCAAGACCCTGTGTGAAACGGTATAAAATCTTTGGACTCAGCATGGAAATTGCAACAAAAGAGTTGCAAAATATAAGCACAGCCCTAAATAAAATACAAAGCAAGGAACCAAGAAAATGCAAAGTGGTTAAATGGCCAGAACTGAGCATTGTTAAGTCTAACAGCTGTTCTTTGAGGAACAGCATAGAGAGGAAGGAGAGGAAAAGAGCACATCTAAACCTGCTGATGTATTTAGAAAAGACCTGGACCATACCGAGAAAATGCAGTATTTAATATGGAAATGAGGATGAAGAAAGGTACATAGATAAAAATGTGAAACGGTAGATGTCCTGGACCAGCAAAAGGGGATTTAAATTATATGGATGCTGTGAAGGAGTCATAAGTGTGTCACACAAAAGGTACTTTGTAATATAATGCTTAAAAACAGTTTCAGCAAAAATTTCCACTCCTTTTCTTTTAACTGAGATCCCAAGGTTGGTTTTTGGGTTTTTTTGTTTTGTTTTGTGGGGTTGTTTGTTTGTTTGTGGGTTTGTTTTTTTTTTTGTTTTTTTTTTTTTTTTTTTTTTGTGTGTGTGTGTGTGTGTTAGTGAGCATAAACCTTAATGTCAAAGGACAAAAAATTACTTGCTTTATTGATTTCCCCAAGGTTGTAGTGAAACCGGTGGTACACTTGGTTAAAATCTCCTGTAAAATCAATGGGCAAGGTGATCCTCCTGCGTGGCCTCGCCCAATGCGGGACCTAAGGCTAGAACCAATGGCCGTATCTTCTACCCACGCCTCGCAGAAAGATTTCCATGCAATACTAAGATTTCTCACTGCGTTTAAAACAGTTGCCTGATGTCGTAGCTAAACACCACGGCGCTTAGTCACACATTTCTTTTCCATCCAAAGACAGCAACTATCATCAGAAAAACACGAAAAGCATTTGGGCGATTCTACATTCAGATCGGAGCTGTCAAATTGTTTCCGGATTTCATGGCAAGGGGCTGAGGTTTCAGCGCAGACGAGCAGCAGGTACGATTAACCTCCAGAGGCGGACTTGTGGCAAAATAAAATAAAATAATAAAATAAAATAAAACATCCTCGGATTCGGAAAAAACCCCAGACCACCTTCCCCTCGAGAAAACCCCCAACCGCAGCCGTCTCCACGGGCGTGTGCCGCAGGAGAGGGCCCCGCCCGGCCCCGCTGCGGCACCGCCTCTGGCCGGGGCTGGGGCGGGCCCGGGGCTGCGTGCGCGGCGGCGGCGGCGGCGGCGGCAGTGCGGCGGGACGGCGGCAGCGGCGGGATGTTCAGCTGGCTGGGGAAGCAGGGCGGCGGGCGGGAGCGCGGCGGCGGCGCCGATGTGGTGCAGACGGTGACCGGCGGGCTGCGGGACCTCTACCTCCGCAAGCTGCTGCCGCTGGAGGAGCACTACCGCTTCCATGAGTTCCACTCGCCCGCCCTGGAGGAGGCCGACTTCGAGAACAAGCCCATGGTGCTGCTGGTGGGGCAGTACAGCACCGGCAAGACCACCTTCATCCGGTAGGTGACCCCCGGCGTGCGCGGCCCCGCCCGGCGCCCTGCCGCCTCGGCCCCGCCGGCCGCTCGCTCGTCGCGGCTCATCCCCTGCCCCGGCTGGCGCTGCCCGCGGCAAATCCCTCCCACGCTCCGGCGGCGCTGCCCGTGCGGGGCCCAGCCGAGGCCGGGCAGGTGACGGGCGGCCGGAGACACTCCCGGCCAGCGGGGCTTCCCGGGAGCCTCCGTGCCGTGCGGGGCAGGGTGCGCTCCCGACCCTCTTACACGCTCTGTAGCTCGCCGCTTGCTTCCTCTTCAAGAGCATTACTCTGTTTCATGTTCTACTGAGAACGCGTAACCCCGTTCTCTACTTCCTCCTAGTGCTTTGAATCTCTATTTTATTTCAAAGGAAAACCGTGATAAAACCGACTGTAATGAGGGATCATTTAACCTGATCTCTTCCACTTTCTTTCTCAAAAGTAGCTTAATGCACAGATTGGACCTGATCATAGAATAGTATGATGAGAATCATCACGATTCTCATCTCTGGTGATGAGAATCATGATGAGAATTTTGGGCAAAAAACTCGTGGTATCTGGAAAGTCTTCCCTTCCATGTGCCTTTATTTTGATCAATTGCACCGAAGAAGCAGTGTCGCTACTAGGCAGCTTAACAGTGTTGTTCCTGTTGTAGTATCTTCTGTCTTCCCTGTATTCCTTATTTCTAAGTTTCTTAGTAACTCATTTTTAGGAAGCTGAAGCATATGTCAGATAAGCACAATACTACGAATCTGTACATATTTTGCATATGTTTGCGTTTTCCTCTCACATGCTCCTTACAAATCAGTCTAAGGTTTTGCCCAACTCTGCAAAAGACACTGAGGAGTTGCTTCGTTCACATTTTGACCTGGTTATTTTTGGAGTTCATTATAGTCCTTTTGTAAAATTTACAAACATTTATCTTTCAGTCCCAAAGATTACAGGCAGCCTTTCCATAATACTGTTTTCTTCTGGCAGTGCAAAATACCTACCTCCCCTCTGCACTGAAGAGCAATATTTACCTTTAATCACCTGAGAGCTTTTCAGATGTTTACAGAACTAATCATGTGTCTTTTCAGGTTTTACAACTAGCTAATTGAAAGCATGAGGTTGAACATGGTTTCTTTACTGATTATTACTGTATTCCCACAAACACATAAGGAGGTGTTGCTCAGAGGAATATTTTAAAAATAGAAATAGGGTTGTAATTACAAGAAAAGAAACCTAGTTTCAGGGTCTCCACAGACAGTCACAAGGCGGTATGTGGGAGAGGGGTTGTTGCGTTGGATTTTTCCAACATTTCTCTAGGCATACTCATTCATTTTCTTCATTAAAATTACAGTTGCCTTGTTAGTCTGTATATATTTCCAGATAAATGTTGTTACTTGGCTTGTGGGTTAAGGGATGGGGAGAGCACAGGTAATGCAGAGGGAGGCAGGATGGTCCCAAATATGTGCCCACCAGAACTTGTTCTGCCTGTCAGCAGCTTTGTTCTGTTATTTGCAATTCAGAGAAAACTCTGTGTCCTGCTCCTGAAAGAGTTTGCCTTGGTTGAGGACACAGGTTTTGATTTATGGACATTCAGCTTTTCTGTCCTTTAGAGCTACCCATATTTGATTGATGTACAAGTCAGTATTGTGCTTACAAACATTAATATTCCTTGCAGTGCCTTATGTGTATTTTTTCTACTGTTGCTTTTTGATTAACTTGTTATCACTGTAACAATGAAATAATGAGCAAAAGGGTTGATTGATACTAATGTACAGTCTGAATTAGAAAAGTCCTATACTTTATCACAGCTCCTGTGAGCTTTTTTTTTTAGCATTTGTCAGTCTTGGATGAAGATACCCAGACAATTTTGACAGATGAAGTTTTCAAAGATGCTTTCTCCTGTGTTTTATTAGAGCACCAACTTGATGCAAGAGGTGACTTCTATGTGCTGTGCCCTTCCTTTTACCCTCTTACCCCTTTCTGCTGTGCACATTTTAGGTAGCTTGTAGAGCAGTTTAATCTTGTACAAAGTATTGGAGAAGACAAGAATTGACTGTAGAGCCCAAATCTGTAGCAGAATATCTTTTATTGCTTCTAAAGGCTTTTACTATGATCAACATTCATTACCTCAGTGTTCTTTCTCTATAGCATAGATAATAAATTGGCTGAATCAGCATGAAAAAATGCTCCATTGAAGATGGGCAGCAACTTAGATAATAGTGTCACAGTGACTGTAACTCAAAGTCCAGTTTAGAGGAGGAAAAAAAGGGCAAAAAAAGAGAAGTTCATGTATACTGTGTGCAAGACTTAAAAGAAGACATGGGAAAATATTGTAGTGTCCAGGTCTACCAGAAAGAAAATTTCCCCTCTGGTGGGCTGAATCTCCCATGGAAAAATGTCATACCCTCTCAAGATTGTTATAATCCTATATTTATTATAGATTACTTTTCTTAGAATGGAGTAGCGCTATAGGGGATTTATTCCTCTAAACCTTTTAATAATCAAACACTATTTTAAGTCTTAAATAAATCATTAAAAACTACTTAAAATACTTTAAACTGCTTTTTGTTCTTGACTTCATAGGAGGGCATGTTAGGTCTACCTAAGTGTTTACTATTGGGTTTATGTGTGAACGTAACAATTTTGTTTAGCTGTCAGATATTCATTTGGGATTTACTTTGATTGAGACGTTATCGTGAGACCTTCACATTTTCATACCTCTGACACATCCATATCCACCCAGTTCCTTCCACGAAGTCTTAATGGAAAACACTGATGTACCAGTGACTAAGTGTCCCTGGGGATTGAGATATGCAAACAAACATTTCCAGGTTTCTTACAGCTCTTATGTTTTTTCACTCAATGCTGTTTATCCGCTTTGGCACTTGGAACAATGTGGTGAAACCAGTCATTTTTGCTGTCTAAGCTGTAGTGTGGTGATAGTTTTATTCATCTATTTGACAATGCCGACAAGTTTTATTCACGTATTTGACAATGCTGACAATTCAAACAAATACATCCAAATGTTAATGCTTGTCCAGTTGTGTTTAATGAAGTGGGAGTATGGTGACAGCCAGTTCTTATCTTACATGCTTGGCCTTGCAGCTTCTGTAATTTTCTTAATTTCTTGTTCCTGTTTTAGAAAAACAAGTGGGAAAAGGAGGGACAGGACAGGAGAATTGTACTGTATAAAAAAGAGATAGGAGGCAGTCAATGCAAATAGGTAGTTTCTTTCATTCTGTTTTGAAAATGTAGGAGGCCGATTTTTTTTTTAAGAACTTATCAACCTGAGACAAACCAGAAGTAAATTCCTCAGATTACCAGGCTGTGCTTTTACTTTGCTTGCAGGTATTACTCAGATGTTAAAAATGGTAAACTTCCTGCTATTTAACTCAGCCAGAGCTGACTTTTGTGAAAGCACCCTTTTGTATGCAAAATGTCTTGAGTCTGCAAGTAGCCTGCGATCACTTGTGCAGCTGCATCTATTTCTTTGAGAGGAGTGGGAGAAGTGGGAGGAAGGTCCCTCTTAATTTCTTTGGATGAAAGCTGTAACTTCTTCACTAGCTCTGCATGAAAGCTTTGAGTTATTTAGAGCAGAGTTCTTACACTAAAGCGGACATCTGCTAGTTTTACTGTGTTAAAAAAAAAAAAGGCGGAATATTTGGTGCAGTAATTAGTATGGAGGTGAGCAGCCCTGTAAAGGAGCCATGAGTTTATCTCCCAGTGCATCACAGGATGTCCCTGTTCAGTGCTGCTCTGTCCAGCTCACTTGCTTTAGTGCATTAGTGTGGCCTAGCTAATGCATTTAGACTTCACATGATAATGATTATCTTCAACTGTGAGTAATCTTTTCTATCTCTGGAACTTTGTAAACTAGTTTCCCATAGTCTGGCTATACATCTTGCAGAGGAACATAGATGAACGTTTATTGGCAAAGCTGAAAGGTTATAGCCCAGGTAAAAACAAAGAGAGAAGAATCAACAGGATGTCTGTTGTTTGATCTAGACTGTCTTTAGGGCATTGGCTATTTTTAAGCATTCTTCCTGTGAGCCTTTTTGAACTCCTCCTCTGCTGAAAATTCCTGAGAAGAGCATGTAGTTGTAGATGCTGAAAATCCATGTATTTCCCTGGGCTAATGTAACATTTGGTACAGAAACATTGGCAGCTTTTCACTTTTAAGGAGATCACTCCTACCTTTTGTATGGGTAAAAGTAAAAGTGTTCTTTCATGCTGAGAAGTGTGATACTGGGTGTTGTGGCTTAGTCCACCCCACAACTCCAGCCAAGCACCACAGAGCCACTCACACCCTGCACCGTGGGATGGCGGAGAGAATCAGAATGGTAGGAGTGAGAAAACTCATGGCTTGATATAATGACATTTTAGTAGGTACAGTAAAAGCATCATAGGCAAGGCAAAGCAAGGAAATCATTCACTACTTTCCCTGGGCAGGCAAGTATTCCCAGGAAAGCAGGGCTCTATCATATGTAACAGTGACTTGGGAAAGAGAAAGTGCTGTAATTCCAAGTGTCTCCTTCTTCTTTCTTTCCCTGTCTTTATATGCTAAGCACAATGCCATATGGTACAGGACATCCCTTGGGTCAGTTGGGATCAGCTGTCCCAGCTGTCTCCCCTCTTAACTCTTTGTCCATAGGGTGGGGTGAGGAGCAGAAAAGGCCGTGATCCTGTGTAAGTGCTGCTGAGCAGTAATGAAGACATCCCTGTATTGTCAACACTTTCCAGCACAGATCCAAAACACAGCCACATAGTAGCTATTGTCCCAGCCAAACCCATCACACTTGAGCACAGCCAGTGCTCAGGGAGAGGTTTATTTTAGTCTGTACTCACTCTTGATTTGCAATTGTAGCCAATCTTAATGGAAAATACCTGTGCTGCAAAGTGATCCCTGTGTCTGTTGAATAGTTGTACCAGGCAGAGCGCTGTGGCTGTTGGGTGGGGCTTGGTATTTGGAAGGAGGTCTTGCCTTCCTGGCTTGTTATCGCTATAAAAACCTGGTTTTTAATGCTGCCTTTATGACATCAACTTGGGAGTATCATTGCAGTTAAGTAGCATTTATTCTGGCTTAGTCATTTCCATAAATAGCTAATCTGAATTTGCACTATTGAGTTCAGAGCATGAAAAAGAGATGTTGGAAATCATGAAAGATACTCCATCCATATTTTTAACTCTTTACATGTGCAGCAAATTCATGAGCAGGTCATGAAATTACTTTTTTAGGCATATGAAAGACCATCACCACTGAATTTCCATAATCATGCTGTAGTTTATGAGTTTACAATAGATGGCACTTACCCTGTTACCTTGGAGGTGTCTGCTCCTGCATTTAGATCCCACCATGTAGTTTTCCTTGACCTGGTATGTGGGACTTCACTCTTGTGCATTTGATTCAGTGTATGTTCCTTATCATAACTGCTGCTCTTGGACCATCTTCTTCTATATGTTGTCTGTCACCTTATGAGTTGCTACTTCTGTCAGCGGAAGTCTGGGAATGACAATTTCTATCAAGAGAAGAGCTTATTTACAAGTCTCTCAGAGACCCTTTTTTTAAAAAAGAAGGACAAGGAGTAAAAGCAATGTTAGAAATAAAACATTTTATCATGGCAATTTAAAACCCTTATTTTAGAAGATAAAAGTATAATTGATACTTCAGAATCAAAGCCATGGATAACTGCAGTCTGGAAATTTTTAGTGGCTCCTGTGTTTGCCTTGGTGTCCTGTTTAAGAGAACTCTGGTCTGCAGATATTTTGTGAAGAAGTGGGAACACACTTTGGAGTTTCATGTGTTCTGCTGTTTGCCACAATATTTGAAAATCCTGGATTTCTAGGAAGGGTTCAACTGGTGACCAATTAAAGGAGTTTTATCTTAATTTCATTTAGATCATTTTATTATCTAATTTATACAGTGAGGGATCTCCTGCATTTTATAAGTCTGTGTGAGCAGAGAGGGTTTAGTGTTTTTTTCATTTGCTTTTGGAGAGTGGTCAATTTTATTTCCCTGTTACATTTATTACCCTGTGCATTGAGTACAGCTTATTCTAGAGATAAAATAGATTGACTTTGGCATGTTCTAGCATGATTGTTCTTATGTTCCTCCTTCTTCACAAGTTTTAGTATTGATATTTTTGCAGTTACTTTTTTTGAAAGCAGAAAGCTACAGGAAATCTCATGTAAATAACTGTGTATGTTCCCTGATCATAGATTGGGTTAGTTTGAGCCAGTTTGCGAATATGTAAACCAGTTTGAAATATGTAACATATATTTACTTCCTCAAATTCAGCTTCTATGCACTGGATCTATAAAGTTTGTGAATGCTTGGATACTTTATTTGAAGTCAGAGATTGTTCAGCAAGTATAGATACCATGTAAAATGCTTTTTGCAGCAAAAGCAGCCAGCAAGTCCTCTCAAATCAGTATTGATTTAAGAAATTATAGCAGAATAGGCATAGCACTGTTGGATTAAGTCCAGAATAAACCTTCATAAAAAGAGCAGTTTTAATATAAATTTAACAAAACTAGTGCTGTCATTGTATGCAGAACCACCATCTGTGCCTGAAGGAGAATTGTCATGTAAATCCAGTTTTGGTTATGTACACAATTAAATTGCACTTGATTAAAATTGTATTGGTTTGGGGTTTTTTTTTAAGAATTGCAGGGTGGCATTGGAAACACTTTGTTTTAGTCTTGAGCGCCAAGATGGTGCTGTTGTGACTGAGAATAATAACACTCGTGCTTTAAAGTTAAGCAGTGTTGTCTGTGTCTCTGTGAAGGATGGCAGTTGTCACAGAATGTGTGCTAGGGGGAGGTTTGCTCAAAGGGCTTGGGGCTGCTTTTACATCGCACTTGTAGTCCATGAAGGGATGCAGACAGGCTTTTTATGTAAATAAGTGCGCTGGTTCCATTAGGTTTTAATACTTAAATACACACTTAATTCATTTCAGACCCTGTTGTCTGGAAAGTCAAAGCTTGGCTCTCTGAGTATGTGCTGTCTGTCTTCTGTCAGTTGACTACTCAAAGGGAGGTATAAGATGGTTTCTGGTGGTATACCACTGCCTGACTTGATGCCTTTTGGAAGTACTTTACTCTTAGGCCTAAATTTCTGCAGATCTGACTTAGTCAACAATTAATTTATGATGTACAGGTCAAAAAAAAAAAAATTCCTCACTCCCAAGCAGATAAAATTTTATTGTCTCATAATGGTTCTCTTTGCCTCTGATAGGATGAGTTAAAGTTAGTGAAATCAAACCAAGTTGATTAAAGATCTGTCAGCCAGCTGAATCTGCTCACATGCAGCTTCAAACCATTCCATTTTTGTACCAGCAACACTGGCATAGGCTTGAAAACACTCAGAAAAGCAGACGTATTGTAGTGTAACCTACAGCACTCAGATCTTTGGTAGAAGCATCCACTTAAATGGTTGAGGTGCTACAGTTGAGGGAGTGCTTTCCACACTGTGTTTGTAAAGAGATTTACTTTATCCTTTTACCTAGATGTTGTGCAAGACTAATTCAGTTCTCTTCCTCCTTCCCCAGTTAACAGAAATAATAAAATGCAGGTAAATGTAATCTTGCTCTTATAGAATATGCATATCCTTGGGAATTTCCAAGTAAATTGTAGGTATTTGCTTTTGCCATGGATTCCAATCATTCATTCTTTCAGAATATTTAAGTATAAATATGGGTCTTGTGTATAAATGCATTTATGTATTTTCCACCTTCAGATACCTGCTTGAGCAAGACTTTCCAGGCATGCGGATTGGTCCAGAGCCTACCACAGATTCCTTTATTGCTGTAATGTATGGAGAAACAGAAGGAAATGTTCCTGGAAATGCCCTAGTTGTTGATCCTAAGAAGCCATTCCGGAAACTCGGCCGCTTTGGAAATGCGTTCCTGAACAGGTGAGATCATCTTGCTTTCTCTGTTCTGATGATTACACTTGAATTTTGGCATGTTGCAGCATGGAATAGATGTTCAAATACAAGCAGGAGTGATGGCAGTTCGGGTGAATTAAATAAAAAAGGCAGTACTAGGTAGGGTGGCATTATGATAGAGGTACTCAGTTATCTGAATAGAAAATAGTTGTTACAACCAATTCACAGAAAACTGTAGAAATGATCCACTGGGTGACTTGTTTGTGAGGCATGACACCAGGCAGAACTCAGGATAAGTTTATGCAAAACTTCTACTCAAACTGATAGGTTACTAACTAACCTGTTAAAAACTATCATTCAAAAAAAAAAGCAAACAACTATTTTCCCTTTGGTGTTGTCTTTCTCTTGTCTGCTGATTTCACTGGATATCTTGGGATAGCTATTTAAAATTTTGAGTTGCTGGGATATGTAAAAAGACCTAGAAGAATGGAAATCATTCGAATGTGCCCCATGGATAAAATAAAAACTCAAGCTGCTAAGTGTTTATTATCAACTACCTGGCTGTTCAGGTACTTCCATAGACCAGGGAGATAGTGTTAGCTTCTGCTGTGTATTTGTAAAAAGGGAAGAGATGTTCAGGGACTGTGAATATTTTGGTAGTAAACTTAAGCAGCATGCTAAATATTTCCAGTTGAAAGTTACTAATAACTCCGTTCTCATTGTCTGAGCAATCACCTTGTTTTCTTCCTGTATTTGATGGTAGCTTGACATGGAGGCCTCACTTTGCAAGCCAATTAATCTAAATTGGTTCTTTTTAACAATAAACTTTCCTGTTTGGCTGATAAATACTGGCGTGCGTGTTAAAAGTTCATCATGTACAATTTTATCTCTTGCTGTGCTTACTCAAAGAAGAAAGTTTATAGCTGCTTACAGTTGGCTTGGCTATCACTTCGCAGAGATAAGAATATGTGCTGTGGGAAGCTGTAGTCAAGTCCCATTGTAAGTAATTCTGAGATTATTGGCTAAATTCTGTCTTCCAGATCACTATTATGTTTCTCCCTTTCCTCGCCTTCGTGCTCTCTCTATAAAAAAATAATATAATACAAATTATATAAATTGTATTTTGCATAGCATTCAAATATTTGCACAGAACATTTAATAATGGTATGTGTTTGTTTGTACGAGTGGCGGTATAATTTTATGCCTCAGTCATCTAGCTAGTTGTGTCAGGTTCCAACTGTTAGGCAAGCAAGATCATGGGCTAGCTAAAAAGATGTACTTTCAAAGTAACTGACTAAATTATTCCAGTTCTTTTGGTGACTGTGGTATTGTTATATTGTAGTGCTGTGAGCACCCTTATCTTCCCCAACAGTCCCACTTATGTGTTAGTTATTCACTGGAAATCTAGGGGCTTATCTTTCCCTAGCATTTTTCAAAACTTACCGGCTCCTTTCTCTTTATGACTTCACTTAGATGAAACTGTCTTGGGCTTCAGTATCATTGAGTTCCTACTAGGTTACCTGTAATCATAGTACATATTTGACTTTGCTCCCCTCACCCCTATATTTTTTGAAGTTTTCCCACTCCTAGTGTTTTGTTTTATGGAGGAACTTAAGGCTATGAACACTTAGACTATGAAGTTGAGTGCCCTTTTCATCCAAGTGTAACAATCCAACTGACAGGAAACAGGGACTGAGGTAATGGAAAAAATGAAACAAACGAGAACACGGTATCACAATCAAGGCTTGTACTTAATAATTAGCTGCATTAATTTATTGATGTTACCTTGCTTTTGTCTTTTTCCATGACCCCTTCTAATTGTACCCTGTATCTCTCTGCTTGTGGGAGGTGTTCTTCTATTAACCTCTTACTTATCCTGTATACGTTTTAGAAAAGCTGGGGAGGAAATAGAAGGGGGACAGGACCCAGTGTGCCCTTCAGTACTGGTGAGGGAAGAATACTGCATTGTACCAGAAAAGCACATAAACAAATCAGTGCCGTTGAGAAGAAATGCATGGTCCTAGTCCATTTTGATGTGTCATAAGAAATTACAATCATCTCGTTCATACTGTTTTTGTAACACTGTTCTTTAAGTTCGTCATTCAGGTGGATATTATGTAGTTCTGTTTTTTATGATGCAGCACTTATATGACCTGCATGAAGTGGTATGCTAAGAAATAAGTCTCAGTGTGAAAAGAGATATTCAAATACCACTATCATTACAGTTTTAAGTTCTCTAAAATATTAGTTTGACGCAAGACTTTTAACCCATCCTTCATCTTTATCTTACGGACATATTCTAAAAGCTGACAGGCAGTTAATTCTGAGTTCATGCTTTTATTTCCTATGTGGTTACCATGTACTTTTCTCCTTCCATTGCCACTAATGACTACTGCAAAGATGGCAGTGTCTGCATTTCTGAGGCCTGTAATTCTCTATTTTCTCCCATGGTCCTTTCCAGCTGTCCCTGTTCGGGTGGTGCCTGAGTCAAGACACTGCTGTATTGTTGCTGTATTGTTCAGCTGGCATAATGGTGCCTTTCTTCCCATAAGATAGGTCTGGAAACATCTTGGTGATACTGAACAAGCACTGGGCTTTCTAAGGTTGAATGAGAGTAATAAGAAAAAATATCCATGAAAATCCAGTCTTCACACTTCCAAATTTATGCAAGCTGCTTTATGCTGTACATACTAGAGATATAAGTATTTTTGTCATGGTTCACGTGATTAAATGTATTTTTTTGTCACTTATGCACATTCACTGTGCTTCCATGGAATGTGTTTGCTTTGACATAAAAAAGGCTTTAGGTTTTGGCAAGTTTAAATAATGTGATTTTCTCAAATAGCACCTCACTGCTCTTTCAAAAATATTTCTTAAGCTAGTAGAAAATTAGCCCTAGTGGAAGAGTTGATATGAGGTAATTTCTACAGCTGGTGTCCCACTAAAATGAACAATAAGTTTTACATTATGTTTACATACCGTCAGGTTCTATCAGGTGTGGATGGCTGCTGTTTCCTTGTGCCCTTTGGGGTTTCAGGGAGAGACACAGGTGATGCTGCCATTTCTGTTTTAACCAAGAAGGCACGCTGTGTGCTTTTGTTAAAGGCTCTTTGCTACAAGGTCTCTTGCAGAGCAAGGTGAAGTGAGGTGCTAGGACTTCTTTTCTCCCCAATTTCGTTTGAATAATTTGTACTGTATGAAATAGCATCTAGACTTTGATATAGTTTACATTTTGTATCTGATATTTGACTGGCTGACTCAGATCATCCAAGGCCTTAAAGGTCTTGTTTGATCTTGGCACAGCTCTGATTTGCTGTCCGTGATACCTTGTTTTTTGAGGCAATGTGCTTTGTGAAGCCATAGGTTGATGTAGGGCAGCCGCATCTCGGAGCCTGAGGCTGCAGCTTAACCCTGTGTGGGGCAGCCTCACAGGAGGAGGGTGGCTAACTCTTTGTGCTAGTTAGTATCTTCAGCTGCTCCCTGATAAGAAGATTAAGCTCTTATGCAAATCTCTTAGATTGCAGATTGTGATGAAGGGCAGTGAGGTTCTTCAGTCATTAACTATCCCAGAAGCATCATTGTAGCTTGCATGTAACACACCAAGTGTTCTGCAGGGCTCTGAGTCCTCGTGAATTATTTATTTTTCCGTAATACCACCATTGAATTTGCCTCCTGTTGCTTAGGCAGGAGGTTATTGTTTAGAGCATACTGTGTGTAATTTGAACTCTTGCTTCTGGCAGTGTGATCGTTTTGGCTTTGTGGGAGAGTTTGTGAAAAAAATAGTGGTGTTTTTCACTGTTTCACCACTCTCCAGCTAAAGAGAGTAGTGGGTTAGGGACTAGGGATCACTCAAACACTGCTAAAGCAGGCAAGAGGGAGATGTGGTAGGAACTGGAACATAAACATATTGTCAGTATGGCTTTCTACTTGCTCCACTTTTCAGTCTTTGAATTTGGGCATAAGCTGGCGTACATGAAGATTTTTCTCTTGCGTGTACTGATTTTTGTCCTAGCAAAATGGTGGTTTGATGGAGTCTTTTTAATGTTGCGTTTAAAGCCCAAGTTGTTAGCTCTTGCAAAATTTGAATTCTTACCAGCACTTAGATGTACAGTTTTACAAGGTTTCCCTGTGTTTCCTTTATGAGAAGCTCTTTTCATAATTTTTCTTAAACATGTATGGTTGCAAAACAGAGCGGTTTTGCCAGGATTCTGAAACTTTCTTGAACATCACTTGAGTCTTCCTAAAATCATATCTATAATGGGGAGCTCTCAAGCGACAGTCTGTGAGCTAGAGCTGTTGTTAATGGATTTTCTTCCTCCTTTCCTGCAGGTTCATGTGTTCTCAGCTACCAAATGAGGTCCTGAAGAGCATCAGTATCATTGACAGCCCTGGCATTCTCTCTGGAGAGAAGCAGCGCATCAGTAGAGGTGAGTTGCAGAGCTTTAGAGTAACCAAGCTCACTGAATTTTTTCTACTCTACTGGACAAATCAACAGCCTGATCTTTGGGGAGCCTGTTTTAGTGGTACTGTATGGTGGTCTGTCCCACACTTTTGTACTGCAAGCCCTGTACAACCCATGCTTTAAGGCTGGATGTTGGCTTTGGGATTTTTTCTCTTGAAAGCTGGTGGGGGTTGGTATTTCTGTCATCCTGCTGCTATGGCTGCAAATGGCTACAGTTGCATGGTCTGTTGACTAATTAGTGCTTTGTCACTCCTGAGAAAAAGCCTTGTTTTCATAATTTTAATTGCATTCCATGAAGTTATAATGACTCTTATATACTACTGAAGTTCATGAATGAAGAAATATTTCATAATAGCTGTAGGTTGGTCATGTCTGAAAAATTTGGGGGTGGGCCTATAAATAAGGTGGGTGTTTTGTGGGCACAGTTGCTAGAGCTGCTTCTTCAGGTTGCTCAGTCATACCATAATATAATGCAGTCAAAAGAGGAAGTCAAATGGTAGAAGGAGAAAGAGCAAATGAGATTATTTTTAATAATATGAAAATTCTGCAGAGAACTGAGCACTGTTTATCAAGCTGTTTTAAACATTAGCCTGTCTTGAGAAACTGTTTAAACAGAACAGTATAATGTAAACAACTCTTTTCCTTGCATTCTTCAGCTGCATTAAAGTGCATGTCATTTTTCTGTGGAGTTGTAAATGGTAGTGGTGCAGGGTGTGGCTTATTCTGCCCTCTGTTTTCAGACATTTGCTTAGAAATGGAAACTTGTGTTTCATGTCTCTGTCACAGGAAATAAGCAATTCTTTAACATATCACACCTGAGATTTTTTGAGGAAATCCTGGTACCAGCACAATATATGGCAGCTGTGGATCAATAGTCTTTATAATAAACTGACAGAATAAGGGACTAACTTCTCAGGACTATAATCTAAATTATGCTTACCTAGTAAACTGGTCTACCAGATGCTTCTGGATTCTTTGTTCAGTGATGTTTTGTCCTCTATATTACTCATAGTCATGTAAAGCATTCATCATGGGGAAAGTGTTGGACTTTCCTTTATGTGATGTGTTGGTGAAGTAGTAGAGATGAGCAGCATGAGAGATCTGCATCTTTGCAGGGAAAAGCTTGAATGTTGTGGAACCAAAAAGAAAACAAATACTGTGCGTTGGAACTCTGATTTTAGACAGAAAAAAATTGAGTATATAACTAATAATCATTAGTTTTATAATAATTATAATTAATGATTATAATAAAATAATCATTTTAGTCCTGAAAAAATCTGCTCGTAGAATGTCCACAAAATATTTAGATCCCCAAAAATCGGTGTTGGTCTGCTTCTCCATTGCAGATTCCAGCTCCCTTTTTCCTCCTCAAGTTAAAACTACGTGCATCTTACCCCTTTTTTGCTTGTTAAATCAAGAGTTTGCTTGTTAATCAATGTGTTTGGCAGCATTCAAGTATCTGTAATAGTATGGAAGCGAGCATGTAATAAGCAGAAAATGAGAGTATCATACTATTATGCCACTGAAAAACTGAGCAGTTGTGTAACCAAATCCAACACCACTGGTAATGCTGTGGAAGTCTCAGACTTCCAAGTACAGGACAGAGTTGTGTTTCACTCCAGGTTATGTTTCACTGTGGTAGTACTGTGTTGTCTGAAGGACCATGAATCTTCACTACCATCTAGAATTGTGATTTAACAAAACATGACTCTTTTCCCCTTATTGCTCAGAAACTCCTTATCCTGATGGTATGTGCCTTATCAATTATTATAACCTAGCTGGCCTGCCCTTTGATATGATGGACTTTCACCTAAGTTGATGTAGCTCAGTGATTACCTCAAACTCTTACCTGTTTCACAGGCTTTAACTTGATTAGATTGCATTTCATTAATTTTTTCCATGTGTTAAAGATTGTCTTAAATGGGTGCCTTGTCACAGTTCTTTGATCCAAGTGTGTTTCTCCTGTATGCTGTTAGGTTTAATTATGTTTAAAGTGTGGTTCTACCAAATAGGAGGTTTTGGGAATTGGTTTTAGAGCACCGTTCTCTCAGTGTCCCAGGCTTTGAGGGCAGGTTAAATAAAGGTTTCATATACTTAGGCATCAGCATACAAGAAGTTATCTACAAGTGCCTAGGCATTTATTGCATGCACATATTCCACACTATCATGATTAGAAATTACTACACTCAACCTTGGCTGAAACACCGCATAGTCAGATACGTTTCCTGTAAATGGCTTTTGGGCTGCTTATGCAGTTTGCATATAGGTGGTTTTTGTGGAACACAAACTTGACTTGTCCTGTGACGCTGCACACAGCAAGGTTTGTCTGACAGGCTTCCTGAAGGAGTCAGTCTGACTTAAACATATTTATACTCTAAGTCCAATTTAGTATGTTTTGAAGTTTGAGTTGCTTTGATGACTTTCTAATTTATTGTGTGCAAATGTAAGCGTGGTTGTATAAGATGTTTTCTGCTATCCCTGAATGTGTCCCTGTCAGGCAGGATTCTGCTTTCTAGAAGTTTACTTTGTGTCTAACATTTGTAAGCTGCAACTTTTTGTATTTAAAATGTTTGATGAAAGAATAACATTACAGGGCCTCAGTGTAAGACTTTGTATCTTTGCTGTTGGTGGTTTTTTCCCCGTCTCACTAGCTACTGCTTAACTATTTTCCTATGAATGAATGTAACATCTGTATAATACTAAAATTTGACAGGTATCACTAGGAGTAAGTTGAAGCCTTCTGAGACCAAAAGTGTACTCAAATACTAACTTTCATTTTAACACGCAGGAAAACAGTAAAGGAACTATGTAAAATTAGAGGACATGCACTATTTCCCAGCATGCTCTATTTTTAACTCTGGAAAGCATCCAGGCCACAGATGAAGGAGCTGATTTCTTGAAGGGTCAAAAATATACACAGAGGGCACCATTCAAAGATGTCTCAAGACACACCTTTCCCGCTCCTGTTGTCAGCAGGAGGATGTGCCAGAAGCTTCCTGCCTGTCAGTTCAGGGACAGTGTAAGTGGCTGTAGGAGAATGTGCAGATGTCTGCCAGCATTGTCCCCTGGTCAGACAATGCCTGTCCCTGTTCTGCTTCTGCAGCATCACTGGTGATGTTCACGCCCTTGCAGACAGAAATGTCTGTGTAGTCTGCAAGATTTGAAAGGCAAAATAAGTGTCTGGCAGGATGTAGGGAGGAACCTCTTTTAGGAAGGGAGGGGGTGTTTCATTCATGATTGAGTGATGTGAAGGCAAGTGTTTCAAAAAATAGGGGAAAGGAGTTCAGGGGAAAATAGATACTGTTTTTTTTTAAAAAGCAAAAAGCTCACAGTACGTACTTTGCTGTTCCTTACTCATACTAGATGAGTCACATCATGCCAAACCCAAAGCTGCATCACCAGTGGTGACTCTGCGGATTAGATGTGTCACTTCTGAGTAGGGAGTTCCTGAATCCTGTTTGCTGTGTGGATTAGGTACCAGCTGAACCTGTAAAAAGCATTTAGATGGGTGCTATGAATAGCTTTCCTTTATAACATGATAAAGCTTGTTTCAGGTGATCAGAAAGGTCACTGCTCATGTTCTGTAACCTGCCATGCCCTCAAAGCCATCAGCAATGCAGTCACTACTTGTAAATTGTACTTCTTAGTCTGCTGGGGCAAAAATAACAGCAAGTGTTGCAATGTAAGGAGAGATGAGTATGAAAAGGGTTTTAAAATCCAAATACTTCTGGTTGCTGACTTGCACTGGAATGCTGCACTTACACCATTTACCTTGTTAATTCAGATAAGCAATGCTATCAAAGTGACTAGTATTGGCAATGATGAAGGGAGATTGTGATCAGAGCCCCACAAACAAAAAGTCCTGTTTAGGACAGTCCTGGGGGCTGTGCTGGAACTAGATTCCTGGAAAGAGGCAAATGTGGGTGTGAGACAGAAAAAAATGGCAGTGATAAAAAACAAAAGGTGGTAATAGCAGCACTGGTCCAAGGAAATGCAGGATACAGTTATCTTGACTTTGCTGTCCACCGACACTGTCCTCCTGAGTAATATATTTCCTTTTTGTCCCCAGGTAGAGGCTGTTACCCTCTTGTTCTCTATCCCCAGCCCTACCTTCTCCAAGACTCACCTTTCGAATGGTAACAGTGTGTTCTTCCTTCAGGCTACGACTTCTGCCAAGTCCTCCAGTGGTTTGCTGAGAGGGTTGACCGAATCATCCTCCTTTTTGATGCCCATAAGCTGGATATATCTGATGAGTTTTCGGAGGCCATTAAGTCGTTCCGGGGCCAGGATGACAAGATTCGAGTGGTGCTTAACAAGGCTGACCAAGTGGACACACAGCAGCTGATGAGGGTCTACGGTGCACTGATGTGGTCCCTGGGCAAGGTGATCGACACGCCGGAGGTGCTGCGGGTCTACATCGGCTCCTTCTGGGCCCATCCTCTGCGGAACACGGACAACCGGAGGCTCTTTGAGGCCGAGGCGCAGGATCTCTTCAAGGATATCCAGAGTCTGCCGCAGAAGGCTGCTGTGAGGAAACTCAATGATCTCATTAAAAGGGCAAGGCTTGCGAAGGTAAGAAAACAAAATTGAATGAGCAGTCTCTGCTGCTCTCAGCGTGTCCTTTCTTAACCTTCCCAGTTTTTCTCTTGCTGTAAATTGTGTCTTTTTAGTGGAGTTTTTAATGTTGGATTGAATTGTCACTTTTTCAAGGAAAAGATAGTCACTTGGGGAGAAAGCTATTGGTAGCAGACAGGAACTCTAATTTCCTGTGCAGTTGTCAAACAAAATGCATTTTCCTTGAAACACATTTTAATGTGAACTTCTAATCAAAAATTAAGAGAACTTGCAATTCCATTGGCATATGAATAGTTGTTTGGGGGTGTGTACCACTTCCTTTGTTGGCTTATTTAACTTTTTGAATATGAAGACAGACTTTCGTGGTTTTTTGGTGGGGTTATTTTTTGGGGCTGGAGGCGGGGCTGTTTGTTTGGGAATATTTTTGTGGCCTGAGCTTTAGGGCACTCTGTAGAAGTTGCTTGTTTGAAAATTCCATTTAAAATCACAATGGTGTTGTGTTAAAAGTTGCTCTTTTCCCAGAGCAGCCTCAGATCCAGTCTGTTTTGTAAATGTTGGCAGCATTTTTCTCATTTGTTACAATCGTTTTGGTGTTGAGGGAGTGTCAGTCAAGTAATTTTTAGATATTTTTATGAAATGTAAAATAAAAATGGATAAAGGCAAATACAGAATGCAGTGCTCTTAGGAATATGCTAGACAGTCACGGAAGAGGAATAAACTGTTTATCTGCAGGAAAGCAGCAATGTAATCCAGTGTAATTTTTCTGCCTTCCAAACTGTTCTCATAGTACTAACAGTGAAAAATCACTTTTTACAGCATTCAGTGTAGGGTTTCTTTTACCCTGTTTCTGTGCTACCTTCTTCTTAATGTTTTCTAAAGTACTTACAGTAACTAGAAAAACTAGAAACAAAGGAAATTCTTAACATGCTGTCAAATTTGGGCATTAGACTTTTTTTTTTTTTTTTTTTTTTTTGGTGTTGTTTTTCCTTAGGTCCTGTGACTCACTATCCCATTTTGAAGATGGGGACTGTTCTTATCTACAAGAAACACATGTGCATACTGGCAGACCTTAGGCCACGTAGAATACACATGTGAAACTGTTAGCGCTTATGAATTATAAACATACTCTTCTGGGTTTGATAGAAATACTATTTTAGACATAAGATCCATAAAATTACTTACAATTGTTTACAAATACTCTGAAAAATACCCTTATTGAATCCATTCTGTATTTCTGGAGAAATACTCATATCTGTACTCTTTAAAAATTTTCATGGATTTTTGCTTCTTTATGCTGGAGTTTTTTCTCCTCTATAGAAATGTAAATTTATTTGCCATTAAAATGCATACACTCTTTTTAGATATAAGGAAGTGTTGCTGTGTCAAAGTTATGAACTTAAGATGTCCGCATAAAAACTGGCTACATCATTTTTCTTTCAAAAGCAAAGTTTTTTTTCTGTTTCCTCCTTAACAAGTAAGAAAATGAATGGGAGAGCAATTGCCATGTGCAGACTGTGTAAGGTTTGTGTAGAATGCTATAATACACATTTTGTCGTGGTTTGGTAGGTAATTAAGTATTATACAATGCCAAAGCAATCACTTGTTTTACTGATGCTTTTTAATGGTAGTTTGTCTTCCTCCAGTCTTCAAAATTTCACCTGTTTATTGCTCAACAGTTTGATAGACATACCTAATTTTTAACTCTTTCTCTCTGTGTGTGAAAATTTTAAGTAACTTCTGTTTTGTGGACAGCTACATTCTTTTCTAATGAACAAGGACCTCAGTTATGTAAAGACATCCTGTTGTGGAGGTCATTTGTCTGCCATGGTCCTGGCCAGGTCAGAGCTTAGGAGAGCAGTTTGGTAAACATCAAATCATGGTAGCCATTCATTACTCCTAAGAGAAGGCTCTGCCCTGGTGCCTTCCCTGTTGTGTGCAAAATGAGTATCAATGTCCACACGATGAGCTGGATAGGTGAACTCACCTCAGTCGGGAAGTGCAACTACTGTTTCTGTTCTGGAGCCGATCACATGCTCTGTGGCCAAGTAGATCCTTTTGGTGGGGAAAGCTGGTGGGAGAGTGGCAAGGGGGAAGAGATGAGTGGTTCAATTAGAGGCATAAGGAAGGTGGGCAGGATGCTTTTTTTGATGGCAACACAAGAATCAATGTGTTTAAAGACATCCTAAATTAATGTCTTTCCCTATAAGCTAGAAAGGCTCAGCTTCTCTACCTAGAGCTTCACAAGGCAGCCATGGCATACTGCTCCCATTGGAGCTGGCTGCTCTATCATCTGCATAGGTGGCTGCATATAGACTACAGGTACTCACTTTTCTGTGAGTAAATAGATAGGAATGCAATATCACTTCAAATAGATAGCCCTGCCACTTGGGTTACTGGAGGAATTGTCCCATTGATTCTCACAATGGGTGGTGAGGCAAATGAGTTACAGATCATATGGATGGACCAGTCTGGCTGGAGCTCTGTGAATAGTGTCAGGAGGTAGGGTTTGGGGTCCTGCTTTTTCTCTTGCTGTTGGTCCTCATAGAATGCATTCTCCTTAAAAGAGCAAGTGTGCATCTGTATTTCTTTGAAATGTGTTCCCTTTCTCTCTGCCCCTCAAAGAAATGCTGAAAGCAGCAACAGCTAATAATAACTAACTAATAGCTAACTGTTCATGTGAACACACAGTTCCAGAAACAGTAGTTGATAATATCTTTTCTGGTTTTTTGTTTTTGTCGGTAAACAGTAGTTTTGATTTCAGTTTTACTTCTTTTTAGGTTCATGCTTATATCATCAGCTATCTGAAAAAAGAGATGCCCTCTGTATTTGGGAAAGAGAACAAGAAGAAAGAACTGATCAACAAGTTGCCAGAGATCTACATCCAGCTGCAAAGGGAACACCATATTTCAGCAGGGGACTTCCCTGAAGTCAAGAAAATGCAGGTAAGATGGTAGATTACCATTTCACTGAAATAACTCTTAAGTGTATAGCAGGATTGCCAAATTGGAAAAGGTAGAACAGAGTATCTCAGCATTGCAGCTTAGGGTCTTTGGCAGTAGAGCAGTTGAAATGACAGTCATTTGACTGATAGGACATTAGAGTGACTTGGAAGTGGTACAGACCAAAAAATAATGGTAACTTGCTTAGAGAGCATTCACTGATACAGGCCTACATAAAGAATATGAAGGTAAGGAATCTGACCTTCTGTCCTTTTAGTCAGTACTTTGTCTCTCCTGGCAGAAAGTACTAAAGGCTTTGTGCAAATAAAATGGCAGTGAACACTCACAGGTTAAGGGTCTTCTTATTTTGAATCCTAAATGTGGTTATATTTATCATTTTTGTAATGTATCAAATATTTGTGTAGGTGAAGATATCCTTAGTCATAAGTTCGTTTTTACTCTACTCTGCTCCTGTTTTTACTGGTCGTGTTGCCTAGTGAGTAATAAAGGCAGTGTGTTACTTGAAAAGTTCAGCTTAAAACCTCTTGCCTCTAAAAATAGTATTTTGCTTTTTTCCTGTCCTGTTAAGATTGTATTCTGTGAAGGAGAGAGAAGTTCTTGCTTTATACTCACAACTAATTTTTAAATACATTTTGTCTCTTCCTCTTTTGGACTTTCTGCAGTCTTTCAGCCAACTTTTTGTCACGTTCTTGCCTATTTTTTTCTGTTCTCTGATTTGAGATGAACTGCTTAGAAAATATCCTAGGGAAAAACAACTAATGTTGTGTTAGCAGTGATTTCAAGTATCAGTTGGCAATTTTTGTGTCTCAGATCATAGGCTTCTTAAATGGCCTTTGAATTAGAGGGCAATTCAGCTTGAAAGCTGAAGAACAAGAGATCAGGAGCCTGCAGCTTGCTCTGACCATGGGCTAGTCGTGAGTGTGATGGAGGATGTTTTCCAGATGAATCATTCTGACAGTATATGTGGTACACTTGCACAGCTAATCATCAGGAGTGATGATTGGCTGATTATCTATGGGAAGGCACAAGTTTCTTTCATTAACTAAAATATTTAACCTGGGAATCAGCTATTGGCATGAGATAGCAAATTATAAATGAAGCACGAGATGTATTTTAGCTAAATTTGCACAGGCAGGATTGTTGGAAGGGTTTCATGAGTTAGGCTTTGAAAGGGGATTTTGTGGCAAAAATTGACTCTCTCTTCTCTTGCTGCTTTTGTTTGTAATGCAGAATGAGAAATCTGAATATTGAAACAAAATTTGAATAAAACTCTTTCAAACTTACAGTACATGTCAGTTAAGCCTCAGCAGCAGATGGCAGCAAATATATGCAGGAGAGATCAATCACCTCTGTAATGAGCAAAATTGTGAGAAAGCAAAAGTGTGTGAAAACAAAATTGTGTCAAAACAGATAGCAAGTTGACCTTTGCTTCCTGAGATTTATTGCACTATATAAATTTATTCTGTTCGGGTGCAGTAAATCAGGTGATTGAACCTGAACAGAGCTGTTGCTTGACTGGTTTTACCCCATGCTCCAGGTTTCTTGGCTTCATGTCATGATCATTTTGATACGTATAGAAGAAGCTCTTTGAGGTGATAGATGGGGTTTGTTAAAGCAATTTAACATCATTTAACAGAAGAAGGGAGGTGGTAGTAGTGGTGATGTTTGGGTTTTTTTAACCTTTTCTACTGTAACTTTCTCTCCCTGGCAAGAATTTTGCATTTAGAAAAAAAATAATAATTGCCTAAAGCATTTTTAGTTTTCCTATGCTGTGGAGTAAAACATGCTTGGGCTTGTGTTGGAATAGTACATATCACCTAGGTAAACATCTCACTGGTGTTAGTAGAAAGAAAACTTCACAAATTCTGCAGAGACCATCTGACTTCATGAGTTCTGGCAGTACTGCTATAAAACACTGCTGCTGTTACCTCAACTCAGCTTTTCTTTATTGATAAAGGACACTTCTTCCTGACCTAACAACAACCAAGAAGTCTAATCTATAAAATCAGATCATTCCTGCAAACATTTGATTTTATTTTTAACTTTAAGCATTTGCATAAGTGCTAGCAAGACTGAGGACTTTCTTGCATGCTTTCTTTGATGTTTGGAAAAAAATCATCAAATGGAAAGTTGCTGGGTAACATTTATCAACTGTTGTGGTTTTATCCACTGCACTTTGAAAATTGTATTGCAAATGTAATTTAATAGACAAACTCATACACTGTTACAAAATTGTCTTAGTGTGTTTGATCAAATATAGTGGTTGTATGGTTCATATGTGTCACCTTCTCCTTCAAGAGGAGTTTAAACTATAGAAACAGCTTTGAAAGATACTTATTTTAATTGAATTGCTACTTGATTATTTTAATTTGAAGCCCATTCTTTAAACTTTTAAGTGTATTGGAATTGTTTTTAACTACTGTCACTTGTCATTCACAGGAGCAGTTGGAGAATTGTGACTTCACTAAATTTCATTCTTTGAAACCAAAGCTAATTGAAACTGTGGATAACATGCTGGCCAACAAAATCGCCTCCCTGATGAACCTAATCAGACAGGAAGAGAGCAACATGCCCACAGAGATGGTACACGGTGGAGCATTTGATGGCACCATGGCAGGACCTTTTGGCCATGGATACGGGGAAGGTGCTAAGGAAGGGGCTGATGAAGAGGAGTGGGTTGTTGCCAAAGATAAACCTGCTTACGATGAGATTTTCTACACTCTGTCACCAATCAATGGCAAAATATCTGGGATTAGTGCAAAGAAGGAGATGGTGACTTCTAAACTACCCAATAGCGTCTTGGGGAAGATCTGGAAACTTGCAGACTGTGATGGCGATGGGATGTTGGATGATGAAGAATTTGCATTAGCAAAACATCTCATCAAGATTAAACTGGATGGATATGAACTGCCTGGCACGCTCCCTTCCCACCTGGTGCCACCGTCTCACAGGAAACCTTTCCAGACAGCAGAATGAACAATGCAAAGAGAAGAGTGAGGATTTTGAAAATCCCACAGGAAATGTGTTGAAAATACCAAAATTTGAAGTTAAGCTTAGATCCTTAAACCTCACAGCACATTTCATGCACGCTGAAGTTATGAGCGTGGCAGCAGGGAAACATTGGTGTCGCTGTCCCTGCTGACCTTCACTCAGACATGCTTATCACAAGTGCCTTATAATAGCTCTGTCATAAGGTGAAAATGTTTTTGTAGCCCTGTGTCCATGTCTTGCTGCTGTTGCAACCATAAAGCAGAAAAGACCATACATAAAAATTGCTGACCTTCACGAAATCTAAATACTTATCAACCCTAAGTGTCTCCAAACCATTCTAAATAGCACACTGAAGCTCAAAATGTTAAATTCACCTGCCTATGCAAGGAATATTTAGATGCTAAAAATGTACTTAAGCCATTGAGTGAATGTTAGCATCTCTATAGTCTAGGAAAAGGCTGGTATAAAAGGAAATTCTTTTTTTTTCTTTTTATTATTTAATTGGAGTTAGAAAAAGAATGTGGAGTTAGAAAAAGATTGATGAGGACAGTCTTGTAAATGCTCAGAATATGAGCAAACTTGTTTTAAAACTTTAGAATCTAGCTGGAACTGCAAAATACTAAAATTATTTTTTGATCTGTCATTGTGTCTTATCTGAAGAACATCTTCTTCAGTTTTATGCAGCACTATATATTCAGTATTATCATTAGAAGAACTGAGATCTCCTTTGTTTCCTGGATTTATAATTTTATTTGCGGTTTAAGCTTAGCTCCTCTGCAGACAATGAATCTCTGAATGGTTCAAAGTGACAGCAGAATGGTTTCTTAAGCTAAAAACCCCATGTTTGCATTGAAATTAAGCCTCACTTTCTGTTCAGAAAAGGTATATTGCTCAAAGTCAACCTCTTCAAAGCACATCAGATTGTCTTGGGGTATTTTCATTGGTATTTAATTTCTATTTACAGCTGATTATACAGTTATGTCTGTTTATTCTTTAATATATAATATATTTAAGAGAAGTACATGGGCAACATGTAGCTGACAACCACAAAAGAGATGAAATTCCCATGGTGGCAGATTTGAAGGATGGGGAGGCTAACAGGAACTGTTACATTGACTGTAATAAATTATAGACTCATTCCTCCAGATATTACTCCTTTATTGAAAATAATCCATGAAAGGAATGGATGCTTAGTAAACATTTATTTCCCAACAACACACAATCGAAGTTGAACATGCTGTCTGCTTACAACTGATTTTTTTCAGTACCTTAAAAGAAGACAAGTCTTTGGCCTTGTGAACTTGGGTCTTTCAGGGAGGGCCAGTTCTTTCCTAAAATCAAATTTGGCAGTTGGTTCTGGTCTGTGTGTATGAGCAGGAATTGACTCATATTCCATTTGTTATAGAAAAGACCCTACATATCAAAGGTACTGTAGTTTTGAGCACTTTTTTGTTACGTCTCAGTACATGACAGCAGTAATGCCTTCTGAAACAGAGCAAGCCAAAAAGTGCTTTAACATCCTTGCAATAGGGGTGGGGAGGGAAATAGTTTGGGTATTGTCTCCCAGTTAAGGTTTTAGTCACACTTCCATGTGCGGTTTTGTGGGTGATCTAAGAAAAGCTTCTTTTTTCAAATCATATATTTGTAGGTTGTCAGGTTTAATACTTCACATCTTTCTGGACCTCTCATCTTTCCGCATCTGTTCTATTCTGAGGTGCAATTTCCATGAACTTTGTCAGGGCTCTTCCATGGGGAAACAATGATGCTATTTTAAGTAATGGCAGAACACCACTTCTACCTTGCCAGGTTTCTGGGCCTGTATCAAGGACTTAATTTTTTTTTTTTAAATCCTTATGTGTTTTCCCTGTCATTCAAGCATACCAACTTCATTTTTGTTAGACCTAAATTAGGAGCCAAATTAACCTTAGTGCATCCCTGTGCACTTCAGTAAAGCTGTGAAACTTTATGCTGAGTCTACCTGTGTGACTGTACATCTGCAGAGTAGCTATTTCCTATGTAATTTATTTTTGATTGAAGAAAAAATAGTCTATAGATATTGCAGGTGTCAAGAAAAAGAAAAAGGCTGCAGAAGTAGTACCGTGTGTTTGTTTGTGGGTAGTGTCTGCAGTCAGTACCACTTTATACACTACTGACCAGTTTAATACTAGTGAGTGGCTTGATCAGGAAAGCCACCAGGGGAAAGAATGCAAGCTAGTGTATTGTGACTACTGTAGTGTAGGCAAAGCTGAGAGATCTGGGAAGCAGCTGATCTTCTGACTCTGCCTTACCTCACTTTGCAGCAGCACAGGGCTGCAGGGATGGACTCATGCTTGAGTTCCCACCACATGTAGCTTCCAGGGGTGATGCTCCAGATATATTGGAGCCATGTGATCCCATGCCATATCCTCCTTCAGTGAGAAGAGCAGGATAGTTTCTGTGGTTTTATTTTGTTTTTCTAGTTTCGTTGGTAGTAAAATAGAGAACACAGTCTTTTCCTCAGTCTCTGTGACAATATGCTAACTTGGTCTTAAGGCAGACGAATTGAAATACATCATTTGGATAAGTTAAAATATTTTGCCTAGATGGGGTTGTAGTATGTTTCTTTGTGTTCCTGTAGAATTTGGAAGATGAATGCATGAAGCATGTATAGGAGTAGAGGTGGATTTTCTCTGGCTGTCTGGAGAAATAGAAGTGTTTCACAGTCAGTATCCACAGCTACATAAATATATTTCTAGGTATGTGGTACAGTGAACTGGCATCACAACTTAGGTGATAGGAATAAAGTACATTTCATGTGAAAAAAATGCAGTTTCTTGCACAACTAAACTGAGGGAGTAGGTTGCTGTTGCTCAGGGGAGGAATCTCTTCTCACTACGTCCTTGCAGGTCCATAGACCTCCCCCATTTGCCTTTCTGGCTGTCTGCAAGCCCATTCAGTTAAACCACACACAACTGTTAGGATTATGTTCTGTGGAGTTAGTGAAGGTGTGTGTTAAAAGCATGAGGAATGAGTAGGATTGCCTTCTCTCAGGATAGTGTGCTCTAAGTAGTTGTTGGTAAGAGCAGTATGAGGTAATCTCTGGTGTTCAGTTTGTCACTTATGTCTGCTGAATAAAGGTGAAGATGTTGGATTGGTTGGACATTTTATGCCTAGGATTCTAGTAACGTTTTCTGCAGGATCATTCAAAGCTGTCTGTAACTCTTCCTGGGAAATCTGTGCCCACTGATGTAACCTACTGTCTTAAACTAAAGCAGAAACTGCTGCTTATCTTTTCTCCAACTATTCCACAACACAGTTTTAATTTGCAACCCTAGTTCTATTCCTTCAGAAATTGTGGGCTTTTGTTGTAGATTGAAGCTGAAAATGAAGGGCTACTGTTCATAATAACCACAGTTCAGGACACTGAGAGACTTAAAGGCTATGACAGCTTGAAATTGGAGAGTTCACAAAGATTTTAAGTCAGGGTGAGGTCCCAGTTGTTAATTGGCTGTGGTGTGAATTCATGTGGAACCTGGTCTCAAAGCAACACATATGTGGTCCCTGACTTTCAACACTGTTTTTTGCCAGCACTTGAAATGCACCCTCTTTTTCTTTCTGTCACTTCCTTCCCTTCACAATGTGCACTTGTTTTGGTGGCTCTTGAAATTGTTGGATCTCAAGCAGAGTTTGAAGTGTATGGTTTGATGGATATGTGTAACTTAGCACTGAGAGAATGATCATGAACTTCATTTTCTATTTCACATGCTCATCTTTTCTAATATTTTTGTTAAACACTGTTTTCACTTAAAAGGCACTCTTGATTTTTGAGGGAAGGCTTGATCTGTGCAGTGTGCTTCAGTTTGTCCAACTAGGCAAGCAGAGTTGTAAGTTCATTATTGTTGCACTTTCATTACACAGTAAATTCTTTACAGATACTGTAATATATTTTAATCTGCTTTGTAATCATTTTTAGAAAGCACTGATAAAAAATTGCTGATTTAATAAACTAATATTGAACTACCTGAGATTTTGGGTTGTGTGCTTCTTTCTGGAAAATAATCTTTCAGTGATTGGAATTTTGTAATCCTGCAACTTAAGAGTCATAGGCAGAGTTGTTATTTGGCAAGCTGCTGATTTTCCCACCTCAGTTTATGTATCCATAATAGGTTCTGGCTATTTCTTTTCTGTGCCCTTGAACATGTTGCTGAAATTACTGCTTGTGCCAAGGCTTGATTCCAGAATTAAATTTATCTGTAAAGAATGTTAAAAACTCCCACAAACCTCCAGCACCTCTCTGTAATTACCATGTTATACCAGAATGTAATTTTGGAGCTTCCTAATGTCTAAATGTGGAAGCTTTGTAAAGTCCAAGTGTGGAACATAAGTCTACAACTTCCTCTGTGGATTGGAATTTTGAAACTTGATCTGAGAGGTGGTGCTTTTAACTTGGGGGGGGCAGTAACCTTAAAAAGTAAGCGTATATTGAATAGCAGCTTAACAAAAAGCACTTTGATGCGTTTTTCCCAAAAAATCCAAGGACATCTTCCACACCATGCTGCGTACTACTTGAGAATAACCAATGGTATCAACAGAAGAACATTCATTGTAACATTGTGCTGAAATTAATTCCTCCTCTCCCTCTCTTTCTCCTCTGTGCACACATCTTACTTGAGGCTTTTCCAAAGGGTATATCTGTACCATCAGGATACTACAGTTCAGCCATTGCTCCTGCTGTGGTCAAATTTCAGCTGCTATTGAGCTCAGCAGTTGCAGTGTTGGCAAATTGGGCTGTTTGGCTCCTGGTGCCATATGTCACGTAAAAGCAAGTGTTTCTCATGCAAACAACATGTGGGTTCCTGCAGGCTCTGTAGATCTTCAACTGCGGCAATTGCTGGAACTGCTCCTTATTAAAACTCCTTATAAAAAACCAGCTCCTTATTAAACTGCTCCTTATATCTGAAGAAGGTGAGGTCTTAGTGTGGTTTGGAGGTGGGAGGGGTTGCTCTTTGGGGTTTTATTTTTAGTAGACTGTTGTTCTGCATATTCCGCATTTAAGACATTTCCGACTTTGAAAAAAATTACAGCACACTTCAGCAGTTGTTCTCTCTAATCCACAATTCGTATTTGGATAATAGGAAAAGTAGACAAGTGTCCATGCTACCAGTTTGTAAGTTTTGCAGTAATTGTTGCATCTAATATTTGGCAGTTTTAAACTGTGAAACATTCCTGTTTTAACTCCAGTGGCAGTACTAACCTTGGAAAGTAAGAGTACTAGTGTGCCACTTAGTTTCTCCAAACCTTATTTACTCCCATGTCTGGTGCGTTTGTAAGGTCTTTGGAGCAGACACTGCTCTGGGTTTCTCTGATCTTGCCATGCTGCAAGTACTAACTGTGAGTGCAGGGGACCTTTTGAAGGCTTGGCCCTTGAGCTTGTCTGCATGACTTGGGTAGGAAACACAGGAGAAATACTTGGCTGCCTTGCCCTGCTCAGAGAGGTGAGCAAATGCATCTGCTGATAGTGCCTTCTTTTGCTCAGGGATCACAGCAATGAGCTGGAAATAAATGTCCATGCCAAACAAACACCTGTTGTGATCAAAACACAGTTAGGAAGATGAGGTGGTTTTTCAGTAGTATGTTCAGAAGTCTTGAATCTGTGCAGCTTTTCTGACCTGAGGGAAATATGGATGGAAACTATGGTTTTGAGGCAGACTCCTCTCTCTTTTCCCATTGGAGGACTTCACGCTAGCACAGATAGCGGGCTGTGCCTGGTGATAGACTGGACTCAGTTTCTGGTCCAGTGAATGCTGGAAGCTCACTAATGCCATATCTAAGTTGTTTTCCCACCTATTCTTTTCTCTGATATGGAGCTTGTCCACGTTCTTTCCAAAGTCTTCCTAGCTCAGCAGCCCATATTCCTCAGCAACCCTTCATTCTGGAGCTCTGAAGATTTAATTGTAGTGAAAGTAGCTCATGACTGGTATGTATCTCTCACCAGGTGTTCTATTTCAGATATACTGTAAGATTTCTATGTTCACCATTTTTCGATTTTTGAAACAAGGAACTGCTGTAACATGCTGCTCATGCTTAGTGATTTTCTTTTCAGATAATCCTGTGGGTTTTTTCTCAAAATGCATTATTTTGTGTCTAGTTCAAAAAGTAAGAAATTAACAAACAGTGTAAGTGTAACCAGTAAGCTCAGGGCTTGGCAATTTTTGCCTACAATGGAAAGTAATTGCCATTTTTATTCATTTTGCATTACTGGGTCTTAGCTCTCATCTGCTAAAACTTGCACCTTTAATGTTAACTAACTGTTGCACATTTTTGTTAAACGTTTATACTGTGTTTTTGCCAATGAGCCATTCCACATGATTGGACATCTTCACAAGGAAACTGGGATGGCTGGGCTGGTTTACAGTCAGTAATCTGTGGGTCAGGGCAGTGGGGGGACCAAAACCAATACCATGGTGTGCACTGTCCCTGGGGGTAGATGCAGTGCTCTGGCACTAAGGGTGCTGGGAGCCACTTCCATATGTGAATCCCAGTTTTGTTTCATTTATAAATGGAACTAAATGCTTCATCAGTCTGATATAAAAATGACCCCCTAAAATATAGCTGTGAATAAGAAGTTTCACTCTCATGCAACAGTCTTCATTAGTAGCAATGAAAAAAAATGGAAATATCTGAATTAAATTATAAAAAATACACTAGTTAGATCTGGCATTACCAACGCAGTGATTTCTAAGGCCTAGTTTCAGTTTGACGTTCAAAATATTAAGGCCATTCTGTCACTTGAAACCTTTAATCTGTGTTTGTATGAAATGGAAAGAGACTGAGACTTTATGCCATGTGTTGATCTCAAAAAGCCTTTGAAGCTTTTATGTTAACTATTTGAGGTTCAGAAACAGAAGGGAAATTTCAAGATAATATAAACAGCTCCAAGGAGAAAATACGTTTAACTCGTGACTAAACAAGCAAACATATATTTTCTTTTTCAAAAAGATGACTGAGCTTCTTCATGCCAGGAAAAATAAATCCATCTGATTTTGCTTTAAGCTGTCCTCTTTTTCAAATGCAGTGAGGGGCTCCAGCTCCTTTGGATGATGTAATCCGACTGTTCTGCTTGAGTTCGGCTCCCTGTTGATGTCATGTCACTGCTAGCCAACTATTCAAAGAGAAAAGCAACTTCTAGTTTCGACTAGAGCATGAGGAGGCTGAGGTTTGTAACAACCCAGCATGCCAGGATGCCGGGTTAGACCCTCCCAGGCAGAGCTCAGCTTTAAGAGAAGCTCCATCCGCCGTGGACCCCGCTGCCTGCAGGTGGGTGGCACCCCGGGGTGGCTGGTGACAGCGGTGCTGGCACTGCAGGTATGTAGGGGGCAGGGAAAGGGGCGTACCTGGGGGTGCTGTGCTGAAGTCCTTTGGGAAAGGAAGCTGCGAGAAATACGTGACTCTTTTGGGACAAAAGTTCAGCTGAGAGGCCTGTGAAAGCAGAGAATCTGTGCAGACTGAGCTGGAGGTTGTCATGCCTCTCCTCAGCTGCTTTTGGCTAACTCCTCCCAACTTTTCTTCAGCTCTAGTATTCCGCTCCCAATGGAGTGAACAGCTTCTTGCAGTAACTTACTGTCTGCTCCTCTCCAGTGTTCTTGATATCCAAAGTACAGTTCCTCTGTGCCACAGTGAGGTCTAAGACTATGTGTAATGTGTGGTTAGGAATGTGGTTAGATGTGGACAGAAAACATTCTGGGGTCAGGGTTCAGCTCACCTGTGTCCACACTAGTTGATGAGACTGAACATCAGCTTTTTCCTGGAGCTGGGGAGGGTGGCAGAGGGAAAAGGGCCACCTGTGGGACCCGGATTGCTGGCCCCAGGCAGCAGAATAATTTCTGTGCTTGCCTGGCACACTGTGAGCTACAGGACTGTAGCCCCGGGAGTACATAGCCTTTATACCCCATGGAGTCAATGTCCAGATGTTTTGAGACTTACATGTGGAGGTAACACGGCTGGAGACACAGTGGAGGATAAAGGGCTGAGCTGTCATGCACATTTTTACATTTAACATCCTTACTTTCTTTGAGATTTGGGGAATGTTTCCCTCTCCTTAGCAGGGATCAGTGAGGATTTTCTCGTACCTTCAGAAAGGTGTGTATGCAGGGCTTACGTAATGGAGAGTGCTGGACTGTGCCAGACCTTTCACCTGAGCCATGTGAATAGACTCGGCCCCCCGCAAGAGCAGGCACCCGTGTGGTCACAGGGCTTTGAAATCGGAGCTGGCTTTGCTCAGTGGCTGTGCAGGGCACGGCTGCAGCAGCTTGGTGCAATGAGGGGCTAGTTAAAGTACCCGGGAAGGCACCTGCACTGAGCTGTGTATGTGTGTTCCTCTCTGGCAGACTCCTCCATCCCCTGGGCAAAGGCAATGACGAGGGGAAGCCAGTGCTGCTGCTGCAGAGCACAGCCTGTGCTGCCCTGGGGAAGCTCATGGTGATCATCCCTCACTGGAGATCGGGGTGGGAGTGGTAGCAACAAACTCAGCATCTGCAGCCCGGTGACTGTCACTTTTATGCTTTTTATGTCAGGGGAACTAAACATTTCTTCCCATCTTAGAAAGGAGTTGGGAATTCACATGCATGCTATGAGAGGAGGACAATGATGACATTGAAGAAAAAGAATTCAAATACATAGAAATAAGTGTCATGTGTTTCTTCGATTTACATGGTGTTCCAGGAGTGGAGGAGCAGGGGGGACAGGCTGGGAACTGTGGAGTTTTGGGGCTGCAAGACAGGCTGCTTGTGTCTGATCTCCACAGTCTCCATTTTCCTCTTAAGCAGGACAAAACTGTGGGGAGATAAGGAAGGGTGGTAAGACATCCTAACACATCTCACTGACGGCTATTTTGTGAAGGGGAATCTGGCATCAGCATTCTTCCTGTTAGGAAACAAAGAAACACATCTGCCAGCATGGAAAACCACTTCAGGGTGGAAACAAGGCAAGGGAAGGGTACTCTTTGGGTCCTTCTTCCTGAGGTCTGTGGAAAGGTTTCCTTCTCTGCAAAGGCAGCAAGAGAGGGCCCATAATTAGCCTAGACGGGTGATGATTTTCCTGATCCCTCCAGGAAACTGCACACAAATATTGTTGTGCCCTTCCTCTTACTTTGTTATGATATAAATAACTGAGGAAATGGCTTTATTTATTGCTGTCACATAAGGGTCCACCATTTAACTTTGAACTTTATATAGATATTGAGGAGTTAGTGAAATTTTATACCATGTCTTGGATTGCCTTGTATCGTCATAAAAAGCAAAGACAGTGATTTGCACATTTAACCATATAGATAATAATTAACTCGCAATAGGGGAAATGCCTGCGTCCAGGACCAATTCACCCACTGGTCCATTGCCTTCTATTTGAAAGGAGTAAAGACATGTTTTCAACATGCACAACCTAACCAGCCTGTGCCAGATTTAAACCAACAGCTTACAGTGTTAGTTGTCTAGTCCAGGATATAAATCCAGGAATTTGGGGGGAATATTTTGAGAAATACCTGTAATATAAATACTCAACTTATTTGTTTTTAGCAATTTTATGTAACATTATATATGATATTTCTCTAGTGTACATATGAAGACACAGAATCTACTGATCAAGTTTTATCTATCCTGAGTTTGGGTGGGTTCCTAATTTCTGCTTATGTTTCCTCCTGTGCCTTTTGGAGGCTAGCTAAACTACATGTACTAAAAGGGAAAGCACTGCTATTCCCTTACCTCATCTCTAAGCTTGACATCTTTCCTTACAGCCTCTGATTTCAGATGCCTGCCCTTTTTCCACTACTGATTCCCAGCAGCAACTTTCTGATTCCTGGCAATGATGCCAGGTAAATGCACCCTGTGCATGTGTGACCTTGTAAAGGCCAGAAAGGACTCACTGCTATCTATATAAGTCACCAGAATTATTTTCCCTTTTGTTATTAATGAGAAGCCCATGAATAGGAAACTTTGGAATCAGCTGGCACTGCCAGCTTGACTGCAGTTTGCCCTGCCAGCAGCAGGTATCTGTGCACAAAAACTTCCTCAAAGCAGTGCTAAGCAAATTCCTAGCACTTTACAGTTTCAACTTCTCATTTGCTGTGTCTCAGTTTAACCACTTGGCTATCGCTCTGATCTTTGTACTCTCTGCTGTCCTTTCATTTCCTGAGTCCATTGTCAGGTTCAATTTTCTGTGTAAGAATTTCTTTAGAAGGGCAGAACCTCCAGTTCAATTGTGCAAGATGCTCATTACCAAGCCGTCAGAGCTATGTATGACTTTTCAACTGGTTTATAGCAATTTTGGTGACATTCGTATGTTATTTTTGAGCGTAAGAATTGGACAAGTCCTATAACAACCTTTACTCATTGTGTTCTGATGGGTTAACTTCTTTCAGATCAGATGAAAGGTTCATAGGTAGATCATAAATACTCGGTCTCTGTTCCTGAAATCAAAGGTCACTCTGCATTAAAGCAGTGAGGTGAATGTAGGAGTGGATCTAGTGGAAGTCATTCCTCAGAAGCAGCTGCTGAACATCAGAAAGGGCTTCCTCCAAAACTGGGTAAGTCCTTTTTTCTCACGTTCTCTGATCTTTTCTTTTCTTGTAATGTACCATTATGACTAGATTTGGCTCCTAGCACTGTTTATGCATCCTGCAAATGCAGATAATCTATTACAGATCTGTCTTTAGGTAATCATCTACCCATACAGGGAGTATTTCCAACTTGATGAAACAGGTGAACTCTTGTGTGAGGCAACAGCTCAACAAATAAGCTTCCTTTGTCCCTAGATTAAACTAGGTCCAACATTATTTGGGGTGTTTGGGTAGCAATCCTTAAAAAAAAAGGAGCCTGCAGGTGTTCTGAGAAGCATTTGGCAAACTCAGAAATGGCATTATGATGTAGGTTACCTATTTGGGTTATTGCATGGGAGCGAGTTAATATTACCTCTCCAGCAAGGAAAGGCAATGCTTTGAATATCTGCTTTTCAAATAGAGAGAGTAGGCAGTGCTGAACTAGCCCACAAGATAAGAAAATGTTGAGAGGATGTTCTCCATAATTCTATTTCAGAATCTGCTAAATTCTTGCTTTCATCAGGCTTTCATCAACTGTCATAACTCTTTCCTGTATTGTTGCTGAACCATCAGGCTTCAGGGCTGTCCCTGTTCTGAAGAAATCAAGCATTGAGGGTTAAGAAATACCTGCCCCAAAAGGAAATAACAAAAAATGCAGTAAAAAGAAATAATTGTTTCTGCACTTTCCACAGCTTACAATATTATCAAATGACAATTATTTTTATACTAATCAGAGCATAGAAAACTATCAGGCAATGGATTTCCAATTTGCAGTGGCTGCTGTTGTTAGTTCCTTATTGCTGTCTTCTTATGCTAGGACAGATAAAATTTTCTTTCCCAGTATTTTATGTTTTATGAATTAAATGGGTACAAGACATGTGTTTTAAAAGGGTGAGCTCAAGTAAGTTAAAAGTAAAATTGGTGGAATTAAAGTGCAAAGAGTAAGCAAAAGGAAATTAACATATTACACTGGGTGTGGTATTGCATCTTGTACCTGTTGGTGCTGGGTTTCCTATATACACTGGGCATGTGGCTGTTTTTTGTGGGTGGCCTGGCAGATCTCTTCAGCACTCAGCAGCCTACTGAGGTTTCTGACTTCCTAGGTGACCATGGGCACCGAATATGAAAAAGATCATATCAAAAAGCTGCAGGAGCAGCGTATGTCCATGCAAAAGAAAACCTTCACCAACTGGATGAACAATGTCTTCTCCAGGAATAATGTAGGTAGCTTCTTCAATTTGAAGCTTTTTTTCTGGGTTTTGTTTTATTTTATTTTACTCATTGTATCCTTTTAATGTTTTTTTTATTTGGAGGGGCGGTGGGGGGGCGGTGGTTCCGAATGTTGTCACATGCAAGCAAGGAAGGATTTGACTAATCAGAGTACTCCATCCTCTATCTTTTACCTCACATCTGTCTCCTTTGTCCATATTACCAGTCTTCTCTGAAATCAAGGTTCATTTTGTAGACTGTATAACCCTATCATATTTCGGTGTCCGTTGTAAATTGGAGATCCTCTCAGACAAAAATCCTTATTTGCTTCTTTTTCCTGTAAGTAAAATATCTGCAGATGTCAGGGTTTCCCCAAGCAATGCTCAATTTTTAATTGGCTGGCCGAAAAATTCAGACTTTGTGTTTTGCCTGATCAGTTCAGTTTGAGTTGCTGCTCAAAGGATCTAAAAAAGTAGCCTTAATTTTAGCAGTTTCGTGCTGCCATGTAAGTACAGACCAGTTTGTTTTCAGTAACTCTCACACTTTAAAAGTGCTAGTGTGCAGTCGATTTGTGTGTGTATGGTAATGCCAGCATATTCCTGTCTCCAGACTGACTGCAGATGAACTTTCAGGCACAAATGATGTAGCTGTGCACAGAAAGGAATGACATCATCCAAAAAAAAATTCTTTTTTCTAGAGTTTGTAGTAGATAGTAATGAAAATGGATGTTGGGGACTGCAAGCAGGACCAGGCCATTGGGTCCACTGTAGCTCATCACCATGTTTCAGTAACAGATGTGTTTTTTCAGTGTAATGTTTTAAGTTTGTGAGTCATACAAAGGCAGCTACAGAGCACAACAAACTTTCAAATTTATTTTTCTTAATGGGAGCAGACAAATCGCAAAGCAGTTGCTTGTTTTGCCACCTGCAGAAAGCTAGGTTTTCATGGAGTAGGTAATTAGTTCTGTTTAGCTGTAGACATATACTTTCTCATTTCACAAATGCCTTCAAGTTCAGAGATAAAAATGCCAGCCTTAAGTTCCTGCAATGTATTTGTTCACGTATCATAGAAGCCCGTGAGAGCTTTCCACACCATATACGGTAGAGACGGCTCAGAGCTTATCTGGGTCTTCCTGGCAGTGCAGTCCCAGCTTTCCAAGGCACACTTTGAGGTGATTGGATCATACTACAGGACACTGAAGTGCTCTCAATTACACTGTTGTCTACTTCAAGTCTAGCACTAAAGATGCTATTGGACTGAATTTGTTAAGCTATCTGTGGTTGGTATCTTTATGAGAAGAATGAGGCAACAAAGCTATTAAAACAACAGCTGGGTGAGACATAAAGCAGATATATGAAACCTATCTTTTTTACAAATTCAAAGTGAACTATTCTTCGTTTATGGAAGTGTCACAGAATAAAACAGCTTTTACTTTTTTATTGTAGTTCATAGTCAGAATTTTAAGTTTTATTTAATATGCAAAATGAAATAAAGTTGGCAATTAAATCAGGAAGGGTTTTTTTATGGAGATAATCAGTAGAGCAAGATGTAAATCCTTGTGCTACACGCATTAGATACTTCAAGACTCTCTAACTTGTTTTTACACTTTCAGTGTCTTTTTCTTTCTCTGGAGAAAAGATTTCTGAAGCTAAATTAGTAACTGATCAGAAATTAGGAGATGCATGCCTGTTGTCTGTCTTTTTTCCCCTTAACATATAAATATTCCCTGAATTTGAAAAAATAATAGCTTTGGCTCCCTCTCCCCCTCTCCCCCTCTCCCCCTCTCTCCCCCTTCCTTCCTTCCTTCCTTCTTCTCTCTCTTTCTCTCTCTTTTTTTTTTATGAAATTAAGATTATTTACTATAATTTCAAAATCACAGTAAATTGTTCTTGGTGTTCTTGGGTGTGTGATAAGATTTAATGTCACTTCTAGATGGCCAGTGGCATAAGGCCAAAAGGAAACACCTAAAGCAAGTTCTTGTTAGAGTCAGAGTACAGACTGTGTCATGTTGTATCACCTAAGCACTGGGTGACCTCATTACTGGCAGCAATAAAACACATTTTTGTAAATGATTCTAACCTTCCACTTAGTGTGAGACTCTGACTAAAAATACAGAGACTTTGGGTGGTAGTGCAGGTCCAAGCAGGACGTGACAAACTTTGTTGAGACTATGGAGTAAAAGATGAGTCATTGAATGGGATTATCAACTCAACTTTTAAATTAAATGCACAGCTCAGAATAAAATTATTCTGATAAAATAAAAGATTCACTTGAATTGAAATAAAAAATGTCAGCATTTCCAAAAGGTTTGATTTTGAAAATGCTTTTTTTTTTTAACTTTTAAAAATCTGCTTTTTTCTTTTTTACTCCATTGTGGGTTTGTCTTTTTGTTTGTTTGTTGGGGTTTTTTTAACTTCAGACTACTTTCATAAATAAAGTAAGTTCTCCTGCAAACCCATTTTTTCTGAATTAGGACTCACCACTCTGTGTATATACGCACTGTCCTAGAGAAGACTCAAGAAGGTGGTTGGTTTTCATTTTAGAAGTAGAGGGGTCTCTACTGGTGCCAAAGGTTAAGCTGCAGTCTGTATTGTCTGGCTGGTCTTTATAGGTAAAGATTGAGATAGTGGACATTTACACAGACTTGAAGGATGGCATCTCTCTCATGAAACTCCTGGAGCTGCTCTCTGGAGAAGCCTTACCCAAACCAAGCAGGGGAAAGATGAGAGTGCATTTTCTAGAGAACAACAGCAAAGCCATCACATTTCTGAAATCCAAGGTAAGTTAATATTGATATTAGAGATCACAACCATTTATATATATTATTTATTAATTATGGCATCATGTTCATTGTAGTTTCCCCCTCTAGTACACCATAATATATCCTCTGAAGACAGGCCAGGGATTTTTTGAAAAGAAAAAAATCCATCAAATTTTCATTTCTTTTTTATTCCAGTAAGCTGTTCTAGAAACAGCTAATATTCCTCTCCTTTGGAGGAAAGAAATGTGTTTCTTTCCTCTCCCTAACCACCTGTTTTCAAAAAAAAAAAAATTGGAACTTTAAATCTTTGAGGCCACTATCTCTTTGCCAGACTTTTGCTGAAATTCTTCATGAGCTGATATAGGAGCTTGCAAGTCTGTGGAATAATGAAAAGATGTAAAAAATAAACCTCTTTCCTTAAGAAAATGGCCTGAACACCCTCTCCAGTAGCAGTTTGTTACACTGAGACACAGGCACTTTTATATTGAACAGATACTGTTTTATTAGCAGGTACAAGTAAAAGTGATTGGTCCTGAGAACATTGTAGATGGTGACAGAACCTTAATCCTGGGCCTTATCTGGATCATCATACTTCGATTTCAGATTTCATCTATCAAACTTGATAAGGTAAAACTGTATCTTTGTCTTTTTGCTTGTGCAATTGAATCCATGGGTTTTTTCTCAATTTGATGAAACAGTGACTTGGAGATAGAAAGAACATTCATGTTCCTCACTGTTGCCCTGTTCTACATTTTTTTTTATGGACTTCTGACTTTATGTCTGATTTCTCTGTCAACAGTTCTTTCTAGATTTGAGTTCCATAATGCTGCTTTGTTCTTTCTCTGAAGAAGCACATGCTTTTAAAAATTATTAAACGTGTACTCTAATAACATGAAAAAGAAGATTCTATAAAGGTATTATGAAATCAAAGTCAATAATTTCTAGCAGTAGACCTGAATACATCATATTTTGTTTCTGAGTTCTATTTCACAGCTAAGGAAGCAAATAAACTGAACTTTTCCTTCTGCCAGATTTCCACAGACATTACAGAAGAGAAACGTTTAAAAAAATTCGGCACCTGCATTTCACCTTACAACTTCTGCATTCATTCAATTCACTTATTTTTAGTAGAAAACTTCTGTTTTCATGTTAAATCTTTCTGCCTTTATGGCAGATACAGTCTTTAAGTCATGACTTTGAGGACATCTGTGAATTGAACAAAAGTAATACAAAGTGATCTCTGGGAATATAAGTGTAAACTCACTAATACTACTTTCATATACTTTCTTATATTGTTGACATGGATTTTTCTTTTCCCCACTCTCTTCACAGGAAGAATTTGGAGGCAGAGCTGATGTTCTATTTGCCAATGAAGCCTTATTACTCTGGTGTCAGCATAAAACTGCCAGCTATTCCAATGTGAGTGTAAAGGACTTCTCCAAAAGTTGGAATGATGGCCTAGCCTTCAATGCACTCATACATGCTCACAGGTAAGTTTTGATGGATCAGTTCCAGCAGAGTTGCTCATTGCTGTTTCTAGCTCTGACAAGAGTTGTTCCAGGGTCTGAATTACAAGTTTTTGTCAAGAAACAGTCAAATACTCTCTGCGTTTCTCACTGAAGACTCTTCTTTCTTCAATGGATATTCTCTCTCTCCTTCTTAGAAGGAAGGACCTAAAGGTCCTGCTTCATAACAACTTTAGTTAGCTGTAGCATTGAATTTGCAGGGGAATATCACATATCTGAACAATACTGTCCATTTGGTCTTAGCCCCTGAGTCACATTCCCATTTCTCTTACTTTAAAATAATTCTTTTAGGCACTAGTTTTATTGTATGAACTTCTTGAGTATGCATATCTTCTGGTTCTGTAATAGAGTAAGCAACTTCTCAGTCTCTTTCTTTCTCCCTTCTCTGCCCCTTGGAAAAAGGGTGAAGAAAAGAGCCAAAAGCAGGAGAGAGAAACCACCTATGATAACCTTGAACACTTCTTTGTCCTCAACAGTTCTGCTATATCTTACATGAGATACCGTCACAGGATTTTGGAACTTCCTCAGTTGGGAGTCACCTCCCTTTCCACAAGTGCCTCTCTAGTGGGCTTTGGTTTTCACCCATTGGGGAAGAGGAGAAATAAGGGTAGAGATTTGCTGGGAGTGGTAACTCAATTTCATGGAAGACAGTTCTCTTCCTGCCGTGTAGGCAAGGGGCAATGCTCTTGAATGGAGTTCAGGGTCAAAGTAATTTCAGTGTTAATGTCACATAACATTAACAGTTATGTGACTATTAACTTAGTCTCATAAATAGTTTATGGTTTATGATCTGGAAGAACTTACTACAAACATAAATCTTCCTTCGTGTCCCTGCCCTCTTTTTCTCCTTGCCCAGGCCTGATCTTATCCACTATAGCTCACTGCGGCAGGACCAGCCCATTAAAAACCTGAACAATGCCTTTGATGTTGCTGAGAAAGAGTTTGGAATCAGCAAACTGCTTGATGCTGAGGATGTGGCAGTGCCTTATCCAGATGAGAGATCCATCATGACTTATGTGTCACTCTATTACCACTACTTCTCCAGACTGAAACAAGGCCAGACAATACAGAAGAGACTTAACAAAGTAAGTGCATTGCTATCTTTGGAAGTTATAAGTTAAAAACATAAAGCTAAATTTCATTTGGAAGTGTGGAGGGTTTGTGCAAAGCTCAATTTCAGGATCATTTGAACCGAATTAAAAGGCACAGCCATCTGAAAGACGTTGCACCTTGAGACTTGTATCTGGCACATGTACACTCTCTGATCTCCAAGATGGTTGCAATTATCTTACTGGAAATCAGTCCATTTTTGACCCCCAGTTTCTGTTTGAGAACTGGTATGGTTCCAAGGCAGCTTGTGGCATAATCTCAATAATATTGGGAGAAGATTAAGACTAGGCAAAAGCAAACCTTGTCATCAATTTTCTCATTTAATAGGAACCATGATCACTGATTTCACAGGAAATCAAAATCCAAAGTAGTTCAATGGAACTACATTGGATTTTGATTTCCTGTGAAAATCCTCATCCTTTCTTTCTAACTCCTTAGGCAGAAAATGAAAAAACCACAAACAAGCAAAAGCCCAAACAAATGAAGCAAAACCAAAACAACTTAATACCACCACCACCACCACCAACAACTACTATAATTGAGAGAATGCTAGCTAAATTGGCTAAATTAATTTTTTTATTATTTTTTAATTAAATTTAGCTAAGTTAAGGTTTTTTCTGTTTCTACATATGCTTCACCTCACATAAAATCATGGGCTATATTAGAAATTACTTGCATCCACATGGAAAACTAAAAGAATTTTGTAGCTGTTCCACCGAAGACCGCTTCCCTTGAGAGAATTTCTCTTCTATCTCTAGAGAAATCTGTTCTTGCTTTGACATAGCTCCAAAAGAAATAGCTTGTAGAAGACCTATGCATTCAGGATGGTATATGAACATCTGGACTCAGAGATCTGCCTGTGCAGTTGACAGGGGGAGTACATTGCTTAATGAGAGGCACAAAAATCCAGACTGAGGCTTCCCTGGTGGTGACAGGGTAAAAAGGTTTTGCAAAGTAGGGTTTAGTCAACTAAAAATGTGGTCTGGGGAAAGGATTATATGATCCTGTAACATGGCTCCCCACAGCACCAAGTCTGTTAGTGGGGAAGGAGTGTCTGGAGTATGCTCTTTGTCAGAAAACTCAATGTTAGGTAGTCCTGCAAGGAGCAGGGAATTGGACCTGATGGTCCTTTTGGGTCCCTTCCAACTCAAGACAGATCTAGGATTCTATGTCTTAGAACAGCATGTTCTCCAAGAAGATGAGTTAGATGAGAGCAAGACTTGAAATTCAGTCAAAGGCTGGGCATCAGTGAGGAGAGTAGGCAGTAGGACTTCACAGCTCCATACATGGACCACTGGATTTTGGCCAGGAGACATTATTTATCTTTCAATCAACACAAAATAGTCCTTGAGTCCACATGCATGTATTGGATGAACTGTAAGGAGCAAGTAGGCCATAACTTTCATATTTTATGAATAAACAGTTTGCTTACTCTGTCCTTTTTCAATTCTCATTGTGCTCCACTGCTTTTACCATTTCTTCATGTATCTTTATTCTTTCTTTTTTTTTCTATCCACTTACCTGCTTCTTTTTGTCTCTTCAACTCCTTCCCTATTTTTAGCCTGTCTCTAATATTGCATTCCTGTCCTCCTGCTTTTCTGACACACACAAACATTCAGAAGGAGAAGGAAACAGATGTTAATCTCTTCATGTCCTTAGTCTGCTCAAATAGCTGGCTCTGAATTTACTAATAGGATTGTGAGGGAAGCCTGAATGTGCCAACTTAGCTCAAACTAAGTGTGTGACCAGGATGGCAGAGAGAAAAAGCTTGGGGAGGCAAATCTCTCTCCTATCTGAAGTGACCATGCATTTGCTAGTATCTTTCAGCAAGAACTGGGTATGATGGCAGAAAATACAGAAGAGAACTCTGATGTCAAGGGCTGCTATTCCTGCACAAAGGTTGGAGCTATTTTACTCCTCTTACAACACTGCAGCACTGAGTCATTTCGAAGTGCACTTTCTGGTAGGCAAAAGCAGATCACCACTTGGAAGGACTAGGTCTTTTCTCAGTGCCATCTCCCTCACTAATCTGCCCAGCTGGGGCAGGCAAACTCAGCAGAATGATAGAGGCAGACAACATTGTTCAGCACTAAACCTGACATTTGCAGCAGTAAAGATCTGAGTCTCTACTAAGTCAAGGGGCAGAAAAAAATAATGTGAAGTAAAAAGACAAAGAAGGAAGAAACCTAAAATGGAAAAAAAGGATGATTTCATTTTAGCATCTTTTGTTTCATTAGGGAATTAGTTCTCCAGTTTGCTCCAGTATTTACCTGGACTTTAAGTAAAGGCAAATCAAGCCACAAGTGAAACAGATAAATGTCTTCAACTTGGAAATTAGTGTTGAATCAGAGTTAATATCCTCACCAGAGCCCTGTTTAGCCATGAAACATTTTCTAGTAATTTTTATAAAGAGAAACAGTTCCAACTGAAGAGATTGAGAAGGGCCTGTTGGAATACAGCCTGCTGCCTGCATGTGAGAGAACCAGGATCTTGTCAGATCATCTCCTAGGATCCTAAGTGGTGAGGCTAAGAGGATGTAATAACACATTAGGATAGAATTATTTGGGGTTGAGGAATGAGACTGGGAAAAAAAATGGGGTTTTTTTGATTGTGAAAACAAAAAATGTGACCATGCTGTTTATTCCCAAGTATTTTTTAAATAAAAACTGAATTGAAACATTAATTAATTAATTAATATTCATTTATCTGTGTTTTATGGAAGGCTGTTCTAGGATTTCACCTAGCCTCAGCTGTGACAGCTATCACCATATCAGCATAAAAATGTGATGACTTCTGAAGACACTGCTTTCTGTTCACTCACCTTGCTCCATTCTGTTTCTTATGGGGCTTGTAACTTTATATTCCCATCACAGATTGTGTTCTTCCTGATGGAGATAGAGGACTTAAAGCTTCAGTATGAGCAGATGGTCTCTGACCTCCTGAAATGGATTAAACAGAAGGTGGTAGAACTGGATGACCGTCATTTCCCCAACTCCCTTCAGGAAATGTGGCTGCTCATGGCCAACTTTAAAACCTTCCGCACTGTGGAGAAACCCCCCAAATACCAAGAGAAGGGAATGATTGAAGCCCATCTCTTCAACATCAGGACCAAACAGAGAGCCAACAACCAACGGCCATACTTGCCCCCAGAGGGGAAGATGCTGCAGGATGTGGAAAAGCACTGGATCATCCTGGAAAAGTCAGAGCACAACCGGGGAAAAGCACTGCAAGCGGAGATGCTGAGGCTAGAAAAGTTGGAACAGCTAGCCCAGAGGTTCCTGAAGAAGGCAGCCCTGCGTGAGTCCTACTTGGAAGACATGAGGAAAGTGATTGGCAAGCAGGACTTCTGGCCAGAGAGCGTGGACAGGATGGAGGCTGCCAGTAAGAAGCTGGAAGCCATTGTGGCAGATGTACTGCCCAGGAGGGAACGCTTCACAGCCTTGGATGAAATGGCCACCATTATTAGCCAGGAGAACTATCATGGCAAAGATCAGATCTTGCAGAGGTGAGGGATGGCTGAGAGATTGTGTAGACGCAGAGGTCAAAATTACTTGAAATTCTGGGGTGTGGTGGAAGAAAACTAACTGTAACTGTGAATCTTGTCTTTGCTCCTCATGAGTAGAACTGTCAGGAATTTCTTCTACCTGTAAATAGTTCCAGCAGATAAGGCAAACACTTAATCTTCTTCAAAATTCTAATTTTTTTCCTTGGATGAGCAAGGGCTCAGACCAATTTAGGGTGCAAAATGTTTTTAAGACCTTTTTGTTATGTATGAAAACGCACCTACAAGCTTCTACCAAATATCGTATCTGCCACCAAAAAGCTTAGAGAGATACTATTTTTTCTCCCAAATCAACATATTTCTATTTCAGTCTGCAGTTTGGGGAGATACCAATCGGTTAAGGCACAGTATTCTCAGATTTACTCCATTTTGGAGCATATATTGAGAAATTATAAATGCTTTGATTATCTCAGGTTATCAGGTTATCTCAGGTTATCACAAATCACCCGATTTGTGAGTATCTAAGAATGCCATACAAGTAACTTCTCTCATGGTATTTTATTGTTTTTCTAAATCTAGACAAAATCAAGACCTTATGTGAAAACTCAGGAAGCCAGTTATAAAAGAGTAAATCAAACTATGAGTTCAATTGTGACTTATGATATGGTTTAGATTAATACTATACTTTAAGCAGCTATTTAAAGAACATTTCTTTGTTTCCAAGCCTTTCCACTTTCCAGTATCAAGCAAAAGCACTGTAGCAAAAAAAAAAAAAAAAAGGTGTTTTAGGAACATCCTTAAAAACAATGTCTAAATTTTTAAAAAGTCAGTACAGTTAATGTGGTAGTCAAAATTCCTCTAATTACACTTTTTTGACCTCTTTTGTGTTCCTGGCCTGTCGTCTTACACTGATGTCAAGAGTCATGTGTAACCCTCTAAAGCTGCAAGCACTGACAATCCTCCAGTGCTGCCCAAAACCTTTGGTCCAAACTGGTAATTTCTTTCTCTTCCTTTGTAGGCAAAAGAGTATTTCAAAGCAATGGCAGGACCTCCTGGATCAGCTGCAGAGACGAGAGCAATCTGTGGGAACAATGCAGGAAATTCTGGGCCTCCTGAGGGACATAGATGCCATTACAGAAGAGCTGAAAGAGCTGCAGGTACTGAGCCCTCTCCAGCAGCACACGACTTGCAGTGCTGCCAACATGTGTCCCCATGTTCCAGGGACTGGTTGGTGCCAACAGGAGATAAGTCTGTCAGCTACAGAAAAAATACACAGTTTTTACCTAGATGCCTAATCGAGCATTTCAGTTCAACATCACAGAAAACTACACAAGGTAAAACAGGCTTTGCTATAGAGGGTTTCCGTAATCAGAAAGCCAGGTATCCTATTACATGGAATGTACTACAGGTTCAAGTTACATGGTAAAATAAAGATGGGAAATAATATTTACTAAATTTACGAGTGCAAAAGCAAAAGTGGAAGAAACACACCTCCTGTTTCCATTCCACATAATTCTTTTGAATTAGCTTCTAGAAGTACTTGCAGTAATTTTACAGATGGGAATTAGCTCAGGCTTACAGGTTTACAAGCTCATGAGAGAGGAAAGTTCCACTGTAAATGCATAGTGGTTGCTTTAAGCAAGAATTTCCAGCTGTCACCAGGGTGTCAGAGCACAAAGTCTTCTCTTCAGCATGAGAAATATCTGGGTTCATATTGATTTTGTAATGGAAGAAAGTAGGTTTAGGTACTTTGCCTTGAAGACAGAAAAATCTTCATGACAATAGGTTGCTTTGTACCCAGGCTGAAAGAGTTAGCATGCTATATGAAGTTGTGAATTTCAAATTAAAGACAGGAATTATAAATATTTCTATCCTAGTGTTAGTAGGTATAGAAGATCTAATGGTAATAGTGTCATTGGAACAGCAATAGTCTGAGAATATGGGAAAAGATTGGTAAGGAAAGATAGTACCCTAGGATTAATAATTGTATTCATTAACACAACTAGAAAGAGGACAGACTGATAAACCCTTCTCATCAGTCACCAATTAAGTACTATGAAGTACTTATTTTCATTATTTGCATAGACAAGTAGGCTCCTCAAATTAAACATTGCAATTAGAACATACCATAGAATGGGATATTGTGGAATTCTTCAACTACAGATTGTGACTCAATCTGCCTACAGATGGTTCTATAGCAAAAGGATATTCATTGCACCCACAAATTTTGAAACCTTGAGTGCCTAATCAGAGGAAATACCTTAGATGCAAAAATAGATGCTTATTTGATGAGACCATTACTTGCACTGCAGCAGATGGAAAGTCTGGATTGTTGCCATTAGGTGGTGGAATTGAAAAAATGTATATAATTTAGTATAATTTTTTCTAAATAGGCAGCTTTTTTGCTTTACCTAGCTGACATTCTTGGACATTTAGAAGCTATGGGAGACAACAGGAGCCTTTCAACTAACTTATTTGTATTGAGACCCTAAATGCACTCTCTGAAAATGACGGTTTTTTTCCTTCTCATTTTGTAGGTGCTAGTGAATTCCCAGGACTGTGGGAAGCAGCTCCTGGAAGTAGTAGATTTGCTGCAGAATCACAACTTGATTGACTCGCAGATCTCTTCCTATGATGGCAGATTAACACACATCACCCAGAGGACAGCAGAAATCAGCAAGGACAGCACAGTTAAATCAGAATTGCTTTATGCAAAAGTTCAGATGCTTCGTCAGCTGTACCAGAACCTCACAGCTCAGAGCAAGTCACGGTAGGCCTGTGCTTGTGACTCTTCTTCCTGATTAGGATGCCCAATCTTAACTCTTTAATCAGAAGGCATATCTTCCCAGCATCTGAAATTTTTCCATTTCTCCATTTATAAAGACATAACAAAAGCAACTTGAGTGTCTTGATTGCAATTGACTGAAAGCATCACTCGCTTTCCTAGATGAAGAACAGCTTCATTCTCAGCATTTATTAAAACTTGCTTTATGTCAAGTCTGAATAGCAAATGGTTATCTTCTCATCTCCTGGAGAAAGAAGGAAATGTAATTTTGTTTCTTTTGTCTTATTCCATGAATAAGTTAATATATGACGAAGAGGAACTAAAGGCATTCAAATTCTGGATTTTTAAATTTTTCTTTGATTACTTTACCACTGTCTTGATGGAATCCTAATTCTGACTGTCACACACTGTTTACTTCCTTGGTTCAGTAAATCTCAGCTAGAAGAGGCTTTGAAGCTTTTTGAATTCTTCCGTGACTGCAAAGAAGAAGAATCATGGATCTCTGAGAAGTGGAAGCTGGCAAGAATGACAACATTAGGGAAAGATGTCAGCCAGATCACAGCCTCTATTCAGAAGAACAAGGTATCTTACTTTGCTGCTGGTGCCTTGTCTCTGTATTAAAGCAAGATTTTAGAACATCAATGTCTTTCAGTTCAGTAATTGCAGCACTTACATAAATGCTGTCAAACTAATCCTTATCTCAAGTATCGTGACCAGAGTTGGAATTTTTTAAAAAAATGTGTAGGTGCAGGCATTTTTTCCCCAGAGAAGGGAAGGAAAGGGTAGAGAAGTAATATGCTACATACTGGACTAATAGTGGGGCTTCTTGTTAAGGCATTGGGCTCCTAATTACGTTACCTAACATTTAATGGGTAATAAAAAATGTTGCTAGTTTCTGTTTTTCTCACCTTCTTTTCCTGCCCAAGAGAGATGAGGGTAAGGGGGAGAGGTGGTGAAAAGAAAAGACATGGGGCTCTTGGAAGTGCATGCTACTCTGGAGTAGCAGATAGTAGGAGCCACTTCTCCCTTGGCTGGTGGGGAATGAGCTGTGCTGACATGTCTCCTGTCCTTGTGCTAGGCTCTTGAAGCAGAGTGCAATTCACACAGGGCCGTATGTGCCGATGTGATGAGGAGGGGCTGGGAGCTCAGCCAAAAGAACCCCACGCGCCAGGACGACATTCTGAGGCAGACAGACAACCTCCAGAAACTGTGGCAGCAGCTCCAAGATGAGGTGGCAGATCGCAAAAGCCGCCTGCAGGCAGCAGCCCTCATCAAACAGGTAAGAGGGTTCTGCTGGGGTCTGTGATGTGTGGGACACAGATGTAGTCAATTCTGCCCCATGCCCCCATGTGGAGGACAACAGTGGCAGGAAAGACTTCATCTGTTGGTCTTCAAAAAGATCCATGGCAGTGAAGTCTCAATCCTCTGCAAGCCAGACACGTAGGAGATCTGAGCAGCTGGGAGATGCTCCAAAGGTAAAAATGCTAATGGAAATAACTCACATGATAGTGCTAAGGCAGAGTCTTTTTAGAGGGTGGATCAGGTGTGACATATTTCAAAATGAAAAAATATTCCAAAACCACCAACAAAAGAAACATGTTCTAAGATTTACATTGACCATGAACTTCACAAATCCTGAAAAGTGTTTGACACTTCCATGCTGACCTATGAGTTTACTTCCACAAATATTCATACATAGGCAAATAAAGAATTTGTATAAAAGCAACATTCTTAAATCATATCACATTATCCCAGGTATTCTTATTCTCTTCTTCTTAAGATTTTGCTCAGTCTGTTGTTTCCATGAAATGTTTGAAAAAAACTAAACAGCTTTTTTCTTAAGAAAGTCTAAATTCTCTCTTCTCTCTATTAAGTTTGACACCACTATCGTGTTTATTTTTTTCTTTGTCCCCCATTACTATGGGTATTCTTTTTTTCCTGTTGTACCTTTATTCTATGTCTCAAAATTTTGTTTTACCCTTCTACATCGTACCCAGGCAGATTGCAAATTCTGGAAAAAAGTTAACTTCTGTTGTAGATCAAGTTCACTACTTGTTCCTTGAACATTTAGAAAATATCTGTTGGTATTACATAGTGATGCCTATCAGTATCATACATTTTGGGTTCCTTTTATTGCTGCTGTTATGCACCATGAAGTTTTATCTAGTTAGGAGTTTTCAAACAGCTATATAGGCAATCCTTGAATCTCTTTACTCACTGTAATTCTGTGAATTAGCTGTGTTGTGAGCATGAAATACATCACGAGTTTAGAATTACCTTATCCATAGCTTTCACAGCATCTGGAAGCAACCTTATGGCTACAGACCTAATGGAATTTCTCCTTATTCATAATTTTACAAAGAGGAATGAGCAGGATATGATCCTTCCAGGATGAATCCAAGTGTTTTCCTCCCTGCGTTCCTGCAGTACTTCGCTGACGCCGATGAAGCGAACTCGTGGTTGCGAGAGAGGCAGCCGCTGCTGGCCAGCAAGGACTACGGCAAAGACGAGTCGAGCGCCGAAGCGCTGCTGCATCGCCTCTTGCGGCTGCAGGAGGAGATCGCAGCCTACTCCTCCGAGATGCGGCGCCTCAAAGAGCAGGCGGACATCGCAGCACAGCAGGCTCCAGCCGCAGTAAGTGGAAGAGGGATTGTGTCACGTTGTGTTAAAGAATGCAAACAAAATGGGTGTTCAATATTTTTTTTAAAATTTATTTAGCCCAAATAGAATATTCCAAATTAAGTTTTTCATTAGAATTGAGGCAAATTTTCAGGTGAAAAAGATGTTCCTTGTTTACTCATAGCACACCTAGTTAGTATTCTTTGAAGTGCTAGAAATGTTCTCATCCATGTTAGTTCCCTCTACTGGTTCTCACAAATATTCTCACCCTTTATTCTCATAAAATTATTAATTTCAGTAATCTCTGAAAAGGAGACATTTAATCAAAACATCCTTACAGATTCTTCTGGTACCCTAATGTAGTGAAGAACTATCCCACAACTCCAGGGGTAATTCATACCATGCCTTATTTTTAAGGCAAATGAGATGAAGTCAACCCTCTTTGTCACTGACTAGAAAGGGAGCTTTTGACCTGAGATCAGCTCATTTAAAATCAGAATTTAGGGGAGATGAAAGAATGGCACATTTCATAGCTTGCTTCTTTAGATGTTTGTATTCACTCAATGTTTTGCACAATAAATTTGAGAGCGATGGGCATCACTTGTGGCCTTTCCTTTACCTCATTAATCCAACATTAATTTTATTAGAAAAATATTTTATTGCTCTGCTATGAAATGTGAAAAAGCACGTGACAAGGTGGTGTTGATGTACAAATAGAAGTATCGATTCACTAGGGCACTCACAGATTTTGAAACTGGAAGTGTTCAGATACTAAAACATCACCACGAAGAGAACTATGAGCACAGTCAATTGCCTTGCTCTGTTGGCACTTCTGAAAATAAAAAAGCTCCTCCAACCAAATAACTTTGATTTGTGAATAAAATGAGAATTTTTAGTGAATCAATACAGTTTAAAATGAGTTGAATTAAGCTTCCTCTTTAAACAAAACCAAAATGTTTTTCAGGTTTTTTTGATTCTTTTTTCAGAATAAAAGAGTGGGAACGGTTCCCCCAAAATACTGTAAGTTTTTGGTTTAAAGGGTCAGAATGCTGAGATTTGAACTAGGAAGTCAAAATTTTCCTTCCAAGTGAAATTTTTTATCCAAATCAAAAATTTTCATCCATTGATTTTGTTAAATTTTTCTCAACAGATGACACAGAGGGAAGCCCCAAGTGACTTAAACCAAAAGAAAACTAAGCTACAATTCAGTCGAACCTGGGCGACATCTGAAACTGCATTCACTGGAACCTCAAGTCTGGATGATCATTTTCTTCCAGAGAATATCTGGAAGACCCAAGAAGAAATAGATTCGCTCTATGAACATCTGCAGAGCATGGCTGAGGTATAATACCCGCTTCTGCTGTGCAGTTCATGAAAAAGCCCAAACCAGTGAAAACTGAAATTGAGTGCTTTGCTGGCTTCTGCTTTTCAGTTCAATAATGTGTGTCAATTCTGTTAATTCCAGTAGGACTTTAAGCCTTGAGATTATCACTGAAGTTTTGTATCAAAACAGATTTTATATTGGCAAATTTCCCATCTACATTCCAGTATTTTTAGTCCAGGAAGAGCAGATTCTTTTGTCACCTTTCCCAACATTTTGTGTAATCCTTTTTTTCTCCCCTTAATGTTTGCTTGTTGTAGGTCCTAAATCACTGGGGTGTCTTGCCTGACACCAGAAAAAATAAACTGTAACCTGCATTTTGTTAATATGCTGCTCTTCACTCACAGAGCTCTAATCATGCCCTAAACACAAACACAAACACGTTGTATGTGACTTTGACATATTCTAGAGACAACTGCCTTATGTCTTCAGCAAGCAGCAGCAAGTAGCACAGCAGCCTTCCCTACTGTCCAGAGGCTGGACACTCTCCAAATAATTCTCTTATGCTTTTAAACCACTGTTACTCTGGGAAGAAGTATTGTGATCTTAAAACTTCATGTTCCGATCTCTTTCAGCACTGTCTGGGAAAATTACTAAGCTACCACCTGTGTATTGTAGCTTAAACAGAAAGTTTTTCTGTTGCTTCAAATGGTGAGGAGTTATTAGAACAATAGTTAAATCTTCATCTCTTTTACAGAACAGAAAAAAGGCTCTGGAGGAGATGATTGGATATTATCGCTTCTGTAGCTCTTGTGAAGAATTTCAGTCATGGATGAGAGATAAAGAGAACATTTTCCGCACTCTTCAGCCTCAAGCAGACAATGTAGAGGCCATGCAGCAGAAATATCAGGTACCCCATTTTCCTCTTCACACATGACAACTTTTAAATCAATTTTTACCTTAAGAGAAATTATAAAGTTGAGAAATTATGCTTTGAGAGCCTTTTCATTCATTTCAACTTAGAGAGTCATACACAGACCAGATATTTCTTTTGTACAGACTTTGCCAAATTACTGAAGCTGATGTGACTCTGTCCCTTTATCTTCCTACCATGAACACAGTATCCTGTACAAATATCTTGGTACACAAGGACTCTTTCTGTGGCTTCTGATACACCACTTTTAAAAACAAATTACAAAAAAAAAAAAAATCCATCAGTGGATCCCAGTGGAGTGAGACATACTTTCACAGACATAGTGTGCACACCAGGGAGGTCAGGGGGCTGCAAGGGAGTTTTGTGCATGGGTATGCATGGAGTCAGCAGGCAGGCAAGGGGAGAAGCCAGCCCTGAAAGTGAGATATGAGTAGATATCAGAGATTACTGAGAATTGTGTCCACAGAAATGGAAAAAGCTCATGTTCTTCATTCTTTTATTTTTCCATTTTAGAGATTTTTAACTGAACTGACTGCAGGCAAAGGGCAGCTGGAAGACATTGAAAACTTAGCTGCTAAATATGGAAAGATCAGTCCCAACAAATATTTTGAGATCCAGACTTGGATGGAAGAGATCAACATCAGGTAAAAGTGCTACTGATGAGCAGAGGATTGTCTAATGGGGGTAATTGCAGAGCTGACCATTCATATCCCTTCTAGACAACAGTGCCACCAGCAGGAAAGGGGCAGCCCTGACCCCAGTGCCATGTCCCCAGGAATGAAGGGGGCTCCTGACACCAAATTGCTTAAACTGTAGAAATTTGTGTGTGCATGTTAAAACACAAAGTGAATTCGTCCGTGGGTGACAGTGTTGTATTCAGAGTAGTTCAGCAGCACTGCAGCTGATTTGGTTACTTAAGCATCAGGGTGAGGACACACTTCACAAATCTTGAAAGGACCATCAAACCATGTTTGACTTCACCAAGAGTATTTGGTACCTGTTGTGAATGTATTCATGCTACCATGTCACTCAGTGGCCATAGTCAGGCTCTGATTTTGGCCATGGTTGTTTAATTGCATCATGGTCAGAATGTTCTGGTCACCTGAGCAGGTCCCCTTGTTTGAGATGACACTGATATGAACTTTCATGTTATGAAGGAGTGCCAGTGTTCACCCCCACCCAGCACATTTAAGTACTGATGAAATCTTTAAACAAGATGTTTTCTGAACAGAGGACAGATAAAGTTCATGCATAACAATGGCAATAAATTGTTATCTCACTTCAAGATGGCAATCCATGGAAACACTGAAGGAGGAGAAAGGCTCTGAGCTGATTGGAGTGGCTGATGTGAGGACATTTCTTCAGGACTGTCAGAGCATAGGAGTGCTACTGCAGGACAAGATGGTCCAACTCAGGGATCTGGAACCAGGAAACCTGCCTGCTGGACTGGAGTCAGACAAGCGCAAACTGTACACAATTGAGAGAGAGGTCCTGGTGACAGAGAGGAAAATTGAATACTTGAGGAGTGTTGCAAAATCGTAAGGAGCCTTCTTTTTGTTTTCACTTTCTTTTCTAGTTCTCTAAGATCATGCTGGAAATTATGGCTATAAAGAGAAACTTTTAAAGCTTCTCTTTCTAGAAATCCAAAGAGCTCACTTGCCTGCTGGACTGAGCTGATTTGAGTGTGGCTGGGTGACTGGGGAGTTGTTTCTTTCCAGACTTCATGGTTGTAGAAGGAGGAATACCACAGGATTGTTTTTGGCTCTAAAAAAATTATTTCTATTAATGTTAGTTACCTACTTCAAAATCTGGAGGTATCACTTAGGTCCTGAAAGAGGGTAATCAGGGGAAGCAAGAGTGATGGTGGGAAAATAGCAGATAATTGTGCACAGCAGGTCAGATTTGAATTATTAAAGTTTTTTACTTCTTTAACTTTTCTATACATTCACAATGGGAATAAGTTATCCCAGCTGGTAGATGGGTTCCGCCGCTTGGGACCCAGAGAGCCACAGCCACCCCAAAGGATGTCTCGCTAGAAACAGCTCCTTGGGGGGTCAGGGCGCTCCTCAGCTGGCAGAGGGGCTTCTCAGCATCGGGCAGAGCAGTGATTTTTCAGCTCAGTGATTTCAGCTTTCAGTGATTTCAGCTCAGTGCTCTCAGCTCATGCCCTTGTGAGTTAGCCCCTCTTTTAGCCGGCCATGGTGAGAGAGAGAGAGGTCTCGTATGGAATTTCCGCAGGTGGTACTTTATTGCAAGGGTACCAGCGAAAGGGTCCAGGGACGAGGAACCTCTGCCGACCAGAGGAAACCCAGGGGTTTTTATGGGACACCAGGGTGGGAGGAAAAGGGTACAGAAGCAATCAATTGTAAGAGATCTACATAAAATCCCGAGGGGGCTTGTGGGTCTCCGGACAGGTTGCCGTGACTAGAAGGTTTGTCTTTGTCTTAGGGGTTTTGGGTAAAATTGCGAAATTCTTCCTGAACTCCTCAGCTTGGCTCCCTCCAGGGCAAAGCAGCCGGGGCTCCGCCCACTCCCACAATAAGTTGCCTTAGCTGACTTTCTTTTTAATGGAACTCTAAATATGCAAATCCGTTCCTTTTAAAGAGTAAAATCCATTACTTTTAAAGAGTACTGGTTGAAGCTCTAATTAAGTGTTCATACAGTTGAATGTATTTTATTGAAGGATCAAGGACACCAACCCTGCAGAGAGCAGGGCCATCACCGAGCAGGTAGAAAACATGGAGAGGCTTCTGGCACAGCTCAAGCTGCAGATCCAAAAGAAGCAGGACATTCTGCAGTGGGCCCAAGACCAACAGTCCTTCCTGCAAGACAGTCGTCGGCTCCTGCTGTGGGCAGAGGGCATGCGGGAGAAACTGAGCAGTGAAGAAATGGGCCTGGATGTGGCATCTGCAGAGCAATTGCTGAAGGAACATCAAGACCTGCTAATAGAAATTGACTCTCAGAATGAAAGGTAGAGAGATTCTGGCAGGATAGGCTGAGTGGGGTGATATGACAACAGTACTGTGAAAATGAAACACGTAAATCATGTGCATGAAGGTGATACCGAAATTTTATTCACATGCACTTGAACATTAGTGACAAAAGGAGACTGCAAAACCTAAAATCTGGTCAGCTTTTGCATACTTATCCTGAAGGCTGGTGAAGAGGGAAGGAGGAGCTGTATGTTTGCAGTAGTAGAATTCCACAAGCTCTCCTGACACTCTCAGAGAGTGACATCTGTACTTTATTCCAGGTCTCCCATTCCTTCTCAGGCCTTATGCTTCCATTTGCCATAACTTTCTGTTTTCCTTTTGCACTCATGAATTTCCAGATACTGTTGGCCTTCCTTTTCCTTTTAATGTGAGAGCCTGCTTATGTGGGTATTCAGTCCAGATGGGGAAATCCTCACCTCCATGCCTCCAGCATGTATCTCTGAGCAATAGAACAGCTCCACTTTGTAGTGCATAACCTGCAGGGAAAAGGCAACAGGGAGGGAGGGAAACTTGGTGTGTGGGCAATGCCAAGAGAGCAAAGAGCTCTGATGAAAGAGAATTCATATTCCCTGATGCCACGAGGTCTCATTTTTCCTTTTGGCTCTGGGAAGATTTCTGCAGCTGGAAGAGCTTGGACACAAAGTAGTCCACCAACAACCCAGTAACAACAGGAGCAGAGATGTCCACGACACCATGGAGAGACTTGCCAAGGAGAACAAAGAGCTGGTGGAAATGTGGGAAAAGCGATGGAAAAGGCTGCAGGATGGCCTGGAATTGCAGAAGTTCAATAGGGAGGGAGACCGTATCAATGCAGCCCTCTCTGGCCATGAAGCCTTCCTCCGTGGGGATGACCTTGGGGTATGTACAGAAGCTCATGTTGTTTTCTCCTGCTTCTTCTCCCCTCCAGGCAGGAGCAACAATCTTCATTACTAGATTTGCTTCTTCATTCTTTTGATCACGACATTTCCATGCCTGGGAACTAGACTTTCAGGATCTTACTAACATTTATGTGTTCTTCCTCATCTTAATGAGAACAAAGCTCATTGTCCCTCAGAAAAAAAAGAAATTAAAATACCTAGGGTTGTGATTTGTTGCTATTTGTACATGTCATATGGTTTATATAAAATTGACTCATCCATTAAAAAATGTTTCAGCTTAAACATAGTATTTTTTTCAAGTAAAAATGTAACCTTATTTTTTAAAGAGCTTTTTCTTTCATTAATTTAAGAATATTAAGCATATGAAGCAACAAAACAAATGCAGGCAATATTCACAAAATCAGTGAAGATGGAGGTTGTGGTCCCTGACTGCCTTTTACGTTCTCAGCTGAACCCAAAACATTGATACTTTGGGATCAGCTGAATGGAATAAAGTTTTAGAAGTCGGTCTTTTTGTATTGCATACCCGTAGATGGGCCAGAGTGCTGGCTAAATTTAGAATGCAGATTTTCTTAAAAGGTGAAAATGGAACCATAATGGAAACATAGAACAGAGAATCCAGATATGAAACAGACCTGCTGCTTGTTTGTAGCCCTGAACATCCTTGGGCTTATGCAAAATGTTCACTGTATCTTCTGCCTCAAAGATAAGGAGGAAAGTAGCATCCAATATTTTTTTTAATTGCTACAGAAATAATATGAGCAAGAAAAGTCTTGATCAAATTTTCATTTTCAAATGCAGGACCATGTAGATGCTGTTCGAAGCCTGCTGAAGCAACATCAGGAATTTGAACAACTGCTGGTGGCACTGAAGAGACGAGTGGAAGCACTCAATGAAAATGGGGTGAACCTAATAGAGAGCAGGCACTTTGCATCTCATGTGTGAGTCAAAACCCATTCCTTTTCTATTCAGCTTTAATAAATGATTCAGTGTGATCAGGTGAAATGAAATATTTTCTCTGAGGAGAAATCAGTTGACCTCCAATCCACAATTTGATGGATAAGGGAGTCAAAAGGAATTCTTTTAAAAAAATGTATTTCCTGTGCTCTTAGGACAAATGAGCTTTAGGTTAAAAGTGGCATTTGGCAGAACATAAGAATAATTTGTTTTGTGTCATAAATTACATACAGTGATAAAACTCCCCTAAAGTGAACTCTTTGAACACCTACAGAAAAGTAATTCCTTAATTTATCAGTATCACATATTAGAAAGACAGTTTGTTTTTAAAAAGTTACTGAAGTCCTCACAGGAAAACTCTTCAGGAGCAGCTCCTTTGTGTTTTTGTCCAAGCTGAACTGTTACCTGTAATTCCTTTTTCTGCACTAGAACCACTAGTATCTAGTGAGGGGACCCCTTTGCAATCAAGAATTAGAAAAAGAGGGTTAGAATGGACCTCTTGGTTGAGAAGACCATGTTCTTGTGATCATAAGTGAGAATGTCTTGAACGCTCCCCCCACCCCCCCATCTACAAAACTGCTCTCAAGGTCTGATTTCTTGCCAGCACTACTACCATTAGAAAGCCAGTCCAAAGCCTCATTGCATTTACACCAAAGAAGAAATTATTAGTTAATTGTAACTAATATAGCAATACTTTGGAACATTTGGGGCAGAGGGAGGTCTCAGTGTTCCAGTGTATGACTGCAATTCATTAAGGTGACACAGCCATACAAGAGGAAAATCCAGAGCAGCTGGCAGGCAATACCTGCTCTCCAGGTGAGCCCAACATGGTGATGGGACCAGGCCATACATCCCTTCTTCCTGTCAGCAAAGTTGTAGAAACTAGATTACATTTATATCACAGTCATGACTGCAGGACAAACAAGGGGAACCAATATTAGTACAGCATTGGACTTCCTGTTTTTCTTGGTAGTATTGAAGAGAGAATGGCCACTCTCCGGAGAAGGTGGGAGCAGCTGATACAGAGCAATGCCAAGAGAAAACAGAGATTGTTGGATTCCCTACAACTACAGGTAACTGATACTGCAGATTTCGTTAGGCATCGTGAGTTTTGAATTTTGCGCCTTGTCTTAATGTGAACCAAAAACTCAAACCACTGAGCATTCCTACTGCAGCTCACTTTCTCTTTGGCTGTGGGACAGAGCTTCATTCTCCAGGGAGCAGATGATGCACTGGCGATAGAACTTATGAAGCTTTAATCATAGAAAATTTAAAAAAAAACAGAAAGGAGATTCTAAATGAAAAATATCAACAGAATGCTTTGTCAACTGGTTAAGTTTATTCTGTTCATTACTTACTATTGTTCTGGGCCTTAATTACTTAGTATAGTTAATGTAAGTTTTGGCACCAAACTTAGTTTTCCATGCTGAGATACAAAGTTATACTGGAGGATTGGTCCTCTTGGTTAAAACATATTCTATCAGCAATGCAAACCTTCAATGGCAATTACAAGCAACAGATTAGTAAATGTGGTAAAGAAGAGACCAAGAGATATTATGATGACTTAAAACCTCATCTATAGTTCAAGATCATACTTCTTCGTTAGTTAAATCAATTTAATCCTTTTTTTATTCTGTAAGGAGTTTAATCGTGATGCTGCTGAGCTTTTGATATGGATGGAAGAGAAGTACAAGATTGCATCAGATGAATCCTATCGTGATCCAACAAATGTTCTACGCAAGCTGAAGTGGCATGAGGCTGCTGAGAAGGAAATGCTGGCTAATGAGGAGCACTTTACAACACTGATAAAGGTGAAGGCAGCTTTGGAGCTAAGTTTTCCATCTTATACCAAAATTCATATATGCTGATCTGCTATAAATAAAGTGGTGCACTGTGTTTCTCCAGAAAGGAAATCAAATGATTCAAGAAAACCACTATGCTGCAGTTTCTGTCCAGGAGAAGATGTCAGAGCTTCAAAAGAAGTGGAGGGAATTGTATGGCAAGATGATCGAGCGAGGTGACAAACTGAGACAAGCTGGACAGCAGGAACAGCTCATGGAACTGCTGCAGGTCAGGAAGTCATGAGGAACAGATGGGAGGGATGGCTTAGAAGCCTGGTTCCTCCATTGTGTGGAGAGGGCATAAAAGAGCATACCGTCAGGACAGAAGTGGTTTTTAATGTCTCCATTTTATCTACAGTCCCAGGAAAGAAACCCCAATATTATGCTGTCCAAGCTCACTTCAAAGTTATGGGCACAATAGCAGTGCCAGCAAACCATCAGGCTGTTGAACTCAGGCTCAACAGTGCATCTGTGTGGCCATCCTGTACTGGGGAAACAACCCAAACTCTGTAGGGGTCAATGCTGTGCAGACATAGCTGCTTGCCTGCAGGCAGTCTGGGGGCTGCAGGCATGGCACTCTATTAAGCACACCATCATCCAGTCAAATTTTATAACAAGAACAATATGCTGTGAAGCTGTTTTGAGACCATTATGAATGGAACTGCTGTTGTCTTATAGCTACAATCCAAAGTCTTTTAAGATTGTTTGACTCTTTTATATTATGTTGCTGATGATATTTTAAAGAGGCTGTTTTCAGTGATGTGCTTTAGTGTCTCAGAGAGAAGAGTACTCAAAAATAGTTCACAAAATATTCCCAGAAGATATCTCTTAGAGACATCCAGCCATCATATTACCAAGAAAGGACAATTGTATTTAAAAATTGTGTCCAGGAAGCTGTCATAGAAGGGGGTGACTGAAAGAAAATGTTATTAGAAGGACAGCATGAGTATGGTGTAATCTTTTCCTGGCAGGATGCCAAAAAGAAGATAGAAAAAATTGAGAAAGTTCTTCAGGAATCTGAGACAGGCCATGATTTGCGCTCCAGCCGTGATCTGCTCAAACAGCACAGACAGCTGGAAAATGAGACACATGAGCTGGCAGAGAAAATGAATGCCATTGTATCTCATGCAAGGAAAATGGCCACCAATCACTTTGACTCCCAAAGGATTCTGGATGAAACTCAGAAATATCTGAAAAGGTACTGTGTCCCTCTGTTTTTTGTCTCCACCCACCTCTTGTGACAAATAGCATTTTTTATTCTACCTTCTGAAAAATTCTCTTGGTTGATTAAGTTTAACCTATACTCAGGAATGATTTCTCCTCCCAGCTGGAGCACAACTATGCTTTGATCTGCACCTACACAACTGCCTGTTGACCCACCTCAACCTATATGATTGAACATTGCTCCTTGCCAGTTGCACTCCTCCTCTAGTCCCTTTCTTATCCACAGCTCATCCACTGGTTTGTAAGAGGCACAGTGATTCAGCATTCAGTATATCATAGTACCCAGGACAAGCCTAAAAGTGTAAATAATTTTTTCTCTGCTTACATCTGGTGTTATCATATAGGTCCACCTGCCAAGGGATCCTTGTACGTGCAGCCATGTACTAACCATTGAAATTAGTTGCAAACTTCAGTGTTTTGAGATCTTCATAATGGTGCTGTAGCCTAATTCCCTTGGCAGAATGAAGATAAAGCTTTGTTTTAACCTATATTTAATGGATGACCCCTAGGTTTGAGTCTTTGCAAGCACCTCTTTATGAGAGGCATAAGTTGCTGGAAGCTGCCGTGGATCTTTATGAGTTCTACCACTACCATGACATGGAACTGACCTGGATCAATGAACGCTTACCTATTGCCCATTCCACCAACTGTGGGAAGTCCTTGGATGTGGCTCAAAATCTGTTGCAAAAGCACAAGGTAACTCCTTTAATCAAGTTCTTTATAGCATGGTGACACACTGCACTTCACCTCAGCCTACAAACCTGCACCTGCCCCTGCACAGTCAAAGCTTCCAGTGAGTACATTCACTGATTCTGGCTCTAGTCCAGCTAAAATGGTTCAGTGGATAGACACAAATCAGCAGAGTGGTGATGATCTTCAGAACAAATCTGACATTCCTGTGAGAAATGCAAAATTTATTATATTATGGGGTATTATTAATCTGAGAAATCTCATAGCTCTTCCCATTAAAAGAGGATAAAAACTAGTGTGTTTGATACTAAATAGAAAAAAAAGGAGTAAACAAAATAAAACTATTGTAGTTTTATATTTATGGCATCATTATACATTCAGTCTTGAGGTTTATGCATTCTGGATTTTCTAGGAGAAAATATAACAGGCATTTAACTATTATCTTAAATCTCTATAGCTTTTAAAATTGTCTGAACAAGGTACAGTCACTGTATTTATAAGGAGAGGTTAAAAATTGATTTCTGAGGAATTTGATTCTTTGCAGCAGCTCCTCACAGCCAGAGGGGCACCTCAGCTGTCCTGCACCACAAGCAATGCTGAATTTTGCAGCGCCCTAATTGCAGGTTTCATGAGAATGGTTATGAGACCGGTGGGGTGAATTTGTGGAGCAGTAGTCCAATAGTTTTCAGGGTACTGATGACAATGGCTCTCTTTGCATCATCATCCAGCTCCATCATCTTGGATATTTTATTTTTCCATCACCAGCTCAACATTTTTTCTGATTCCCCCAGGTTTGTGCCTCATCCTGTGTTCTGCTCCATCTCTCAAACCTCTCTGGCTGCTGGACAGGGGAAGGGGGCAGGACATGGTAAAGAGAGGCTTTGGTGTAGAGAAGCTAAAAGGATGTGTGCCTCTTCCTTGCACACCTTTCCCTCCTCTCTCCATGGCAGTACCAAGAGCAGAGCATTATGTGAGTGGGGCTGGCACTGATGACCAAGGCTGTAGCTGTGGTAGAAATAAGACAGTCCTGGTATCCACCTGCTGTACTCTAACCACTGTAACCAGCTGCCAGTTTTGCTTAGGATTACTACACAGAATTTGCTTGTCCTCACATATCTTGCTTTATTCCTGTTTTTTTCTTTTATCTCATTCCCAGGAGCTGCAGGCAGAAGTGAATGCCCACAAACAGCAAGTCCAGAGGGTCCTGGATAAAGGAAAGACAATGATTGTAGGCCAGCACCCATCAGCTCAGAAAATAAGTGAGAAATGCCAGGAGCTTGTGACTGCCTGGCAGGGCTTGGAGAAGTCCTGTGATGAAAGAATGAAGCAGCTGCAGCACTCAGTTGGCTTCCAGGAGGTACAAATTAAAGCAAAGGGCTTACATAGTGGCTTCTTCAGACAAACAGGAGCACCAAAGGGTTAAAGTGAATTTTAAAAAAGCTTTGCTGGGACTGGTACTCTTCAGCTGCTTTAGGCCAGCCTCATGGGAATGGAGGTCTGGATTACATAGTTGAATGCAGCCCCCACTCTCAACCTGCTGTTTTGCAGGATTCCCTTGGATTCTATATCCATCCCATATGGCTGTGCACAGAACACACATTTCTCCTAGCAGTAGCTTCTTTCTCTGTGTCTTTACACAGTCTCGGGCTTTGACTTATTAATGTAAAGGGTTCTAAAGTGGCCCTTCATCCTGTAGAATTATGACATGCAAATCAGAAAAGAGAGGATTTGTTGTGCTATCCATTCTTCATCTGTTTCATGCAACAATTTTCCAGGCAATAAAATGATACTGAGGAACAGATAACATTCATTCACTCACAGAGCAAGATAGGGATTTTGGCTTTATTCCTTTCTATAGGCTTCTGGACCTTCATGCTTAGCCTGTTAAAAAAAAAAAAATTGTGTGCAAATATTTATATCGATAATCCAAATTTTCTGTGATCAAGTGGATCATGTAGGAGTGCAGTTACTCCGATAGCACATGCAGTTTTGTAGACATAAACAACATTTTCATGGAGTTCACAGGCCCAGCTGAAGTATGTTCCCTGGGCTATTTGATCATCTGGCCTTTATTTCCTCTGTATATGAAAACACTTGTCAGTACTGTAGATTTTATGAAGCCTGATTCTTATAGTGATTTGAACTTCTCAGGCAGAGGAAGGAGAAATATCCCACTGATATTATACACTTACTTATCCTGCATTGAAATCTTCCATCTGTGACCCCTTCACTATTTTATGATTTCACTGAGAACAGTGAATTAAATATTTAATAAAACATTACAGGAAGCCTTACAGTGCACCATCTATTTAGAATTTATTAGATTTTTTAAAAAAATGTCATTAATGTTTTGAAAGTTGAAGCTCATTTGTTTTCTCCTTAACTGATAGTTTTTAATGAATATGTCAGACCTGGAGGCTTGGATAGCAGAAAAATACCCACTTGTGACAAGCAAGGACTATGGTAAAGATGAAGATGGAACACTGAAACTCATCAAGAAACATAAGGTATTTCTCTGATTAATTTCTGTAGGCTAGCCTGATCTTTTGGTATCTCTGCAGTCATAAAATTGTTTGTCTCATTGGTAGTTGAGTGCCCAGCCATCTACAAGGTATTTTGCACTGATATATGTCTACATATGGATAGACTGATAGAAGAGATCAGTGCAGTTTACTAACCTGGTTGGTAAAATGCAGTTTGTAGAAAAGGAGGATGGTGAATATTCTCATATTCTTCTGAGGCCAAAACTGACTATCTGCTTTTCAGTTTCCACAGATGCATGCAGAAGCCTTGTAATTTTTTCCTAAAATCAAAAAGATACAGATGAAGTATTAATAAAGAGTACTTTTCTCTACCTGATATTCCATCAAGGAAATATAATTGTCTTTACTCATCTAATTTGTTTGAATTTCTGTACAAAAAAAATTTTTTTTAAAAATGTTGCTAGAAAATAACCTAAAATTGATCAAGTCTTGGAATGTCATGTCCTTCCCAGAAGTATTTCTCTTTCAATCACTACATCCTAGGCTGTTCACAAAGAGTGGCTATCTCAGACAACTGACTCTTAATTTACTGTTTTTCTTTGTCAGGCACTGGAGCATGAGATTGCCATTTACCAAGATATGTTGAAAGAACTGAATGAAAGTGTCCAAACTCTTCCTCTTGTGGGCTCCATCCAGTATATTGAGGTTGATGCACCAAAGGAACAGGTTCATTCAAGACTCCAGGAGTTACAGGAGCTAGCAGCAACAAGGTATAAACCAGAACTTCCCCTCGGATCCTAGATTAGATTCAAAGCCCAGTGAAAACAATAAAGGATATCTCCGGTTACTTCACTGGAATCTATATTCATTATATTACAAATAAGTTATTAATTATAATTATAATTTTATTAATTTTTAATTTTACCTTTATAATTCTGTAATTGAATTATATTATCTCCTCTTTTCACAATTATATTTAGGAAAATGCTTGTTTCTATATTAAATTTCTGTGCATTTACAAGCTTTTCATTTTACTAAATGAGACTTCTACAATTTATTCAAGGAGTTTTGCTACATATAAAGGATTTGATACCTACAAATTTCCTCTTTACCTTTAATCATCCCCCTGTAAAGTGACTTGAGATGTCAGATCCTGGCTTGCATTTGTGATATTTAGAATCTACCATCAATAGGAATAAATATTTTTAGAATGTTCCCTTAACGTTACTTGAAAATTACTTGATTTTTACAAGGGAGACAATAATGGACATGCTTATTTATATGCTCAGTGACCGTGCTAGTGTAGGAAGGTTTTTATTCTTGAATTAATAATTTACTTTTAATTTCACTTTCTTTCAGTTATTATTACAGCAAGATATATACAGCAGGACAGTTGGCTTGTACAAAGAGTTTTAACTCTTCTAGTTTGTTTTCAGAAGGGAAAAAAATGCCTGAACATCTTAGATTTTCCCCCCACAAAGCTTCACTCAGAAAAGGAAGAGGGTGCTGCAAGCAGAAAAACAAATAAATGAATCTGAATATTAGAATCATTAAACCTAAAGAAAATTCTGGTATTCTACCTTTCATTTTTAATCTTGTTTACAGTTACTTTTAGAAAGACAAATAAGGACAGATCTGGAAAATAATGAAGTGTATTCTTTGTCATGGAAAAAAAAAAACGCAGCAAAAGCAATAATGACAAACCCCAACCAAAATCAAAAACAGAGCAGAGAAAGAGCTCAGATAGGCACAGTGCTCTTCTGAGAAATTCAGCTGAGATGAGCATGACCTGGCTGACAGCTGTCATCCTACAATCATAATTTCCAAATCTGAGAAATAGTCAGCTCTTTTGTTACAGGGAAGGAGTCTTGATGGTGAGAAGTTTTGGAGATTCATTGGAAGAAATTTACTGGTTACCCTCCTCTTATATTATTAATTATATTATCTTGTCTCCTTCCTCCAACAGAGGGAAGAAGCTTGACCAAACTCTTGTCTTGCATGAGTTTCTACGAGAATATGAAGATCTGGAAGACTGGATCACTCAGCAGAAACAAACAGCCAGCTCTGAAGACTATGGAAGTGATTATGAACATGTTTTGGTGAGCTTTTTGAGTAACAGATAAAAAAATCAAATAAACAATATGTAGTGATACTGCAAACAGATACTAAGGTTGTCCTTGAAAACTTAAAAGACAGAATAAGAAATAATTATAAATAACTGGAAGATGGGAAGAGAAAAGGGTGAAGGGGATGGGAAGGATTGAAGAACAGGCAGCATTGCATCCTGTTACAATGAGGGCTGAGCTGTCTGAAATGTCAGCACCTTCAGAGTGCAAATCCTTTCTATTCATAATAAGTAGATATTTCAGTATGGTATCCATTTAAGATTTGTTCTGTTGTTTTTTTTCTTTTAATTGTGATTGCTGATATACAGACCTCTCTAGGTACACATCTTCACATGGCATAGAAATCAATCTAATGTCAACCTGTTACAAATCACTAGCCATTGAGAATCTTAATTTTTGTAATTTATTTCAAAATAGCTTTTGTCCTAAAAAACTGACTACATTATCCATTTACAGTACTGAATAGACATTTGCATTCATTAAGTAAAAACACATCATTTCATGACTGAAATTCACTGTACATAGAATGCTTGTTTCTGTCCTCAGTAAAAATGTTTCTGCCTCCCATCCACATCACAAACCTCATGTTTTGCTAAGAGTTTGAAGCTCCTCATGGTCTTTGAAGGTAAAATCCAGTTGTTCTCTGTAGTTTCTCCATCTCCAAGTGTTATCAGCTTATCATCTGTTTCTTGGCTGTGTTCTGATAGATGAGCAGGTATGTTTGGAAAAAGAGTACTCAAAAGGGTTTTTCTTGTTTTCCCTTCTAAAGCAACTTTGTGCCAAATATGACACGTTCCGACACCAGTTGGAGGCATCTGGGAAAAGAGTTGTGGCTTTCCAGCAGCTGGCAGACAACTTGCTGAACCAAGGGTATTCTGAGTCCTGGGAGATTCGGCAGATGCAGAAACAACTAAGGTAGGAGCCTTGTGTTAGGTCTAAAATGCTTTGTCCATTCCATTTGCTATTGAGGAGGAGGAATTAACAAGAAACTAGGAAAGGATAAGGCATGTCCTTATGCAATTCTCTAATCGCAAACTAAGTGTTTTACTCACTGATACAGACTTGCTTTCAGCCTAATTTAAAAATAAACGTCATCTACTTGCTGTTTTGCCTTCTTGTAAGTTGCTTTGGAGGTGCTTTACCAGGTCAACTTCCTCTGCATTTTGAAATATGACCACCAGCTGAAAGGCTCAGAGTTTAGATGCTTTTTATTGCTTCTTATTTTTGAGCTTGAATCCCATGACTCTTCTGCAGAATAACATTAAGATGCTCTGAGCTTCTTCTGGCATCAGTCCAAACTGGCCCAAACGAGAAGTGCGTCTGCAGACAGTTGTGATCACCACGATATAATACAGTTATTAAGCTATTAGAGAGTGTGAAATGCCACATGAGGAGTGGCTAGGGCCACTTGGTCTGTTCAGCCTGGAGGAGACTGAGGGGAGACCTCATTACAGTCTGCAACTTTCTTGTGAGGGGAAGAGGAGGAGCAGACATTGATCTCTTCTGTGTGATGAGCAGTGACAGGACCAAGCTGAATCTGGGGAGGTTTAAGTTGGATATTAGGAAAAGGGTTTTCACCCATAGGGTGGCTGGCCATTGCAGCAGGCTCCCCAGGGAAGCAGTCACATCACCCCGGCAGAGTTCAGAAGTGTTTGGACAAGGCTATCAGACAAATGGTGATTCTTGGGGTGTTCTGTGCAGGGCCAGGAGCTGGACTTCAATGATTCTTGTAGGTCTTTCCAACCCAGGATATTCTATGACTCCATGACTCAGTCCTCCAAGTACTGCATATAAAACCTGAAAAGTCAGTTGAGGGAGGCACTCTTAAATAGCACCATTTCTTGAAGTTCCTGGAGCAAACAGGGGGACAGATTAGGGTGAGAGAAATGCTGCCATTCAGAGAATCCCTCCAACAGAATTTAAAGGCAGGAATTAAAAACTAAGCAAGAACAGGGGGTTTTATCAGTCTTTCTTCTGTCCATTGGTCTCCTTTATTCCTAGTTTAAATGTTTTACATGGTTCTTTTCCCCATTCTACCTCGAAGGAACTCTTGGGAGGAACTGTTGGAAATGACCAGATTACGAGGTGAGCGGCTGAGAGATGCTGAGGCGATTCACAAATGTTACCAAGATCTGACAGATGCTCTGGCCCATATTGAGGTAAAAACAAATAGGAAAATCTCATATAATGCAAACTTTATTTCAGCTTTTTCTATTGAATATTCTTATGACTCAACATTCTTACTGCTGACTTCAAAAGAATTCTCAGTGAGAAACCAGTGTGATTACTTATACCATTAAAAAAATCTGGGTAATCCTTAGACATTTGACTGGTTACTTTATGAGAACCATTGATGAAACCAGGTGGAGCTGGAGTCACTGATCTGTGGGAAAAGCTGAGAAGATCAGGGCTTTAACTAAGGAGCCTCACAGTGCAATGCATACAGTGATGTTATTTGCAGTCATCAGGCCTAGGAAACTACTGCCTTACCATGGTGGTTATTTGTACAGCATTGTAGTTTTTTGTGTGCTGAAGAACTCTACTGTGAAAAAAGCATTTGTTTGGATTACAGCCTGGAAGGCTGTCAGGAAATTATGTGACCTGACATGAAAAGCTGAGCCAAAAATCTTTTCCTCTCATTCCAGTGCCCAGTACTGGCAATAATTTATAACAGTCCCAGCATGAAAACTACGGGGCAGAAGTCCCCCCCCCAAAAATCTTCAGCCTTCTGTTTTATCTGAGCATCCTGAAGAATTTCACAGAGAAACCACATCCTTTCTGTAATGAGAGGTGTGGTTTCCCTCATGCAAATGTTTACAGAAGGCAGTGATCCAAGGGGTTACACTGTTTGCAAGGCAACAGTGCTTTGTTTGATTACATGCGATGAATTTCCTACTTGTTTGTGCTGGCAGGGGCTGCCCTATTCAACCATGTTATTCCTGTTTTCTTCCCCTGTCATGAAGAGAAAATTAAACGGAATATTTCACCATTTACCAGCTGGGATTTTCAGAACCTGGTGCTTATTTAACTTCAATGATGAAGTGGTTAATGCTGAGACAGTGACAAGTAAAGGTTCAGAAACACTTCATAGACCAGCTGTTGGTTTATCCTCATGCTAAGTTTGGTCCAGGCAGCTACTACACCTTTCTTGCATTGCATCTTGTTAATAGCTTCACACCAGGGAGGGAGAGCAGTCATCTCCTCCATCCCTTCCTGTGTACCCTGGTCAGAAGCCTGTCAGGGAAAGCCTGTTCTCACAGGAACACAGTACTAGAAGATCTTGCTTAAGTCACAGGCTCCAGTGCCATCATAGTATAGGCAACTACAACATGCATCTCCTTTTATAGCACCTTACCAAGACGCATTGTTGGTATCCCAAACTAGCCTGTGATTCTGTTGCAGAAATGCAGTTCTTCAACGGTAAGAAATGTTCTGCTAATTTTCCCTAAATTGAACTGGAACAAATTTCTAATAATTTTACCGACAGTGCTGTCATCCAGCTGAAATGCCTTTTCTTTTTGCATGCATTTCCAGTGCATGTCTGGGTAACAACTAAATCCCTTCAGAACCTTTGCTGAATTAAAAAAAAATGTTTAAGTTTCTATTTATGTAGTGGTCTCTCTATTTCTCTCATCTTTACAGTAATCTTTCTTGTGCATCTATAACTAAAATCTTATTGAAAGTCGTTTCACAGGAAGACCACCTGTATCTCAACCACCTGTTACTTGTTAATGCTACTTTTAAGAATTCACTGTCACTGCAGTAGGTATTCAAGATTGATTCCCAACATAAAGCCTGTAAGATATTTTCTTGTATTGTCTGATCAAGGAAAGACATAAACCTTCATGCCTAACAGTCCATTTGAGAAATTTAGCCATTAAGATATTTAGAAGTGAGTTACAAGGAGAGATTTTTCTGGCTTCCTTTTAGATATCATAGTTGAGTAATTCAGAATGTCCTCAAATGTGTGGTGTGAGTTACAGTACCCAGTATTATTTAATGTAGGCTTGTAGTGAGTTTTGCTTGGAAGCAAGAAAAAGCCAAAGTTTTCTCTGATTTCCTTCTTCTAGGAGAAGTCCAAAAGCATTCCAGATGATGTTGCTAAGGACATGACAGGTGTGCAAACCCAGCTCCGGAACCATGTGGCCTTGGAGCATGAGCTCTCTGGGAATGAGCAGCAGGTAATGACAGTCATTTTTGGTCTTCAATGTGCAGCTAAAGTTCAAGTTTCCAAGAAAAGCATAAAAATAATTTGGTATGTGAACCAAATTATTACTGTCTCTCACAGAAAGCCTGGAAATCTCTATGGATTTTCCTTAGTTTTCTGCATTTTTTATATGTTCAAGGTCTCAAAAAGTAGGTAATTAAAGCTTTTTAAATAAGGCACATACTGTAATAACTACTGACTACATTGAAGTGATTCACAGGGATATTTTTGATCATGGTTTGAAATGTAGGACTATGCCAGGCTTTTTGATATGCTTATTGTCTTCTTCAAAGCATTCCAAGTGATTACAAGGAAAAATCCAGAATCAGTTTTACGCACAGAGAAAAATAAAATTGGTACAAAATGGACTGTGAGAAAAAAGGACAGGGCTCACAATACAAATACGTTAAAATTTTAGCTCATGAGGAGAGCTACCTTGTATATGGAAGATTCAATAGGCTTCAACAAACCCATAAAACTAGTATGAGTTTTCACTCCTTTGTTTGATACTTGTAATAGTATATACAGTAGTATAAACAGGGTAAAACACAGCATGAGTTATACTGAGGTTACTGAACTTATCCCAGTATTAGTTATCAGTGGTCTCAAATATTTTGGCCTTGGGGCAGTAACATTAGAATTGATCTTATCAGTTTCTCATTACTCTTAACTATAAAAATGCATGAGAGATGCATGAAGAGAAGGTAGTCACAGTTAAGCTATATGGTCAACAAGGAAAAAAAAAAGGAATGGTTGGCTATTACTTGCATTACAATAGCTAATATAATGCTACTTTCATTATTCATATAATAAACTGTATAGTAAAAACAGAAAACAAATTCTGCCTCCAAAAAATCCCTGTTGTGATGAGCCTTGGCAAACACTGGATGTCACTATTACTCCATAGAACAGACACTATAGAAGTTTTTGTTTAATATGAGAAAAGTTAAGCCAGAAAACGTTGCTTGAATTGTATTTTCATGTACAGAAAATATAGCCTTTTTCAGAACTTTTCTAATATAAGAAGGATCTCCATGATGCTCTCCTTCTTACCCTCTTCTTTCATCCCCTGTGGACAGCTGCAGGAGCTGATCCGCTCTGCAGACCATGTGCTGCCCCATTGCTCCAAGAAGCAGGTGGAAGACCTGAAGGCAAAGCAGCAGGCAATAGTGACCAACTGGAAGGCCCTGAAGTCCAAAGTGGAGCAGCGCAGAAGACTCCTGGAACAAGCCTATAAGCTTTATGAGTTTCAGGCACATGTAAGCACTTCTGCTCTTTGTCCCTCACTACTGAAGGGAAAGGTTGCCTGCAGTGGCTGTGAATCAGAGGTGCACTTCCAAACTGGAAAAGGCTGAAAGTGCTCTCAGTGTTATCAATCAAGCTTTTAGTGCTTGTAGATATTTTAAAAGGTGTTAGACAATAAGGATCTTTTTTATAGGATAAGGATTTTTTACCTTCTGTAAGACTAGCAGCTTCTATACAGAGGTGTAAGGAATAATTGTCAGCTGTCAGAAGAGGCCACTGCTTTGCTGGAGTAGCAGTAATCTTTTCAAAGACTTTGCAATTTCACTGAGTAAGAGTGGCAAAAAGAGGTGTTGATCTCCCATTTACAATGCACAGAAGTTTGTTCTCTCTCTCTCTCAGGGCATGAAATAACCCTTGGTTAACTTACCTCATGGAATGTATCGAGTACAACTCACTGTTTTTTGCACTAACCTCTCAAGCTGCTCAAACAAGTGACACGGATATATCAGCATATTATCATGATCAGCAATGCACAGTAGCTTTGTCTCCAAAGAGCTCAGCAGGTTGCTGATCTGTGATTTGCCATGGAATGTTTTGCAAATGTCAGTAGTCTCAGTGAAGGCACTTGAGCTACACCCCTGCAGATCACTAGATTAATGGTGCAAGCTCTGCAGGTGCTAAACCAGCAAGAGTATCCCTTTAGATCATGAAGGGAGTTGCTAATGTAGGTTTCAAGAATACATTTACACTTTTTTATTCTTGAACTGTTCCAAGTGTAACTATTTTGTCAATTTAAGATACTTCTGGTAGTTCACATTCTCCTTCCATTTTTAGTGGGAAGCAGAGAGTGTTCGGAGTATGTTCACCTGGAAAAAACTTGCTGCAAGTTTATGTTGTTGTGATCTGTGCAACAGCATGTAAATGTTCTCTTCTTTTTAACATGAGAGGTATCTGCATATTCAATTAATCCACTTTAAGTCTCTTATAAGTGTTTAAATCAGCATTATCTCTCATATTCTGTAAAAAGAAATATTATAGAGTTAGAGATAACCTATATTTATAGCAGTTTGGGCATTTTGAGGGTTTTCTTGGTTTGTTTTTTAACTGTTACAAGTTTCATTATCATGTGCAGAACTGTTGATGGGGAAAATTAGTGTGATTCGACTGGTGTAGGTGAAAAGTTGATTTGCCCACTGTCTTTCTAACGGTATCTAGGAGCAATAGGAAGAACAAGGCAAACTTTTAGAATGTATTCTTCTATCATATATTAGATTCTAGAAGTCTTCAGCCTGGAGGCATCTTCATCAGGAGGTGGATCTTGGTGGATTTGATCATTAAAATGTAGCCACTCAGAGTTCACTTCTTCATTGATTTACTTCATAGGTTACATCATAAATTTAGTTTTTGGCTTCAGATAGAAAATGTAAAATTGTCCCCATCCTGTGGGGACAACAATTTTCATTACTGGATTGATGTAAAACGCCTTTGGTTTGAATTTTGTCTGAAATGTGTGATGCATCCTGTGATCTGAATGACAAATCTATAGCTCATTTCTCACTCTGCCAGTGCGTCCTTTGATCTTCATGACTCTTAACATCATAAAACAAAATCACAAAGCCATGTGACCATATTCTCAGTGACTATGCCTCAGGCAACTCCCTGTCTCTTTGATGTCAGGCTGATGGCAAAAAGTATTCCAAATGCTCTCAGTTTTCACTTCCTTTTCTGACAATAATTCCTGGAGAAGTGGAGAGCTGGTTCTGCAATTAGGTATGCCTGTCTTCGGCCCAGATGGGACAAGGCAGGATCATGCAGCCATGGCTAATAACAGTAAGAATTTCAGAAACTCTAGAATAGGTTAGAGCAGCCTCGTTGCAGAATATCACCCAAACCACTGAATGCAAAGAGGCAACTTTGCTACCTTTCCTCTTTCAGCTGTGCCAAGAAGTGCACAAACTCAATGTTAGTCACAGCTGTTCAGTGTAGTTTTTTTATCATGTTGTTCATATGTGGTCCGCAGGGCTTTTTCATTACACAGTTATGCACAGATTGAGTGAAACAAAGAAACAAAAAAATCAGTTTCCATAAGCGATAATTCTGCACAATCATCTAGTGTATCTCTTACACCCCATAAAGATTTTAATGTGATTAAAAAGCAGAGCTGGGCCTAAGTGACAACATACAGCACAGCAGAGGGCTTCAAATCTTCCATGAAACTTAGTCAAGGAAGGTGAGTGCAGACACAGACTCAAAGTATTTCTGAATGATCTGAGGCTCTTATTCTGAAGTTTGTGCTAGGATCTGCACAATCAGAGTCAGGCTCTGATTAAGAGTTTCCTGCAGACTAATACCTACTCTATCCTTAAATATTGCTGGCAGTGGCAGGCCAGTAACCTCTTATTGGCTCTTGACTTGTTCCATTGCATTATATATCCTGAGGCTTATAGATTTTTTCCAAATGCTTAACTCAAAACCTCAGGGAGTTTTAGACATTTGTGCCAAGGGCAGTGTCCATGTCTACAGTGACATCCAGCTGTGTGAATTAATTAGTTCTACAAAAGGAAATTATGCCAACACATATGCAGTACCATGGGCTCCTTTAAAAGGACCACAGTCTTTTTAAAGACTCATTTAGTAGCTGTGTTCACTGGCTTTTAAAAAGCAGCATCTTGGCTTTAAAGCCTGAAGTCAGGACTCCAGATTAGCTAGTTTCAATTTTGTGGTGCTTTTCAGAATTTTTTTCCTGGCTGTCTTTACAAGGTTTTGATGATATGAACAAAAATGTATGGGTAAACTGGAGCAGCCAAGAATCTATTTCCATTACATAGTTTCCTTCAGTGAAAATGCCAGAAACTATTAAAAGAGAAAATTTTTAGTTTTCTGCAATAAAAAAGAACTTTTCTTCAGCACTTACTATAAATCATAGTATTTCAAAACACATTTTCTAAACCTGAAAGACTATTTACTACCTAAAAATTGAATCAACTAATCCAGACATAGTTAAACTATAATAAAATTTATTTATCACATATAATCCCTTGTATATCCCTCACAGTCCTGTTTTTACCAACTGACACGTAAGAGCAAAACTCCTACTGCAGATTCAAATGAAATGCCTCAAGTAAGTGAGTTTTGAAGGTATAGAATCAAATGGACATACAGAAAACAGCAAATTATTTTTACTTGCACAGTTTTCTTCCATCACAGTTAAAAAATAACCCTCAGGGATTCATTATAGCATTTGCATGCTCATAGTTGCTTCAGACATTCTAAGTTATTGCAACTATATTTATTGGTTGATCAGATTTTGAAAGCAAACTAGCAGGACATACTTCTTCTTCCCAATCTTAGTCCTATAGTTCCACAAACCAAGAGCTGAATCTGTATACCTGATATGCTTATGCAACTTCTTCTGACCTGTGCTTTACCCTTCTCCCACTTCTGTTAGAGTGCATTTGTTTTTCACCTGAAAATTTTCACTCTCATTTTAGAATATGTAGATAACCTAATTTTCAAACAGACTTGTATTAGCCAAAGCTTCCACAGAAATGTAGGATAATAGTGCTTTATCCCTTATGAAGGAATAACATCAGAAAATACTTTTTAAAAAATGGATTAAAGGGCAATAAATTATATGCTGTCACTGATGTGACAGGACAGTGTGATTATGATTATGGTACTACAAACCATGTAACACAGTATATAGGAATTCCTGCAGTTGGAATCCACCCTTATAAAATTCACAGAAGTACTGCAAGGACTAATGAAGTATTTTATTTTTCTATTATTTTATTACCTACAATTCACTTAGAGTTGAAGATTTTCCTGCCCGCTAACCTAAGCTTGAGCCCTAACCTCAATTTTCATATTTTCTTGGGTTCCAGGTGTGGGACTACTTCTTATGGACAGCAGAAATAATAAGGGAAATGAGAGCCAAGGAGTCTATTCGGGACATATCTACCAGCAGCCTGAGACTCACCCAGCATCAGCAGCTCCTGGCAGAGATTGAAGCACGAGAAGAGAAATATGATCATGTTGTACAGTTGGGACAGGCCCTCTTGCAAGATGAGGAAATGCCATCAAAAGAGGTAATTGAAACTCCTCTGAGTTCAGTCATATGTATTCAGCACTGGACCCCAATATAGCTATGATTCTATATGGTATCACACTGTGAGGTACAAAAACGTATACATTTACTTGTCGCCGCACATGACCCACATTTGCCTCAGTATGTTACCTACCTTGGGCACAAAAACATCTGCTCCATTTCTAACTTCAGCAGCAGACGTGTGAAGGCCTCTCCTGAAAGTCCCCTGTAGCAAAGCTGGAGTTTTTCAAGAAGTTCTGTGTTCTGAGCCATGGAATCAATTCTACCAACTTCCCAAACTGGGTTTTCACACAAATGCTACACTTCGTATTACAGTGGTGTCCTCACACCAGAACAGTCTGGAGAAAATCCTGCCAACCAAAGAATGAAAACACTCAAACATACAAGAGAGTTTAAAGATTGATTGAAGCATTTCCTGTAGAAAAGAATTACACTAGTAAAATATACTCCCTGGAAACGAAAGATTTAAATCAAAATGTCAGTTTACTCAAGACAAATATCTTCTAAGATTCTCACAGGATTTCTTTCTTTTCCAATACCTACCAGTTCATTTCTGCCCTGATAATTCATTAACATGTCTCTTGAATACCTTAAGAAAAATGCAGAGTTTGTGCAAGTTACTCTCCCATCTATCAAGCTATTTCCTGAAAATTTGCTGCATATAGCACTGTATGACTATGGTAACTAGAAATCTTGCTGACTGTAAAGTCCTTTGCCTGTAGAAAAATCATTCAGGGCAGGCCTGTGGATATACAATATTTGAAAGCTGAAATTATATGAAATCTAACCTTGTGGCATGAATTCACTGACTAGAAGAATATGCTGTGTTGATAATTTATATTTTAGTATCTGTCACATAAAAATTTGAAGCACTATAATAGCACTCTTAATGCCTAAAGATAATGAAGAATTAGGATCTGATTCTAGAAGTCACACTTGAGAAAGAGTTACCTTTCTTTTCTCTTGGTTTGGATTGTTGTATATGCTATGAGAAGCACTTCTCCATCACAGAAATGAGGCACCTCTGATATCTCTCTGCCCAAATAGTAGGGCTAGAACTTGTTCTACTTTTTTTCTGTTTAATAATTTTGCTGCAATTTTAAAGGGATTATCCGCCACTCCACCTAATCCTTTCTTTTCTCAGTTTGCCCAGATCATGGGATATAATGACTAACACAAGTTTTTAATTGGAAATTTTGTTCAGATTCAGCAGAAGCTACAGGCTTTGTTGGAAGAGAAGAAAAATGTATACAATGCATGGAAACAGAAGAAGGAATGGCTGGAGAAAATACACCAAGAACAAATGTTCTACAAGGATTGGGATCATCTTGACATGCTCCTGAACTCACAGGAGGTGAGCAAATTATAAGCTTGAAATAAGCAGTTAAAACTCTTCAAGCATGTAAACTCCTTCAAACTAACAAGGGCACTACTGTTTAACTATAGCTTGAAATCCCTGTGCCTGTGTACAGACAAGACAGTCTCTTTTATTGGTATTGTTTGCATTGCGGTATCACTTGGAGACTGTAGCAATGAGCAAGAAGCTCTCTTTTCTTATGGGGCTTAGGTGTTGGACAGAAATAAATAGACAATCCTTACCTGAAAGATAATTCACTGCAAATATACATAAGAGGGGACATACGAGCATCACAACAGAAGAGGGAGACAAGAGTCCAATATTAGTCCACTTTACAAACAGATCTCAGCATGCCAACTGCTTAATCACTGACTAATTTTGTAGGATTCAAAGAGAAAGGAAATTGTAAAGAGGGTTTGAAGGGAGTTTACTTTGTAGGTGTTGCTGAAATTCTCACCTCAGGCTGGGAGTTATGCTGGAAAAATTCAACTAGTGGAAAATGGAAATTGGCAATGTGAGTTTTAATACAGGAAAGTGTATTGACTTCTCAGTTCTGCAAAGGCATTGATATGAGTGTGTAGAACAGCAATGAAAGAATTTGTAAGGAGTATTAACTTCTGTTAGATGCAGTTTTGGAAAACAAACTATTGAAAAAGACTCTCTCATGAAAAAAGAAGGCAAATATAATCAATGCAAGGAGACAGAAGGATGTTTTTATTATCAGAATTTTGCAGCTCTTGAAATAGATTTTTTTTTCACCATTATTGAATTATGTTTTGTCTTTCTTGCACTTTCTTTGATTCATGTAACTATTTTAAAAGGTTCCAATTCAAGGCCTGGTATTTGCTATTACAAGACAGAGTGCAGTCACTCTGCAAATTCATGAATTGATAGATTGCTGCAGTTGTGCTGGGACTTGGCATGCAAAACACATCAATGGGTTGCAGGTTGCCAAACTGAAGGATTGATGCAACACTGGAGGAGGTTGCACCTCTGAGTCATTTTTCATTAAGGAAAAATAATTCTTAATTCTCCAAAAACCACTGACAGCAAAATATAATGGCTCTCATTTCGCACTGAACTCTGTTTTCCACCAGCCCTTTGCCACTGGCACTAAATCCTTTTGGAAACTGACACTGAGCAGTGCCATATTGTGATGCTTAACCCTTTGTGGCACATGGGCCTGGAGCTTTGTGCTACTGCTTCCTTGAAGGAAATGCATGTCTGCATAATTCCTTATAATTGGTTCTTTTGGTAAGTGTGACCTGCATTCTGGAGTTTGTGACATGAAGCAGAGAGTTTCAGGTTTTTAGAGTAAAGTATGACATAGTTCTGCCCACTATTTGTTGCTTATATAGCAAGTTACATGACTTGCATTATATCTATCTCAGTTCCCTGCCAAGCAGTGGTACATCACTGTTAAGCTCCTGCATAGGAGCTTATCAGGGAAAATTTAAATTCTACAAAAGTTTGGCCACTGTATTTTTTCTCTTTTCATCAAATTGATATCAGCCAACACAGAGAGGCACTATCACTACAGCATCTGCTTTGCTATATGTAATGCAGGGGTAAATGTGTAGGAAGCTACTGTGGGTAGGTGATTTTTTCGTCCCTCAGTTGCGAGTCCCAGTTACAAAATTATTCATACATGAAAGGGTAATGCACCTGGCATTTCTGGTATGGCACCAGCACTCTCTCTACAGGTAAATGGCACTTAATACTACTTCTTTGTTCAGATAAATTTGCCATTGCCATGGGCTGTAATGTAGACTGCCACAAAAGGGGTGAGTGTTCATCAGAGGGGGGGTAAATTCTCCTGGTGGGATCAGAAACCCCAAGTTTCTTCAGCCAGAGCAAAGCCTGAGAATGAGGACTGTGACCTACAGGACCACGAAGTGCAGTTCTGTTATCAGAATCTTTTCCCCACAATATCCTCTCTATGAAATTCCAAGGAGTCTGGTGCTCAGTTTTCCTCACTCACATTAAGCATCCAGAAGGTGGAACAGTGAAGTGTGGATACTTGGCTGCCCCTTCCAACAGCTCTTCACACAGACCACACTTTTCAGTCAAGCTGTCTTTTGCAGCTGCCACTACCTGCCATGTAGATCAAAATAAAAAATTTGACAGTGGAGTGATGTTCCTTAGTCACTACTTGGATTTCACTTTCCTGCAGTTGAAGAACTCTTGGAAGAGAAATCTATTCCTTTTGGATTGAACTGTTACTACTATATAGAGTTTAAATGTGGGTGCATAGCGATACAGACAAGCAGGATGATAGGAAACCAGTTTTTTCAAACATGTTTTTTTAAAAAAAAAACTCAGCCAGGGCGTCAGCTGAAGACTCTCAAACCATTTTCCCAATGGGAATTTCATCATTTGCTGCTTTCAGAAAGGACAAAAGAAAACACATATTCAAGAAGGATTCCTATCAGGCAAACAAATAGGAGCAATCTCTCCACCCTTTGTGTTTCAGTTTCTTCTCACTTTTCCATTTGAGTCAAGGCTCAGTTATGTGTATTTCATTTCTTATGTCTGCAAAATGTCTGTGTAAGGAAGCGGGTCATCACTTTTCAGTCCTGTTTTGCCAGTACTTCATATGCCATAGACCAGAAGCAAGAAACAGGGAAAGGAAGAAGGTAACAGAGGAGTATTTTAAACTAAGGACTACTACTGAGAATTGCTCTTTCATTTGCTGTCTGTGCCACTGTGGACAGGTTTGGCTTTAAGCCAGCACCTTCTATTACATCCAAGTTACTTAAGCCTTCAAAGGATTTCTGTAGAATATCATCTACCATTGTTCTGTGCTAAAGAAAATAGAGCACATGTGGAGAAAATTAGGCAAATACCTATCTTTTAAATTTATTTTATGAATTCAGTTGTGCCATCAGATGGAACTTCTGTGGGGTTCTCTTGTAAGAGCTGCAAACTGAGATCTCGTCATGCAGAATGCCGACAATTAACAGCTGAAAAAGGGAAAGAAGGAAAAAATCATTTTTGATTTGAGCAGAAGCTGTGTCCAATACTCTCTACTCTGTTCTGATCTTTTCACAGCAGCAGATCCATTCCTCAGGTTAGCTGCTTTTCTTTTTTCCACAGATGAAATAACAGCGAGTTTGCAGGCTGTCTCTGGCAGGCACTTTTGGCTCCCTCCTACTCTGTCTGCAGTCTCACTGTCAGAACACTCAGGGAGCAGAGCCGTATGCTCCGTAATTTATCTTCCAGCCCATCCCACACTCATATCACTTTGCAGACATGACAAGAGGTGGTAGCAGTTTTAGAAGAGCTGAGATTTTTTTATTTTGAATGTGAATTTTTTTTGTTCATACTTTTCTTCCTGGAGAATGTTTATTCATCCCTCATTCCTTTGCTTCAGAGGAAGAATGGAAATTTCTGGTGCCAAAGGAAAAAGGATTAGGGTTTGATTTTAAGCTCGGGGGAAAGGCAAGCTTCTGTGGCTTTGAATTTTGCATCATTTAGGACTAAGCTTCAGAATGTCATACAGGGACCATCATTGCAAACCTTCATCTGCAACCTACGTCTCCACTGTGGAAGTGCTGCTTTCTTCCTGTAGAACAACCCCACCTCCTCCTTTTGAATCTGCTGTGCAGGACAGGCCTTTTCAAAAGACATCAGTGCCAGCTTGGCATCCTCCCACTGGTCAATCAGCTGCCGAGCTTGCTCCAGGGAATGCCATCTCACCACCCAGCAGTGTGTCTTACTGTTCAAGGCTAGACGTCATCCTGGCGCACACAGACCAGAGGAAAGGTTTTGGGAGCACTAGCCACTGCATCAGTCCTTCTGATGAGACATCCACGTGTTCTGGTGCTTGCAAGGATCCTTGGGACCATGGAGATGAGAGGTCTGGCACTCAGTCAACATCTGCATCTTACAAGCAATATTCAAAAAGAGAAAAAAGTGTTCATGATACTTCCCCTGGAAAAAGTGATCCCTTGAAGCTTGCTCTATCTTTGCCCTCAGATGTTTTTTCCTGCAAAGCTCCATCAAGCTGGACATCACGCCTAAACATTGATCTGTCTGCTATTCCAGCTGCTTCTCTGCTCCGCAGCAAAAATCTGCATGCATCCCTGGAACCTTGTGATTCACTGCCACACCAAGGCTGTACCCAGTGCAATGTCCAAATGTCAGACCTCCACACTCCAGTGAAGCTTTACATTTCAACATGCAGCTTGATGATAAAGCCTTTTAGAGCAAGTTCCCATGGAAGCAGTCATGCTCATTCAAGTCTGCTCATGCCACAATTAGAGAAGGTGCCTGAAACTCCGTCTGGTCTTCCAACACAATCCCAGAAGCCAAAACAAGGTTTCACTTCAGGTGGGTCACCAGCCCTTCAAATCACAAGATTTCATGTGGCTTCCTGCAAGTATCCTGGCCTTCCCCAGCAGACTTTATCCAGAGATATATGGCTGTCTCCAGCTGTGGTGACTGGAAGAGAAAATTCAACTAGTGGGAATGAAATCATGAGCAAGGATTTAAGTCCAGAGCTGATTGTATTTCAGAATTACACCTCATCTAGGCCAGAGTTTAGAAAGACTCCATGTGATGGTCTAACACCTGTTCATCACAAGGTTTCCAAAATCACCTTGATACTTGCCACTCCATGGACTGCTATGCCTATCCAGGTGGTAAGAGAATTTAGAAGAAGCCCAAATCCAACAGTCTTTATCAAAGCATTTGATTCAGATAGAGCTGTTTCATCCTTTCACCCTGTGGAGACTGGGGCTGGCCTCTCTCTGTCAGTGAACCCTGTTAGCTGCTCAGGATTGCTTTCTAGACATTGGACAAGATCTGGTTTGAGGCTTTCCCAGGAAACATGCACTGTAAAAAGTGTATGCCCTGACAACCTTGCGACAAACATACCAGCTCACAGCACAGCTTCAACTCACAGAGACACAGAGCATCCAGGGTGTCCATCTATCGCCGTCAACATTGCATCCTTTGGATCTGGGAGGAGAGTGGTGAAGATTTGCATTCCATTCTAGGAACATCTGCAAACAGGAGATCTAGGTTGTGTTCAACCAAACCATATGGATTTCTTTTTGTGTGCATCCTGCCATGGTCTAGCTTCCTAGAGATGACTTGCAAGACAATGAGAAACCTGCTTGTGTTCTGCTGTCACCAAGGCTGCAGCTACAGCTTGATCCATTCCCAGTGAAGACAAGGACTCTGCTCTAACCGAGCACTTAACAGGAGTTTCATTTTAACCATCAGAGTGCTGTTGGTAACACAGCACACAACTGCTTACATACTTTCGTGGCTGGGCCATAGTGCTCAGCACTTTGAAGATTCAAGAATTCAGAGCCAAGAGCTTCTTCTCTGTTAGGTTGGACTTGATGAAAGTTGGACTTGATGATCCCAAAGCTCTTTTCCAACCTAGGCAATTTTGTTATTCTGTAGTCAGTCTGGCAGCTAGAAAAAACCCTCACTGTAGTTTTTCTTAGTTCTTTTCTGTTTCAATGTTTTCATTTCCTTACTTGTCAAATTATGCTATATTTCTAAATGGTTAATTCCTGGGTTTGTAACTTTAAAAGTAAGGCTTGCTTTCAAAAGCCGAAGTATTTAAGTATGTAGGAAGAAATCACTTTTTCCTCCCTCTTAGAAAAGGAGAGGTACCGCCCTTTCCTGAGGGAAACAAAGGGAATTTAATGTGCACTGCACATCAAATTTGGATATTCCAGCAAAGTTCCTAGCAGTGAAACTATGGGGAATTTTAGAGGAATTTTTTCAGACAATGTTTCATAAGTAAATACATAAATGATGATGTATTGGTGTAAGATTCTGGTCTAACACCTAATGCTTACAGGATAAAGATCAATACTGCGAATTTTGAAGAAGGAGAAAATAGGTGTGAGGAGGCAACCATGGCAGTTATCAGAAAAACACCAGTTTTATCTCTGTGGCTTTTTCCAATGTATATGTCCAATAACAGATAAGTATATTCTTATGCCAAGGAGACAGCAGACAGTGGGGGAGGGAAGGAAATTTTAAACACATTCAACATTAGAATTTTGCATATAGTGAATGTGAGGTGGTGAGGATAGATGCCAATAGGACAGAGATGTCTGTGAGATAGAAAAAATATATGCTTTCTTTTTATAAACAACTTTAGTGTGTTTTATTCCTCTTGTGGTTATAAAAGTTTCAATTTCACTGAAATGAAGTGTAGTAGAACATTTTTGTGAACCTTATACAGTCACGGTATCAAGACCATTTACTTACTTTGCTAAAGCAAATTTCAGATTATTTTCATTATTGTTTCTAGTATTTACTTTTATCACAATTAAGTCAAATCAAACCTCATTCTTCTCTGTCTTGGCAGATGGTTTGGGCTTGCTTATATGCTTTAAGTCAAGGTTTTTAAAACTGAAAATGATTCAGACTTTTAGTACATGGTTAAAAGAGAAAGATTTTCTGTGGCATTCCTCCAATCTCAGCAGCAAGCCCATGGCAGGCAGTGACGGGCAAAATCTGTGGAGCTTGTTATACTGTGAAGAGCAAAAGCAGACAAAGGAGGTGGATTTGCACAAATACCTAAAATATATTTTATTCTAGAGAAATAAAAACTGCTCTTCTTGGAATACAAATTTCTTTTGGGGCTGTGTCATTTTCTAGTGCATGTAAATGTGAAGCTGTGGCATTGAGAGAACATAGCTATCCTAATGACTGAAATGTTTCATTCAGTATTTCTCCAAAAGCTAGAGCTGGCAGATGCTGTCACATAACTGTGTAAATACTATTGGTTTATTTTAAATTATTTTTTTTAAATTGGACTTTGCTTTTAATTCTGCATTAACTTGTATGAAAGAAGTCTTTCTGGCAGCAACTATGCAATTAACTCAGAAATAAGGAAAAACTCCAGTTCAGTAGGATTAAAACTCTGTTTGAAATTTTATTCCAGAAAATCTCAGAAATCTCAAAAACCATTTTGTGGTTTTAAGCATCTTTGGAAGTCTTCACTTGAAAAATAATTTGTTTTATAACGTGTGGCCAAGTCTTTCATGCTTTTTGTGACTGAATGTTAAATTCCCAACAATGGGCCATGATTCCTAATAGAAACAAAATTGAAAGAAAGTTTATACCTGATCTACTCTGTGGGAGACCCCAGCAGGTTAGCTGAGGAGAACTGTGCAGTGTTTTGTATTTGAAATCAATGTGTCTCGTTCAGAGCAGGAGTTAGGAGATCTGTCTAAAAGTACGCCAAAAAGGGAGATAATTGGCGACAGGCCAGTGTTGTGGCATGGGAGCCAATATTTATTCTGCTTTCAGACTGGTATAACAAATGCTTAAATGAAAAAAATGTTGTGGTTCTGATGAGAACAATGGCTGTCCTAAGATTTCTGTGTAAAACACAAATGGAAAATGTTTACCTCAGCAGCCCTCCAGGCAGCAGCACCATTGGTGCTACAGGGGCTGCTCTCCTCTGAGCGCATTGCCATTGCCTCCCCTGTAATGTATGCAGCCACCTCCCTTTGCAGAAATTTTCTTCCTGAGCACCAGTTTTCCTACTCAGCGTCAAAACTTTGGTTGCCAAGAGCACTTGCATTGACTTCTACTTGGAGGACTTAGTCCAAAGCTTTCCCACTTTTTCCCACTGCCGTAACATGCAAAAGAACTGAGCTTTCAATGCCCAGAGTCATTTGTGCTCAGTGGATTTCTGTGGGAGCTGGGCACTGAGCTCTCCAGTGGCAGCTGCTTATGAGTCACCAGCCCACACCCCTGCTCTCAGACTTCTCTGTTCTCTTTCTCTAAGGAAAATAACCACCTTTACCTGTCCCTTGCCTTTTTCTTCCATCAGAGCAGGAAAACTGATAGGTGACCTTTTCTATCAGTTTCACTGCTAACAGGTACGAAATTGAAGTTCTGGAGGTAAATCTTTTTTGACTAGAAATGGTAGGTAACACACAAAATGGATCAGGAAGCTACAGAATTTTTAAAGCAGTGTTTAAAAAACCAAAATAGAGCTGCAGCATATGCACCTATGTCTGTGTTAGCAGCAGTGGTGTAAAGACAGATGGTAATTGTAAGAGGTTTAATAAAGCATTACAGTAGATAGACCAGGAGCCTACACATTTTTATTTAAAAGAGCAAACTAAATCCAATAACCCTCTGAAAAGGATCTCTTTCATCATTTCATGTACTTGATGAGTAGGATAGATCAAAGGATTAAAGTTTGAATGACAGAGTATGCACCTTCTGGTGTGGGTTGTGTGTAACTCACAGAGGCATAGCAGAGACATTAATGCATTTCTTTAGACATTCTGGTGAATTATGGGCCAGACTTACTATAAACTTAAGCCTGTTGTACAGTGGCCTTTCTCTCTTCTTAACTGCAATTACTGTGATGGGAATGGATTAGCACAAAGCAGTTTGAAAATCTGCCTGGGCATGATATTTGTCTGTGCATTTTTCTCTATACACAAAATATTCACAGCCCAAAAATGGGCCAGAACATCAGGCCAAGTCTGGCTGTCAGTCCTCTTATCCACAGCCACCAAGGAGGCTGAGTGGTGGCAGCAGTAAAAAAAGTCCATCGAGCAGCTGAAGGTTAAGCATCAAAGCAAAGTAGTGGCTGAAATATGGGGCTGGTCCAGGGTGATCAGGGCAGGATCAGTGCACATCAGTGCAGCTCAGGAGGGACTGATGTCCAGGGCTGAGTCTCAGAGAGATTCCCACATGAGAGCAGGGGTCCATCCAGGACCTGTTAGTGCAGTCAGACCCTGGCAGTGTGGATTACCCTGAATATGTGCTCAGACTTGGGGAGCCTCTCCTGCAGAAGATGCCCTATGGGGTTAAGCAGTCATCCAGAGAATTAACATTATGGCTGGTTTTCTAAAGCAGCTGTCAAATAATATATTTTCCCTCTTGTAGAAAAACACCCTGTAAGGGTGCTACAGGACTGTGATGTTTTGCAAAGCAAGATTGATCTCTCTAGATATTTTTTTTTCCTGTGCACATCTATGGCTTAAAGGCACAGATTTACCCGTGTCCTTTACTACTCTTTTACAAAATGTTTAGCAGTTGTGGCATTTCACTGATTCTGTTCTGTTTCTTTTCTTCATCTTAATTCTTTCAACTATATAATTGATTTCAAGTTCTTCTACCATCTCTTAATTGCACTTTATCCAAGCAAAGTTGCTGGTTGGAATTTCTCATCCTTGTCCAAAGACTTGTGATTCCATGAGCTCACAAAATGGATCACACATTACACACTGCTGATAAACGCAATCCCTCACAGCAGTTTGATTTCCCAAAGTCTGTCCATCCACAGTCACTTCAATGTGAACCTTATCCATGGGTAGTCTTTGCTCATGTCCTATCAGAGCCTGTAACTGGGGATTTTATCCTGCTGTTGCCTCATCACTGAATGAGAAAAAAGCCTGTAGGCAATTACATCCAATGAAAAGGAATAAATTCCTGTCAACCTGCAGAAAAGCGTAGCTTTTTCTTGAAAATAGATAACTATATTCTCTATTCTTTTGCATTTGGCAAAACTGAGTATAACAGAATATATGGGACAATAATTGGACATTTTTCTTAACACCAGAACAGAGTAAGGGAACACTGCAATGCCTCTGAGACATGTGTGAATTAGTTGGAAAATGTGCACACTTGCACAGTGTTAGAAGGTGCAGAGGTCAGATTCCTTAGAACAGCATTTGTTATTTGGGGCTAAAATCTTTCTGCATCAGAGACTGGCAGAACAGGCAGTAAACAGAATCAGTGCAGGTAAGTTGGAATGATGGCCTGAAAAAATGACAGATGTAATGCACTTGGTACAGGTGCAGGCTATGACATCTTTTCAAGAGCAATCAGCTGCATATGTACAAGATGAGGACAAGCTGGTCTGACACTGTTCTTCTGAAAAATTTCTGGAAGCTCATAGTGAACTTGAGTTCATGGTGTTGTATAAAAGAAAAGGACTATATACAGGCACATGCTGAAGACTGCAGCTTGAAAGGCATTCTGCTGACTTCATAACCTTCACTCTGGCAGCCTTATTGCTTATTGACACTTGTTACATCAAGGCTCAAAATAAGTAGAAATGGAGAAAAACCAGAGAAAGCAATAAGAATAATCAGAATCAAAAAGACATAGATGTTGTGGAATGACTGATCAGATCACTCTAGTTTTAACCTAGAGGAGACAGAAACCCCAGAAACCAAAAGGTCTACAAGCATGCACAAGGCTGACACAAACATAAAAGGAATGATCTCCTGAGTGTGAAGAAGAGGGCAGTATGTAACTAGGTGTATCAAAAGCCACGCATTTTCAGGCTAGATGTTTGGAAAATTCTGCTAATGATGGAGGCAATAAAGCACTGGTTTAAATTGCTCAGGCAGGCTGCAAAGTCTCTGTTATGGGAAATCTTCCAAAAAGGAATCATATGGACATCTGTCAGACATGAGAGTGATCTTGCTTGGGATTACAAGGATGGCTTAGACCTCTGTAATTCACTGCCATGTGACTTAGCGACTGTGATAAGGACAGACAGTCACTTTCCTTAGCCAGACCTGTTAATGCTTCTCTTTCTTGCTCAAGAATATGGACTTTATTAATTAATTCCTAGCTTCTGTTGCCCCCTGTTCCTTTTTTCCCCTCTCGAGTGTACTCTCAGCAGCAGAGTTAATACCTCTTCTTCATTTTATGAATTAAGATTATGTGACAATTAATTCACTAAGAAAAATAATAAACTCTTTTTATAGGTTTATTTGAAAAGCAGTGACCTTGGAAGGTCTGTAGATGAAGTAGAACAACTGATAAGGAAGCATGAAGCTTTTGAGAAGCTTCTGGCATCACAGGATGAGAAGGTAAAAAAAAAAACATTAAATATTCTACCAGATAGAATTCCATGAGATAAAATTATATATATACTTTTTTTTAACATGGTAACACTTTGAATTGGTGGCAGGTATGAAATGCCTAATATGCTTGAACAAAAGATAAAATGGGGAAGCTTAGGGATATAAGAGGCAGAGCATTGGAGAGCAACTGTCAAAACAGTCCATGCCCAAGTCCTTACAACAGATACGAAAACTGTTCAGTAAGCAGAATAGGAGGACTTACAAGAAGAAATATTTAAAGCAGGCCATATTGTATTATGGATAACAGAAGTTTCTGCTTTTTTCATTGAAAAATGATGACTTTTAAAGCAAGTAAAATAGAGCAGGTATTTTACAAAACACAGTAGGTATTTTGACCCTAAAAACACTTGTCAGATTACTTAAATATGCGTTTGGTATGCAACAGCTGTACCAAATGGGCAGCCTCTCTGCACCTTTGGAACAGATATTGAATTGCTCACCTATGTGTAAAGGAATCTGCCTGGCTGGTGGCCACTGCTGTAACTCACCCAGGCTAGGGATAAGCTTAAATCTGTGGCTGTGCCTGGGCTCCCCAGAATGAACTCCCAGGACTCTTGCCAGCTCCCTGCCAGACTGATTTCTCATTTTGAGAGCTACATACAGCTGGTGTCCAGAAAGCAATAAAATTTGAGCACTCATGGATGTCATGCTTGCTCCATGATTCCTTGCACTGGATAATTGGTGGCATTGGGACACCTGAAGTTACAACTTTAATTAATTTATGTAGCCAGGATGCACCATGGAGTCCAGTGACAGTAATGTCATAGATGTAACACATTGCAGGGTGAGGGGGAATGCTGGTTATCTTGTCCCTGATGTTCTTGGTTCATTACAGAAAAAAAAGATAATATTTTAGCTATGAAAGTAGCTTGATTTTTGTTTCTTTCACACTACTTGGAAGCATAAAAGTAATTTCAGGTCTGTTGCCTCTTCAGATGATTTCTCTTCAAGAACAGGCAAGCAGGTTGGAAAAGGGTGACGGATTGGAAGGGCAAAAGATTCAGCACAAACTGGATATCATTCATAAGAGGAAGCGTCAGATCAAGGATCTATCCCAGAGCAGGAGAGAAAAGCTGCAGACTGCTCTTCTTCTGGCACTTTTCTACCAAAACTTGGAAGAGGTAAGAGGATTTTAGTCTGGGATGGGAAGGAACCAACAGAGGAACCGCCTACCTCTATTGGATGAAGTGCTCACTCTGGCCAGACATTATTAGGTGGATGAATGATCTACTCTGCTGTGGCAGTTCCTGCCACACTCATGCAAAAGGATGATTTAATGCCAGTCCTATTACTATATTATTGTTGTGGCATTGTGCCCATTACAGCCACTTCACTCATCAAAAGTTCTGCTGAAATAAAACAGTTGAAAGGAAAACTGCAAGCCAATACATGTTTTTCCTTTGGTGGGAAAGAAAATGTATTTCAAATCAGAATGGACACAAAGTGGAAAGTCTTATGGCCTGGGCAGCAAGCTTTATTAGTGGGTGTTCATTGAGGGCCTTGAGCTACTGTGGACTGGCCTCTGCAGAACATGCTGGTCTCTGTTTGTCTCCTGTTCTGGCCGTACTCCTGTAATTGAGTAGCTCTGCTCTGTCACTGCTGTTGGAAAGACAAACTAGGTCAGCCTTTCAAAGGGCAGCACAACAAATGTGACTGAGAACTGTGCCGGCAAAAACAAGAGCACACAAACCCAGGGGCACATTTTCAAGCACTGTTGCTCCTCTGCTATCAACTTCTGCTGCTGTGTCCCATGGAACGCCCTCAATGATTTACAAAACCAGAGCTATGCTTTGCCTTTGCCTTTGCCTTTGCCTTTTCCTTTGCCTTTGCTTCTTTTTTCTTTTTTTTTCCCTCCTCCTTTTTCTTTTAATAAAATTTATCAGAAATTATTTATATTACTTTGTATTATTTGGTTATACTTTTACTATCCCATGATGGGAAAGTAGTGAAAATCCACTGGTAATGGCTTGACCACATTTTGGGCTAGCAGAAGGGAGTGGATGGACTGGATGGTGCATTGCACAGGGGTTGTAATTTCAAAGGAGCAATTTCCCAAAATCCTCTTGGTAGAGAAATTGTTAATATCCTTCTAGAAATACAATCAATCCATTAGATAGGAACACTTATGCATTTCTTTCCATTTCTCTGTCAGTGCTTGGGTTGGAGTCCCCCTTCAGTCTTGAATCACACACTTAGAGCACAAGATTTGGCCGTACATAGTGAAGAACCTTTCCCTATTCTCATCTGCTTTCTCCATATAAATTCAGCCAAGGGTTCTTTGGGGAGTTTTTGCTCTCAGGTTACGTGCTCATTTACCTCACCAACCTAGAATCATTGCCTACTGCTGTAGAATGTGAATGTCACCAAGGAGTTAAAACCAAAAATCTTACAGTAATATCTTTCTTTCTCTTTGTTGGATAGAATGCATTTTTTTAATTTGATTTTAATTATATTCTGGGTGTGTATAAGTTCATGTATGAGAATAGTCCCCACAGAAGTGTTAAATTCAGAGATGAGTTTTGAGTTTGGCTGTGAAATCAATGTGGTCATTGCTTCTTCTTACTTATTAAGAGAACAAGACACATAGCTCGGGTCCCAGTCCCCTGAAAACTCTGTCCTCTGTCCTGCAAACATGTTAAGGAATTTCTATTGATCAAACAGATTTTTTTGTGTCAGCAGAAGTTAGTGAACACTGTCATCATTAAAATTCTTCTAGTTACTCTCTAGAAGCAATTACATAGAGAACTACACACATTAGTACAATGACCCACAATAATTAGCTCAAGAGATCATGTGCAGTTTACAAAATAAAACTCACCTTTCTACTGTAGAAATATGGTGATTTTGTCTCACACAAGGAAGTGAGAGAGACTTACAGACTACCCTATTGTCTAAAACTCTGTGGCTCAGTGTTAATCTGGAAGGCAAATGAGACAGTTGCTACTTAGAAATATGTGTATTTAAGTTATAGCAGAGGGAATATTATAAAGTTAAAAGTTTTGACTTCTAAAGCTGGCTCCAGTTTTAACACTGACTCTGAAACTTGCTCATGATATTAGTAATACTTCCTTTCCCTTTCACCCTTTGCATCTTTATCTCAGGGGAATGAGAGAGAGAATCATTTATAAACCCAAATATTGACTTGTATTATTTGGTTATACAATCAGTTGCTATCTCTAGATGTCTGGAGCAGGCACATGCCTTTATATGCTTTGCATACTTCTGTCATTAGAAAAATCAGTGTAATTTACAGTTTGTACTCATGAGGTTACAGTAACTGATATTTTGAACGAGTAAGTTTCTAAACTGGTAGCGCCTACATTTTTTATGACTCCCATAGAAATAAGTCTGATATCATGCCTATTCTGAGCATAACACTAGTTTTTCTGTTACCTTCAATGAAAGGAAAATGGCTGTCCAGACAGCTGTTAAATCTTTCCATAGAAAAATTTTGGGAAAACAGATCAGTTTTGCTTCACATCTGAATGTGGGCATGAGGCCAAGAGAAGGATCCCTCACTCTCCAGAACCATCTTAAACAAGCCTTAAAATAAACCAAGGCACTAAGAGTGCAGATGTTCAGTCTATCACTAAAGCCACTGCTTCTAATTGAGAAGTAGGAGAGAAATTTCCCTTAAAGTCCCTTAATCCTGGGTATTGGTTTGTTTCTCATTCCAGTTGTATGGATGAGCCTCACATTCAAATGAAGAGTCACTTTAGTGACCCTGAAGCACGAAAGTGTGGCTGGGAATGGGAGAAGGCCATCGAGGAGGGTGTTGGAAATTAAAGCAGCACATGACAATGTGTAGCCCTGGGCAAGTTTGACGTGGCTTGTTTGAGTCTCTAACTGTGCTTTGGAGGGAAACGTTTTCTGGAGAGCATATTGCTAGCAAAAGCTGTTTTTGTTTATAGAATCTCAGCAGCTGAAAAGACATTTCAAATCATTAATTAACAGAGAAAATCCCTCAGCTGACAAGTCTTGTGTGCACGTAGTGCACAGTTCCACAAGGACAGCCAAGATATTTTGAAACTAATAAAGCTGCCCTTCAATTTGCAGCTCTTGTGTTGTCAAAACATCACATTACTTCAGTGCTCTGAGGACAACAGGATCAGTTACAACATTATGTCAAGTGTTCAGTTCCCAGTGTTTTGATGGATAGAAAATATTTCCTTCAGTGCAAGGGCTAAATTTCAGCAGAACTTAAAGAAAATTGTGGAAAACTTGCTATCCTATTCTTCATTTTATTCTGCATACTTTAAAATCACCTTAAAAATTATTTCTTAAAAGAAACACATAACTCTTGCTTTGTTAGCTCTCACAAATCATCCACTTTTCTGAATATGATATTCCTGACCAGACCATTTTGAATTTTGTGAAATATAAAGGCAAACACAGTTGTATTTCCTTTCAAATAAGCTGACTAGTGCCTGGGCCCCATCAGCAAATCTTTATTTTTGTAGCATTTTCCATTTAGGTCTCACAACACCACTGACAGGAGGAAATGTTAGTGCTATTTTATAGATGAGGCACTGAATTCTAAAGAATCTTTACCCAGTTTGCAGGCAGGTCAGTGGCAGAGATACGAGATGAAACTCAGAGCCCTAAACCCCCAGACTCAGTGTTCATAATTCCATTTTAAATGCGTGCCATGTTAAGGCTCAAGGATTCTTTCTACATAATTTAGAAGACTCTATAATCTGTTAATGGCTTGTGATAAAATCTGAGGTATTCAAGGAATTTTTCATTACTCCTGTGGTCAGATAACAATTAGTTTCATTCCTACCTGCTTTTAACAAAATAGAATAAGTTCAGAAAGTGGAGATGCACTTCAGCTGTCAGCTCCCACCCAATGTATCCAGCCCAGGTACAGTCACTTGCAGAGACCAGTGACATATCCTGGGAGGAGGCCTCAGGACCCCAGGAAGTTGTGGTGCTAACTCGTGTGCCTCTCAATGTTACAGGCAGAAGATTGGATCAGAGAGCGCATGCAGAAGTTAGAGGATCCTTCCATACAAGACCCCAGCAATCTGCAGGACAAGATGAAGCTGCTGCAGAAACATCAGGTCTTTGAGGCAGAGATTCTAGCAAATGAAGAAATCATCACGGCTGTTAATAAGGTGACCTCTCACTCTGTTAGTGTTTTGACAGATTATTACTGCTCATCCAAAGATGGACAAATTGATGAAATGTGAAGGAAGAGTAGCTCAGTCATCACTTCTGCGTCAATTATCCTATTGGTGTGACAAGAACCCAGTTGCTTTCCCATGGAAATGTAAGGCTGTTAATTTACAACAGAGGGATATTTTATTTGCTCCTTTCAGGGAGCTTCCATCTTCCTTATGGCCTAAATGGGAAAATATACAATGACTTCTTCCTTGCCTGAGATGATTACTCCTACAAAAGACAAATAGGATTTCATGCCAATTTGTGAACATTCTTGTTGTAACTGGGTGAATCATATAGCTAAAGGGCACAGTCATCTGTAATACTTAGTGCTCCCATTCCATGGATATCTTTCTTGGCAGGAAAATATTCAAATCCCAGTGTTCTGTGGTTCTAGATTCCCTCCAGATGTAAAAGCTTTCCAGCTGGCTTTATCATTTGGGTGATAAGAATTTATGTTAGTAATCTATTGTTCAATCCAGGTTAGGAAGGTGAAAGAGTCCTCCTAGAAAGGTAATGCAATGTGGCAATCCCATTAAAAATGGGACAACTTTAACTTCTAATATCTTCCTCTGAATGTGAAGAATGGAGAAGCCCTGGTGTCAAAAGGCCACCCAAAATCAGGAGAGATCCGTCGCCAAGTCCGCATGCTTCAGGAGCACTGGGAGAAGTTGAAGAGAGCTGTTGCTGCTCGTGGAAAGATGCTGGAAGACAGTCGAGACTTCCTAGAATTTCTCCAGAAGGTGGACCAGGTGGAAGCCTGGATCAGGGAGAAGGCAAGTGGATTTTAGTATTTAACACAAGCAGCACACTAAAGACTTGTTATTTAGCAATGACATTCTGATAAATGTGTCATCTTCCAGGATATTTGCCTAGTGATTTTTGGCTGGAAGAATCAGGACGTGTTCTACAAACAATATGAAAGGGGTGACTGAACAAATTCTATGGAGTCTGTCCATAACAGAGTCAATTGGGTGGTATTAGCACATCTTCTCATGTAAACTGTGCACAGGAAGAGTTTGTGATTATTTGTGGCCAACTCATGCGTCTCTACTGAGACAGAGAAATTAAAGCAGATTAAAATAGGAGAGACTTGAAGACTTTGGCAGCTGGCCTTCACTCCCATTGTATGGCAAATCTGAATGTTTCTCTTCGTAGGGGTGAAGGAAGAATCACTTTCAGTCAGAGGTCAGTAATAGAGCCAGTAATAGATCAAAAAGGGAGTTGGGGCCAAGTCTCATAATTATCTAAAGATCAGAAGAGACTGTAGGTTGATGATTTATAAACGTCACAGAACTTACTGCATTGGGAGTTGCTCTGTTCTTGTACACGTCACCTAAATATTTGTCTGTTTGCTGCTTATTTCCCCAGGAAGTCATGATTAATGTAGGTGATGTAGGAAATGACTATGAACACTGCCTGCAGCTCAAGAAAAAGCTGAATGAGTTCCGTGGAGCAACATCAGGGGTAAGAGGTTCTTTTCATGCTCATGTCTTGCATGGCTGAAAGCAACAGGTAACTTTTCAGTCCAGTTAGCAAATACAGTTCCAGTGCTCAGAGGAGGTGTAAGACCAAAATGATAAGAAGCATCACTACCTCAAAAGTCGTTTTAAAAGACAGAATTCTCTCTTTTTATGACTTCATCTTTGAAGATGTCTAGGCAGAGCTGTCAGCCACTCATTACACAACCTAATATTTCAGACTACATCAAATGACTGGAAAACTCACTGTGTGAGCCTGAATTTGAGCAGATTTTCTTAGGTTCATGCAAAGTCACAGTGATTTCCACCCAAAAGTCGTTTAAAAATGTTTGTTTCAGCCATGCTTGTTAGAATCTGAGAACTGATCTGGACCTTCCATGAACAAGCCTGTAAAAAAAATAATACTGTTTTCTCTATTTCTATCCTTTATTTCTCCATTTTTGTCCTCCTGAGGAATGCTCTCATTCTCATACTTCTTCATCAAAAATAAGCATGTAAATCTGGGGGCCTCTGTTTATACAGCACATGTGGTTACTCATGAATCCTAACATCAATAACCAGACATTTAGTAAAATAGAGCAATGGTTTACGCTTTGGATAACAGCCATGTGACAGGACAGCTGCACTCTTCACCTTTCAGTGCTGAGATCTCTGTCCCTCTCTCATGATGCTGAGTCATGCCAGCTGTCTCTCCTGCCCACAGTGAGACGTTCCAACTTAGGCACCAAATCTGGGGAACAGGGGCCTCCTTGTAGTGTGTTCAGCTCCCACCATGAGAGCTGTGAGGCCATATATGGAGGGGATGCATTTGCAGCAACCTCTTGTTCTCTCTATTTCTGTGAACTGCTACAGATGAGAACTAAGATCTGTGGGTCACACAGGAAAGAGTACTGTCCTTATTTGTTAGTCTGGAAATCGGGGGAAAGGTCTGGAAAGAGAAGTGTTAGGAGTTTGTGAGTGATGTTTACTCTAACATAGTCTCCTAATATTCTTTATCCTTTGTTTGCCTTTTATCTTTTTGTTGATTCTTTTTATGGCAGCCCCCATCTTCTTCTTTTGTTGCCTAGTAGCAGAAGAAGACAATCCTATTCTGTGCAAAGTAGCAGTGTAGATATGCCTGACACCAGAGAAAAACCCCTGAGCGCTCTATTCCAGAGCCCAGCAGCATTTCGTGACAGCGCATTCACACTGGATTTGGATAGACAGCCAAATTTTTTGGCTTCAGCACCAGTGAATTAGTAAATTGAAGAGACATTCATTATACTCACTAGCTGATTGTGAGACAGGGGATTGAGCAAGGGCTCTTCTACAGCTTGTACCAGCCAAAAGAAGGATAATTAATAGGGCAGAAACAACCCAAAGTTCCAGTCAGCATAAGCCTCTGAATAGGAATGTTTATCCATAAACTAAGGTAGATCTTACGTGCCACTCTTGAAACTCTTGGTCTTAGACACTATCAGCTTGTAGCCACTGCTCCTGTAACACTCTGAATGTGACTCCTGCAGATAAAAAGCTGGGACAGTCATGCAGTTATGCCCTGATAGCTGATGCTCAGTTATGCAGTCTTCCTAGGGTAATACAAACAGTGCACAGTGTGTGCATCCATCCAGCCTGTGTTTTCCCACTAGAAAAATCTGAGATCAGGATAAGGAGTAATCATCCTGCATTGATAGCTGCCAGACTTTCTATTCGCTGTGTTGCTATTATTTCCCAGGAGAGGAGGCTGCAGGGTTTCTGAAGAATATCTGACTGTCTGCTGGTTTCTCTCATTTACTTTATGGCTGTGTATACTAGGAAGGCACATATGGAAGCACAAATATTGGAATGGATGCAGCATAAACAAAACACACAATGGAGTGAATACTTACATTAACAGTGTGCTGGCATCTTGCAGCTGTGCTTCTTTCCAACAGTGATTGTCTCCCTGCTAAACTTCTGATTTATTTGTCCCAGAAAAATAAAGAATGTTTTTGAATCTTGGAGCAGTGTTCAGTGTTGGCCATCTGTAGTGCTCCAAAACAAAAATTACCCCACTGCACTCCAGATTATATGGGCAGTGTGCAAATATTATCCATTCTATTGCATGGAATGGGAAGCAAATCTCCTAGAAGACCTAGGCTTGGAAGACAACACAGTGGCATAGGTGGTCTGGGATTCCCAAGGCTGTATGGATTTTGAGCCTGTTGTCTACAGTACAGAAGGCACTTAGGACAGAAGCTCATCTAGATAAAGCAGCCAGTAGGCCCAGGAGCCCATGGGTCACTACCTGTCTGACAGAGGAACAATCTGTCACACATCAGCTGTTCCACCGCAGCCATCTATGGAACCAGCAACTGCATCTGTGTTTCTTCACCAAATGAACCCCTGCTGGAATATCTGGCTTAGAAATGAGGGTCTGAGGGCCCTCACATAGACCAAGATAATTGTTACATCTAAAGCCATTAATTTTCTTTCTTGCCTTTATTGTCAGGCACATGGTAACAACAGTAGTTGTAGTAGAGCAAACTCCATGTGTCTGAAGAGTTAGTGAGGTAAAACCCTTTCTTGCTGCTGCTTGTGTTGATTTTCACATCTCAGTGGAAAACTCAGTCACAAGCAATTTAAATGCGTACCTTTGTTCCCTTTCTCACTTTACAGGAGTCAACAGTGGATGATGCTCACATCAGGACTATCAATGCCTTGGCCATGAAACTGGAGAGACAGAACAAGGAAGAAACAAGGACAATCTATGAGCGCCGGAAGCAGCTCAATGAGAAGTGAGCATGATTTCAAATGTTCTGTGTAAAGCAAAAACAGGAAGGGAAAATTAGGTGTCTTCGGCTGAGATAAATGAAGGAGTTGGAGTATTTGTGTTCTTCTTATCACCACTACCAAATATTAGACACTGGAGTTGTCTTTCCAGACTCCCAGAGCAGGTAGTTTAGAAGGATTTTTAATCCAGAAGTGCCAAAGCCTTGGAGTTTCTGGCCTTGGAGTCAAATACTCTCTTCCACATCACTTGGCACACAAGATTCATAAAGCTCAGACCCTTCCATCTATTCACACAGTTGTCCTGGTGAATTGCCTTGTGCTTTTGCTGCTCACAGCCCCCATCTAAGGAACAAACGCATGAAAATATCGATTGTGAGATTATTGACAGTTTAAGGAAAATGGATCAATTTTTAGCTTTTAACCCCCATGGCACCTAAACACATGGAATAAACACAACCAGATAGTCTTCTCAGGCTAACACTTTATCCCTGTGATGAGCCCCCTATTATGGAGAACTGGGAGATCAATACCTGATGTAGTTCAGCAAACCTGTGGTTTTATTTGAATATGAGCATCATGAAACTCATTTGTGGAAATCCTTACCTCTGAAATACACCTCTAAAATATTATTTCCAATTAAAGGTGGAACAGTTTTCATGGTAACCTGAATGCATACAGGAAGAAGTTAGAGGGAGCCCTAGAGATTCATGCTTTAATCAGAGAAATAGATGACATCACAGAAAGAATTACTGAGAAGGTAAGTTTTCCAATTTTGATTAATTGAAATGGAAAAATGGTCTACCAATCTTATTCATTCAGAAAATTGAGGTAAAAGTGCCGATCTAGAATTATAATTTTGATATTAACAGAACAAAAGGCTATATAAAAGCTAATTATTACATCATTGTAAGTAATCATATTTATTTAATTAGTCAGTAGGCAAATGGTACTACTTACTGTCACAAGACTTTTGGCTTGAAATTTTTATAACAACTTTTAAAATGTATTTTTTCATTTTATGGGATTTAATTCCTTATAATCCCAAGAGTAAATTTTATCTTTTATATTTGCATAATGCATAACCTGAATTTCTGTGCCACAATTTATTGGGAAATATTTTTCTGGTTTGCTATATGAAAAAAAAAAAGAAAAAAAGGAAAGAAAGGAAGGATTGAGAAATGCAGGGAGGCACACCTGTCTTTGTTTTACGTGTGCCAGAGGCACCTTAAGCAGGATTATGACTATTCAAAGAGATGTACATTCTTGTTTCAGCTCTGTAAGGACAGCAGACAATGTGCTCTATTGATATTTTAAAAGACAATAAAACATTCATATGGCAATACAAAGAGGTGAAGGAGGAGGCTCTTTGAAATAATTAAGATACACATCCATTTGTTTGATGTCATCTTCACCATTTGCACATCCCATTGCCCTCTCCAGAGTGTATTGATACAAGCACTGGATTATGGAAAAGATGTGGAAAGTGTGGAAAACCTGATTCGAAGACATGAAGAAATGGAGAGAGAAATCAGTGTTATTAAGTCCAAAATGGAGGTAAGAAGTAGGAAAGTACAAAGGGTACTGAAAAAATTTTGCTTTTTTTCTTGAAAATATGGTGCAAAAATCATTGTTACTCTTCAGATTGATTAGCAGGAATTTTCAGCAATGTAAGTGCAACATAGATTTTATCTCATGCAAATACTGTGCTGCTTAATCCTACTTTATCTTATTGAATATTATTCTTCCTGATGCACAAAATCTAAGAAGAAAAGTCACTTTTTAACACTATCTGAGTGTCTGGGCCTCACCTACAAGCCAGATCAGACTGTCCTATACATTTTGGAAAGATGGATTTCATCTTTCCCCCAGTTTCTGTACTCAGCTGAACCAAAATCTCAACTCTATTTCTGTTCAGAACTTAAATGCAAACCCCATACTGCACGTAATTTCCTGACATAAGCATCAAACACAGAAATTCTAGGTTATAATTGCCTGTCTGATCCACTCCGGCTTTTGTGAAATGGTCAGTTTGTGTCATCGAAATTAAATTGAGCATTAAGTATGGATTTAAGCTCCTTTATATTTGTATATTTTTACTAAAAAGAAATATATCCTGTTGGACCACAGTAGTAGAAACATCTCACATGAGAACATCTCACATTTTTTCACTGTTGGCTAGTGTTTTTCCTATAGAAAATATGAAAAACGTTTTCTTCACAGCAGTATACAAACAGTGACAATATGTATGGTACCATCAACACTGAGACTTTGTTAGCTAATTCTCATGTGAAAAGTGGGTGATTATTAGAAGGCGTAAATAAGGCTGTATGGGGGAGATGGGCAAGGTTTGGGCTCTCTGGTATAATAACTGTACTTTTTTGGCATATTTTCTGTTCTGCATAATTAAAATTCTTCATTTTCATCAACTTGATGGAATTTTTCGAGAAAGTTTTCAACTTTAAACCTGGGTTGATGAGCATTTATTACTGTTCATCAGACTGCTAATGGAAGTTACAATTAGCACTTCATTTTCCTATCCATTTGTCCATATTCTGCAAAACTGTTTTCTAAATTGTAAATTAACCTTTGTGCATGCAAAGCAGTGCACAGAGATCTTTTTTCACATGGATGTTTGCTCACAAATACGTGTATTATTTTCTGCATGTTACAATATCCTTTTGTATATTTGGTTACTGCAATTTAATTAACTGCCTTTGAGAGCTGGGGTCTTAAAACGAACTATTTTTCCTGAAAGGCAAACTCAGGTATGAATAAAACTATTTGGCATAAATTTACCCCACTATAAATCTCTTCCCAGCCACTGGAACTGGAATCTTTCCGCCTTTCCACAAGGAATCCATCCATAAATGACAAGCTGACTATGAAACAACAGGAGATGAAAAACAACTGGATACAACTCCAGGGACAGGCCAAACAAAGGTGAAGGCTTAGAGTTGTTTGAATGTGTCTTAGCAGAAGCAAAGCTGCTCACTAGGGTCTAAACCCTACTTGCCAGAGGTCTTTTAAAAGTATTTAAGGATTTTTTACAAAGTTTACACAGCCAGTTAACACACCTGCATTGGAAAAAGTGAGACTTGATACACAAAAAGTTCCACTGATGTGACTTTAGGAAAACTAATACAACATTTTGTGGTTTATCCCATTAAATAATGTCACTAAAATGCCTTCAGACTCTCAAATTACATCTATCATAAAACCTTTGTGGAAGACTTATTTTTGGATGGTTCTTGAAGATTATTTTTTCTCAAATCTTTCCAAAATCAGAGTCTTAATCCTGATCTGTTTTCATCGCTGTAAGCAACAGATAAGAAGGCTTTTTTACCTTTTTTATGCTAATGAGCTAATGATGTAGAAAAATTAGTAAACATGTTGTCTCCAAGGCAGTGGGCATCTCCTGTGCTTTTGGTTAACATGAGGATTGCTGGGAACTGTAAGGGAAAGCTTGAATTAATTTCATTTGGCTTCTGTTAAGCTACTTTTCTCTGCAAATGAGGAGGGAGAGGCAACTAGATAATTCCATGTCAGATAATGCTGAACTGCACCTTTCATGGCAGGAAGGAGAAGCTGGCAGCCTCATACCAGTTGCAGAAATTTAACTTGGAAATGAAGGAGATCCTAGACTGGGCCCAAAACACCAGAGCTTTAATGGAAGCAGGGGGACTCCCTAAAAGTGCAAATGAAGCCGAAAGTATGATTGAGGAGCATCAGCAGAGAAAGGCAAGTATCTCCCATGGTTCCAATTGCACACACTGGGAATCTTTCTGTGTGCACAGCATGCATCTGTCAATAATGTGGTAAAAAAAAACTGTTTTGAGTACCAGGCAGGGGATAGAAGTCACCTACATACTGACAAAACTGTCTCACAGGTTGTTTTGGCAGCTTGTGTCTTTGCAAAAAGGCCCCCAAACCCCATGAGCTCTCACCTGTACTGCTGCCAAGCCTGATGGTGAAAAACAGGCTCAGTCTCACATCATGCTCACTGCTCATCTCTTTATTCATATTGCCAAAGAAGTTAATGCCAGTTAATCCTTGCTTCGAGCTAGATTTTTTTTATGTGAACTTAATTTACCTGAGAAGAAAATAAAAACAGAAGTTTGTTTCAAACAGCAAAGTAAATTGCCACTGAATGGTGCTACACATTCAGTTATGGAACACTTCATATCCCAGTAACAATTACCTTAACTAATATTTTGGTGGCTAATTTGGATAATACTTTTGGTTTCTTTTCTAAAAGGAGTGACATTTTAATTAATATTTGAAAAAAAGCCAGTATTTTACCTTTTTCCAAGAATCATAGCTATCTTTCAGCTGTTGTGCTACATTCTCTTTGCAATTATTTTACTTCTAAAAATCCCGTCCACAGAATAATTACTAATACCCAGTGCTTTGTATGTTAGCACAAACAGTTTATAGATTCTGGTTAATTTTCTAAAACCTGAATTGTGTATGACGTACCTGAAATCCCCTCCTTTAGAGTCACCCATTTTAACAACAATTTCTTAAATCACTTAACAATGGTTTTGTTAATAATTCTTTGTCGTATTAGAAATATCACAAACCACTGATGTAGTGTGTTCCCAGTCTAAATGGTGGCAAGATCTAAGTCTTTAATATCTGTTAGTCAAGGAGCCTAAATGGCTCTAAGGAGACAGTCACAGGGACAAGGAGGAATTGTTCTTATTAGAACAATAAGAACATAAGAACAATAAGAGCAATAAGAACATTTCTTATTAGAAAGAATTATGTTCTTATATTGACTTAACTAAAATTACAGACAAGGCAAGAAGGAAGGTTTTTTCATCCTGGTTAGTAGCTCAAGCCAAAGTTCTTTAGGAGAGACTAGAATTGAACATGGGACATTATTGTGAATTTTAATAATATTTGAATTACGATTTCATAGCTGTGTTATCTATGGTTGGGCAACAATGCCACCCCAAAAATCTCTAAAAGCAGCAGTTCTAATTTCAGAAATTTAATAGTACATGCCATAGTGTTTAAGGCAGTTTATGAGTTAATACATTGTATTTTTGCAGTCCATAGTTGTTTTCATTTTGAAATTGCTTACATTAGAAATCCCACATTCAGTTTGCAGGGGTGATAATTGCTTTTTATGCTTTCATCTTCAGGATTCAGTATAGATGTATAATTCATTCCTCAGACCAGGTGAAAAAGTTAAATGTATTTCATTTTAACAACACAAAATCAAGTAAAACTGTGTCTTTAATGTAAAAATCTCATGGTAACTTATTTGTCAGGAGAGGAAAAATTCTAGGCACTGTTTCTTAAAAGAACCACTTCAATGTAGGAAAACTGGAGGATGATATTATGGATGTTTGAAATTGTGTTCATTTATATCTCAGCATTTTCTAATATGTTTGTAACTAAATCTCAATTTTCATTTGTAGGAAAACAGTTGTTCCTAGAACAATAAAGTCATTTATTATTTACATTTATCCTCTCTTAGGCAATTCCATGCCTTTCCAGTAACATAGCTCAGAGATGAATGGTTTTCCATACAAATATTTATGCTGGAAAGTTACAGCCCAAACTCTTCCCCTTAAGGCTTGTATTCTGAACAACTGGCTTTTCATAAATCCTTGACACCAACCTCAGTAATGTATTTTAGGAGGAGATTGAAGCCCGAGTGGAAAGATTCAATGCTCTCAGTGACTATGGTAAAGAACTTGCCAATTCTGGTCACTATGCAACCCCTGAGATTCACCAGGCCCTCTCCAGACTACAGCAAGCCTGGTCTGAACTGATCCAAGCATGGAAAGAGCAATATATAAAATTGTTTCAGGCACAAGACTTACAGGTGAGTAAAATGACATTCAAGAGAGAATGCACATGCCACTGACAGTTTTTCTTGATATAAACAGCAAATTTTTGAGATGGTAGGATGAAAGATGTTCTAATAATAACCAGTGCTTAATCTATATTTCACTGGTTTCTGGAAGACATGCTGAGGGCCAAGCACATTCCGTGGTGACAGGACTTGGAGAGACTTTACCTCTACAAATCATAGAAATTTCTGTGGAATGTGTGCTAATGTGTTTTTCAAAGACTGTAAAACTTAGTAAAATTTGGTCAAACTCTTGTACATCTGGAGAAAGACAACATACTTAGAACACAGCATCACTACTCTTCCAAGTTCTATAGCCTTCCCAAAAAACATGGAGCCAGACAAGTACTTAAAAAAAAAAAACTGAAGAAAAATTTAGCATGGATGGAATAACGTACTTTCTCCTGGCTTTTTTTTTCTCCTACTAAAAGAATTATGTTGGCTGCAGATTTCCAGAAATACTTCCCTGTAACAGTCATCTCACTTTAAAAATTCCTGTTCAAACAGAGATTCTACAATGAAGAATGTCAAGTACTTTAAATAAGACCTGGGATACTAATCCCATCTAAAATCATCAAGTATATGAGAAATTAAATCTTATGGTATGGGCAGTTTCAATGCTTTTTCATGTATTAGGTTAATTTTTGAAATAACATTAAAGTTGGGTTTTTTTCAATGTACCTTGCTGAAGTCAGGTTAGCTTCTGCTTTACAGCATTTCAGCATATTTTCATGTTTGTGACTGTTGGGTTTTTCCCTATACAGAAATTCTATGGCTACGTGGAACAGATTGAGAGCTGGCTCAGCAGCAAAGAGGCCTTCCTAGCTAACGAGGACTTAGGGGTATGTGCTCTGAGAAATTACAAATTTTTCTTACAATAAGTCTGGAGGAGAAGGGACTGTATATACTTAGGGGTATGTGCTCTGAATCTTCCTGTGCTCTTTCTCCTTCTGAACTTACTGCTCTGCCCTGTTGGTGGTTTAGGATCAGATTTCTTTCCTTGATACTCTACACAGGATGGAAATCTCAGCCCTAAGAGTAATGAAACAGTCCAACTGCTCTGATTATAACAGGAAAATGAGACTGCATAGAAACACAGAACTCTAGCATGGTTTGGGTTGGAAGGGATCTGAAAGACCATCCATTTCCAACCCCACTGCCAGGGGTGGGGACACCTCCCACCAGCCCAGGTTGCTCAATGTCTCATTTAGCCTGGCTTGTCTTATCTGACCCAAACACCTTTGCCAGCAGTGTGCAAATCATCACTGCTGTCACTGCTGGCTTACCCAGGGTAGCTTTAAATTACCTACCACAGGTATCAGTAACACTGCAATAACTGAGACTGCGGACTGATGCATGGGTTGCCAAAGCTGTTCAGGATGCTGGATATACATTCTGACACTTAGCTCACCCTACACCTTGCAGAGGCAGTGCTACTAAATTAGTTGCCTCTGCAGGGGCTACAAAAACATGTGAGTTCAGTGTATTTACAGTCCCTTCATCACGGTATATGAGACTTAGAAGGACTCATCCAATCATATTTAGCTCAGCAATCTGCAGAAAATTACTCTGAGTAATTTCCCACCCAATGACTCATGTAAGCACTCAGAAGTTCAGTGTTTTTTCTGACCCATTTGATGTGAGTTTATTACTTCCTTTAGAAGAGTGGAAAAGCAGAGTTTACTGAGATAACATTTTGACACCACTGGTTCTATAATTAAAGTGCAGAGGGGTGTTGAAAGGACGACTCTGAGTTATTAAGCTTAGGATTCACAAGCATTAGTGTTTGTGTTTCTCTCCAGATTAACTGTAATGACAGACTCCAGCCCTCAAATTCAAATCTGGATCTGAGCTCTTCCAAATTCCATGAGTTGAAACCAAGACTCTAATTTTAACCTCTTTCTGTGACATGTTTCACTTAACTCTGATTTCCATTTGGCATCCCATGTTTGCTTTCAACACGACATCTGTCTTAAGACTGATTTAAAATTGGGGGCTGATGTTTTAATTCTTGAGAAATTATGTGTTCTATGCAGCACAAAAATATGCACAAGAAGCTAAGCATCCAGCACTGAAATAATGGCCTCAGACCTTACATGGAACATTGTTTAGGTCCCAAGTGTCAGATCAGTGCCAATCAATTCCAAAGAAATACATTTTTTGACAGCTAGTTTGCAAATGTGGGGTAAATGCCATTTACCTTCTGGATTATCAGTGTTTTGGATGGAAAAACTCTGACTGAAAGCTTCCCTTTGTTGAATTTTCTCCAGGACTCAGTGTCTAGTGTGGAGAGCCTGCAGCGGAAACACACACAGTTTGAAAAACCCCTGGAAGCCCAGATGGAGAAAATCGATGAGATGGCTTCATTTGCTCAGCAGCTGACACAGAATAAGCATTATGACTCAGAAAATATCAGCAACAGATGCCAGGCTGTTCTGAGGAGGTGAAGTCAAAGCCTTTCCATGTCAGTCACCAACCTCTTCTGCAATGACACCCCCCTCCTGTGATCATTATCTTTAAATTATTTTAGAGAACTATAAGCTGATTTGCATTTGCTCAACTTTGTGCTTTGCACTGTGGTCTTCCAAAATTTGCCGTATTTCATTAGGAGACTTCCAAAATATAATTAGCAGAGGAGCAGTGGCATTCAGAAAAAGGCAGTTCCTCTGTAATTCTGTGTTCTGGCATGGCCTTAGGGACAGTGCTGCAAACAGAAGGCCTGCCATGCCATTAAATACTTCATTATCATTAAATACCATCAAGAAAGGTCATTTGCTAGACAACTGCTTTTCTCTGCTTTAATGGGGTTGATCTTTTAGCCCCACTCAAATTATCCATTAGGGCATTTGCAAATTTTCTGATCAGGTCTTGCCCTTTCATGTGAATTACTTTATTCCTACTAGCAATTTGCATATTGTTCATCGTAAACAAGAGCTAAAGTAAAAGCAGTTGTATTCACTGCTGTGGCAGATGAAAAGAGCTGCATAAAAGTTATGAAAAGAGACTGGAGGTCCCTTATGATCCCAGTGAACATACTGATTTATTAATATTGTCCAATTTGAGATGATTTTTTAATATCTCACATCTGTATTAACATGAATAAAGTGCTTCATTTCATTTCATAGAAATCTTTCCTATAGTGTCCTAGGCATCTTCTCTGACAGTCCAGATCAAGGGGATCTGTGTATTATGGACATTTCCCTCCTAGGGAATGCAGGATTAGATCCTGTGTGTTTTAGAGGCAGAATTTGAAAACCCTTATCTATCTAATTCACTCTGTTAATTTTACTTCCCATATCTGTCTTCATCTCAGAAAACAGAGACTATTGGAGAATGCCGCTGCTCGCAGACATTTGTTAGAGGAATCAAGGCTTCTGCAGAAGTTCCTGAAGAATTCTTTTGAGGTACAATTACACAGGACTCATAATATTCTTGTTTCTTAAAACATGGTGTGCTGCATAGATCTGAATCCCCAGACAGATTTTCTGTGAGAAAAATCAAGGAACTGAGCCTGGAACGAGATGATACTGGGAAAGACGAGGATAAGACTGAAGGGATATTCTTTTCTTCTTCCCTCTCATCTAGTCTAGTAGACAAAAGATCTTTGGTACTTTGGACAACAGCAAAATACAGAAGAAATAAATGCAATAATAGGGAATGTGCCACCATTAAAAAAAAAAAAAGAAGAAAAAAATAAATTATTTTTTTATGAGATGCTGTCAATGAGTTAGAAATAGGGAGATCTTTGTCTATGCTTTGTGCACGCTCCTCCATGAACACATGTGCCTATGCATTTTCTCACTGCATGGGGACTATCTGCTGGAGATAGTTCCCTTTCCAGGCATGAGTGCTAGTAAACAAATGTATAGGGGTGACTTCATGAAGGGCAGGAAGAGCTTAGGGAAGCAGAACCTCAGAAAGACAACTCATTTTGGTCCCCACTTACCAGTTCCCTGTTTTATACATATAAGAAGAGGGCCTGGTAGGCTGGAGCTGAAGAAACTGAAGAAACAATGAAGATTTTGTTTACTTCTGTTCTTCCCTCCCCTCAGGTGGCTGCCTGGATTAACGAGAAAAATAGCATTGCCCAGGATGATAGCTGGAAGGATCCAAGCAATCTGCAGACCAAACTGCAGAGGCACCAGACTTTCCAAGCAGAGATCATGGCCAACAGAAATCGTCTGGACTCCATCAGATCAGTGAGAGAAGCAGGGTTTTGGGCAAGGGTGGGCAACTGGCATGAAAGACTCTGCAGACAGTGCGAGTTACAGTGATCTCCAACAAGGGAGGAGGAGCCACTGTCCTCTCACTGGCATTGTCCATGCTCTTTCTGACTATACCGAGAAGCTTATTCTTTTAGTCCATCAAGAATTTTCTGTGTCCATCTGTTTCTTCACCCTCTCTCTCTTACTATCTCGTGTGAGCTTGCTATGTATATTCACTGAGCATGCGATGGAAACAGATGGTGGCCTGCAAGAAAAGATTCAATCCACTGGCTTTAGGGACATCTCTCTGAGTGAATGCCACTTCAGAGATATCTTTGTTTCTTTCCAACAGAGAACCTACCTGATAGGATGAACAACCTTAACAAGTCATATGAGATGTACCCAACAAAAAGGATAGAGTTTTCAAGTGCATCCTTTGCAGAGACACACTAGTAGGCGAGATAAGAAGGAAGCCTGACAGGATTTGTCAGATATTTGACAGAAGCTGTGATCAGATGATGTTTGGAAGGACAGACTGTTACATGTTAATTAATTTTATTTCCAGCACAGTGCTTACTAGATGTATTTTCCAATAAAGTAGATTGCTCCCTCCAGATTCACCTGCATATTAGAAACACCTCCCCTTTTCTTTTTCCCTTCCCTTCCCTTCCCTTCCCTTCCCTTCCCTTCCCTTCCCTTCCCTTCCCTTCCCTTCCCTTCCCTTCCCTTCCCTTCCCTTCCCTTCCCTTCCCCTGTTTGCAGGCACAAGAGGGGGTTAAAGGGAGTTACAATCCTCAGTAAAATTATCTGGTTTTAAAGACTTGTTTGCACAATCTCACATTATTTCATGATGCTCAACTCATCTTTGTTGGGAATAGTCCTAGTAGTTGCTCTTTACACCTGGTAGAGCAACTTTTGCTTGCTGTACCTCTTGCTTTGCTTGCTGTGCTTTTTTCTGCCCTAATTTCAGTAAGCCTTTTGTCTTTATTAGATTTTTCTCTGTCTCTGCAATCCCTCCATCTGTTATATCAGGAGGTAAAGGTTGCAACTGGCCCGTTACATAAGAGTGCCAGTAGGCTTTGATTATGAAGGCAAAGTTGATATATTCTGGTGTTCAGCAAAGGAAGAATACGTTGACTGTTTCTTCTGACATAGGAAGGGGAGAAGATGCTCCATGAAAGGCACTATGCCACAGAAGCCATTCTGTCCAGACTACAAGAAATGGAAGAATTATGGGAGGAACTGCTAGCAAGTTGCCAGGATAAATGGACCAAACTGCAGGATGCTTATAAGGTAATGCCAATGGTTACAGGGATGCCAGTGATTGGATGTTGGTGTCTTTTCCAGAGGCAGCATGGCTGCCTTGCTAAATGTCTCATCTAGAAGTGTGTCCTGTGGTACATTGCAACCTGATTCCTCAAGACCATTACTGCAAAGAACCTACTGAGTGTGGGTTGACTGAAGGGAATTGGCAGGATAATTGGAGATCCCTATGGAGGGAAGAGGATTTGTAGGCTGGGCTCCATTCCACTTTCTGCTGCTGGCTTAGATCAAGATTCCAGAGAGAGATACTGAGGAGAAATGTGTTTACTCTTATGTGTCAGCTCTCTGCATCTGTCTCAAGGGCATCTTTTTTTCAGAACATTGAGAAAGAAACCTACAGCTGCTTTTCATTCTTCTAGCTCCAGGAACATGAATTCTCATGACTGTGAGTTATGCTTGCCTAGGCAATCAGAAAATCTTTGGTTATAAAACAGAGCTCTCCCTTATTTATTTTTTTTAAGGTGCTATGCCCATGATCTGCATTTGTGCAACACAAGTAAGAAAAGCTGTTGACGTTCAGTGCATCTGTTCTTGTCTTCACCATGACTGAATTCTCTTCTTTATTTGCACCACCATTATATATGGGAGGAGTTGACTGAGCACTGGGAAGTTGCTCTGTGTTTGTGTGCAATCCTTACCAAAAGTAACTGAGATTTTTACATCATATTATCTGTCCTAAAGGTTTAAATGATCTTTTCTTCTTGCTTGTTCTCAGGGTCTTCATTTTCAGCGAAATGTAGAGGACACAGAGAAATGGTTGGAAGGTGTGGAAAATGACCTGAAAGCACCATATAATGACAATGATCTGGTGGTTTTGGACAGCCATCTGAAGAAACAAGAGGAGCTGGAGGAAGACATTGCTGCCCATAGGGACCGGCTGCAAGAGCTTGTGGTCACAGCTCAGCTGTTCCAAAAGGAGAAACATTTCCTTGCTGATGAACTAGAAGAGAAAGTGGATGAACTGGTGCAGAGGTGTGTGAATGCCTGCCCTGTGCCATCTTTTTTCTACTTTTATCAGCTTTCTTCTTTCCTGAATATTGTTTTTCTTTCCTTCTGTACACTATTTTGAAATTAGTGTTTTGCATTCATTCCTTATCAATCGGTAGTCCTCACTGGATTGTCCTTAAAACCCACAGATACAAAAGGCTACATGATCCTCTGCAGGAGAGGAGGGGAAGTCTGGAGGCAAGCAGACTTCAGTACCAGTTCTTCCGAGATGTTGATGAGGAGTTGGCTTGGGTCCGTGAGAAGCTCCCCATGGCTTCCTCCAAGGATTATGGCAAATCCCTGGCAACTGTTCAGAGTCTACAAGAAAAGCATCAGGTAGTGTCATGTGACAACCATTCACAGTCTTTAGAATCAAATAGAGAACACTAAACTCATTCTATCTCTAACCAACTTCATCTGCTGTGCTTTGGCTAACAGGAGTCAGGATGCCAGGGATCACTTTTATCCTTTTCTTTTTCAAGGATACATCCATGACTTGGCAACATGCAGGATGCCATCCTGCTTGTCATTGCAGTGGTGCAAGTACCAGACCACACGCTTTCTGTGGACACCATCAGCTTTTTCTGTGAACTGAGTTCAAACCCTGGCCTTTTCAATACAAAATAGATTTGACAAACTTGTACATATTTTCATGGGTTCTTTAGTCCTGACAAAATGCTTTCAAACTCAGTAAGTACCTCCAAGAAAGCTCATTGCTCAGATGTGTCAAGATGAACTCCCAGGAAAACATTTTCCCCAAAATTTTTTTCTGCTTTGATGGGAGGGAGTGAACAGGAAGTTACTATGCTATCTGACCTTCATTCCAGTGGTAGCTTTCAAGACATCTTGAAATATTTCACAAGGTTTAGATAGGCCAACAAAGAAAGCAGTGTATGGAATACTGTTATCTCAAATACCAATAAATACCTTCCTGATAGTTCTTTATTAAAAAGCACTATCTCTGCAAACACAAGGTGGAAGAATAAATATTCCAGCTAAGATCTTCCAGCAGTCATTGGTACTTAATATTAATATTAGCATATGACATCCATTTAAATGCCATGTCAAGTGCCTTTAGGGGAAATCTGTGCAACCTGCACCAGGATTGGGGAAGACAGGAGGTCCTATTAATTGCCAATGTGTGTGATGTACACAGTCAGAGAGAGAGAAAGCCCAAGCATCTGGTGCAATCACTGTAAAACAGTAAGAATGAAAAGCTTGTTTCAGCATGATTAAAAGTATAAATGTTATTTGTGCAAAAACTCCTAAAATTTATGAGCTCTTTGGCATGGTAAGAAAGTAATTAGGTTCACGGAAGAAAAGAATGCTTGAGCTGAATTAATCTGAGAAAATATTTCAAATAACTGAAGGAACAGAGGAGATACTGCTTTAGGCTATGATTATTTTTTGTTAATTGGCTAAGTCTCAAATTTTTTCAACTAACTGTGAGAGTGTAAATCAGTGCATAATAAAATTCTCTGTCATTTTACTTACTATTCTTCTGGAAACAGGATTAAAATATAAGCTTTTAACTCTCAACGTGTTATTAGCTACAGCCTCTGCACCTTCCTTTTAATGTTGGTTTACAAGCAAGCAAATGTCAGAATTAACATAACAGTCAAGAACTGAATATACTGTTAGTTCCACCCTCTATTGTTTCTCCTAACGAGCCAGATTTGCAGAATTCATTCCTTGGTTTGTTACCACAAAAGAGATTGTGTGTGAACTGTATTAATCTAAGGAAAAAAAAAAAAAAAAAAAAAAAAAAAAAAAAAAAAAAAAAAAAAAAAAGCTGTCTTCCAAAACAGCATTTACACAGAAATATGTTATGCCTTCAAACAGCTGCTTGGCTTGGAACAGATACAGTGTTGCTTTTCAACAACATCTTGAAATAAATAGGGGGAAGTGAAAGGCAAGATTATAATCAGAGCTCTTTTCCAGCCAAGTTTGGCACTTAAGTTGGAAAAGCAGCTCTTCTCCTCATAGAGCCCATCTCCTCAACCAAAGTTAGCACTGGGGTCTAACTCTGAACCTGTTTATTCATAGCTATGAAATTAAACAGAACAGTGGTAAAATTGAGGGGCTTGTTTGTGCTCAGGGTGCTCAGGCACAGACAGCCAAAGAATGCATGTATGCTCACAGGAAAATCTCAGCATGGGCCTTGCCTACCCAGGGGAGAGTTATATGGCTTTAAAATCTACCAGTCTTCAAAAATTAATTTCAAGTAAAGCCTTTGAGAATTGGTTCAGGTTGTTTTCTTCTCCCCTTGTCCTGTTGGCTGCCTGGCACTTGTGTACCCGCAGTGTTTACAGTGGCTGCTATGCAAAGGTGCATCTTCTACAAAAGCATTGGCAAGTGATAAATAATAATGTGCAGACAAATTGGTCATTCTTCTCTAGACATGTTTTAATTCAACAAATGCCATATAATGCAATGGAATTGAGTATATTTCAGTGGAATCTAGAAATAAGAGGTTTGTGATTAGAATCTTTTCCCTCCAGACTATGAGGTAAACATACATTGAAGTTCAAACTTCACGCCTAAATTTTATTTCTGTGATCAGCCCTTCACCTCAAAAAAAGTCCTCCACTCCACTTCAAGCATGCACTCAGACTTTGTACCTCTGACCACCCTTTGTGAATAGAAAACAAACTTATAATGGAATTGCATAACTACATTATCTGGAATAAAAGTTCTATAACTTCAATTTTTGGTCTATCATTTTACTCTTTACTCTTTCCAGAACCTGGAGAATGAGATATACAGTCGGGATGCTTTGACCAAAGCAGTGATCAGTACAGGACAGAAACTGGCGAGGGGAGGTCACTCAGCCTCTCGAAAGATTGTAGAGCATCTGAAGGAGCTTGAGACATCTGTAGAGACCTTGAAGGCAGAGGCTCAAGAGAGGAGACAGAGGCTTATGCAGTCCTATGAGGCCCATCTGTTCCTAAATGAGGTAAAGATGGATCCTGAGAGATTTATTTTGGCCTTTCTTTTGTTAAAACAACTGACACATTGTTGAATGGATGTAAGTGCTGAGGAAGAAGCAGAATTCACATTGCCCTGATTTTTCATGTCTGATAAACATGGATACAGTGGAGAAATGACAGTTTTCTTCCCAACTAATCACAGTGAGTAACATGTAACTACAATTACTGGATTCTGGGTACACATTTTTTGGAACAGTGTCTGCCATACTGCATTAGAGGAAGACACCTAAAGTGCTCTCTGTTTTCACTGATGTGTCAGTGCACCACTGCTTTCAGTTTTCTTTGTCTTGACCTAAATCAAGCCATGTTAAGGCTCATCCCTGTATTTTGTACAGCTGCTGGAGGTGGAGGCATGGCTGGCAGAGAGGAGTTTCATTCTGGAGACCTCTGATTATGGGAAGAATGAAGAATCCACACAAGTTTTGCTACGTAAACTTGAAGCTACCAAACTGGACATGGATAGTTTCAGGTCGCGGATTGAGAAAGCACAGGAGACAGGGGCCAGCTTAATAAACAAAGACAGTCCAGAGAGGTAGGAAAGTAAAAAGAGGTTTCTCCTCCAGGTCTAAATAGAAATGCCCAGAGAAGGCAAATACAGGAAAGTTCGACTATGTTTGATGGTTCATTCAGAAATAAGACTTCAGGGATCATCCATCCCTCCATCATCATCATCACACACACCAAGCTCCTCAAAAGCTTAATTATTTTTTTAGTGTTTTCATGAGTTGTTGTGGGGTTTTTTTGGATTTTTGTTTTGGTTTTTTGTTTGTTTGTTTGTGTTTGTTTTGGTTGGGTTTTTTTTTTTTTTTTAAGCAACAGACCAATTAATGCAGATCAGCTTCTTTGTCCATTGTCTACTCCCAGGAACTGTTATCTGGTTCTAATTTACCACAAATGTTCAAAAACACTCTGCTTGGGAAAGGAAATTAACATTCCTGATAGTTCACTGTTTTTCACTGAAAGTTTATTTTTATATCTGGGGAAGAGGAAGGGAAAAGAGCAGCCATTTGAATGATATACTTTAATTTCCTGAGCTAGCTGGCTTTAATGGCACAGCATAACTCACTCCATGATGTTATCTGGTTTATTCTGTATTTTAAAGGTGTTGCAAATTAAACCAGTCAGAAAAAAAACAGTGCTTAAAAATAACAGTAAAACAAAGACGTACCTTCTGCTTCTTATTCTTTGCAGTTCAGTAATACTTTCAAAGCTCCAGGGAATCCTAGCAGACTATCAGTCTCTCCTACAGAAGTCTGACACCCAGAGAAAACGCCTGCAAGAACAGTTCCAGCTCTATCAGTTTGAAAGAGAATTCCAGCTGGTGGATGCATGGCTTTCCAGTAAACTGTCTGTTGCAGAGTCCAATGACTATGGGCAGGACCTAGATGATGTTGAGGTAAAAGTAAAAGGTGTTGCATGTATTGTGTGGCAAAGCAGGGATATATTTGCTGCAATTTTGTGTAGCTGCTGACAGTAAAGCATTTTACAGTGACAAAAACTAAGCAGAGCTGTTATCTCTACAGCAAGAGCTCAGGCTGGCTTCTGTCTGCTTTGACAGGCTCACTGAGGTAGCATCCTCCAACAGAAAGTTAGATGTATCAGAAAGTTAGCTTTTCTTGGAATAAGGTGAGGTCAGCACATTTCATTGCTTGCCCTACTCATAAATTTGACAGGACATAAAATTTTTGACTATGTCATAAACACTGGGCTGCAGTATTCATATCTCTTGCTGCTGATTTGAAGGATAAATTTCTCTTTGGGGTGCACAGTGCAGAGAGGTATAATTAGTAGTGTCCACTCCTCCTAGGAACTGCTGCATATGTAGACAAGCTCTGTTCATTAGCTTTTGATCTGGGCAACTTCTGCTTGTCAGGATGTGGTTAATTTTTCTCTGTGACATAGAATTTTAAAATATCAAGAAAACACATCTGTTTTTCTGACTCCAGATCATTTAGATTTACCAAACCATTTGCTTTGTAGATTGCAGTGCATAGCTTTTGTGCTATACAGAGCAGAGAAAGTGATTCCTTCCATCTCTCTCATCGAGGTAGGCAGAAATTGTATCTAAATTTGTGTCCCCATTTATTCTGCAGGTGCTGGAGAAAAAGTTTAATGATTTTAAAAATGAGATGAAACCTCTGGGACATTCCAAAGTTGTCTCCTTAAATGAATTTGCATCTAAATTGGATAAGGAAGGCCACAGCAAGATGGATGTTATCCAGAAGAGAACTAAGCAAATCAATGAAATGTGGGAGACACTATGCAATGCCATTCAGCTAAGGACAGAGGTAGGAAATGCATGAAAACTGGGGCATTGATTTCCCTGCAGTCTCCCATGTCCTTTCTTTCCCAAAGCAGTGCAACCAGGTCATGTTGAACACACAAGGTTTACAGCACTACATCCTGTTCAATTTTTTCTAGATTCATTTCACTTTATAGTCACTGCTTACCTGACTGTTCCTAGCAAGGCTTATACTTGAATGATATTTATCAGCTCTGAGTAATTGTTTTCCTTAATTCACTGCTAACTCTAATTTCCTGAAAAACAAAGCCAATCCAGTTTAACACCACTAACAGCAGTCTGGCTCTGCCACTTATCAGTCTCTTTCTGGAACTATTTATTTAGCAGTTTGCTAAATTTGATCAAAATTCTCCGGGTTTTTTTCTGAGTTAGCTACTTGAAATCAAAGAAGGCATATGGAAGAGAACATGATGGAGGACACAGAGCCAACCCCCTACATTTAGGCAGCAGTTAGGTGTTAAATATGCTCACTCCCTCTCAGGAAACTGCAGCCACAGATATATTTGGAAAAGCAGAGGTGACATACAGAACTCAACATTTTTGTTTGTTTAAAGGAGAATATATGAATGACATCCAATGTCCTCAATTCTTCTTTTTTTTTTCACTACTGTTGCATGACTCTTGCTTATGAGGTAGTTCAAGCCCAGTATTGTCTTTTAGCAGAAATAAATGCGTGACAATTGTTACTATAGAGTTTGACTATAAACTAGTATCAGAATATTTTTTTATACCTCTCATTTCAGAAAATTCCTTTTATTTTCACAGTTTGCAGTGTAAACCTTTATTCCAAGAAGTGTTTTACTACAGCTTCTGTGGTGTAGAGAGCCACTTTTGGAGGGTAACTCATGCTCTCCATTCTGATCATTCTTCTTATGTAGGGAAAAATTGCCCTTTGAAGACATCTATTGCTTTCCATTGTCCAACAGAACTTGGGGAAATTAAGTTAAGACCTCACATTCAGGTGACTCAACAGGGAAGGTGTTTCAGTCCCTCTCAAAATCCCCAGTCATCTTATACTGCATTATGGCATATTAGGGTTATGTTTTTTCGTGTTGAAGACACAAAATGCTGTAGAGTATTACCATTGAATTACTTCTTTATTCCAGAACCTACAAGCAGCCCGTCAAGTTCACCAGTATGACCACGATGTGGATGAAGTAAAGGGCTGGATGCAGGAGAAAGAGGCAGTGGTGGATATAGAAGATTATGGGTATGACCTTCCAGGTGTACAGACACTTCTCAGCCATCTTGAGGGAGTAGAGGTAAGAGGGTCTGTGATGAAGCAGTAGCAGAAAACCACAAATGGCAAAAAAAGGAGACTGATTCTGGACTGATGCCTCTCAAGGGCCTTGCTTGCAATGTAAATATATTGCACCCTTAAATATTCTTCTTTCAGAGAAGAGAGCCTTTTCCTCCTGTTTTTAACATTGGTACATTACATTATTAATGCTTTTGCTTTTAGGGATAACCTTGTCTTCGAAAATCAATTCCAAGCTGTTATTATAATTGCAAAGGTGTCAGCTGAACCATAGGAAACTTCAGCTCCACATTTACCAAAATAATCTGTCACGTGTCTAGAGAAGTTTCTTTTATGTTTGATGATAAATAAGGCATTAAAGGAAAATTGGGAGGCATTCATACTCCCAGTCTCTGTACAGCCAGAGGGCAGAAAAAATATGCATCATTGTTAAATCCGCCTTTGATAGAGCTAAGTAGTGACTTGGTCTTACAGTCCTCTCTGTCTCTGTTCCAGCGAGATCTAGGAGTCATCATGAAAGAGCTGGAACGGATTCGAGGGGACGCTTGGCACCTCAGCCGCACGTACCCTGAAGTTAAGGAAAACATCATGGATAGACTCACAGATGTGGATGAGTGCTGGGAAAACTTGGACAAAAAGTTTCTGGAGAGGAAGGCAAGACTGAGCCAAGCTGAACAAGTCCAGCTCTACTTCAATGACTGCAGGGAGCTGATGTATGTACAGGCCCCTTGAGTTTGGCAGTGGGCCTTATTTCTTGTCTTTCCTATAAAGAATTTTTTAAATTACACCTGTTATTATTTGATTCCTGCCCCAGGTGCTCTGCAGCTTGCTTTCAAATATCTTTGAATAACAATCTATGGCATCTCCTGAACAGCACTTCACAGCATTTACCAGGTATCAGAGGTGACCATGAGGCCTCAGCACAGTGTGCACGACAAAGACACTTTTTATAGACTAATTCCTAAACAGTGTTGGAGAATTCCATCCCTGTGGATAAATTTGGTAGTTTCACAATTCCAATTGAAAATACTGTTGATTCTGTAGTAAGGTAGTCTTACACAGTGAAGTGATTTAAACACCTGCACAGACACCAGTGCCCCTTTTTCTCAAAGTCAAAGCAGCCACATTAATCTCCTAGAACAGGTAATGAAAAAGTTCACCTATGACAGGAGTAGAAATACAGAGACAGTGAATACTGACTATTGGACATTTGCTATGCTAAGGGATAGACCCTTAGAACTCAGGTAATCATACATTATCTTGTGCCAGTTGAGAGTTACGGAGTAGAAAATGTTTCTTAAAAAGTATCTATCAATATGCTACTTTCCATGAGTGCTCTTTGTGCATATGAAGTACTTTTGTGTGTGGTGGTAAGGTTTTGATGGGCATCTGAAAGTCTCTGTGTTGTGTAGCCTAGGCAATTGCAGTTAGTTCTTTCTGAGAATTGACACAATGCTTTGGTACATGCAGATCTACATCTGTATTTTTAATAGGCTATGTATGGAAACAACACTGGGAATATTATAAATCACCCAGATGTTTGAGTAAACCTTCATCAATGTATTTGTACATTGCTGTGGTTTAACCTCCCAGTCAGCAGCTAAGTACTTCTAAGTACTTCCACAGCCAAGCCACTCATTCCCCCCTGGATTCTCAGTGGGATGGGGAGGAGAATCAGAAATCAAAAACAAACAAATAAAAAACCAAATTCATTTGTTGAGATAAGAACAGTCCAGTAATTGAAAAAAAAAGTAAAATATAATAATACTAATGATGAAAAATAATATTTAGAAAAAAAAAAAAAAAAAGGAAAATTACCCTCCAAAAAACTATTAATGTACAATTCAATTGTTCATCACCCACTCACTGGTGCCCAGCCTGTCCCTAAGCAGTCATTGCTCCCTTCTGACCAACTCCCCCCAGTTTATACACTGGGGATGATGTTCTGTGGCATGGAGTATCCCTTTGGCAGTTCAGGTCAGCTGTCCTGGCTGTGTTTCCCCTCTGCCTGGCTGTTTGTGCACCTCCTCACTGGGAGAGCCTGGGAAACTGAGAAATCCTTGGCTTGGGGTTAGCACTACTCAGCAACAGCCAGAACAGCAGTGTGTTGTCAACATCACACATGTTCTCATCCTAAATCACACATGTTCTCATCCTAAATCCAAAACTCAGCGTTGTACCATCTATTAAGAACAGAATTAACTCTATCTCAGGAAAATCAGGACAATATTAATATCTTCTGTGAGCAAATAAAAGTCTGTATACATGTATCAACAGCCATGGGCTGTGTGCATTCCCAAATGTCCAACAGAGTCAGATTAATTTCCTTTTTACCCTTTGTCCCTGTTCTGTAGGGCCTGGGCCAACGAGATGCATGCTCTGGTGATTTCGGAGGAGCTGGCAAATGATGTCCTGGGAGCAGAGCTGCTCATCAAGCGTCATGAGGAATACAAGCGGGAGATAGAGAAGCAGTGGCTGAAATATGAAGAAATGCAGCGGGCAGGAGGTGATCTGATGAAGAATGGACATTTCATGTCTGTAGAGGTGTGTTGAGAGAGAAATATTTTACAAGCAAGAGTGAACAAAGACGTTAAATGGACAGGAGGTGCAGCTTTGTCTCTCAGAACAGAAGAACTGAATGGGACAATCAGGTTTTTACTATTAAAAGCTATGTATTTCATGTGACACATAGAAAAAGAAGGCACATTTTAAAGTTCTTATGCTACATCACAGTGCAATCACCTTGCACTGCTGATGTCCCTGAGTTCACCAGAAGAGATCTAATTCTTCAAAAATGCCCAAAGGGACAAGAATGTTAAAATTTCTCTGATTCTGTTATCCGCGTATCTTTGAACTTTGCCGAAGACATAGTCTGTAGATCTAGAGATGACACCATCAAAATAATCTTTAGAATTTCTGTAAGATTACATAACTTCTGTTGTAGAAAGAACAAGAAAACTTTCCACAGTTGAAGTTTCTCCATTGTTGCCTTGCCATATGTGCATGCATTTGTTAAATCTTCTGGTTCTCTCTAGTTTTGTAGTACAAGTTGCCTGGGTATAAAATTTCATCTTGGGAAATCAGGTGGCAGAATATTTGTCATACAGTATGTGGAATATGCCTAAAATACATTATCTAGCTACACAATTTCCATGCTAAATTAATTCAAGTAGGAAAAAAGAGGACTCAGACATCTTTTCTAAATTATGCTAACACCACAAAATTATGTAGAGGTCGTCTTCTAAATCATGAAGGCAGATTACATGATAGTTGACTGTCGTGTAAAAGTCTGCTTGGATTTTTCAATTCCTGGCATTACAAATATTCTTTTTCTAGATTGAAGAAAAACTGTTAGAGCTGTCAGAGCTGATGAAGAAGGTAAAGGAGAGCTGGGACATGAGGAAAGTGTTGTATGAAGAAAACTGGGAGATCCAATTGCTCCGCAGAGAGCTCGAACAAGCAGAAGCGTGGCTGGCTGCCAAGGAGAGCTTTCTTTCAGATCCCTCCTATGGGGTGAGTAACAACCATGCAGCATTACTGAACACTGTGTGCCTCTTAGCATATGCAGAGGGCCTGGCTCAGGCATCAGCTCAGGCCTGAAATTAATCACAATCTCAACAGCAATGCGCCCTTGAGATTAGAAAGGGCAGGAGCTCTGTCCTCTTGCAGAAGTGAGCCCAGGGCTGTTGCTGCATTTGACATGGTGATGGGGTCCTGGAGATGGTGGCTTCCAGCGGGTGGTAGAAATCTTGGAAGAATTCCAGATAATTTTTTTCACATAATTTGCAGAAGGTTCAACCTTCCCTGTCTTGCTGGGAGCCTGTTTCAGAAGGGGTTTTCCCCACCTTGCAGGAGAAAAAAAGGGGCTATTCCCACCTTGTTCTTGCCATTAAGCAGCAGAATGTTTTATACAGACAGCTTGAGAGCTAGCTTGTAAATTCCTTTATAAACATAAGCATCCATGTTTTCATTTGTTTAGTTTGGGTTTTTTCTTGTTGACTCTCTTTTGATAATTTATAAGATTGAAAACAAAGTCATGAACTTGGGTATCAGAAACTAAGCAGAGGACATGAAAGAAGTCTCAGATGCATTTGTTGTAGGGCAGGAACAAACTCTGTGTCTAGCACAAGCTATAATTGAAGTACTCAATCTCCACATAAACAGTTATAGCTGGAAGCCATGGTACTACGTGGCCTTGCAGAAAAGTGAGGTTTGGTACTTGAGCTCTCCTTCTCCTACACAGCAGACATACTGCTAAATACAGACTTTTTTAAAAATGTAAATTCAGATTTTTTCATACACTAACAGGGGTTTAGACATCCAATTAAAAAATTTTCAGAATCCTCACTTGGCTAAATAGAATGGATCAATCTGAAAATCTTAGGAATAATCTCTTCTGATGGACTTGATTTCGGGCTTCTGTATGTTTTAATTTTTCCATTTAGGATTCAGTGTCTGAAGTAGAGGAATTACTGAAGAAACACCATGATTTTGAGAAGATGCTTGCGGCACAGGAGGAGAAATTTGCTCAGCTCAGCAGGAAAACTAAGGTGAGTAGTAGGAGACTGATGAGCTGTGCATGAAACAGAATGATGTGGGTCATTAACTGTTTGAACATCACTCCATGTAAGAGATGGGGTAAATGAGTAACCAAAGATTAAATACTTCGAGCAGAGCAAGACCTTTATGTGGATCAAAAGAGATCAACTAGCTTGAAAAAGCTGTAGGGGAGCTGTAGGGGAGAAGTGGAAATTTTCTTCTACCAGGACCAGCAAAAAGGGTGTGAAGAACAGGGTGGGTGATCCCTAGCTACACAGATGGAGAGATTTTGCTTCATATAGAATTCCAGCAGGGAGCTGGAGCCCCCTGGAAGTGAAAGAGGATAGCAAAGGGCTAAAAATAAATGGAGACCAGGGCACAAATAGGCCTTTTTCCTTCTGGCTTAAGATCGATGGATTGTGTTAAATACCAAAGATATTAAAAGATATTCAGTGAGCCTCTCAGATTCTCTTTCATTGTGGGAAAGGTTTTTTAAATTATTTTCCTGAAATAACCAGAAAACCATAACAGTTGTGTTTGACTTTAAGCTGAAAATTTATCAGTCTTTGGTTCAGTGATTTGCAAATCAGCTAAGTGAAGGGATGAATGGCCTTCCCTCCAAAATTTTTCATGAAACAACCCTGGATACTCAATGTTCTCACAGGAAACTTAAAGAAGCAGTGCCACAAGAAAAGGAGCACAGTTTCTCCACAGGTTGTAAAAAAACCCCAGGTTCCAGAGAACTTAGTAAGGGCAGAATTCACAATATTTGAGGTTAACTGCCACTAGGACTCATGATTTGGGGAAAAAAACTAATGCTTAGCTTATAGCATTTAGATTCAGATCTAATTCTAAGAATGCCAGTGAAGGTACAGGCCTTAAGATTCAGTGCCAGGAGACAGTTTATCTGAAAAACTGTTCCTGCTTAAAAAAAAATATCTTAGTAAGTATTTATGAATGCATGAAGGTGATTTTAAAAAATGTAATACTGCTGTTCTACAGAGAGAGATGAATCTTCTGAAACAAGTGGACACAGAAGAAAGTGAGCAGAAGGATAAAGGCAAAATTGTACGGGTTCCATCTCTGAGAAGAAAATCATCTGACAAAAGGAATCCACCACCAAAAGTGACAGAGATAAAGAGCACAACACCACTGCCACCCACACACAATGTGTCCTGGAGGGTCCCACTTGAAACTATTTTCTCCCCAGTTGAAAAATCTCCAAGGTTCCAAGAACTCACTTCCTCAGAAGTCCCTGAAGTGCTGAGCAGCAACAAAACAGAAATGAAAGCTGAGACAAGGCTCGGTGAGATTGTCACTCCAGCTACGCCAAAGACGGTGGGTCCACAAGCTGCATCTTCGGAAAGTCACAGTTCTTTAGACTCTCCTTTATCTCCTGCTCCTAGAAGCCAGCAACAGAGCAGCAATTTGTCAGAATCACAAGCCACAGCCCACATATCTCCTCAGGAAAAAGGTGCTGTAGGCTCCTCTTTCTCCGACCTGCAGACCAAACTAACAGCAACGCCGCCCGAGCCTGGACAAAAGTCACTGGATAACTCACCCAACTTACTTCTGTCTAGCTACTCGTGGGAGAGATTAAAGAATACATCTACGGTAAGTGCCAGAAATATCTGATTCCCTACTCACAAAACCACAAGCCTGTGCTAGTTAAAGTAAGGCAGTAACAGGAGGATCTGTGTGAAATTCATAAAGAGCACCATACAGTGGGCATTCTGGTGGGTACACTCCTAGATTCAAACAAGAAGCATTTTATGTGCCTTTGCAATTCAAAGGCTTTCCACAAAGACAGTTGACTTAAGCAGCTATGTACAGCTTAAAACTACTTTTAATTTGCTAAGCTTTATAGCCTAGGTCTTAACAGCTCTATTGGTTTCTGGTTTTCTTTTCCTGAGCTAGAGATTGCTCCTGCTGCTGAATACTCAGCAGAGCACCTAAAACAGATGGTGTTTCATAAAGAAGATGATTTACCTGCACCCTCTGTGTGAGGTGTTAGTGCTGAGTGTCCACTCTGTTCAGAAGTCAGAGAGGCAGGACTTCATAGCACACTTGTCAAAGAGCTGACGAGGTGCAAGACTAGAACAACAACTGTTGTCTCACCCTGGCAGGAAATTCACTGTGAACTCATTAGCAGATAAAATTGTTTCCTTTTGCTCCTCTGCTCTTCAGAGGAGAACGTTTGTCACATACCCAATTGTACCAGTACAACACTATACATTGGTGTAACTCAATAATTGTGAAGGTGGTATGAACAACTTAAACAATTTAAGTTGTAAAATGTAAGTAATAATATTTTAAAAAATAGTTAATTAGCACACTATGATAGAACAAATTCCATAAGTAAATTGTTTGAGAAGGATTTGAATTATCTTTGTTTAGGTGATCCATCAAAGATATGATTGCAACCTAGTGAGGATTTCTAGCTGTGCCACCCAATGTAAAGGCTAGAGGAACCAGAGATCAGTTTCTTTACATGGAGTTTATCTAAAAGAGACATTCAGAAATTTAGTATAGGCCTAAGGGTCGTTTTAAAGTTAAGTAGAAATGTTCTTGTATGTCTCAGGTTTCTGCAAGTCTCCAGAACATGGAAGGTTTCCTAGAGAAGCGAGACCAGATCCTTCCACGAAGACAACAGGTAGAAATAAATGCCATCACTCTGGTTATTTCATTTTTCCTTGAATTATAGTCCAGATCTGGTCTGACTTATTCAGGAAAAACTCTTGCTGAAGAGGAGCTCAGTAGTATGGGTTTGCTTCTGCTATCCCTAAAATGCTTGAGGAAGTGTCCACTGGCTTTGGCAGTACCTGAGATCTCAGAGAAAGAGACAATGGAATTTTTGCCCGTCACAGGAATCACGCAGAACAGGGTCTGTCTACAGTTAATGGATTTACAAACCAGAGTCTAGGCTATATGAACATGTTAACTACAGTTTCCTAATTATAAACAATATATCAACTGGTTTCAATATATCAGCTGAATTGGGGGAAAAACCCAAATAAAACTACAACAACATCAACAACAACAAAACACAAAACAAAACAAATGCCACCACAACAACCAAAAAACCCATACCACAAAAAAGCCCTAAAGCTTTGTGATCCTCTAACAACTTGTGATAGTTTGTCAGCAGTGGAAGCCTTCAGTCTCACGCTCCCAATATTTGTAACTTCTAACTGTGCTAGAACAGAATTCAGATCCTGCTTGTCTTTGAAGAAATGGTTCACTAATTACTGGTTTGAATGAAACTAAATCTAAATTCTTATCCTGGGAAATAATACCACTGCAAGTCAGTAGCCTAATGATCATGACAGGCCAGAAAATTTTCTAATATTCACCACCCATCTGCAGACATCAATGCTTGGTGAGTGTTTGCACATAAACAAGTCGTCTCCGATTATTTATCCCATAGAATATTTCCTCTGAAATTTTTAACTTGAAAGACCTCTTTTAAAAAGTGAATCTGGTATAGACTCCATCTTCTGGAAGAGAAATTTAGTTTTTCTTCACTTCTAGGGCACATAGAATTTAGTGTTTAGAGACACTGAACTTCCATCAAGAAAAGTTATGACTTACCTTCCTCAGAACTGTTTCCTTACTTTTCTCTGAATGACCAAATTGTCAACTTCATTCACTGACTTAACAAAATACGAAGTTAAAGAGCCTTCGTCAAGAAGAGTCTCATGGCACTAGGCTAAGTTGGGGGTGGAAATAGCTGCTGCTTTTGCACATTGTTCAGTACTATTCCACTGGGGTTAGCTGAGTAAATGAAGAAGAATTCAGCAGCCACATTAGATAGTAACAACACACTTGATAGAAGTAGCCTGTGCCCAGCAGGCAGGGGCCAGTGTTCCAGCTAGGGGAAAATGTGGAGTTTTAGTGGCCAAAAATTAGACAGAACTTTGATTATCCATCTTCAGTGATGTTGCTGACCTGATGGTGTAGAGCTTGCTTGAACCAGGTTATGTCATTTATTCAATTCTGACTCTTAGAGACCCTGTCTTTGAATCACTCACACAGAAAGTATAGCAGGTTCTGGTTTTCTAAAAGATAACAGTGACTGTGAGAACTTCTGTGATCATAATACCGACAGATCCTGACTTCCTGTGGAAGTTGCATGTGAAAGATTTCACTACTCTTATAAAATACATACTTCACAACTTAATTTTATTACCATTTCTATTCATGTAGCCACACTCAAGATCTTGGAAATCCTTCTATGTAAAACTTGATGGATTAAAGCTTGATTTCTATAATGATGATGAAGAAGCAACTAAGGTAATTTGTTTTTTTCATCTTTCTAGGAAACTTTGTATCTATATATGTAAAAATGAACTTTAAAATGTCACCTTTGATTTGGGGCTGGGGTGATCTTCAAATGTCAGCTGAGTGAAAATTCAGCAATTGTTAAACTGATGCAACGAAAACAGACTCATAAGCTTCCAGAAATTTTCAAAGATACTTCTTCTAAGGTATATCTTATTTAAGGATTGCCTTCAAAATATAATGCAATCATCCATGGTTCCTCTGTGGTTTGTCCAATTCAGTGATCCTAGAATTAAATTTAGAAACATAAAGAGATGGGTGTGTAGCCTGCCTTCAGGATGGTATGGAATTGAATCCTAGCAGAAAGGACACAGAAGATATTTTGTTTTAATTATATCCTCCTTCAGAACATATCCACAGTCCTGTCCCTCGACATTTCTGGTGCCAAATGTGAGAGGCTGGTGAATTACAGCAGGAAAGAGAACGCCTTCATGCTGCGGTGAGTCTTACAGAGAAGGTCACAAACAAAAGCCTGTGCAGCTCCCTGCCCACAGTCACCTAAGGCTGTATGTTGTTAGGAGGCATAACTGAAGTGTCTTACAAGCCCAGAAGGAAAAACTGAATAGAATTTACCTTTTTGTATCCTTATTTACAGCCTGAGAGATGGGGCAGAGTATTTCTTTGCAGCACCTTCTCAGGCACTGATGGAGGACTGGCTGCAATCACTACAGAATAATATAGGTATGTTCTCACTTCCTTCAAGAATGAGCTGTGCTTTTAGCAAGTGATGGTAGAAGAGAAAGGAATGACAAGATATCCTTAGTTTGGGGCATTTTGAGCCATCCTTTTCACCTCTGTAAGAAAGCAATACACGAGTCACCTGCACTTTGTGATGTAGTGACCTGGCAGAGAAATGCTGTCCAGGGTGACAAAGCTGTCCATCAGTTGTTCTGTGGCTAACACTGGGTTATTCTCTGGTAGGGGTGTGGGGCTATATTCGTCCTTTTATTAAGGACCTGCTTTGGATTTGATCAACAGCTTTTCTTCTGAATCTAGATCTCTTCTGGACAGCTCTCTATGTTGTGGCGTACTGGGAAGGAAGACATAACATAATTATAACTATGATGGGTAGAGAAAATTGTTATGGACCCAGAAGCCGCAAACTCTACCTCTAATGTTACTTTTTTTTTTTTTTTTTTTTTTTTTTTTACTCTGTAGGACACAGTAACAGATCCCATTCTACAGTGACTGCACAAAGTTTCATTTCAAACACAGAGGCCTCCCAGAAAAGAGTGTGGGACTTTCCAGACAGGGTCTCTGCTGAAAGACTAACCAGCAAAAGCTCACTCGTGAGGTATGGGCTCTGTGCTGCAAAGCTGAACCAATGTCAGTGCTGTTTGTGCTCAGGTTGCAGTCACCTACCAAGAGACTGCCCTGAGGTTAAAAAGTCCTGCTCCTCTGGAAATACACCTTTTAAAGGTATATTTTTGTTAAGGAAATACCTTAACTAAAGGTGTATTTCCATAACCCCAAGGTCACTAATGTCACAAAAATAACATGGGCAGCTGGAGCAAGGCAGTGATTGTCCCTCTGTACTTGGCACTGGTGAGGCAACACCTCTAGTGCTGTGTTCAGTTGTGAACCACTCACTTCAAGAAAAATGGAGTGCCTCCAAAGAGCAATACAGCTGGAGAAGGGTCAGGAAAACAAGTCCTACCAGGAGAGGCTGAGGGTGTTGGGGTTGTTGAGACTGGGGAAAGAAGGCTCAGAGGACACGCAGGCGAGGAAAATGCAGCCACAGGCAAATTCAGAAACCTGGTCTGTTTAAATCAATTTTTCTTGCATTTGGAGTCTGTACAAATCTTACAGGCTATGATGTGAAATCCTAGTCTCACAGCTTGGGCAAACTTTTGCTGCTGAGCTAGGCACTTAATGGGTCCTTACATATATAGAGAGACTTGAACTCCTCTATATTATACCTGATTTTCCAATCTTGCATTTTGTTGGTAGGAGAACACCTTCTTTCAAAATCAAACCAGAGAGAGAATCTGCAGAATCTTCCAGAGATTTTAAGGAAGATGGACCTACAGTGACACGAGCCTCAATCACCTCGTGATTCCTTTGGGTTCTTCTGGACTTAGCTCCACTTTGGGGAATGGGATATTTTGTATCTTGCAATATTTGTATGCCATCTCTAGTTGCTGTGGGCACAGAATGTCATGGAATTAAAGCTCTAAGAAAAGAATCAGGTTTACTCAGGTATCCTGGAAATACAGTGGCATCGTAACTCATTCCTTAGAAACACTATGAATTGAAAACCCTACGCCTAGAAAAAAGTGGAAATAAACCAAAACTGCTTCCATCTCCACTAAAAGCAGGAAGAGAAAAATGACATTTGCCTCAATGAATTCCAGACAATTATAACTTCCAGACTTAACTCAGGCCTCTGGAAATGCATTAATATGTTTTAAGTTAATCACTTCCCTCTGAACTTCTAAAATTATGTATTTAATCTCATGAAATCTTTAAATATAATTAAACAGGATTGCATCTGGTATACTTTTGTTTGTACAACAACTTTGTCATTTGCCATTATCACCCAAGTGTTATCTACTCCAAGATACTGAACCAAAGGGCAGGGAGACTTTTAAGCCAGACTGCTCAACTGAAATGATTCTGTGAGACGGCAATGGTGACAGTGAGCAGATCATGAGGTGCAAGTTGTGAACTAACTACAGCCATGTGCAAGTAGATTTGCAGATACCAACAGAATAGATTCAAGAGGCTTGGGTGGTCTGTGCAGCCAAAGGTAATGTTATATACTTCCTACAGTGCTTTGTGGTCTCCACAATCTTTACTTTTTACAACACATTAACCAGTAAATCTCTATTTGCCAATTCTTTCTGGATGAAGTTACCAGGAAAAAAAAGTCCTGCAGTGTTACTCATTTTCAATGGAATCTGAAACTTAAATAAGGCATGAACAATCAGTGTTTCAGTGTAAAAGGAGAAGAAAAGTAGGATAGCAAGGAGGAGGAAGTCTACTCCCCAGACAGCAAGCTTCACGTGCTAAGGTATGGTGTAATCATGGGAAAGAATATATATTTTTCCCCTACTTATCTTTGTTTCTGAGCCAAAGAAAAGTTACCTAGCATGAAGCTTGAGAGAAATGATTTTTTTTTCCCCCAGCACAGTGTAGTGGCTGGCAGATCTTCCCTGATAGGTGGAAGCTAAAACTTCAAAGCCTTAACTCCTCTCACAAGGACTTCAGCCTTCAGCCCTTTTTATGCAGTCTGAAGTATCGCTCTTGCTCTCTGCTTGCAGTCCTCTCCTCTGCACTGACTACTTCTCCAGTGGTAGGGGAGGGGAGCACTTTACACTGAGTTTGTGTAAATACTCTATTGACACGTGCAATATCTAGTTAAATTTGTGTTCAGTCTGATTCAAATCGGTCACAGACATCCAACAGGTGAGCTAATAATTTCTCTTTTGTTTGGCTAATCCATCTCTCTCCTCTGTCTACCCCAGCTGAAGCTGCTGTCTGTCACGAAAAACAAAAAACTCAGCACATCAAAGTAATGGGAAAATAATGCGTTTCATTATTGTTGATAATTTTAAACTGATTTAAAACAAAACAAAAATAGCTTCAGTATTTTAAACTTACTGTTTAATTGAACAAAGATGATCCTTGCCTCTGGCGCAGTAGAGCCGCCTCATCATCCCACCTTTTGCCATTCCACTGAAGAGGGGTTTACCTCAGGAGGTAGATTTTATTCCAGGCTCTCCATACCTTTGTAAACCAGAAGATCTTCTCCCAGATTTCTTCCATTCGATCTTGAAACCAGTGAATGCCCTGTGAATAGCTCAGCAGGCATTTAGCATAAGCTCAGCAGGGAAAAAAACCTTGTCTTGTGTTTAAGTGCATTAAGACTTTCATGGATCTGTCATTCTTTTGCAATATTTTATTTTTAATTAATATATTATTAAACAGATAAAAGACACAAGCAAGCAATTTCTATGAAGGGCAGATAATAGTTATAAGAAGCGTCTCATTTCCTTTGTGTTCGGCAGCAGATAACAAACTCTGTATTTGTGGGGGTTTGCCAGTAAAATGTTCACCATAGAGCAGTGATCTGGGGTGCATTTTGGATGAGGTTTTTGGTAGGAATGTATTCATCTTCAGTGGTTAAGCAAACACAACATCAGACCAGCAAGGCCTGGTTTATAAATATGGCACGTGCCTTTTTCAGTGAGATCCAGAGCTTTCTCCTGGAAGTGCCTGCTTTGGTTTGCATGCACTGTTTTCAGTCACAGCAAAAGTTGTGGTACTAGGCCAGGCAAGAATGGTGCCAAGGGGAAAAAAAAAAAAAAAAAAAAAAAAAAACCAAACCACACAGCCTCTGAGGAACAACCACACAAAATTCCAGAGGTCCTTAGACTCCATGTTTACCCTAAAGGGAACAAGGACCAGTCCTGAGCACAGGTCAGCCTTATGTCACTGAAACTACACCTTATATTTCTGTGGTTTTGGGGCACTGCAAATCAGCATACTCTGCACCAGAGCTCAGGAGGGCTCTTGGGACAACTTGTGCCAGCCACCACCTCCTACAAGCTGCACAGGCAAGACTGTACAAGGTGTAGGTCCCTCCAGCCTGCAGAGTTCTCCAGCAGCCTCTGTCCTCACAAATGTCCTCCAGGTCCTCCTGCTACACCATCAAGCCAGCAACTCACTCCTTCCAAGTCATAGAATCATAGAATCGTTTAGGTTGGAAAAGACCTCTACAATCCAGTCCAAATGTTAACTCAGCACTGCCATGTCCACCACTGAACTGCGTTCCCATGTGGCACACCCACATCATGTTACAAAAAAACAAAAAGGGAACCAAAATGAAGCAAAGAGGCACTCTGATGGGCAGTGATACAGCCCTCACATAATTTCAGGCTCTGAAATGCAAAAATATATTTTAAAAAGCCATTATCATTTAAGGCTACAGGAGCACCATATGGGGCACCAAGGACATGAAGCGGCACATGCCTGTCTGTGCCTCTGGCTGCAACATTAGACAGCAGCTCCCAACCTGACTTTAAGTGTTGGCAAAACTTCCGATAACAGTTCTAGCAAAGTTACACCACTTCCCCACCCACAGCTCCCTGCCATCCTCCTTCACTCCCTCTGTAACAGGATTTAACAGTCCCTCAGAACAGTAATTCCCCACCAGCTGTGGGTTACCTGAAAACCTTGCAGTTTTGTGGCTCCTTCACATTTTAGTGGGCCTTTCTATTTGTATTAGCAGCACTGTGACTGCACCAAACATGCTACAGTCATTAGACTGTGGAGAATTTTGAGAGAACAAGTTTTCTCAGTGTGGCTCAGCTGCCTCGCTGCTGGGCATGGGCTGCCAAGGTTCACAAGGGTTGCACATTGCTCTCTGTAGCCCATTAACACAACAGGGATCTATTTTTGCAGCAGCAGAGCTTTCCAGGACCAGCCAGAGGAGCATGGAAATGATGCACACCTGTTGTGACAGGAAGAAGAATTATAAAAGGAAGGCCTCATAAAATCAGGCCTGCTCTATTAAATTAACATCAAGCCTGTCATCTCTTCTAAGTGTAATTAAGCAATATTCAAGTTCCCATGCAAAAACAATCTTGGTATGAAAGGTTCATTAACACAACAACATATTCTTGGGTTGAAAAACAAGTGCATCTGTGTAAACAGTAAGATCTGTTCCATAAGAACCCATAAAAGAAAAATATAAACAAGCTGAATCTTATCAGGTGCACACAAATCACCTTCTCACCAAAAAATATAGTAAGAAAACTTCCAGCCAATAGGTGCTGCACACAAGGTCTGTGAAAACTGTATAAACTGTATAAAATAAATTATGTGAATAAAGAATTGGCTTTTCCTGCATGAAGAAAATGGAGTCTCAGCTAATTTACAATACACGCCTTGTGCACAGAGCCATATGGGCTTGTATATGCCACACAATACTGTGCCAGGACATGCTGCTCTCCTATGAAAAGTGAACAGATCCAGCTGGATCAACTCTCAACTCAAAATGGCTCTCTATATTTTGTCTTGCAGCCAGTATCTGATTAGTTCTTAACTTCACATTAAATGAATCCCACAGTACAGTTGCATTCCAGCTGTTAAGACTCCTCGGTTCTGGGCATTATTCCTTAGCTCAGCAAGTACAAGTATTGCTGAGGCTTAGCCATTGCCACTGCAGCAGAGGCAGCATTTAGTAAATGCAGGCTTCAGGCAACCAAGTCTTTTGTAAATGCTCTCCCTTTGAGCTTCAATATTGCCTGTGTATACCAAAAAGACAGACCCTTCTTTCTCATTCTTCATCTGATTTTTGATTTCAAGTACAATTAATTCTAGATCTCAAGCAACTTTCCAACACAGAAGAAATATATAAGATTTTCCTTGGAAGTCCTGATGAATATGCTGCATTTGAAATAAAAAATCCAGAAGCAGATCCAAATCCTTCAGTGTGAGGAAGTCTGCAAACTTCTCTGACTTTCGGTGGAGCTCTGTTTTATATTGCTCAGCATCCTTCCCTATCATATTTTTAATGTAATAGAGGGCTATAAAGATGTTCCAAGCTTCTAGCTCAAGACAAAGTCTCTCACTGCATTCCAAAACAAATGAAAACCAGGTGTCATTTTCCAAGTATTGTCCACCAGCAAGGAAGAAAATGGGTGTCCTATTTTTTTTTAATTTGTGCTCTATTTTATGTTGCACCTATTAAAAATACTTTGCCTGTGATGTTAGGGATAGAAGACTACAAAGGGAAAAATCTTCCATGTATGAAAATACAATGGCTCTGTACTCAGTGAGTTACATTGTCCTACATTCAGTTTATGGACAACCAGCTTATGTCTCAGTCATGATCCCTAAATTAAATGTATTTGAGTGTAGGGTAATTATGCCTCTCAAGCTTCTGTTACGAAAAGCTTGTTTCAGACTTTTGACATTTTAATCCATAAAGGCACTGCTGATATAAATCAATACAATCCCTTGTGCTTTATGCAGAACTTTTCCTCCAGCCAAAGCTCAAAAAACCTGTGCTCACTCACTGCTGCTACCGCCCTCTCTCTTGAAATGTAACTGCCCCCTTCGAGGCAGTCTGGAGCAGCGTTTCTGTGCCAAACTCTTGCAGGGAAATGGAAAAAAGGAGTAACTTCCTAAATCAGCAAGGGGAGTCAGCCAGACAGAGTGCAATTGTCTACACTGCAGTTTGGCTGCTGTTCACATATATATGCCTGACTTCAAAGCTGAGCCCACCAATTCAGTGCAAATTCTAGTTGCTCAGCCTGTCTGAAAATCTGGACATCACTGAATGCAAATGGCCAGGACTTGATCTGTAAGGAGGTATTGAGAGGACACTGGCAATGGGCTCAGAGTTGAAGGGACAGGCTCATACAAAGAACTATCACCACCACCATATACTGCAATACGAAGGAGTATCCTGGGAGGTCTCTGCTAACCAGGACCCTAATTTCTAAACAAGACCACATTGTGAGGCTCATGTGGGCTGAAAATGTGGGGGAAGGAGATAAAATAAACCCTTTTGAAAGCTAGGAGCTTGAACACGGCAAGGTGAGAAATGTACAGGTTTCCTCAGTTTTCTGCAAATAATGAACACTGTGATGTGTTGTAATGTGACTGTGATTTGCTGCAATGTGCTGCCATAGCCCTCAGTGGGGAACAATGCAAAAACCCAGCCTAGGGGTATCCAGAGTAGCTGGAGAAATTCCCAGTCCTTCTGCTTCTCCTTCGTTCTACAGCACTTCTGATTGCCTGGAGGAGCAGGTCTTTGTTATTTAGGATGTTGTATTTGCTCAGGTTCACAAGTTTATCAAAATTTTCAGAGGAGTAGATCAGCCTTATGAGGTAGTATGGCGAGCAGTTGTTCTCCAGATTTACTTTGCCTTCTTCCATCTCCGAGTGATCACGCTTTACCCCTGCAGAGAAAGACAGAAGCCATCACAGTGAGATCAATCTGGAGTACTATCACACAGTGTTGTAGGGGACTGATCTACTTGGCAGAACCCGCTGTTAAAAACAGCCCCCAGGAAATATGCAAACCCACTCCACAGCTTGAAAGAGCTGTTCCTGGTCAATTTTCCCAGCTACTCCTAATTCCCCTCCTGCTGAAGCTCAGACGTGGAAATCCCTCAGCAGAGCTGGAACAAATTCTTACATTCCTCCTTGTCCTGCCCCTGCAGACATCATTCCTGGGCAGCACACCCATGGGTCCACATCCTTTCCCAAATCCTGTAAGTCTGACTCTCAGACAAAGACACACACCTGGAACACTTTTCAAAATCCATGATCTCCCCTGGATTAGTGGTGACAAGTGCATGCATGTCTGCCAGCTAGAGTGAGTGGACAGCCTAGTACATACAAGGAGGCCTTTTGATGCTAACCACACAGGACTGCCTGTTGCAGAGTGCAAAGGGACTAGAACATCCTACATCAGACTCCAACCTGGTCTCAGGTTATGCTTCTTGGAATTGGCAACATCCATACTCCCTGTTATGTCAATGCTTTTGCTTAAAAGGACCCCCTAATTACCTGCACCAAGGATTTTGGCAGTCTCATATTTACATTTCCACAAAAATTTTAGCTACACTTCTTTGCTGGGTTTTTTGCCCATCTCCTTGCAGTCTGAACCAAATATACCCAAAACACTAATGTAATGTGAGATGACTATCAGCAGGGCTACAAACAGATGGCTGAGATATTCCTTATGATTTCAACTAGAACCTCATGAAAAAGACACAAGAATTGTGCTTGAGACACAGCAGGTGTTAGTCTAACCTAGTGGTTTCTGAACAGTGTGATCTCAGGGTGCTAGGCACAGGCTACCACTAAAAGTGGCTGAATTAAAAATATCCAATCTTGCTTCACTGAGCCTCACAATGCTCAGAGAGATGTTTTATCTATGCTGTCCACACCCAGATAAAGCTGCATCTGCCTCAAGCACACAAAAGCACAGCCTGTAACTGCTGCACTGCCAAAGTGCACTTCACAAGTTGAGTCCTTTTAAAATTGAAATAATTAAAAACAAGAATTAAAAATAAGTTCCCACATTCCACAAGATGTCTCTCATCCCCCTAGAAACAAAAAACTCCACTGTTAAACTTGAAATCCATGAAAGCAGGTTGCCAAGGAGCCCCTCCTCCAACCACCCACATCAGTTGCTGGTTGTCAGTTTGATGGATGAATCACCAACTGCTCAGAGATACGCAGGTGAGTGTCAAAGCTCACCAGCTTGGGCCTGGAGCAGAGAGAATTGGCAGCAGCTGCTCTGCTCTGCAGCATCTCATCTATTTTTCATTCAGTGAGATTCCAAAATCTTCACCTGCTTTACCTGCCACCCACTGCTCAATGGATGGATCTCACCACACATTGTCATTTGGACCATTTCCAGCTTCCACTGAACAAGCCTAGTTCCTTCTACAGAGTATCTCCTCTTTTCATCCACAGAGCTTCTGAATGTGATTTTCTCGATTTAGCTCTTACTGTACATATTCACTGAGCATCACTGAACATCCTTTACTTTTTGTAAAGTACCTTTACTTTTTGCTGCTATTCCTATCCTTCCCAAATGCTCCCTCAGAGACTTCCATCTTGCTCTGGTCCCACTCAGCGTCCCAACAGAATTTTGGGTAAAGCTAGAAGGAGCTCACCCCAGGCACTTGAGCAGTGATACCTGCACATCCCAGGCTGGCCCCACATCTCTCTGCTCTGTCTCAGCTCCCACCAAGCACTAGATGGAGCCTTTCCCACCACAGCCACACATGCTCCCCCCGCCCACGTCCCTGTGCCCAAACCTGCTGTCCCTCAAGGCCTGGGAAGGAGATTCCCTCTGGACCTCCACCGCCCTCTCCACCACAGGGAGCCTGCCTGGGGAAGGCAGAGGCACAGGGCCAGCCCTAGGGCTGGATGGCCCAAGGGCCAGCTCCGGCTGCAGCTGCTGCTTTCTAACCCACAACAGGTCCTTCAGGAGGCCCTTATCTCCCTGTTCCTACAGCTCTCTGGGCCTTTCTTTACTGTCTCTCTTCCCAGTGCCAGAAAGGCTCCAGCAGTGATAGGAGCCATCTGCCACAAGCAGGGTTGGAAGAGGCAGTGTAGCATTGAGCTGCCCAGGACTGTGTCATCTGTGCTTTCCAAGTGGAGAACAACCAGCAGGAGTATGGAGGCTGCTCTTCTTCCTGCCATCAGTGGACACATAACACATACCAGGGGTAGAGCACAGTGCACAGTTCTGTTGACTACATTTACCTGGCTCCTTGAATTCCTTAAAGGTGTCATTCACCAAGGGAAAATGGATTACTATAGGTGCTCTGGGGTCCTCTGCATCCGCAAATATATAACATTCCTTTGGGTTCTTCTCTTCTTCTGGACTTAGCTCCACTTTGGGGAATGGGATATTTTGTATCTTGCAATATTTGTATGTCATCTCTAATTGCTGTGGGCACAGAATGTCATGGAGTTAAAGCTCTAAGAAAAGAATCAGGTTTACTCAGGTATCCTGGAAATACTGTGGCATCTTAACCCATTCCCTAGAAACACTATGAATTGAATGTGTAGTCCAAAGTAGCCACAGTACAACCTTAATTTTGACCATCACTCAACATAAGTCAGACAATGCCACTTCACACCCTCTAACACTTTTCACAAGCCCAACTGAATGACCCAAAGTCACGCTCAAAATTCATCATAACAGACCAGGAGAGGTCACAAGCATGTCTCCAGCAAACAATTGTTACTGCAATTCCCCGAGGATTCTAAGAAGTATATCCTGTAATTCCCAACAGAAAAAAGACCCTAAGAGTTTCTGTAGTTCCATTCTTGAAGGAAGTTTCTTTCCTCCTTCAAGGTATGGTGATAAATGATTAAGATTTACTTAAAAGTTTTAATAAGAGGAGTTTTACTCTGCAAGGAGCAGAGTAAATTAATCTCCTCACCTTGAACACATGCCCCAAACCGTAATCAAGGGATATAATGACATCTACATTCCTCTCTGGCTTGAAAAGTGCTGCACCGCTGGTGTTGATGAAATAGCCAACATCTATCAGACAAAGATATTTCTGCAGTGGTGTCAGGTTGTTAGGGAAACCATCCAGCACAGTGTCTGAAAAACATTTTAATATAGTTAGTGGTGCATTTTTAGGAAAGGAGGAGTGAGTAATTCTGTCTGTGCTACATGCTAAGGGGAGTTCCTTGGTTACCCTCAAGACCAGAGTCCCCTCCCTCCACAAGATGAGCCCACGAACACGGCCTCAGGAGCATGTCCTTCAAACTGCAATCTGGACACACCTGGCCTGTTTCCACACTCTCCCAGGCACACTCACAAAGGCAGGCTGTGGGGCAGCAAGACAGAGGACAGGTGAGACACAGACTCCACTGACCTCACAGCTGCTCTGGGGAGTCATTTTTCACAGAATACAGACTCCAACAGATTTTTTTCCCCTCTAAGAACTAGGAAAAATGCAAACAACAAAAACAATTTCACAGTGTAGCAGCACAACTAAAAAATGCAATACATCATTGCACTTTTGCATTGCTCTTTTTTTCCTTTTACTTTCTAGGAGTTAGACTCCTCTCTCAGGTTGAAAAGCCTGACTTCAACTCACTTTCAGTGATCTCATATAAACTATCTTAGCCATGCTGTAAAAAAATACCACATCATGCACACATCACCTACAAACAGCTTAAAATACTGCTTGAATTAATTAGACCTCACATTAGTGCCAAAAGGTGATTACACCAACAAGTTAAATTCTAAAGCCAGTTTCTGATAGCTAGACTCTTCTCTTCTAGCAACCTCACCAGCTTGCCCTGTAGACAGTCAGTCCCAGGATACAGAGAACATTTTGCCATAGTTTTAAATATCAAAATACTGGGTTTAAGAGTGTTCCTCAAGTTAACAAAATGAGGTAGCAAAGCCCAGAGCAGAATACTTGAGCCTTAAATCATTGTGTTCAGGCATTTTAAGAAACTGTTGATCACAGAAATGCTATCGGTAAGTTCCAGCATTTCAATTCATTCAATCACTCTGCTCCTTGGCCTCATTCTGTAGTGTTGATTTAAACCATGCAGAGTAAATCTAGCTTGTTCCATAGCCTGGAATATTTCACACCAGCTTGAAGTAATAATTCATAATTTTTCCATTCCCTCACTGTCAATTTTTACAAAACATGCTTATTTTGGCATTCAAAAGTGCTGAGAATTCACAGATTCAACTGTAATAAGAGACATTTGCTTGCAGTCCCTCACAGGAGAAACAGAGCATACTTTTATTTGGCCCAGTGAACATTTTTAGATGAAATTCCATTACCCCTGTTTTCTTATCACAGAGATGGAACTTTGCAGCATTTATTCATGGCTGCATATGTGAACTAGAAGTAGACATTTTTCTTGTAAGAATCTCTTCTTCCACCCCACATCCAAACAGATATTTTAAAGAAATCCTATCTCAGAAATACCCTTGGAAGTGTGAATGCTACTGTAAATGCATTACCCCAATTCCAGACTAGTAGTTCAATTTCTTATCAAGGAAATTAGGCATTGAAAGTCTTGTTTTAATATGTCAGATAACCTGAGCTGCAGGGAAGCCTTTAAAACAAAGCTCTGTTCTCAAGACTTCATCTACCACAAGACTGTCATTTCTGCTCAGAGACCTGGCACGTCTTCTTACTCCTGGGTTAGCTTGATCTTACACAGACAAAAAAATAAGATGGAAAACTTTCTAATTTTTCCCACTCCAGACTTTCAGTTTCCCTTTTCCCACTCTGGATTTCATGCTTTCCACATATTTTACTTTATTTGTAGAATATCTACCTTGACATAGTCATCAGTGTTCTTATGCACACTTACTCAAAATCCTCCTTGAAATCTGCTTCTACTCATTTGTCTTTACAAAACTCTCAGCAAATAAAAGGACAGTGATGTTTCTTAACCTTTACTGACTGACAATTTCATCCTTCATCCACCTTCTGAAGCTACTTGCTTGCTCCTTCTCTCACCCACCTTTCCTATGCTACTTGGTTTTTAGTCCTTTGTTTTCCTAGAGCAGACCCTTTCAGGACACAGACTATTTGATAACTGAACATTTTAACAGTAGATAGCAGAGAGTGGGCTTTGCCTTAATCCATAGAAAAGTACCACCATCTCTCTCCATTGTCAGCAAACTGTGTAGCAAGGGCAGAGAGGGACAAAACACATTGGAACTTGCCTAAAATGGGATAGAAAATGCAACTTGCCAAAGACATGGGCTCAGAGAAGGCAGATTAACCTCAATAATGTGGGGTCCTCCCACATTGCTACATCTTCATGGAATAAATGAAGATGCTGAGATTACAGGAAGGTTTCTGATGCAGAAAACCTCAGCTCCATCACCTTGCTATCATTTCACAGCTTGTTTCATAGGTTTTGAGGTGAAACTATTGCTGTTTACTCTCCCTGCCTACAAAGCAAAGGCCACAGAAAACCAGTGTTCAATTTACACATCAAGTCTCTGTATCTGTCTGTTTAACATTTACAGTCTAAGCCTTTGTGATTTTAATTTTCTGTAGTTGGATTTTGGTATTTCTGTTCTAAGGGTTTAAAGAGAGGTCTCTGGATGGATAATTAATTCATCAGCCAGAAACACCAGACATATGGGTAACCACATCCTTGCAAATAGTCCTTTCCTTCATCTGATCCACATAAAAACCTGCTATTTTATGCTTCTGGTGTAATCTTTGTTTCTTGACCTCAAAAGATTCTGCCCTTCCTAAATCTTTTGACTACTGTACCTATGCAGAGTGACAAACTTCCTGAAGAAAAGCATTCCTTGACATAAATTACAGGTATCTTCTGGAAGTGAAAGAGTAGCCCATGGACTAGTTCATTTTAACCTACTACCCTAAAGAAACAGACACCATGAACATAGGTCCAATTCAGCTAATTTCCAAACCCTAAAACAAATATGAGTTTTCCAAAGTCTTAAAAACAAAATCTGAGATGTTACCTGCACAGTGCAGCTAACTCTTTGTTGCAGTTACCTTTCCATTCAATAAATTTTTTCTGATGGATATAATCCTTATGAAACTCTAAGCCTCTCAGGAAGTTATGTGACTTTCCCAGTAGTGGACGCTTGGTCATAATGTCCTGAAACATTTCATACAACTTTCCTGACAAACAAGATGGAGGCTCGATAACAGTAACGTCTTCCTCAGGAGAATGTTTTTCTGAAATAGAGAAGAAACTATGAAATAGAGAAAAAACCAACAGCAATATGCCCTGCCAGACACCTCTGCTGGCTAGCTGCCCTTGTTGTCTTCCTGTGGATCCCTCTAATCCCTGTTTCTTGCAGGCTGCTAGAAAACATGTGCACATGGCCCATGTAATTTACCAAAGAGAGATTCAGTTTTCTTTAAAGCAGGAACAGCTTTTGTGTTTTACTCTTTCAAATGACATACTCACTTTGTAGTTTTGCCCACAAGTAAAAGCCAACTTTCTCCTCTGCAGTTACAGGCAGAGTCATTTAACAGACCATGAGGAAACTTTAAATGAAAAACATTTGTAGTAACATGAAGCATGCCTCTGGGGAAAAGAGGGAAGAGAGAGAGAAGAGAAAAGGACATAGCAATCATTCTGATTAAAATCATGCTGGAAGATCCACAGTGAGGCAACACTTCAGAAAGTCTTACCTATATCTACCATATCCTGGGACCATCGTTCCCAGAATTCATTTGAATTTGAAGACCAGTACAAGCCATCCAGCAAATTCCTAGTAAAGATGTTTGTCCAAAGACCTGCAATTCAAACCACATGGGAAAAGTACTGCACTACCACATATTAACCACTGACTATTGCAAAGATCCATGCTACACACTATTAGCCCACCCAACCTGACCCCATCATGACACAATTTAAGCAGCAGGTCTCAGAGAGCTCAAACATAGGTCTAAGCACTTCAGTGCTCTTTTTTAGGAGGTAACTACACACAGAACATTCACTACATAGTACAGAGTAACAAAGTAAGACATATCAGTCACCTAAATGATGTTGTAGAAAGTTTTAGAAAGTTTCCTGTGTACCTGTGAGAGAAACTAGGCTTTGAAAGCATGGTGAAGCCATGTAGGCATAAAGGCATTCTTTAAACTGATTTATTATTTAAATTGATTTAAGACTCATTTTTTCCTTCCAGGCATGTTTTTGTTTCTCTGGAGTGCAGCTGGTCCAGGTTCAAAATAGAATTGGCTCCATAAATGAGTCTGCTTTTAGAAAAGTAAGAACTATCCTTTCTCATTAAGCTCTATGCCAGGTACTTACGTGAGGAACAAATTGAATCTCTACAGTGAGTGAAATATGGGCATTTTTCTCCTCTACCCTTGTTTTGGTATCAAAACTAAAACACTTATAAGGATTTAAAATCTGCCTGGGACAAATGGGTTCCTCTGACTAGCTGTTTCTTTCCTTTTCTTCACCTTTGGTGGCAAAATGGCCAGTCAAAGTAGTTGTTGGAGGTCAAAAGGCCTCCTTCAACCTTATGAGCAGAGAAGATTAGTGACACCATCCTCAAGCCACAAAGCTCAGGTAGCTCCTGCCTTCGTGGTTTGCTCTAGATGACATATTTTATTCTCAGCTCCTTCCAATTCTACCCTAGTAATGCTTTGTCTAGAAATACAGTTTTTGAAGTTGAAGAGTTGGAGACTGATCAGGGAAGGAATGCTTATTATTTCCTCAACTTGCCTCTTCCACCATCTTGTGTGGTTTATACAATAGAACAGGAAGCATGCTGCAACTTTCCCAAATCTACCCAGGTGAAAAGGGGGGACAGGAGGAAAGAAGATACACAAAAAACAAAAGTATATGAAAGGAGTAAAAAGCCCATTGATTTAAGACCTAAAGCAGATGGGCTAGAAAGGTGTGTTGTGCCTGTAGCTAGCAAATATCACACTTTCTACAATGCTGTGATTAACTCTATAGCACTGCTCTGTCACCTTCCAGATAGCAGATCCGAGATTCTGGCAGCTTCTTCACTCGCCTTCCCATGAAGAACTCGCTGTCAAAATACTCTGAAGGAATGGAGACTCCATATTTTGGTATGGCCACTTCATAAGGAGAGAAATCTGTCCACTCTACAAAGAATTTACATGAGGCATGTTTGCTGCAATAAAAATAAAACCCCAAAACCTTCCCAACAATCTTGCTTGTCTCAGCAGCTCTGTACTGTACAAATCCGCACATTTGTACTGCAAGCTGCATCGTCTACTTCCATACAAACTGAGAGATTATTTGCAACTAAAAGGAACCAGCTTTTTCTACTCAGAGAAGCTCTAACATTAAGTTCAAATGCTTAGATAGCTATTTGTATATAAAGATTCTGGGTTGCACTTGCCTCTCTATATCAAGAGCGTCAACTGGACTTCATGCAAAAGTGGTGTGAATTGCAAGGAGTGACTGGCACAAAAGCTCTATTAACCCAAAACTGCCAGTTTACAAGATATAACAAAGCAGCCTGAAGGCACACTAGAAATTTTCACAGTGTGGCATGGATGTGCAGTTTCCTGGCTCAAGCTGTCCTGCACAGGCATTACAGTACAACAGTAGCTATAAACATAAATAAACATAAGGACTAATTGCTTTTCCTTCCAGTATCTACTGCTTTTAACACCTTTTGATGAATGTGATCTGTGTCCATTCAAAGGATGTCATATCACATTCATCACAGCAGTCATACTCCACTCCGTTTTCATACCCTCATCAGCGTCATATTTAGGAAGTGACAATTACATTTCACAGTACCCCTACAAACTAAGGAAGTATCAAAGCCATTTTATAGGTGTGGCAGGAAAAGATCAAATGATGTACCCACACTCACTCAAAATGTCTGTTGCAAAAATAGAACTTTGCCACAGATTTTTAATTCATGTCCTGTTTATGGCTGAGAATGTTATCCAACTGATGTGCTTTCTAACCAACACCCAGCAGTTTGCAAAAAAGACAAACATTTTACTAAAATAAATACTGAGTCAGGGCAAGCAACAAAGGTATTCCCCTTTTTTTCCCCACACATACATGCCTCCCTTCAAATCCTCTTTAACCCATACTCAGAATCAGAAGAAACTCCAGAAACACTTACCTCTAAATTTGAAAGTACCAAACTTTTCCTCTTTCACATTGAGGACTGCATAGAAAGGCAGTGGGTTTTGTCCATGCTCCAACGCCTTGCGCTGGTCTGTGAGTTTGTACTTTCTTGGCTAATCAGTGAGATAAAAAATCACAGTAAACCTCTTAAACAGCATAAGACTGGCACAATCTACCCAAGCAATGCTTTAAAGATTGATAACAGATATTTTACAACACAGAGGAGTATGTAAGTCACATTTTTGCAAGAGACCTTTTCCTTCACATTCCTGCACTTTCCTTCCTGCTTGCCTTTAGGGTACCTAGTAACTTCTTCATTAGAATAGCTATGTGCCTTGACTGCCTGGATCCCACAGATCTTTACTAAAGCTGAGATAAATATTCACATGATGACAGATCACTCTAACTTTTAAATGTCAAACTAGAAACAGACTTTCAAAATCTGACTTTTCAGGGATGCTATGGGGTGGGAATTCCTCAGTTTGTCTAGAAATTTGCCTACTGAAGTTGCTAGCTGTGGGGAACCCTAGGACAGAGGTCTTCAAATAATTATCTATGCTGGAAAATCCTGGCTAGGGGATCCTCTGTCACAGTTTACAAACCACATTGGGATGGCTCAGTCTCTTTGGATTTGTTACACACATTACATCGTGGCCCCAAAGAGTAAAGCTCTAAAGAAAGTAAGTGGCTGCTTCCCAAATGTGTGGTAGGACCATGTACCTACCTGCCCATGTAAGAACATCTCCTGAACAAGTGACCACAGAGTTGTAAAAGATGGCACATGTCCTGCTTTTGCCCTTTCAGCAAGTTCCTTGTGGTAATACTTCAGATGGTCTACAGACATAAGGTTGAGTTTGCATTTTGTCACTTGTTCTTTTACTGCTTTAAGTGGCCCCTCCAGAGACTTCTGTGACCAGTCAGCATGCTCATACAGGTCTGCTAGGGTCCTAAGGAGCAGAAATGTTAGAAAATCACCCATTAATTTAGATTATTTTGGAAAATTGATACATTTATACACTCACTTTAATCAATGAAAGAGAATCAGTGAGCCTAAACTGAAGTCATAATGGAGAGCCAACAGTAAGAGCTTCACGAGGGAATTATGTTCACTTGTTAACAATGTAAGTCTTTGAAAGAGATGCATCTCTCACTGTGTGGAAAAGGAGTCACAGCCATTCCAGTTTCATTTTTTGTACGCACCATGTTGAGCCAGAAGCCCCGGTGAGATAGGTGACACAATCCAACAGATTTAGCTTCTGAAGAGCTAAGAGGTGGCCAAACATAGCTGACATTGCTCTGAGACCTCCGCCTGTTGCCATAACTGCTATTACTGGGACCTGTCCAAAACACAAGTATTATCCTCAGGAAGTTACTCCCTTGCTATTTGGAAAAGTCTAATTGCAGCTCTCAGAATTTCCTCAGCAGATTTATTGGAGGACAATGAATTATATCGCCACTTAGCCAGTCTGTACCAGCACCTCATTGAAATTAACCTCCAGAGACTTTTAACCCCAATGCTTGAATGAGTTTGAATATGCAGCACTTTTAACCTTCCCTCCTACCTTTGCTCTCTATAATTTAGAATAGACAATGATGTGATGTTGTTATAAACAAAAAATTGCAATAAATGCAATTAAAATGAATTAAGGAAGTTTTTCGAACTCTGCTGATTCTTTGGACAGCATTCATTTAACAAACATAATTCCAGTAAGAAAATAAGTGTTCTCTTAAAAGGTCACCCTGGATCTTGGCAAGAAAACATACTTCAGCTTGTTATAAAATGTTCTAATGTTCTTTCTTTAACACAAAAGATTTTTACTTTTTTTAAGAAGTGTTCTGAGAATGAAGAAAGAAAAATGCAAGCCTGAAGAAGTGACATTACACTGATTTAATAAGTATTTATGTGAGATTAATTTCCAATACTCCTGTTTTCCTGTTGGTTTGGGTTGCCTGGCTAGGCTGTATCTAACACAATGCCTCATATCTTGCTAACTTGCAGCACCATACTGTTGGAAACTTTGTCTAAAGAGTGGTATTATTACAACCTTAGAATTTGACCCATTGAAAAGACTGGAAGGACGAATATTTGAGCTGAAATTTTACATGAGTATGGGGTATGCCAAACTGAGAGCCTCTGCTCTGCTGCCATTCAAATCGATGGGCGTGTTATCAACATCCAAATGTTACTAGAAATTTCAAGGGGAGTTGTGCCAATCCTAATTCAATAGACCCACACCCCATGCTTGGATTCCAAAGCACAGACCTCATGTCCATGTAGATCCCTTTCCAGATGAAGAACCCTTTTCAGAGCAGCAGCAACGACTCTCTTTCTCTTATGCAGGAACTCTTGCTCTCCTTGGCACAGATCATACCCTAAGCGCACATCTAGTTTTTCTGTACTGAAACATAAATCCAGAGGCACAGTACTGCTGTTTAAAATGTATATGGATCTATTTTCAGCAACTGCAATCTAATGAATGCAAAAAAACTTCTGATTCCTTGTTCTTATTTATACAGAAATGTATGTTTCATTTGCGAAGAAATCAACTTCTTTGCTTCTACATCCTCTCTTTATTGTCTAAGTGTAAGATTTACTCTCAGCTAAGGATAATAAATATGAAAAATAAAGAGGGGCTTCTGTGATTTTCAGTAGCTTTGTATGCTGAATCCTTTCTATTTCTGCTTCATATGATTTCTGAGCAAAGGATGACAAACCTAACAAAGTCTTTCATGGGCATTTGTACTGCAGATTTATACATAAACTGTACAGTGAAAAAAGATACTCAAATAATTTTTGTTTGTTTCTTATCTGACACATTATTTTACAATGCAACATTTTGTCTTCTCTAGTTTATACTTCTTTTTCTTGAGATCACCAGAGTGTGTTTTATTGAGAGAACATGTGTCATTCAGGTAATGTATGGACTCTGATGTTTTGTTATTTCAAATTCTCTTTTCCCTCTGCCTTCTTATGCCCTTCTTGAAGAAGCCTCCAGTCTTAGTCTTTGGTTCTTTGATGCAAAGGACACTCGGTGACTAAGTCCCTCACCATTTGAAACTCTCATATTTTTTTTGCATCTTGGTGAGACTCCTTTGCCCCAAGGACATTTAGCTTTGAATTGTTGTGGTGACTCTTAAATGATGACTTAAATATTGCTACATTTTGCCCCCTGTTTTGTGCATTCCTTATATCTAAATAAAGGATACTCTGTTCTGTATTTCACAATTCAAAGAGCAGTAAAACCTTTAGAGAAAAAACTCAAACCAGTCATCTTACCAATCATTTAGTTGGAGGTACAACTGCAGTGGCACATTCTGTAAACAAAGAGCAGGAACATGAATGGTGGGATAAAGAAAAGTTTTGAATCCATATTTTCAGTGCCTCCTGAAAAGCCCCACCACTTCCACCCTGCATACTTTTTGGTTGTTGTTTTGGGGATTTTTTAAAAATATTAGTATGTTAAATAGTGAGGGTTATTCTACTCTTCTTTCCAGACATAAATTATGAAACACTTACATGTCTTACGGGAAGAGTTACTTTCACTTTGTGTCCAACAGGGAGAAATTTCAGTGGTACCGTTAGGGTGTCACTTAAATTGCTGTTGTCATCTTCCTTGTCAGAAACTTTCTATACAAAACAAAAAGCCTGGGTTGTATTCACAGAACAGAAACAATGCAGCTCTTTGCTGTTTTGGTCACACTGGAAGTAAACAAGCAGTATGAACCGTAGCACTGTGTAGTGCCTGTTACCTGCAGCCTGACTTTTAGAACTGGCTCCCAAGCCTTCACGCAATGGAAGTAGAAAGTATTGATGTCCTCTGTCGTCTTCTGTGTTCTCTCATGAGATGCAGGCACCGTAAGCACAAGATTTTTACCCTCTAGTAAAAACAGGCTTGTTTAGAGAACAATACTGCTGTTCAGGCAAAAGAGCTAAAAGAGCTGGCAAACTTTCTGCTGGAGTAATTTTCTGTGGTAGCTCCTCTGTGAGCTACCCCACCAGCAAGTGTCCTACAGCACAGGACATGGTACTCCTGCCTTTACCCTCACAGCTTGGAGTGTTCCCAGAGTCAGCACACTCTCTTACTTCTACCAGCAAAGTCTACTGTGTCCAAACTTGATAGCTCCAAAGAAAAGTCACAGAGATCAATTCAGAGCATTTCAGTGCATTGCATTTTATTATTTAGATCATATATCACTATCTATATATAATTTAGAACACTCTTAGTTGTCTCTCTACTCTAAAATGCCTTCATCTGGATCTGAATGACTATAATAGGGTTGGTTTGTTCATGTCCTCAGTTCACAGAGAAATTGCCATACCTTTCAAGTATTTCCTGCTTTCATTAATGTCCACATGCACTTCCAAGCAGCAAACCTCACGGGACTGTAAAAGGCAGGAATGAAAAAGGGTGAAGGAAGCAAATAACACATCTGCTGCAAATAATGAAACATCATGCAGACAACCACCACCTATAATACAGAGCCAACTCTACTGGTCTCAGTGTTGGGAGCAATCCAAGAGAAAATTCAGAGCTCATTATTCAAGGACAGTAGCTCAAGTTGCACTGCTTCAGAGTGTCAATACAGTGATGCACTAGCAAAGATTGTTAACATACTCAGATTAGCCCAAAATCAGAAAACTCTGTACAACACACTGGTGCCCAAACATATATATTTAATAATTATTTAGGAAGTGTGAGGGAAAATATTTGGTGATGAGTTTCTGTGTATTGTGGCAGTGATTAGTCTACAAAGCATCTTCTTATTGGCCCTGACATAGGGAAATCATGGATTTATTCCACCCTACCCTCCTCCTGAATCACTCCAGTTCACCTCACCTCATGCCAGGACAGTTTTTCAAGTCATTTCAGGAACAATGCATGCCAATCATTGCAACTCTTATGCCTCACACAGAAAATGAGGGAGGAAATAATAGAATATGTGTTATTTTGCCTCAGGGGTATCAAGGGCTAGCATCTGGGAACCATGCACAGGCTTGGAGGAGTTGGCATGAAGTACTTGGTACTCCTTAGCTGCTGGGCCAGCCTGAGGAGACAGCTAATATACCACAGGCTGACTAACACCAAAACAGGGCTCTGTGTTTCAACAACTAAAATAACTCTTCATTAAAAACCTCATTTCCCAAAAAGCTGTTACATTAGATACCCTTCCAGTCATAAGCGCACTGAATATCTACTATTTATTGTCTTCTACAGACCTTTTATAATGTTTGTTTTTCCTGCAAGTGCCATGCTGTGTAACAAGAAACACAACGAGTTCTCTTTGAACACCAGTAAGTAAGGGGTTCTGCAAGAGTAACAAACCACAGCTTGGCAACACATTGACATCTGTAACAGCTGAGGACTTCAAGAAATACTGCTTCTGTTTTTTTTGTGGAGAGGGCAACAGCTGAGCTGTAACAAAAGGGCACTGTCTCATATCTCTGACTTTAAAATGCACACCATGCTCTTATCTATCACAGTAGGTTGTGTTCTCTCTATAAAATGGGGGGAAGAGGAGAGGGACAAAATTAAGCAGATGTCACTCCAAGATAAATTCTCCTGTGAACCTTACCACTAAGACATCATTGGTAATGAGATGCTCTGGAGGGCCAGGACTGAAAAGACAAAAACAAGTAACAAACAAAAAATGGTGTGTGAATAGCTGGATCTTGGTGTGTTTTGTTTAGTTTTTTAAATAGCAGTTATATGACCTTTCCTGCTTAAAACTGAATAGAGGTAAGTTATCACAATTTGTTTTCTAAAAGGCAAAATACATGATGCCCTGCTAAGTATGTGAACCAAAATACAGCAGCCAAATGAAAATAAAGACAGGAAAGCCCATAAAAATACTAATGCTTAAAACTGTGCTCTAAGTTACAGCAGAAAAAGGCATATTGGTATATGTGGAATCATGTCCTGCTATTAACAAATGACCATATGACTTGAGGAAAGCAAAGACTACTATTAATGTGTTCTGCAAATGTTTATAAGGAAAGACATTTCTGACTAGTTCAAGTTATAATTTATGGATGATCACGAATGAATGGCAAATAAGAATTAGCTCCCACTGTGCTATATGTATGACTGCAAAACACAGAGGTAAACAATAAAAAGTCTTTGTCCCAAATATTTTACCTTGTAAGACCTTAGTCTGTCAATGAATGGATGTGGTTATTTAATAATATGAGTAATCTGTAGAGTCTCCTAACAGCATCTTTCACTAAGGCAAACATTCCAACACCCCCATGCTACACATAGCCATAAATGCTTTCCTATGTCTGAAAGGGCCATTGCAATGGTGTAGTACATAACCTTTGTATGTCCAGGGCATTCTGCAAAACACCATTTCCAGGCTTAAAACTTCTATTTCAGCTGTAAAATGTATTTAAATAACTAGGTTTAATTTCCAAGGATGGACATTGCCCAAATGCCTTATAACTTAAATGGTGAAATATGTTTCTCTTATTTCTAGTCTGAATCCAGTTACCAAGCACCGCTTCTCCTTCTGACCTATTATATATCTGACTGCCACTGCAAATGCTTCCACCTTTGCAGGAGATGATTACCATCATCATACATGATACCATCTCTTATGGTACCTCTCACAGGTAAATTAAATACATTTTCTTGAGTTTCACTGTAGGAGAAATTACCAAGAACACAAGTGATTTTTTAATGAGTTTACTCATATTTAAGAATAAGAAGTCTTATTACAGTTCCTTCTCCTGATCATGAAGTAAGCCAGTTTTCACTGGACGTTGTTGTGGGGCTTTTTGTTGTTTTGCTTTTTGGTTTGTTTTTTTTTTTTTTTTTCACTAATGCTAAACTCAAATATTCCAGAATGTGTAGTTTATGGGGTTCTCTTCAACCAAGCCTGTGACAGGATTTAAAAGACAAATGGAATTTATCTTACGGGACTTGTTTTCCTCCAGACAATGCTGATTACCACTGGGAGGGGCATGGTCTTATTTTCATTATTTGTTGATTGTATGTTTTTTCAGTTTAACTAAGCTATTGCTAAATGGGTGACTTTTCTAGTACTACTTACATAACCCCATTGTTATAATAATACAAGACAAGTTTTATGGTCTCTTAGAAATTCCACAATGTTCTAGACATTGCTCACTTAATATCAACAATTTGAAGAGCACTCACATTAAGTTTCACATGGATCTTAAAAGTGTAAATGTTATCACATTGTGACAATTTTATTACATTTCTGGGATCTAGATATACATGTTCAACAGAAGTTTAAGATTTGTATGAAATATACTGAAAGGTGGAATTAGCTAGAGAAAATAAAGCTTAAAAAAAGTTTGAAACTTTAATTTAGGTTCGATACTGGGACAAGGAGCTGGAAGAACTTTCTCATCCTCTGAAATATCATTACTCCCTGGCAGAGTGATACTTTTAGTTTAGGAATTTTACTCACACTCTTTCCATCCAGAATTCCACTTCCAAACTTTCCCATTTCTTAGAGCAACTCTCTGTCTAAAAAGAAAATGGTAAAATAAATATAGATTAATGAAGGCTGCAAGAATTTGGCAGCACAGACACACCTAAAAAGCACTTCAAGGCCTGAAGTGCTAATAATACCAATAAAAGTTTGTTGCTGTGTCTTTCCAAAGCTGAAATTGCAACAGAAACCACAGACTTGTGAAAGGCACATAAGATAATAATCTCCCATTGTGTGTAGAACTATACATATTTCCAAAGATACAATCAGAGAGAGAGAGCGTGATTGAAAAAGAAATACAATGGCTCTCTGCAAGATAATGCACATGGGGAAAGGCATTGAAGCCCAGCAACAAATGTCACTAAGGCCAGAGACATTTCCACATACAAAACATTTGAATCACATTTGAACTGAATCCAGAAGAGATGAATTAGGCAAGTGACTGAAGTGGTTATTGAATCATTGTATTTCCCAGTGACTCACCCACTGGCTGAGAAGTGTACAGCATCAGCCAGCAGGGTCACAAGGAAAATCCATGTTAACAGCTTTCAGCATGTGGGAAGTAGCTGCTTTTATGGACTGTCTCATACCTGTAATGAGTGTGTAGCAACACCTCAGACAAGCCCAGGAGTTGTCACAGACTTATCCCAGCTTTGTTTACTGGACAACTCTCTTTCATGGGCTCCTTAATAAAATACCAAAGATGTTAGCAGGACAGACATTCCTTTACTATGGGCTAGAGAAATCTCAATCAATTAGAAGGAAACCCGGCATAACACCAACAGGGGAAAAAGCCTGAAAGAGTAATTTAATTCAAGTGATGAGTGATTTTTTTTATGTTTTTAACAAATAAGTTGTCATTTTAGAGGAAATTTCTCCTAAGCATGGCAAAGGCGGAATAAAGACGAAAGGTAAGGAAGTATTTACTTGGATTCTAAAAGATAAAAATTACTATTTACAGATGCTTCCTATTAAAATATATTGCCCTCAGAGAGTAAATTCAAACTCATTTTCTGAATTTCTAAAAAGAGATTAATGAAATCACAAAAATACAACACAATTATATCTGTTTTGATGAGGTATGGATAATGATATATAAGACTACCTGTTCATGAAGATCCAAACCCTACTTAACATGGAAGACAATGTGAACAATGAGGTCTCACCGATCTCTCCGTGTTTTCAGCCCTTACCTCTGATTTCAAAGCAAATGTCTCCCGGAATGTCTCCCCAGGTCTGATTCTAGCAACATTAAAAAGAACTGTGAACTGCATGTCATCTTTGGTGAATGGATCTTCATCACACACAGCCAATTCTAAAATGTTCTGGTGGTAGAAAAAAATAAATAAGAATACTTATTGAGCTTCTGTTAGACAGAAACAAACAAAAAAAATTATAGATTTTTGCAACTGTTTCACTAGCAGAGCAGTAAGAATAAAGAAGCATATCCCTTCCTTCAGGAGTATGCTAATGTAGAACATTATTACACCAAATCTTGGGAAGCTTGTGAAATGGAAAACTGCCTATAACAGTAGTTCCCACTCTCCTGAGAAAGAAAATATGCCAGTCCTCTGCACCCCACTGATAACCCACCCAAAAAATACAGTTTCTTCATTCCCAAAGTTTTTTCAAATTCTACAATTTAGGGAAGGATTAAATTTGTTGTCTACATTACAGCAACTTCTCTACTCTTCCCTTAGAACCAGTGGAGGGAAAGCCCTTTTGAAGTTAGTCATGCCAAAATGGCACAGAAGTATGCTACAACAGTGCTTATTTCACCCGGGTGACAAAAGAGGGAGTCTGGACTAGCTTAGATACAGGCATTTACATCTCCAACATCTGTAAATAGCTGAGAAAGACACTTCTTATATCTACTGTTCTGTACAGACTAGTCTGTTAAAGAAAGCATTTTCTTAAATTATTTAGCATCGTTAATCAATATGGTGTGTACTGAGAATTCCCAGCTATTCAAATTGGTGAAAATTCTATTTTTTTACTACCTCAACGTCTCTCTGGATCCTGAAGTAGAAAGTCTCATTCCAGACAGGGTTGTCAGAATTCTTGATGGTTTTGGTCTGAAGCTTTCCAGGTGAAGCAGACGGCAGCCACAAGCGTACATAGCAGTCTGATGCAGTCACTGCAGCAGAGAAAAATTAAAAAGCTGATGCCAGTGTTATAGATGAACAATAGGGTTAGGCCACAATCCTGGAGATTAATAAATAGTGCTACTTTTTCTTTCTAATTAGTAGAGATCATCATTTGGAAACAACTGAGGAAAGCCATCTAATTCCTGAGTAACTACAAACTGCAAATGTACACATGCACACACAAAGTACACTACTAAGAGCCATGTTTGCCATGTGAAGAGAAAGAGGAAAGTGGACTATGCCCATTGACCGTTCCTCAGGCATAGTTCTTACAATCCCAGTCAATGATGTTAAAAAGTTAAACTGAAACTACAGCTGGTTCCACAAAGGGCTGTTAGGATGATTACAGGAAAGGAGAATCGTATTACAGCAAAGATCAGAGTCTGGCTTGCTCAGTTGAATCACACAAGCATGCAGAGGGGACATAATGGCTGTCTAGAGGTGTTAGGCACTAGGCAAGATGATCTGTTGCAGCTCAAGGCCAGCGTGGGCCCAAGAACTGGAGGGCACAAGCAAGTTGGAAATCTTCATTTCACTTCCATCCTCTATTCCTTATGGTTAGTGTGGTCAGTGACTTGAGCAGCCATCCTTTGGGGAGAGCCAGGGTGGGGAGGTGCATTTACTTTGTGAAGCTTGACAACGGTGTGAAAGGAAATCTCCAAGGTGATGTCTTTCAGAGCTGGAGTCAGGACTTGATGGAAGATTTCTACTGCAGCCCGAGATGCCTAAATACTTCAGACTGGTATCAAGCAGTGAATAACATTGCCCCGCAAGGTTTTGGCACGAAAGTGGAACTGTCCCTTCAATAGAGTAGATAGAAGAGATCATTGAAACTCAGAAATACAGGCCTTGTCACACTAACAGCTTTCTAGTGTTCACCTCTGGATGGTGCTACACGGCATTTGCCACTGGAGCACAGGAAGCCTTTGGCAGGGAGTTATTCAACCAACAGGGGATTCACTCCCTCTGGTCTCCCTCACATCCAAGCTCAGCCCTGCATGGCAAGGTACAGATGGTCCCAGCTGTAACTCGAGTAAATCATTGCAGAGTGCTGCTTGGTTTTTGCTGAGTAATTTTTCGCTAGAATACACAGGCCAGAAGTTTCAAAACTATCAAAAGGCAGCTCACTGTCTCTGTCCTAACTGAGGAATTCACTGGAGACCTCTACAAAAATGGCAGCTGAATGGCTGGTCCAAAGCACACCTGGAGAAGGAGACATAGGAGGCTGTGAAGGGGAGATGATGAGTTAAAGACACTTGAACACAAAAGTACGCAGAGAAGTTGTGTTGCCTGCATGTTCAGTATGGGCTTGGAACTGGATCTGCAGGGGTCCTGCTTAACTAAAACTATCAATCTAATTCATTGTGACTGGTCATCTGAGAACAGCAAATGCCCTGAACAATAAGGTATTTCAGAAGGTATTTTAGACGGCTTAAAATTCTCTAATTTACCTTTGATTATTATGTATAAGTGGTGCATTTCAATAAAAGGTCCCTAAACTCACAGCCTATGTGGCAGAATTCCTGCCCAAGCAGATTCATGGATTGAGGTGACTAATGAAGTCTACCTTCCCTTCTTGGCCCAGAAAATTTATCTGGGTGTCTTGGTTTTTACCAGTTCTCTGAAATGCCACTAGAGATGTCCTCCAATCTAATGATACCTGAGACATTTGATCTAATTATAGCCCTGGCATTAGTATTTCTACTGCTGTGCTTTACGTAAGTTTCTTGCACACCCTCAGAACTCAAGAATATTGCTCACTGTGTAAACTCTGGAGGTGACTAAAAGCACAATCAAACCACAACTCACACAGGTCTCTTGACTTGATGTTCTTAGCTTGTATGATTCTTACAGAAAGCATGTGGATGGGGCAAAACTTCATCTGCAGAGAAAACAAATGCAATAATTTGATCAGCTCAGAATACAAAAAACAAGATGTATTTTGAACAGTACAGGGGCCAGTGTGCCCATGTCTGTTTGAAGTGAGGTGACCACCCTCACTTCAAATGGAAGTACACCATGCTGAGATGAAAACACAATGGCACACTGGGTTGTTTGCTAAGGAGCTCGAGTAAATGAAGACAAGGAGTGAAAACACAGGCTCAGACAATGGCATGGAAAGCTTTCTTACTCACCCCAGAGGCACTTATTTTCAGGAAACTCGATGTATGTATGGCCACAGTGATGGTTGTACTGTCAACACACCCCAAGGGTCCTGTGCCACCCCTAGGGCAGAATGGGGCCCTTGGAAGGGGATATTAGGAATTGCAGTTGCCTGCCCAGGTCATAGCACAGCTGACCTACCTAGGCCAGGACATGGTACTTACCAAAAAGTTTATGCGCCAGAAACTTCTGACTTTGTATCTGAACTAAGGCTAAATCTCTGTGATGCTTGTAAGTAGGACAAACTCACCAAATGGCCCTGCTGACTTTGAGGGAACAGACACAGGCCCAGCAGAGACCCTCTAGACAAAATAAAAACTGCCCTGCTTTGCAGGTATGATATCACAGAATTCCATATCATTATGTATGAAATGAAAAACAGTTAATGGCAATGGAAGCACTTCCCTTCCAGACATGACATTTATTTCTATCACAGGCAAGCTATCATTTTAACGCTATTTCAAGTTACTTGTTCCTAACTCCTAACAGTTAAGCTTTCCATGCTAAGCTGTTCAGAAAATACTTGCCATTTTCAAAAGATGTTCTGATAAGCATGAATGAATACATATATAAATGTAACAGTCTTAATTGGTTTAAGAGGCAGGGAAAATCCTTACATAATTTTGCAAATTAATACATTAAATTTCCTTTTAATTTTCTAGTAGTATGGGGGTTTTTGGTTAGTTGGTTGGTTGGTTTTTTTGCATGCCATACTAGCATGGCTTGTCAACAATATTAAGTAATAATAACATGTAGTTCTTACAGTTCCACTACCACTAATAAATTAAAACTTAAAGCTTAAACTACCAACTCAAATATTATCTCTATTTGCCTAAACAGGGAATCTCATTACACTGTCACTAAATAATTAGACAATTCAATTTTGAAAGTTAGCAACATGACTAATTTTCCTGACAAGGAAATTATTAACTCTATAGATACAAACTGCTGGGAAAGGAGGAACCTCTCTACAGAAAGATTCACTCACTACAGTTAATCTGAAATTCTTTTAAAATGAGGTGCAGACTATTGGACATGTTTATGGGAGATGAGAATAGCCTGAATTCAGTTTCACTCAGGTGTGTTTAAAGGTAAATTACGTTACATAAGATAGATATCATATGAACTGTGAATTAACATGTTCAAATAAAGGCCTCATATTAAATTTTATAATGTCACTTAGAAATTACATACTTTTTAAATTCAGATTAATATTTAAGAGCAGCCTTGATCAGACAAACTCTTGTTAAACCTATAAAATCACATTAGTCTGTCTCTTGGCATGTATAAAAATGCAAAGCAAATTTGTTCTTGTGTGACAAGAACTCTTTCTAGTATGTCTTCCTCCAAATTTAAAACTGACATATTTGAAACTTTCTTAGTTTAATGCATTGTGGACATTACAAGTTCCAGTTGTGACACTTTCATATTATTCCAGTTGCCTGCTGAAAGAATTTAATTTTCCTGTGCAAATAGTTATTTAACATAGAACTACCAGCTGGAACACTCACAAAGCATTCCTAGTGGTTTTCCTTTACGTGAATTATTGGATTAAGCAAACAATTACAGAGGTGACTAGTTTTAATATGTTAATTCTTTGTCATTTTGTAATCAACCTCTCCCTAGCTCAATAGAAGCCCAAACCATTCACGGAATCTGCCTTCACTGAAGAAACAGGTGCTGACATAAAATTTGCTTTGAAACTTCTTGTGATGAAAATTTCCTAACTGCTTATAAAAATGGTGCATCTGCAGGTCATTTTCAGAGTACTCTCAGATGTGACAGGTCATGTTTTCATCCTCTGCCACTACAGCCAGAGTGCCTCACTCCTCCTCCCTTCCCCTTCCAACAGCAATCACTTTCCTTAAACATGTCAACATTTGTCAAATGATGGAAACATCATCCAAGATAACTTTTCACTCCTCCTGATTCGATGCAGCTTAGTCCTGGTGTTGTTGCAGAATAAAAGGCAAACAGATTGAGATGGGAAAGTGTGGCCATAATAAACCCTGAGGGCTCTCTAAATCCCACAAGGAAGACAGAAACCATCCCTCTCCCAAGACTGCAGTTACTCCAACCTGTGATAACCATTCAGAAGTGGGCTAATTCCTTTTTTTCCTAGATAAAGGCAGAACTAATTTTCTTCAACAAAAGTCCAGAGCAGACTCCTAGGGTCTGATTTGGATGCTCTAAAATAACATCTTTGCCTGAGTATGTTGGTACTCAAAAATATCCTTCTACAAAAAATAATTACAATTAGAGGTACCATTTTCTATTTTTATAACATGAAAAGCAACGTGTAACTTTGCAATTAATGCAACCTGATGAACACAGACACCCTATCCAGACATCCCTTGACAGACTTGCAGTTGTATTGGTCTCGCTGGTTTTCATTCACTTCCTTGGGAGAAACATGGCTTCTTGTACAGGCATGCAGAGAGTAACAAAACTCCTCTGTAAACATCCAGAGTCAAAGGCAGTTTTCCCAGAAGTACATATTCCTATTTTTGCTGGGAAATTCCTAGTGTAACACTGAGGCCAACAACAGAGCACAGGATTCAGCTACCTGTGTATTGCTGCATCCTAAGCAATAACACTCCAGGCCAATAAGTAGTAGCATCTCCAGAGAACCAAAGCAAAGGCTAAAACTTGGGGGAAAAAAGAAACCAACAAACTTCTTTTCACATGACAGTATTTAGCATTGAACTGTATTTCTGTACTCTCAAACCAAGCTTTGAGAGAATAATTTCTGTTTAAAATACAGAAGAGTCAGCAATCAGGAGATAAAATTGGCAGGTCAGAATTGCCACAGCTGTATCAAACCTTAACAGACTGAAAATTCACATCTGTTGTCACCATCTCATTGATTGTAATAATACACAGTCACTGACTTCCTTTCACAGGAATGTTGATCACCTTTGGAAGGACACATAAATCTCTTGTTTACAGGCAGTTAGCCACTTAAGGTTTCATTCCAAAAAAGACAACTTTGAGCATAAAAAATCTCTTCAGAGCTCATAAATACTGAGGAGCCTACCAGTCTGTGGATGGCAGTAAAAGAAGAAAAACCTACCAAGAGCTCATGTGTTTGATTTCAGGCTTATTGCCCCTCCATGTTGCTACTAGAATAAGATCTCATGGCTACCTCCACTAGAAAGTCAGTACCCTAGGGAAGTTTCTGCAGCCTGGGAACCCCGTCCAATACCTGTTATCTCTTTCTCTTTTTTGTTTTTTTAAATAAGTCCTTGGTTTGTACATGTTGGAAGGGTGATTGGAATGTCAGTGTTTCACCCTCCCTGCACTAAGTTTAAGCAGCTCTCTGAGCAGAGTTATCACTATGGGATAACACAAAATTATATTAAGCTTTAGATGAGGATTTTGCTGTCTTCTGACATCTTGAAAATAGCTGTAGTATTTGTTACTCAGCTTCATACATATGTTTCAGACATGAATAATTACCTTTTTTCGCAGATTAGTTCTTTCTCCAGCGGTGTACTAGAAGCTGCACAATATCTTGCTTACGAGATCTCACACCAAATGTAATTATTTGCACATTCTTACCATTATTTTATGTTGGATACTAAAGGTTTGGTCCAACTACAACTTGACAATTTACCAAAATGAGATTAAATCTATAAATGAATAAACTATAAGAAAGCTTCATTACTAGCCTGGTTCTAAAGCACTCTCCTCCACATAGGTCCTCTAACATCTAGTATAGGCTATTAGCTCTTCCATCAGTGAGAACACTGCTAGAAATTTGTCTTTCCAACCAGCTGCCTACTTTCATTAAAATTAAAGGGATGAAAAGTTCTAGTGGAATAACTGATTGACTGAAGAAATACAGAAAATTTTGAGAGTTTCATTTTGCTTGGGAATCACAGTTGTCCCAAATTTTATTATTGGAAGTAGGACACTTTGTGAGGAAATCTAATTCACCTTACAAACATATACTGTAATTTCATGTAATCACCGATGGATTACTTCAGGAATCATTGTGGATTTGGGATCTATCTCCTGTTCATATGTATCAGTCACCTCTTCACATGTATGAGTGGGTCCCTTGGGGCTTTGTATTGACAAAATTTCTGAGCATTTTACCAGATGAAAATTATTCCATAGTCCACAAAATAAAACTTCTAAAGAGGGATTATTCTTGTTGGAGCAGAAGAAAAGACCTTGTTACAAATACAAGAAGCTGTAAATTGGTACCAACAATCATTTCTGTGTCGATTTGGTAACTTTCTTAAGTGCAAAAAAATTACTTTAGAGAGATTAGGAGGTCTTCCTAGATAGTTTGAAGTATCCACACATTTCTAAACATGTGGGTTTTTTAATGTAAAAGAAAAAAAACCCGTACAAAACCACTCTGTTCTTATTTCCGTATCTATCCACCAACTTACACATACTGAAACACATGATTGCCTGACACAGCAGCAGAGCTACCTGCATACTGAATTGATCTCTTTCCTTGGGAACAGAAGCTTTCTGATCTGAAACTGTACTTGCACTCAAACCTTTTGGCAGTGGTGCTTATTAACCAGGAGTCTGTCTGTACTCACAGAACAGCAGTTGCAGCACTGGGATGAAATGCAAGAACTTTGTCATTGAAACTTTCTAGATAAAACCTTCTAGATACCTGAGCTATCTACCCATCTATCAGCTCCAGAACTGTCTTATTAGATACAAAATTGACTTTTAAGACTGATAGATAATATTAATATCTACAATAGAGTGATACCTCTGGATCTAACTGGTAGATGGACCAGATATAAATTTTATCCAGAAGGTACATGACATTTACAATTTCTTTTATTTGCCTGAATATTTTTAATCTATCCCTTATAACATCCCTTCAAGCTACTGATATTTTTCTAACATTTAACTTTGCCTGCAAATATTACCATGGCACAATTAATGATATCTACAGGCTGTAGCATGTAACATTGTTTCTCACTATATTCTAAGCCCATAAATGCCCATATTTCTTTTATTTGTTGCAAAATTCGATGAAGCATTCGATACATAAAAAATTATAATCTGTAAATAATTCATTCCTTGGATTCAGACACCAGGACCATTTATTTTTTAAGATATACACGAGAAAAGAATTTTCAGCTAATACTTCTGCTAATTTATACTAAAAGCCACCAGTTAAAATCTCTGAATGGAACTTACTATTAGAAAACTCAAGTCCAGACATGAAATACTTCCAGTAGAATAGCAAACGCTGTAAACATTACCTTAAAAATAGCTAGATCTAACAAGCCAAAGAGCTCATTAGATGTCTCCCCTGCAGCTAAAGTAATATAGATTATGCTTTGTTGCTAGATAAAGCAGTTGGTTTATTTCATCTGGAGCAAGCAATGAACATGTGCTACCCAGAGAAAAGCACGCAGGAGGGCTAAAGCACTTTCATTTTACGGGAAGTCTTCAAGACCAGCCTCCTCTTGCTTCATGGACTTCACTCCAGCACGTACACCACACCATAAAAGCAAAGTGCCCCATTTTCTCTGTGCTCTCACTGAAGCTCACTTACATATTCGTTACTGTGAGGTAAAAGAGGAGAGCAGTCAGTCTGCAAAGTTCAGGATGCCCCTGCCACAACACAGCAGCCTCTGCATCCCAGCAGATGCATGGAGGAGGGAGTTTTCTCAGGAGAGTTGGAGCAGAGAGGCCCAAGAGCAAGGCTGACATAAAATGTCACAGCGAAGTGCGGGGCTGCCACTCTCTTACCTTGGCTGGTGGGCTCCCCATGGCACGAAAGATGGCGGCAGTGAGGAAAACCCCAATTTGGTTAGCAGATCTGTCAGCTGACAAACACGCTGGCAGCTTGTTGTGCTGAAATAACCTGAAGGACACATATAATTTATACAGGCACCGAGCTCCACCCTCTGCCTCCTCTGTGTGGAGGAGAGCCTGCCTACATCTGAGGGGGAAAAGATCTGCAATGTCAGAGGTGAGCAGAAAGGCTGACGCTTTTATTATTTCTCAGAATTTGATATTGACCCTACATGCTCCCACCAGGTTTTTGGGTTGATTCTGACATGTTCAGAAAGTCTTCCTTCACTCCCATCTCTTTCATGTATCTAGTCAGCAGTTTAATTTTCAGTAGTTTTAAGTTTTTCCACAAAATACTCCAAAAAAAAAAAAAAAAAAAAAAAAAAAAAAGAATGGAGAACCAAATCTCACCTATTACAGTCCCTGTTGGGAGCCCAACCCACTTCCAAGCACTCTTTTCAACTTTTCCTACAATACAGACTCAATCTATTCCCAACATATGATTGAGAATCTTTCTGACAACCAGTAAATCATGGATCCTCAATTGGAAGTTGACCTACTGGCTGATCACCTGGCCAAGGCACAGATGCTGCTGAAATTTAGATAAATATTGGCAGAGAAAGGGAAAGCTGCATTCCTTATGGGCTTTTCCCCTCTATCTGCTTCTTATACGAATATGAAAACTTGACATTTCCCAGCTTCCCCATCCTGTTTCCCCATCAGCTTGCTGTTGACAGTGCTGGGTCCTAAGGCCTCCCATGAAGAAGCAGAGGCATGGCTTCTTCCACTTCTCTGTGCCTACTGTGACCTGCTGACAGGGTGCTTGTGAGGACATTGCTCGAGGCAATCTGCTCTGTCTGCACCTTAATCCACACTTGCAATTTCATGGTGTACAGACCCAGACTTGGAAAAGGCCTGGAGGCCACCCTAAGTTTTCAGTAAGGTATGTTCTCACTGCAGCATAGAAGTACCAGATAAGATCAAGCCTCACAAAACAGCCAGTGGACACCTTAAACTGATGGAGAATGTCAATAGTTAATTTCCATCAAGTAATACTTAAAAATTTGGCTTTTGACAAGAGAAGAAAAAAAAATTATAATCACAATAGTTGTTTAGGAAAACAGGTTTAGCTGAAATCTTTGGCTTCAGATTTTTCACTAAACTCATGTATACACTGTGGATCATCGACTTTGTAAAATATTTTCCACACAAAACTGCCACCAGTTAAAATCAGTTTTAGGCAGATGCTCCTGGGCTTCTGCAAGTGACAACCAATCACTCAAATTGACATTTCACAGATTCTGCTATGGCTGGAAAGGCAGCCACCATGTTCACCACCAGTGAGGACCAAATGCACTAGGTTCAAATCTTTGAAATACTAAAAAGAAAGATATCTTGAATAAAGGTCTGGTATTTACATGCAGCAAATCAAAGGGCAGCTACAAAACTCATGGAAAAATCCACCAAAACTCATTTGAAAGCAACGTGGAATTCAGAGCAATTAACTATGCAAGCCTGCAGGACTCCTGCAGTAACACTGTTATAACAGCCTCACTTGGGCAGTTTTATAGGACCAGTTAAGACTGCAGTGCACACATTCATCTTCTTGCTTCCATGGACACAGGAGTCTGTAACATCCCATTTCCAGAGATAAGGAAAAAAGCAGAGAATAAAGGAAAAAAAGCTCTTATTCAGAGAGGAATAAGAGGAATAATTCTTGGTTTTCCATTTTTGTATTGCTGTTGCAGCTTTGATCAGACATTCTGCTCCTATAGTGAACTGAGAGACCAAAGCAGTACATTGACAAATTTACCTTCTAAAAAGAAGGCAAGTGGAAAACCAGCCAGAGAACAATGAACTCCACTCAAAGAGTGGTATGTTTGCCTGGAAACAGAGCAACAAATTAAAACCAGAAAAGCTGCAGCAGGGAGACCCACTTAATGGAACAGGAAAGAAGAAAAAAAATCCCCAGAATGCTTTCAAATCAAGGTGCAGAAGTTATTTTGGAGAGCTGTGGAACTAATTTTTCCAATAACTCTTCCAAGAACTTAATGTTTCCAGTAAATCAGCATGGTCAAAATACATTATACGTTTTGTTTCTTGTCAACAAGCATGCTCACAACTACTACATCCATTTCCTCCTGGACATCAGGGCTTGCTGCAGACATAAAAACCGTACAGCATGGGGAAAGTAAGGCAAGGTCAACTGTGCAAGCAAGGAATGACAAAACTAAAAGGTTAAACCTGAACCAAAGAGGGCAGAGCAGAATATGTTAGTGAACTAGAAAAATAACCAGGCAAAGCCTTCAAGGTGGTACAGAAAGGTCACCCCCTCCCCTTTTTAGAGGGAGGACATAGTTCATGTGAGGCTTATACTAGTGCAGTTAGACTCAGAAAATAGGATACTGTACCTGCAGGATCAGATTGTAAAACACTGTTCAGGAGACAAATAGAAGGGATATTCTAGAAAGATTTTACTTATTAATTAGGGCAGTCTCATTCCACATTTATGACCGAATCTTACTTCTTTTCCAAACTACTATTAAGAAAGTACTTGGAAAAAAGCGGGAGGAGGGCAGGAAAGAGATAGAAATATTAGCATAGTGAACACATAATCACAGAATAATTATATGCGGTGCTTTATTGAAGAGTTATGGGAGTCGGGGTACAGACCTAAATCCAACTCCAACAAGGGCTCAAAAAGTATACAGTTTTATACCCTTTTCATTATACAACTCTATGTTAGTCATTAACCCCCTCATTTTTCTATTGTATACACCCAAGCATGAATTTTGGTAAATCTCTTTCCTTGTGATTCCATGATTCTGGTTTAGGATAATAATAATATTCAGCTACCAACAATCTTTAAAATTATATAATATATCATACCATGATTAGGTATAATTTCACCCAGCCTAGTAGGGAATAACTTTATTTCTAAAGCTTATGCATCTAAGTACAAATCGTTCTCATTCCCCCTCCTCCCTGATTACCCAGGCAAAGTTATACTTGGTTTGGTTAAAACAATAGCATGAAACAACATCCTGGTTGCAGTGAAGCTGAGGTTCTATTCCCCAGCTTTGTAGCCACAGAAATAATTTTTAACCCTATACTACCAAAAAGGCATATCAATTTACACTGAGGTTAAATTGCTTCATACACTACCTGCTGGCACTTGGTTAATGCACAAAAGAGACCATGTGAAACAAAATCAGAATGGAAGGAATGCAAGCCCATGCTGCAAGCTCAGCATGAAAGAAATAAAAATCAATTAATATAGTGTTCAGCTACATGAAATTTACCCTGTGGGCTGGTCACTAACTGCCCCTTGCAGGAAGCTACTGAGCTGCCAGAAACCAAGCAGTAGAGTGGCAGCAACTCCAAATGATTGTGAACTGGACTATCCTACTGGTGGCATAAACTGAAAAGCTAACAGGGAGAGAACCTACAAAAGATACAGAAGTCTCATTTCGTAGAGATCATTATTTGCCCCAGCAATGGCACTGTAACATTTCAAACTCAGCTTAGGTGGGGAAAAACTGCCCTCACTGAGGCACTGTCTTCATAGTCCTTCCACCCTTGGTCCCAACAGCTTCATTGAGGAAGGATGGCAGCTACCAAAGCACTCTCCTGTAAATATAAAGCTCCCACAATTTTGTTTGAGAAAATTTTTTCATTCATTCCATAAAAGCTTTTAAACAGAGATAAGTGATGGGTCTTTCCAGGGCTAGATGCAGCCACACCACTGAGTAGGTAAGGTGGAAAATTGTGCATTTTGAGGAGATGTATTGTTTTGGCAGACAGAAACAATGGGAGATGAGAGTCACTTTCTTTTTTGCCTCATAAGTCAGGTTGCAACTTTTTCAGCTAGGCCAGATTAGGAAAATTATAGTCATCTAAGAAAATAAATTTGCATAGTCAAATTCAAACTAATTTTTATAATGTTCTCAAAAATTGAGAAAAAAAAAGTAATTTTTTCTTTTGCTCATCCACAAAATTTTTTCCATATTTGTTTTTTTTAAACCACTGTAAAAAACTCCAAACAACAAAAACTTTATTTAAATCTATGTCAATTTTTCATTCAAAATTACCATGTGAAACTAGGAGCCATAAAGCAAGCTTCAGAAATACTACATTTTGGACATGTAGCACTTAATTTTGAAATATAAGCTTTGTAATTTTTCATTGTTTCCTCCTTGGCCCATTCTGAGCAAACAACACAGAAATTCTGAAATTATTTTAGATCTTTGAATACTTTCCAAACAACCATTTTCAGTACCTGCTGTTAATTAAAACAAAATACCAGGTTGTCTATCTGAGCAGCAATCAGGTGATAACATTTGTAAATGAACTGTCCTTCTGGCTATCAAGATCTATCCCTGTTTCAGAAAAGTAAAAGGCGTTATATCATCTTACCTATCTTCTGAACCACTGTTATCTTAAACAAAGACACCATAGAGTAAATCCAGTATCACTGGCTCTTTTTCCTGGCCAGAGTAAGAGAGCTACTAATTTCCTTAGGTGTTTTGCAGGTGTGGTTGTAAATATGGCAAGATAGTGATCTTTGCAGCTTCACCATGGGAGGAAGCTGCTTATTACTTACCTGGGGTATCTGAGGACTGCAGTGTTACCTTTCCAAGACACGTCAATGTAAAGCCACACATTGAAATCTGCTGTGTTTATGTTTAGAAATTGTTCCTTTATTTTAAACCAAGTGACTGCTGAGCACCTAATTGAAATAATAATTGAGTAAGATATTTCAATGTCATTCCACTCAAGCCAGTTTCTCAAACCTTTATCTTTAGATCTTCTTCAAATAGTCTGACACTGATGTCAGTATAAAGTTGCTTGTGCAAAAACCTCAGAAGAGTTAGGTAAGTATTACATTTCACCACTTGGCTGACAGGAACACTTGACTTATGGTTATGGTATTCAGCTTCAAATTACCAAGAGAAGTGTTTCTTTCTTAGTTGCCACCTACCTCTCGTATTTATTTTATGGTCACTTTTTTAGAATCAAGAGAGTAACTCTTGCTTTCTATTATTGTTTTTCACTCTCTATGCCTACAAGTTCTTTGGGGCAGGATCTACTAAGGACATGTTTGCTACTGGAAGTTATTATACTGGGCAAGAGTAATTAAAAAACAAAGGTTGCAGTGACTGTATGACACATACAGCAGCATTTCCTTTCTGTTTCTGTCCAATCCTCTTTCAATCCTGTATGTGGCTTTTTTTAAGGTCTGACCTTTACCTGAGCACAGCCCTTAGATGATGGCTGAGAAAAAAATACAAGATATACAATAATTTATTTCAAATAATATGGAAGTCATTAAGGGTTCAATTAATGCATTCCTGCCAATAACTTACTGTCTAAGTAGCCCTCCAAGAACAGCAAGACTAAAACAGTAGTAGGTATCCTCATTCTGCTATTCTGTAGGTTGGTATTGCCAATGGGTAGGCTTCTTAAATAAAGCTAGCATCAGCCAACCTATGTCCTGGCCTAGGTAATCTGGAAGATTTTAGTGAAGTGTAAATATAGGAAAACCACTGAACTGAGCAAAGAGGCAAGGCTAAGAAATATAGAAACAGCCAATTCAGGGGGAACTGAATGCATTCAAGTATATCACCAGTAGCTCTGGAAATATTGTAGCAGGCACACTGATCACTAAGAATAAGTGGATACTGACACAGAGTCCTTGGTAAGTATCTGAAAGTGCTCAAGCCTTTAAAAGTACCTAATGGCAAAGTTTCACCATTGCAGGAGGAAGTCGAAGAGCTAGCTGTTGGTAAAACAGGAGGTTTTGCTCCAGTCCAAATCCCAAGCTTAGAAAGCCCTGCTCCTACTTCACAGTACTGGCTCTGGAATTTTTCTGGCTTAACATAAAATTGTTACACTCATTTGAGGGGCTGAAGCAACAGAAAACTACTCTTCTCCTTTTCCTGAGGAATTCCCAGGGCTGTCCTTCTGTAGTGGCATGCAGCCATTACCTCAGCTTGAGTTCAGTAGTGGGAATCTGACCATGGACAAGCAGCACTGTCTGTAGAGCTGAAATGAGTATCAGAGGTGGAAAACACATCAGACAATCCAGTGCACATTCCTGCAAGTGGATCATTACAGTCCACTGATTCCACTACCAGAAAGTCACAGGGCTTTTCACCTCTTTATAGACGTCTTGGAATGTTATTGAAAGATTGTAAAATTTGAAAACTGAATTTTTTCCGTTCTTCACTGATGTCCTTTTTTTTTTAAATAAAAAAACTCTAGACATTGACCAAGCTATATGAACAATTTAAAACAGAAAAACCAGAGTTTGACTTAGTCATTAGGGTTATTATGAGCCTTGCAAGCTTATTTACAGCAATTAAGAGGCTTGTGACTCACTTCTGGTGGATTATAACTTCTGACAGCAGAAGACAACTTCAGGGGTTCTACAGAAGATTAGAATACAAAAGTTCCTTCTGCATTGATGTTTATGACTCTAGAAAATAATTCTGATGAGAAAAACTTCTCACTTAGGTGTGTGTCTCTTTTTCCACTCAACTTGTGCCATTTCTGTGACAAAAAGAAGTCAAAGTTTTCCTAATAGGGCAACTGGGAATTTGCCTTGCTGAAAGCACTCTCAGCTTAATTCCAGTGGTACAAAAGCAGCTTTCTGCCCCCTGCTCCCCTTAAGGCAGCAGAGAAGCGCTAATGTGAGCAGACAGCCTGACACTTGAAACACAGTGAGCATCTCTGCTGGTCTCAGGAAAGCTGCTCTAACGTATGCCAAGGCAGAGTCATCCACAGAGCCAGATATTATCTCTGAATGTCTCTGTGTATACATATTAGGTCAGGGTTAATTCCTCTGTTTCATAAAACATGACACTTGCATAACACTGCAATTTTAAATGCTTTTGGTCTAGTATAAAAAATATTATTACAGGCACAGATCCTTTTTAACCTCTCAACTTATATAATACCTTGGGAATTCTGAAGCTCTGAAGATTTTTAGAAAGTGCTTCTAGAAACCTGATAACCTAGAATAGGAAATCATACCAAAGCCAAGAGAAATGTATAGCCTTCAGCATCTCAAGGAAATAGGGTGTTTTTAACTATAGGCCTCCCACAGTCGTGGTCTATGTGGCAGGTAAGACACAATATGATCAACAAGAGAAAAAATTTTTGTGTAGGTCATGAAAAGCATTGAATCTGTTCAGAGCAGAACATTAAATTAGGCTACCTATGCTGCCTGATTTGGCAGAGGATTCCAAAGGCCCAAAATTAGACCTCATGGACCTATCCAGGAGGAGTCTGAGCTGAGGGAGATGCATTCACTCAGAGACTTTAGCTTCCAGGGGCAGAGATCTGATGGAAGACAAGATTTCAGATGATCACCTCTCCCATAAACAGTTCCAGGAAGCTCACCCACACACAGCCTGCCAACGCAGCAGAGCACAAACCACTACTGGTGTCTTCCCTGCAACACACACAATTTGTACTCTGCAACCCTTCCCCATGCAATAGACACATTGCAAAGTGGCAGAGCCCCTTGCTTTGTATGATTCAAATCCACTAATTGTTGGTCTTCCCTACTGTGTAGTTACACACATACTGAATGCATTTGTCAGCCAAGAACTAGCAAGCAAAGGGTGAACCACAAAAAGGTAAAACGTCCTGCACCAGTGCTGGGAATTAAATGTTCATCCCACAGAGGAAATTATGTTGGCACTCCTCCCTAAAAAGATTTCACTCCCTTACATAAAAAAGATTTTGAAACATTTCTGGGTTGATGCCTGAGCTGACATGTCAGGACCTTGCCCCCACAGCAGCCTCCTGGGCATGCTGGGAGCCTCACAGCTAAGAGATCTAGGAAGCTGGAAGCAAAGGAATTGACCAACAGCCTAAGAACATCTAATGAGCATCTCATTCACCTGCTGACCAGCCTAGGGGGTAGCCCCTGGTAAGTGGGAGAAGCCAGCAGTGTCCTGTCATCACAGAATGATGGGTAGCCAGAGGAACAGGACAGATGGGTCAGCAAGGTGTACAAAAGCATGACAACTTTCCAAGCAGGTTTCCATGAAGCAGGAGAACCAGCCAACCCAGCAATACAGAATCCAATCAACATTTTTAAACAGAGAAGTGTTGCATCAGAAAATGCATGATCAGCTCTGTTCATCAGACACCGCTTCCTCACATACGCTAAAACTGGGAATGGGAAGTATCTGACTATTGATAACACACCACATATTTCCTCCTCCTCCTCAGACCTGATACACAAACAGCTGACAACATGGACAGATATGTGGAGCATGGAATGTGCAACAACTTGTGCAACAACTTGCTTACAGTAAAAAGAGGAGAGGAAATATGATTTAAAATGGTAACGTATCCCCTGCTCTTTGACTCTGTAATAAAAACTCTATGTAAGTTAGTGAGAAATTGTGTGAAATGAAGTTATCAATAGCCAGTTCACCTGAGATCACAGAAACTGCTTCAAGTCAGAGAAAAAAGAAGCTAATATTATTTAAAAAAAAAATATTCTGTAGTAGAATACACCTTCAATTTATGAACACAAACACTGTGTACAGACACTCTCAATGTTCAGAGAAATTGAGGGTATTCGCCATCAAATGTCGGTGTTTTAGGAGGCATCAGTTTACCCAAGGTCCAGAGAGCATCTAAAGGTCCACTAGCCATGGCATAGATCAGAAATGCGTCCCACCCTATGAATTAATACTTTAAGATGCTTCTTGTTCCACATAGGGCATTGTTTAACCTTATGTGGCTCTGAATCAAATTAAATGAATAGTTGCATTACATTATTACAGATGCAGCTAAATGCTCTTCACTTGTCCCACGCAAAACATCCTTCATCTCTGGGGGGAATAACTTGGGAGTCAGAAAGTTAATTAATGGTTTCACATGGCACCAGGGACAGTCTGTAAGTAGCAGTGAGCAGGAGAGCCTAATTTTCATTCAATATACTCACGTACTAGGAAGTATATATTAATAACTCCAACAGAAGACACTATGGTCTCCATTACAAAACCAGGAAACAAAGATACTGTAAAGCGATTTGATACTTTCCTAAATAGGAGCAGATCTTAACAGCTATTAACAACCCCTTTCATCCCCAACATTTGAAAGAAGAACTGTACAGATGAATCCATGCCAATCCATTTCAGCCTCTAGCGACAGGAATATCTATTTGACATCTTAATTCTAGTTCTGGTCATGATCATTTGATCATCACTTCCTTCCTTCTGATATACGTAGTCATCGCCATTATGTGGTCTGTCTGTGTCAGGACAGGGTTTAATGAAAAACATTCTAACAACAGAGCATCTTGGGGCTCTTATTGCTAGCTGTGTAGAGTCCAGCACAAGTAAAATCCCCATCCCTTGTACTCTGTCTACTGTCCCTTGCCACTCCAGATTACTGAGGGGAGCTAGTCAAAATTCAGCCAGTCAAAAAAGAACCCATAGTAAAATGCTCAAAGTTCAAAGTCATGTCTTTGCTGTTGGAAAAGATGTGCCAAAAAGATTAAGAGACATCTTCCTGATCTGCAGCTACAGGTAATTCACTACTAAGCACTGTCTTGTGCTTAGACAATTCCAGTTTTCTGCTATCCATTTATTAGTTAACACATGCATTTAGAAAGCCAAAAGCTTTGATCTTCTCTGATACTTGCACACATTCCTCTCAGGAACAGTCTACTTGATATTAATAGGATAATTCAAAGGTAAAATGGCACCTCAGGTGCACCAGTGCTTGATGAACTGGATCACAACCAAACAGACAAAGGAATATGCACAAAACATTAGCCCACTTTCCCCTCTCTGCTCCCTGTGAAAACCAGATGTATTACATTTTTTCATAGGTTTAATTATTGTTAAACTCCTGTTCCTTTACTTCTATTTTTTCGTACATGTTGGTGTTTGTGTTGGTGTTCATGCATTCAATTTAGACTACAGATCTTTTCTGGACCAAGGTCTACAGCTTATCTAGGAACTTCTATCACTTAACAAATCACTTCTCTCTTGACTTTTTGCAGTGCCACAGTACCATAAATGCCAATAAATTCTATTTCTGATCTTGAAACCTGTGTTAAAGCTAAACTATGTATCCTTCCTCCTACACCATCCTTTCACATGGTGACCTCTGACTTTTCTCAGCCTCCACACCACATTTCATCCCCTGCATGACAACTAAATTTAAAAGAAAACTGGATGATTCTCTTTTATGTGTAACTCAAACATGAGGAACTTAATTCAGGCATTACTGGGAAAAATGCATACATTGGGTAGGTCCAACTAAATATTCATGGATGTCTTTTGTTTTAAAAATCTTTTTCTTCCATATTCAAGATTTTTCCTTATATATCAAATATATTTTAGAAACCTGTAGTTGACCTATATCCAGAGGGAGTGATAGTCTCTCTGATTCATAAAAAGCTTCAGATGAAGAGACAAGCTGTTCCCATTATTCCAAGAAGACTCACTTTTTAACCTAACAGTGTTAGCAACTAACACTGAAATACCCTTGGCACTGATATACAGTGCACCTCTTCCAAAAAATATGGAGTACAAGAGCTTCCCAGATAATACCTTGCGCAAGACAAGCCATAAAAATTTCCTCAGAAGGAGCCTTGGTTCCAGGGCCTGAGGTTCATAAAACCACAAGGGGAGGAAACACCTATCCTTCCCGTTTCACAGCTCTCTTCCCTGAGCAAACATTTTGAAGGCAGTTCCTGGAGACAAACCTTGAATGATTTCCTCAGCCAGTTTCCATTTCTTACTGGTATTCCTACAGTAGAGGCACCAACCCCTCATTTGCATCTCATCTGTGTCAGAGGGTTTCAGTCTTTCCTGTTTATAGTTTATATACCATCACGGCAGCAGTGCCATTAGGATAATTACAGTTATGTTAGGACTCCCCTGCACACTACTAGGAGACGCTTCGTGTCTTAGATAATGAGGTCAGCAATTTCCAAGATTTGCAGGACAAGGACAAATTGTTTTGGCAGTATGTCCAACTTACTCCCAAGTTTGACCTAGCACCTTCCCCTACAGGGGACCCCCATCTGCTCTTCTCCATTACTGTTTATACCTTCTGCTTTAGGCTCTTTTTCCTAGGACGAAGCGTACCATATTTTATCCTCTTCAAAAGCTCCCACACTGAAGGCCACCACCAGCACAGTGGCCAATGGAAAATTTTCCAGTTAAGATAATCAGAAGCAAGGGAGAGGGGGAAATAGGAGAAATCACAGGCCAAAGTCATGTCTGAGAAAGTTTTTCTAAATAAACATCAGTGGAACATACTTGTAGGCTGGTTTTACATTGCAAGTAGCAAGAGGAAACACAAAATAATCTGCTATTCACAAATGTACACAACAAATGGACTCACAAACAGATTTCCAAACCCGCCTGTTGCACTGTTTCTGCCTCTGCAAGGAACAGGACATCTCAGCTCTACTGCAGCTTGTGAAATCTGACAGTCCATGTTTTATTTAGCATTTAAACTCAGGTCACATTCAAAGCCAGACTAACACAGCTAATTCCTCAGTTCATACCATTGCACTAAAATTAATGACTGAATTTTCAGAGCACCATGCTTTGTAGACATAATAATTATAAATATGATTTGACTATGCACGTCAATTGAAGATACGGCTGTTAAAACAGACATATTACAAGTGAATTCCTGGTCCAAACAGAACTGGTAGTAAAACTATCACTAAGAAATAGGCATCTTAAACCAGCGCCATCCCTCTCAGCAGCTCTACAGAGAGCAAGCTTCATACAAAGCAGAGAAGCTGGCTTAGGGAAAGCATTACAACTAGCTAATGTGCTAACCAGCAGAACGAAGCACCATGCACTCTCCATGGGTGTTAAGCCATTGCCAGACATGTATGCTTCCTATAAAACAATAATGCAACCTACGCGGACTACCGGGGTGTTAGCACAGGGCCTGCTACTCCAGGCTCACTTACCACTCACAGAAGAAACAGTGCACACCAACACTCAGCACTGCATGAGACTTTGCAGCCTTTTGACACACCCTGAGCCAGATACCATCTGCTTGGCTAAGGCTCGTACTGTATCTGTACACAACTGTTTTTCTTACTGTTGCTACAGCCATACATTATGAAACTCCTTAAATATGTAGCACATTGGGTTTTGGCATGGGTCTCTTAAGCAGGTGTGTTGTGCAATGCATTCCTCAGAACCAGCAGGGATTAAACAGCATTTTGTGGGTCCCAGGAGATGCAGTTTATATTGCTTTGAGCACAATAAGGCCAGGTTTCCTCTATTCAGCAGAACCAAAGGCTGTTGCAAATTCAGATGCACAAAGACACAAGGAGAAAAGAAGAACTATGACAAGTTTAGGATGAGCCCAGCACAGACGAATTAGTAAATTTCTAACTTGGAACAATTTAAGATAAAGCTTTCTATACAAGCATGTTCCAAAATGCAGACATCTGGAGAAAAAGTGCTCCTGGGCTAAATTTTTTCTGACATATTTCAGAAAGGTAAAGGAAGCTGAGAAAGATGTTTTGTGCAAAATATCTTCCTAAAACTCCCCCACTGGGAAGCTTTTGTGACCTTTTCACTTTGCTCAAGTGTCTCCTTAGATAATACCATATAGTTGGGATACTTTGAAAACTTGGAGTTGTTAGGCTTTATTGCTAGAGGGTTTGGTGCCTCAAAACACAGTGACACCATGTGGCCAACCGCTCAGGATGGAAACAATGTACTAATGGAAAAGGCAGTGTTCAATTTCCTCATTTTTCTTGGCTTTACTGAACTTGTCTTAGGCATGCTTGAAACTACATTAACTAGCAACAGTAAATTAGGTTAGAATCTTCACGTAAACAGGTAAACAAAGTCAAAGCCAATGACCATTTTGGAATTCAGAATATGTTCAAAAGTCTAAAGTCTGCAAAATTGTCCAGTAAAACCTACCTGTAAGTTCAGCAAGTAAATACCCATAAGAACAGTTTGCACGTATGTTAAAACATCAGATTCACCTGGCAGATATGAGCAACTTGTAGAAATATGACTCAACATTCTCAAAAAAGCACATCTGAAAGTTGCACTTAAATATCTATGGTTTAATTCTGCAGCAGTATCACAAAAACCTGTAATTAATTTTGAAAACGGAGATGTATTTTCCTTGCTCTCATGGCTTATTTTTCTTCCAAATAGATGCAAATACCCCCACTTATTTTCAGAGATATTTCTGTGTTAAGTATTTAAAGTCACAAGTGGGAATATTGCTGCTAGGAATATTTCTCAGTAGGTTTGTTATCACTCTGCATTATATAATATGGTGAGTGATGTGATGAATCATTTCTCCCTCGCACAGTCCTTTTTCCCAAATGAGGTGCTGCATATTGGAAAGGTTCAGCTTATGACAAATGGTAAGAATGACCAAAGAATGTCTCTTTGAAAGACAGACATACACACAGGTAGTCAAATAGGCAGATGAAAACTGAATACAGAATATTTCTCAAATAGAAACAGAATAATTTATTAATTAGCTCTTCACAGGGAATATATTCATTCAGTAGTACTATCAAAAAATTAACATTCATTAAGAAATGTGTATTTTGAGGCAGCAGTCAGAACACTTTGCTCTCAAGAGCAGAAAGGAAGTGAAAACACAACAGTATGACTCCCAGTTGTACAGGCTTTGTTTTGCAAAGTCTTTTTTACTGATTAGTTAGATAACATGCTGGTGTAATTTTTTCCATTCTGTATGGAACTCCTGAGCAATTTATGTCAATGCTATCACAGTTCATCTGAATGTAAATGGAATAGGTTCATTTGAAAGGTGATCTAAAAGGCTTTTCACCTACAAATATAATAGTTTCACCTCTATACATAGCAGTTAGAGCCTAGGAAGCACCACCTAATCAGATACAGGACTTTCTCACTGTTCACAATAGGAGTTTGAGTTGAGGAAGATTACTGACCTGACCCTTCAAATTTTGTCACCCTTACTAGTGAGATTATGCTGCCATCTTGTGACCTGTAAATTTTACTTAGCTACGTGACAGAATTTTTCCCCTACACAGGGAGGACAGTGTACATGACCTCCGTGGTACAGAGGTGCAGTAATGATGCTGTGAGCAGCCGAGCCCTCTTTTATATTGTCTCTCCTTAGCTTTCTTATCTGCCTCTCATGGGCTGCACCTTTCAATATCAACATGGTTCCTAAAGGAAGTGCTGTCCACGGACAGGCCTGAGCAGAGAGTAGAGGCAATCCTGCAGAGGGGACGAAACACACAGTTTAAAGGACTAGGGGTTTGCAATAAGGGCTACAGAATGTCCCCCTATTGTGAAGAGAATCATATGTTCCGGAAACACTCACTTAGCCAGCAATTGAAAATTACAGTAAACACTGGGGGAAAGAAAAAAAAAATAAAATAAAAAACACCACATATTCTTTACAGCTGGGAAGCATTATTATAAATGATCACACAGCTTTGTACATAGAGGATAAAATTTTCCTTTCCATCTTCTCAAGTGTAAAGCTTGTATGCTTATGGTAACATTTTTCTTGCTTGAAAAAAAAAGCAGTGTTAAGATTTACTGTATTCTAAATCTAAATATGGTTGTTCTATCTGGTCACATTAAATGAAACAGCTGTATGTCAAATGGTTATGTTGTTCCCTAAACAATACAGACTTCAGCTACGCAGTGACACAGCATTTTGAAATACCTGAGAAAGGGTCAGCGTGGCTGCAATCACACTGAAAAGCAAGCTGGGATCCTTTCTCTTAGTAACACCTCATTCTTCCCTTATACCCCAAACAAATGTGTTTCCATCGGGGTGCACTCCTGCAGCACTTCAAACTGAAGACACAGAATCAAATCTTGAAGTGCTGGCAGTATGAAATTTGTGGCAGGGCAGGAGCAGGCACATACCAGCAACAAAAAGGCTTGAGGGCTCTGAGGCAACAAGGCAGCTGCTCTGAGCTCAGATCCATTGTTTGGGAGAGCCCACAGGCAGCATCTATCACTAAAAGGTTCCCTCGACACCTCTACCTGGAGACAAACCATCAGTCTTTCCTCACTACCAAAGCCTCAACCACCATTATACACCCATATCATATTTCTTTTCACATCCTTGTTTGCCAAAGTAAACCAAAGCATCCTACACTTAGTTTCTGATCAGAGTATCCAGGACATACTGTATTTTCTTAGGGATATGGCATAACAGAATAAGAGCTCCCAACAAGCCACTGAAGGTTATGTTTACCCATACAGTAAACCATGATTCTAGAATATGGAAAAAGTCAAATGAATTTTTGTACTCACCCAGCATCCATTTCTGTAAGATATTGATCACTTTGGCACCAATCTAATACTTGTAGATGTGTAAAATCCCACTGATAACAATCGTAAGTCCTTTGGGATATGTGCCATTTTTTCTCATAGTTATCTCATGGTCAAAAATCCTGGAGAGAATGTTCAGGACTCCACCTAAAGAGCTGAAACAAGAAGTCTTTAGAGCAGACAGATATTGCTAGAGAGACCCTTCCTTTCCTCTGACAGGGGTAGAAGACCTTAAGACAGCAGAAGGTATTCTGTTGTCAGAAAACCTTTATGAATTCAGACTATGTTCAGCTGATGTTTTTAGTGCTATGGAAGTAAGTCAAGGATACGTAGGAAATCCATAGCTGATGAGGACACACCCTTTTTCTCTTGCAAACTTAATCTACATACAGAAATGGACAGCCACATATTAATGAAAGAGGTAATAGTGTCACGCCAGCATTTGCATCTCCATATTCTTAAAGCCCAGTTACAGACATACAGATATTTTATTTTTAGATAAAATCCACTTCTGCAACAAGGGTTTGTGCTTGGTCTGCCATTGTTTCCTCATTTCACAAGGAGGGCATAAGAGTTAGCAGAAGCATTGAGTGAGCCCTTCTGCCCTTAAGCAAATATAATCTTTAAATCTTTCTAATTTGTAATCTCCTCTCTGTTGCAGTAATATATGAGGCTCCTCCTTCTCTGATACAGTCTGCTACCAGAATGGATTCAGGTTGCAGCAGCAGTCCAAACAGTCAGTGGATTAACAGAAGAGTTAGGTCCATATCAGTGCTAAGTGAAGTATGTTGTAGTTTGAAAGTCTACTAACCAGACAAAAGCCTGAGATCTGATAATTAATACATTTCCTTTCAACATACCTCATCACAAGAATCTGATCAACTGCATTACAAGAGATATAGAACTCATTTTGCAAAGGTTTTCAAGAATAAGAACTCAACATAAAGCTGGCATTCTTCTAAAGAGAAACATGAGGAAAGAAAGAAAAGCAGAATTCAGGAAACTTAATAAAGGAAAACAAACTAAAATAGGAGAAGAATAAAACAAAGGACCAAGAAGTGATAAACTGCAGAAACTCAGACCTCTGGTTGCTTAGGGGGCAACTGCAGAAGAGAATTTTGGTTTGGTCTGTGGCTCTTGCCTTAAAAGTGGAGGTAGGTACATGCTGTTCCTATGGTACCGGCAGAAAACAGAGCTGAGGGTGCTGCAGAATTGCCAGCCAAGCAAACAGCATCATGACATTTAAGCTCATCAAAGCATTTCATGTTTCAGAGAAACACTTTTTAGATTATTATTGGCTTTTCAGAAAACAGAGCTTTTTTTTCCTTTTGTTTTTCAGCTGAGAAGTCTGTTTGGAGGCACACTGCCACACATTATCACTTTCAGAGGCATGAAAATATTGAAAATATCCTTAAATATGCTTTCTGTTTCCACACCTCTTCAATGAAAACCTAAAACCCATGAAGAAAAATCTTGCAAAGATAAAAGTATTCCTGACTGTATCCACATGGAATCTCACACTGGAGAACTCGGGACCACAGCAAGAAGAAACCATCCTTACCATCCACAAACACTTATTTGTCCCCAGAAGAACTGTATTTCACATACTAAGTAACATTCTATCTAGAAGTTCCCTGACTCTGGGCTCTGTACATGTGGTGACCCTCAGAAAAATCACTCTCTGTTTTTCAGAAGTAGCAGGAGGCTCTGTCCTCCAGGAAACCCACCTCATGAGGAGAATTCTGCACTGTTGTACAGACAGAATAGCAGGAAAGCAACTGAGACATGCACAGGCACTGTTCAAGCCACAACTGTATGTACAGTGATTTACCCTGAACAGCTTGCTCAGAGGTTACAAAAGAAATGTGTTTTACTACATGAGTGCTACATGAAATAACCCTGTTGCCAAATCAGGCAAAGAGCTGAAAGAGCTGCAGAGTATACACAGGATTTATGAGATTAACCTCTGGATTCCTTCCAGAGCCCAGGAAATCGAATTTCTTTGAAGTATGGACCGATGTTCACTGATGATGCAAAATTACGTTCTTCTGCAAGAAGAAGGAAAGCAAAGCAGAAGCACTGGAAGGCCAAATAGCCTCATGTGAGGAACTGAGAGGAGTGAAGAAGGATAACAAGGATCTTTAAAAATTCTACTCTCCTCTCAACCCAGCTAAAGGGAGAACCTGCACATGCGAAGTACTGGGAGTAAATTACTTAAAAAGCCAAATGTTCTAAAAAGTTCAAGCTATCTTTCTTAAATTTGTGATTTGAAAGGTAGAGTGGTATTACCTGCCTCAGCCCACCACCATCCTCTGTGTGGTGTCTGTTATAACGCTTAATAATGCAGACAGAAATTATAAAAATTCCAGAAAGCAAATGGAACAAGCAGCAAATGAAGCAGAGAGAGAAGACAGCTCTGGCCTGAGTATGACTGAAGTCTCACTGTGTGGTTAACTATTAGGCACTAGCATCTTTCAGGTTCAAAGCTTTCTCTCAGGCCTCAGAAGAGGAAAAAGCTATACAAGGGGACGAATGGGGTTGGCTTTTTCCAAGCAGTTTTTTGCTAGTGGACAGTGTTTTTTAGTCTATACAAAACAGACCTTAGTAGCCAGAGACAACTGGTAAACAAACCAGAGAAAAGTTATGTTTATCTCTGGTCTTCCTCCCCCCTCTTTTGAGCATAGGATTCCAGACAAATCAAGGGAAACACAGACAAGGCAGAGCTTAAGCCATATATCCTAAAGAAGCTAAATTACCAGATGACTCACTTTGCTTTATATTATGTGAAAGGTAATGCTTGGTAAAATAAAGCTCTCATCTCATGAAAAAGTAAGATTTCAAAAACGATTGGTCTAATGTGGAATGAAATTTAAGCCTTTTTCCTAAACCCTTCATAAGCACTAATGTACCGATAAACAACAACCTGCTGATCAGAGCAGAAATCTGGGAAATAGGAGAACCTCATCAGGCAAAGCCAAAGCATGAGTTTCAGCTTTCTAAACCCCATGGAGAACCCCAGCTTTTAGGTTAACGGGTATTTCACAGAGACTTTTACCACCAGTCCTTAAGAGGATAAAACAGAGTTATGCAACTAAATGATAATCTTTTCCCCAGTGGGAGAAAACCTTTTTTACAATACTTTTCTTACCTCAGGACTCTCTAGCAATTAGAGAACAAAAAACTACATTATTGTCAAGTCTGATGAGGGATTGGAAAATCTGAATGGAATCAACAAAAGAGAAAATAAATAAAATTTGTTCCTTAGTTTCTACACTGACCTCAAAGTGAGGGAACTAGAGAAAATTTCTGTAACCTGTCATTAGAGCTTCAGTAATGGAAAGCAGTTATTATCTCTTCATAAAAGCATTGGTTCTAAATGTCCCAAGACATAAAGTGTACTAATAACAACCAATTGTGAAATCTCTTAGTTCAGAAAGCAAAGAAAACATGGATTTCGGGGACTTGTTTATGAGTAGATTCTGTGTCCAGTGTTGGCTGGTGATACCATCACACTCTGTCTGACACATCTCTGTCTGACAGAGAAAAGTGGATTCATCCTGTGGCTGAGTATTGGGTACTGAGCTGATCCCTGGAATCCCAGAGCAGGCAGGGCTCACCACACACTCATCTTTGGCACTGCACTGTGAAAACATCTGGTTTGTGGACCTGAGCCATGGTGCTTTCACTTGCACGTCTCTTCTGCCAGAAGGAGATTTCTGCTGGGGAACCTACAACTGACTAACCAACAAACAAAAATGAAAAAAAAAAAAAATCCAACAACATCAACAACAATAAAAAAGTTATTACAAAACAGATTTTTTAAAAAATTATATAATATCCCTACTTGGAAGTGAACTGTGAATCTTTTAGTTTTCCTTTGCTTTACACTCTCCATTCCTCCCCTCCTTTCCGACAGACATTTATATATGCCCACACACTCAATACTTCCCCTTATGAGGGGGAAAAATTTAAGAATGTATATTCTTTGAATATGCACCTTTTTTTTTTCTTTTCTTTGTATGCACAATTTATGTACAACTTATACCTCTATATTGGTTAATTTTTGATTTGTCTAGCTGGGTTACAATTTTGATTTTGAGTACCTTGGACTTGGAATGGCCCAGTTCATGGTTAGTGGGACAGAAGCAAAACTGTTAAAGATAGAGGAAAAAAAGAAAGCAGACATTATATCCCCTGGTGAGGGAAGACAGCCATAGAAAGAACAAGATTCCCTAGAAGGCTTGAAAGAGCAGAATTGCCCCTGCCTGTTGCTGATCTATATGGAGTCTAGGAAGTCTCAGCTTTACAAGGAGTGGTATACAGACTGCCATGGAAGCAGTAAGTGCTGAGCTGCTTAGTGATTCAATTTGATATTTCCAACAAAAACCACAGACCACTGACCTCCTTTTCTTCCACTACAACAGTAGTGATGTTGTTAGGTATCAAAGTAGTTTTCCCGCATCAAGATGACATATCTCAAATCTGAAATAATCCAGAGATGGGAGAATGGCTGGAGTCAGAGCACTGTGCAGCCAAAAATAAATTATTTTGAGTTACTGCTGGATGTTCGAGAATGTCAGAGTAGCCCTGTCCAGGGACAGACTCCTGTAGATGACACAGGATTATTGATTCAAAACTACTTCGCTGATTTCATAACATATTAAAATGATAGCAGTGCATTTGAACTTCCTCTTCTAGATGAAAGCAGAAATATGCACATACTCTGTTCCTATCCAGGACATTTCCTTTGAACCATCTCTCCAGCTCATCTCTTATCTGTCAAGCATATTTCACAATTTTGTCTCCACGGTTGAATACGCCACTCCTTCAGGACTAGATCCACTTAAACAGGGGCAGCACACAATGAATCATCAAGCACTCACTTCACTGGACACAGAAATGGATTCATGATTTACAATCAACTGGACTAATTATTACAAATATAACTAAAAACTGTACTAGATTCTTATATATTTTGGCACGGTATTGCTCACCCCTGCTTCTCCTCATAACCCCATGCATGTTACTGCTGGTTCCTTCTTTGATCCAACAGAATACTTTAATCTTTTTGTTATGCTTTGTTTTCCACAGGATTATCTCTTAGATCACTAACCAGAAAAAAGGCATGACTGTCCCTCTGTGAAGCAAGGTACTCTTAAAGGAGTTAAAAAAAACCATAAAACCACACGTTTTACAGAAGAGATTTTAATGCAAACATAAATTCCCAGTCTAAATGCAAAACATTGAAAGTTCAGCAGCTGAAGTAATTGAAAAGATACAATCCTAAATAAATAGAATGTAATTAATTTAATTATTTTTCTCTAAGGGCTATCCAGAGTCAGGGTACAGACATTTTAAGGTTTAATGAGAATTTTGCACTATTTTTTAAGACACAGCATTCCTAATTTTTGTCCTCAAGAGAAAAACAGCAGAGATATTTAGCAGTAAATGCTGCAAGGAGCACTAGTTCATTGGAAGTATTAATCTTTCTTCTCCTCAAATTTAAACAAAGCATCACTTTCTCTGCGCTCAATTCTACATTTGGTTCAGATTCCATTTCTGAATAATATGCACATAGCACTAAAAAGTGCAGAATAGTGATTTTTTTTTCCTGAAATGGTAGAAAAAAAAATAATATATATATATATATATATATATATTAGCAAAATACTAAAATAGAAAAAAAATTACTTTTTGTATTTTTCTGTTAAAGACTGGTCTTCTCCCACAGCTTGATAACAAATGACCTGGTCATGTATTAAAGAACTGACTAAATTTTGAATTTTAAAAAAAAATCTTTAGACTTTCAAACACACACAGGAAACAGAAACCAGAAATAGAGAAAAGTGACTTCTAAATTACATCATACAACATATATTCTGATCTTTCACTTCATTCCTCCTCTTCTGTGGCCATGAAACTACCTTGCTGGCAGAAGCCATCCAGAGACACTGTTTCACCTGAAAAAGCTCCTAGACTTAGGAGCTTTTGCACATTTGCATTGAAACCTCCTTGCTCAGCATAGCCCTTGTTAAAATTCCACTGAAGCCTCAAATACCCACTATTTCTGCACAGACAGCCACTTCATCAAAGCTTTTTTACTTCTTCTGCACCTGTGGTTCACTTTTTGCTAATAAAGGCATTTTGACTACTTTCATTCTACAGTTTCCTCCAAGTTGCATGTATGTGTAACAAAATGCTTCAGGGTCAGCTTTCCGTGCAAAGATGGAAAATTTTAAGAATGTATTGGGCAAATCAGCACTCTCCATTGTTGCTTGATTCCATGGTAGCTAGGGAAATCATCCTGCCCTAAAAAAGAATTGCAAGACATCCTGTTCCTTTATAGTAAACTTGTTCATAGCAGCTTACATGTGGGGAGATTCTCAGTTCTTAAGAGGCTTGTCACAAGCTTTTCTTATTCTCAAAATAGAAATGCAGTGCAGAATGCTATACAGTGGGTGACTAAGAATCAAGATGAGATCTTTCAGTTCAAGCTAGTCCTTTGATACTCTATTTTATCTGAAGCACTTTTCAATTACAAGCATGTTACAAGAACAGATTTTCCCATCCAATTTCTATTAGATTTATCAGTTGTGCTTGGCAGAGGAACACTTGCAGCTAAAGGTCTATTATCTTTAATTAAATAATAACTTTTATATTGTTCTTGAATAATGTTGTCTGTATTCAGCAGGCCTGGAGAGACTATACAAAGCACTCTGACTCAACAGCCTCCAATTAGTATAATATTGTCTTGAAAAAAACCCCATGATCTTAGCCCTACTGGTCTAAATCATCTCTTCAGCAGAAGAAACATTAAATAGTCTAAGTCTTCAGCAAAATGCTGAAGAACATGCTTAAGAACAGGCAGAAGTGTTTTACTGAAATTAAGCCATTTCCAGTTATTTTATATTAGTCTGACACAAGTTTCCAGCTTCTATTTCCTGAAGATAAGTTTCAAATTTGAGTTTAATTTTATAACTATTCCCAGTGCAACTGAGTTGCCTTGAATATTTTTCTGTATGTGGCACAGCTGCTGAGCTGAATCAGCTTTTTCCGTTTTTCTTGTCAGATGCTATGCAAATGATAAATAAAGGGCTTTTAAGTAGGTAGCAAAGCTTTCATTCCAGAGGAACAAAAGAAAGAGGTCCTGTGTGCTGCTATGGTCAATGGAGTCACCAGTCAGCTCCTTTCATCCTCTACTTACAACACTGTTTTCTGTGAACCTGACTGCTGAATGTGACAACATAACAACTGGATAAAAGTATCACTGACCACAATGTTGATTTACTGATGGAAAGTATTTTTATTTGTAATGGTAGTTTCCTATAGATAACATATTCTCAGAAGGTCACAATTTTGTAATTCAAAGTATAGATCTGTAAACTGCCCATTGAAGGCTGGGAAAGCTCATTTTCCCCTCAGAAGGGACGAAAATAGATGTGAGTTATCCCACAGGCTGGAAAACAACACATTGTTTTGTATAAACTTCACTGTGTTCAGTAAAAATAAGAGAACAAAATTACTGATACCAAAGAGAAACTCACAGCCTGAGGCCCTGAGTCTGAGGAAAATGTGGATCAGCAGCCCAGGGTTTTTCAACTGCTCCAATAAAACAGAAAAATGAGAGAAGAGAAAAGAAAAGGCCCCTTCCTGAGATGGAACTGCTTACATGTGTTTGACTTTCCTTGTTGTTGTAGTATGTTACTCTGCTGCCAGGTCCTACCCACTCACTAAACATCTGGAACAATCACAGTCCATGCAGGACATAGGCGCACAAGGGACAAACAGAAATCAAGTAAAAGGCAACAGCACAAAACTTGATGGAGGATGAGTATGGGTGAGCAGGAGAGAGATGTCCCCACTCTAACTACTCATGCCTTCAGCTATGTGGTACCCATCTACCAGCCTGAGGAATAGGGGGTTCAGGAAATACAGAAGTACCTGAAGGGACAGTCTGTGTTGAATATGTATATGAGAGAGTCCCCAGCCCTCTGAGGCCCAATGTGCTCATTTTGAGTAACTATTGCTTCCTGAAACAAGAAAACTGACGGCATGGTTCCTCCCTCAGAAGAATCCAGGCTCCTACAGGGCTTTTGTCCCAGCAGGAACTGGAAGCCAGGGACTACACAGTCAAAGGCAAGATCTTCCTATCTCAATGCAATGCAGAGACTTCCAGTTCCAGTTGCTTCTGTGGTCATGATGTGAGTCTTGACTGTTCCAGGAGGGAGAATTCGCTCCACTGATCCCATCTGATACATAGTTGATGCTTGCCACTATCTCACAAAAGCACAAGGTAGATAACAGTCCCCCTTGGCAGGTCTGGACACTGATAAATGGTAAGAAAATGCACATTCTTCCCAGAAGGTGAGGTCTGTCCTCTCTTGAAGAGTGGCATTTCTTAGCTGTCACTGAGCCCAGAGCTGTCTGCTGGAGTGGCAGAACCACTGAGGCAGGCCACCTCACTGGGCTCTTGGTAACTCAGCAGCAGTGGCTTTACTGTTTCCCCCCAAAATGGAGACAAACTAACTTTCACCTTATGAGAGCAAGTACTTGGCACATCTGTACCACCCCCATCCTGAACACTGTGCAAATCTGCAGACTCCATCACTTCTCTTCCCCACAGCAGGTGAGGACTTCTGCTCATGACCTCTACAATCACGTGAAGTAACAACTAGTGGCTACACCAGGATTGTTCCTTAATGTTTTGACAGGTACAAACATGGTTGAAAATTTCATTCAGATAATCTCAAGCAAACTGTGCAAACACAGATACACTGCACACTGCACTCACTGAGTAGTGCAGTGAAAACTTTACCCTAATATGGAACTTATATGGAGTCAGCAGGAGATACAACCAGAGTAACCTGGGTAAGATTCACTGCTGGGTTTTGAGGCACCAGAAAAAAGAATGTTATCAGTGCACTTCAGATTAAGCCAGAAGTGCCTCTTCCCTGAGCTAAGATCAGAACTACTGCAACCTTGTAACTACAAAATTGGAGAAAACAACATACCAGGAGGAAAGATGAGCGTACTAATGTGCTGTCCAACAAAAATGCTGTTTATATCTAGGTTAGTTAAAGGTGCAAGACAAAACCATTCAGTGGAAAACTGCTCCTGTGAGAGTATTTCCTCTTATGAAAGGAGATGGTTGCAGATTGAGGGCAAAGACAGCTCAAGACAAATGCAATTTAGATGATGGGATGCTGGGTTGTTTTTAGACTACAGCACAGAGACAGAGCAGATGGTGCCAATCTACTGTGAAGCTGGAGCCAGAAGTCAATTGAAATTCAACCAAAAAACGGGAAATTACTTGAGGAATGAAAACAACTATGCAAGAGTGGGGTTTAGAGGAAGACAGTCCAGGAAACTTCTGGTGAGTTTCCAATATCCAGTGAGTGCTGAAACATCATCCCTGGCCAGCATCTATGACAGCTTCCACTACAGCTTGCTCTTAGGGATGTCCGAGTCCATCAAATGTTGCCAGAAAAAGGCCTGTATCCTGCGCCATGCATCTTCTTGGGCTTTAGCATGCTCTCTCCACTGCCCTCCCCAATGCATCAGCATCCCAAGCACCCTGTGGATTGAAACTTTACACAGAGGTAAGTATGGTGGCTCCAAGAGGTGCCCTGCTCCAGAATAGGAGTAAAATTCCACTTCCCGGCCGTGCTGCCGAAGGCGCTGAACAGCGTCCCGGCAATAGAGGTCACTTTTCCAGTTCATGTCATCCAGTCCAGACAGGAAGAGGAACTTGGCTAAGGACCTCTCCACAGGAATGCGACAATCCCAAGTGGCTGGGTCCGTGTGATCATGTAAGACATCTGAAAAATCTACTAGTCCAGCCTCATCATTGATCTTCATCCTCCCCAAGTCATATGGGTGGACAGGAATAGTGAAGCCATCCCCCTTCAGGGGAACAAAGGAATTAAAACTGCTTCCAGATATGCTGACGGCTGCCTTGATGCCAGGTAGAAATGTGGCCATGGAAAGGGCTAGATCACCTCCTTTAGACAAGCCCAAAACACCAATCCCGGTATCTTTCACCTGAAACAGAATTACAAAAACAATATTATTACTACTCTCTATTTCCTGAGCTGAAATAACCTCTCCAGTTCTGCTTTCTCACTCATCCAACTATGACCACTCATATTTTGCCCCTTCTCTCTCTCTGTTCAGGTTATATTACTCTCTCATCTACCCCTCTACTGACCCTCCAAAAGAGTGATTGTGAATTCTACAGTTCCTCAGCATTTCTCCTCTTGTAACACATTTGTCTCCTGGTGACCTGTATAGACAAAGTGTCTTTGCTTCCTCCACATCCCGGCTCAGCCTGCTCTCAGTATGCTCTCAGTCTTTTACTGCTCCTCTCTCCAAGCCACTTTTTCCTGGGTTTACTTGCATTGCATTTCTTCATTACAGTTTCTTCTATACTCTCCTACAGCTGACCTGTTATTTTCTGTTTTGTCTCGGAAGACATAATGTTCATTACACATGAGGCTAGGTGAGCCTAATAGCTGTTTAAATCAACTTATTTCTAGTGAAAGCCCTTAATACTGAATTTTAAATGTTTCAGAACTCTCTGAGGAACAAGACAAACAAGCAAGGCTGAATTCTGCTCTCACACTGCCTACAATCCTGGTGTCCATGTGACAGAAAGTAAATAACTTTGCAAAACAAATACACATTAAGTAGCATTGCATTAAAATTTCAAATACTACTTGATTTTCTTTGGTCACTTTTGGGTTAAGTATGATGATACATTGCCATAAATTGTCTTCCTTGTCCCACACACTTGTCCAAATACAGCCTCAGCTGCCTTAGACATGTCACACCTCCAAAGCTACAACTGTAAAGGATTCTGCTGTTAGAGTGTTTTATTACTGTCCTGCAAAACTTACTCAGAATCAAAAGCCTGTAATATCTCAGAAACAGTAAAAAAGCCAATTGATTTTTTTTCCCTTCTAAAATCTTAAAAGATGCAAAACTAGTAAAAAAATACTATTTCCTGCTTAAGCAATTTTGTACTTCTAATCTAGGAACCAATTAGCAAGCTGGAAAATAGTTTCAGAAAAAGCATAAGAGACATAATTAGTCTCTTACCTGCTGCTGCTTCTGCAAAAAGTTCACAGCCTCCTCAAAATAGCTCAGTTCAAGAACCTCTGGCATAGCAGGGATATCTTCAAAGGACATGTAAGCAAGAGCCAGAGTCACAAAGCCTCTGCTAGCCAGCAGACTTGCTCTGTATTCAATAAGACCTCCTCCAGAGCCATATAAATCTATAAGTCCAGGGAACGGGCCAGGTCCTGCAAAGAAAGGAGGGTGTATACATAACCAAAAGAAAAGATCCTATGGGTGTCCTTTTGTGGTGCCCCCTCAACACACATCAGGACAGTAGGTATCAGAAAAAAAATCATCCTCTGAAGCTTTCCATGGTGGGCACCATTCTCAGGAACACACAAAATTACTGTAAGGACATGAATTTGCACATTTCTTTTATCTCTTAGGAACTCATTATAGGAAGTTCACATGTTGGACATCCTTCTTTCATCCTGAATTTCAGCTGGCATTGGCCTGTAAGTCCTCAGGCCATTGAGGATCAATGAAGAAACAGTATTACTGCAGGAGTGGCTCTTCCTTAGGAACTACGCTAGCAGGTATGCCATGGGGAGGATACTTGGGTTATGAATGATACTCACAAAATGCCAGAACTGACGTGTGCCAATTCAGGCTTCAGTAAGATTTGAGTAACTACCCCTGAGCTCCTCAGCTCTCCTACAGCAATAGGACCTTCCTTTCCTGATGCTGGTATGCCCATTCTCATAGCCAGATTTCCCTTACAAGATGTGGTATTGCTGCAGATGCAAGGGACTGTTAATTACAGAGCAAGATAGCCAGGTTTAAGTGCCATTCACAGAACAGAAACACTTCAGGCTTAAAGCAGCTTTGCACGGGATCCATTCTAAGCACTGTCTGTGCACAAAGTTGTAAAATATGGCACCAGTTTAATTAAAGATCTTGATTTTCCCATTTGTCTCCCATCTCCATAAGCATCCCATGCAGTCCAGCTGCTCAGTCAGGAAGAGACTTCTTTCTTTGGTTTTTCCTTAGCTAAAGAGAGACACAGAGAGACACGTCCAGAACCTGCAGGAATATCTGTAGCAGCTGCTGAGGGCATGGTTCTTCAGCCTAGGCTGGCTGCAGGCTGAGTCCAGTGCTCCCACCATGCTTTGTCATTACTCACTCTGCAGCCAGAGCTGTCACACTTCACAGCTCTGCCAAGGACCAGGGGCCTCTTTGTCCCGTCAGCTAAACTGAAAAGCTAAGAAATAAACACACTATTTGACAAAGCTCTCACTGTAGGAGAGGTCAAGGCACTCAACTACAACAAGCAGGAGACACCTTGTGTCCTCCCTGCCCCACCATACCTCTGCCTTGGCCCTTGCCCTGCCCGGGCAACACCTGCCCCTCTTTGCTCTGCTGTGATGACCCAGGTACCCGGACCAGGCACGGGCTGAGGGAAGTGTTAGCCGAGGCTTTGCGCTGGGTTGCTGAGTGCATTCAGGGACCACGGGGCTGTCAGTCACACCTGGAAAACCAGAATGGAATTGAAACTCACCAGGAGGGAGGAAGAGGGTTGCTCTGAGACGACCTTCTCTGACCGAAATCCTCTTCACCCCCTCTCCTAAAAACCACCGTTCATTGCTGCATTTTCCCAGCAAGCGGCTCATGTCCCCATGGCCCTCATACACTTCCAGGTCCACACAGAAAGGGGTCAGGACGTTCCTCTTTGCCAGCCGCTTATAGGGCGTTTTGGACTGCAGAGCCCAGAGCAGCCCCATGGGCTCCACTCCCAGATAGCTGCCCCCCAGCGCTGGGGAGCGGCTCAGGTCCAGCTCCCCGCTGCTCCCAGCCCTGTAGAGAGCGTGGGCTTGGAAAAGCTCCCCGCTCTCGTCCACCAGGCTGGCTCGGAGGGTGACCGCCTGCTGCGGCTGCAGCCCGGCCACACGGATCTGCACGGGGTCATCGAACAGGCACCTGCGGGCAGGCAGGACGGACACCCGCGCCGCCATCCCAGCTCGGCTGGACGGAGAGCAGCGGCCCTCCTCTGCGGAGAGGCACGGGCCGCCTGGAACTGCGTGAGACACGAGCCTCAGCAGCCTGTCCCTTCTCGGGATTAAAATCCCGGCTCAAAGTCCAGGAGGAACCGTCATGATCGCTTCCTTCACTCTGCGGCACGGGCTGCTGGGAGACGTAGTTCAGAGCACGCCTCCCTCCAGACTCTCCGGCTCGGGGGGCACCGGCCACTTGCACGGGCACAAGCTGTCACTTGTTCTCGGAGAGTGCTTTTACTTTTGATTACAGAGAGACACTAAATTTAAAACCCCACAACGGCAAAAAAGAGATATCCAAATTGCCGCCCACCCCCACCCCCCCCCCCAGCTGCAAGAAAATCCAGGTTTGATTGCAGAACTGGCATGGGAGCCTTTACCAGGGCACAAAAACCACAAACAATCCGGAAAGCCTAAAGTAGCACTTAATCCAGCCACGAAACAAAGCCTGCTCTTGATCCCTCTCAAGCTTCCTGCAATTTTTAGGTAAGCACCACAAGTTAAAATGAAACTTCATGCTTTAACTATGTTGTCTTAAAAAAGCAAAAGAAACAAAGTCAAACAATTACTCTATTTTCTTCCCAGTAATTAATGTCCCCCACGTTGATAATGTTTCTAAGGAACATTTGACAATAAACACTATATTTTAGTTTTCATAAACAATGATACTATTTTTGCAGTATTTGTGAATTTAACAGCCTTCTAGTCCTACCCTGAGGGTCTCAGACATGTGACTAGTCTCATCCCATTCTGCGGAAATACAAATGGGAATTATGGCTGTCTGAACCACGCTCCTGGTTCAACCAACTTGCCTGACCATGCACTAAGCAGCAATTAATGACAAAGGAATGAAACAATCAATGAGTTTACAAGCTGGAGAATCACATCTCATGCCACGAGACCACAAATACATAGACTGATTGCAGATCTAACAGAGCAACTCTAAAACCATCCCTTAGGATGCAAGAGAATGCAGCTGTGTATAAATACAACAGTGAAAAGAAATAAAAAACAGCAATAAAAAAGTGTAGCTTTTTATTGGAAAATAGCCAACATAGACTTCTGCATGTTGTCCTAGATGCCCTTCAGCCATTGTTTACTTTAGAAAATAAAATTAGTACAGAAATAAGCTTTAAACTGACCTTTTTATTGCAGAAGTTCTAGTTTTTCACCATCTAAACACCACAGCCACTGAACTTAGAGAACTACAACAGGACAGACTTTTGCCTAAAGCAGAATGCATACACTGGACTGCTGCAGCCTGATTCATAGAGCAGATCCTTCCTTGTCCACCTGGGTTGTTATGAAAACAATCTGTAGGTCTGAACAAACAGTCAGGGCTTCCAGTTTGGGATTTTCAAAACCTGGATTGTCTCCCATCACATTTTATTTTGCTCACCACTACCAAGGCAACATGTAAAGGCCTAAAAATCCTATTATCAAAGTTCTACTTATGAGCCAAAAAATCTGGCTGATTGGTCTGGACTCTGAAATCAAGAAAAATAGCCATGATGTTTTCAGCAGGCATTGTTGACGAAACTTTAATCTTCAGTTCTTTTGGGGGGAATCATGTTCGTATTCCAGTCACAGATGCTGATGATTGAATCAAATCAGAAACAGACATCACAAGCTTGAGTCTCCCACCTCTGCTATAGCATCTTCACAGTTTTTGTGAGACAATCTAGAAGTTGATAATAGCTGTACTTAATGTCATATTCCATGTCATACCAATAATTCACTGAGGAGACAAAGAAAGGGGAAAATATTTTAAGGCTAGAATGTAATGATTTACAAATGTGTTCATAGACTTTTACACAGTTCAGTTAGTACAAGCTTTTCCTTATGACTGACTGAACTTTGAAATGAGCAAATCTCTGACTACAGCTAAAAGTAACAAGCAAACAACGAAGTTCTTCAACAGTGCTGCCAATGCAACTCTGTCTTAACCCAAACCAACTTCAGAATCTGTGCTGGAGATTCATTGGAGCACAAGATGGCAAAATGCTTAGGAAGAGAAAATGTATGCTTCTATTTAGACAAAAAATACCAAACTGCAAAGTCTAACATCTGGATAGGAACCTCTCTTCCAGTGTAAAGGATGGCAAATTCACCACTGCTTCACAGTGGTCATCAATTAGTGCTTTAATTCTGCTTCTCTTGCTAATTTTGGGGTATGTCTCCTAGGAAAATGACGCCATACCCTGTAATATTGTACTAATGCTTCTAGGAGGAGGATATGCTCTAGCTTTAGATATTCACAGGACCAGACCCAGAGAATATTGATTTTTCAAGTGTATACAGACTGTACTGCAGTTAACAGACTAAACGACAAATAAACTCAAACTCTCTGCCTATTTCTGCTAAACAGAGGGAAAAAAGTGGCTAGGGGCTTGCAGCTGGAAACAACTCTACTTTTAAAAAAAATCTTTACAGACTGATGCAACAGCGCTGGGAAAAATTAATCAGAATTACTGCTCTACTGCTAGATTGTTGTTTTATCACAGAATCACAAGAACTGAAAAAAGGGCTTGCAATATTTGCAGTGTTATACAAATACTAATACACTGTTCAAAATACTTTTTTCTTGAACAGGATTATCAGGATATTCCAGACAAAGGGCAAGCAAAAATTCCAGCAAAAATCTCTTCCTCAAACATTACAAAATTTGCACAACATAACAATAATACTTTGCACCATCCCCACCCTCCACGTGTAACCAATGAGCTTCTGGAATTCACTTGGAGAGAGAGGAAAAAAAAAAAAAAAGAGATAGAAAGATGATGGTAAATCCTACAAAGAAAGTGATGGCAAGACTTTTGGTAAGTGCAGGGGAACAGTAACACAAACACAACCTTATCAGCAAGGCAAGAGACTGGGTCAGAGCAGATTTCAGCTCATATGAAAAGAGAGCATCTTCCATATTTTATCAACAAAGCTATGAATTATAAGCAAAACAGGCTGCAAGGAAGCAGCCCCATGGGATCTGTCAAGATTGTTATTCCCTCCTGCAGAGAGGCAGATAACCTTAAAGGAACTTTGTTCCCACTGATGCTTTGCTGTGGGATATCTACCTGCACACCTACCACAGTTCAAAAATGTATCTGGAAATACTGTCTACTGTACCTGCAATACAGCCATGGGATTGCTGAACATGATGGAACCAGAGAGAAGGCAGATATAACATCTCACCAGCTTTCACTGTACACTGCAAAGGTTTTGCCTGAGCATATTCTGGATACAATTCTAGATCTGGGTTCAAGGGGTCCAGAGGGATCCAGGGCACCTAAACGCAAAAGAGTATGTATATGGTACTGATCCTAGCAAAAAAATTCAGCAAGCTTCCAAGCTGATAATTAAACTCACTAGGTTACAAAACATGTACTTTGTCTAGCAAAACATGTACAGCTACATAGCTTTCCACATTCAGTTTGGAATAGGTCAAGGATGCAAAGATGTGCCTCCGTTGGTGATGCATTTCTAATTAGTGAAAAGGCAATAAATGTCATCCATGAAATTGCAGTCTCTTGGCCTACTTTCAAGACACCTCCAGCCCCTTAAGTTGTTTCTTCCTCCTACATTCAGTACTCAAATACTTTATCTGCACCACTCTTTTTAGAAATTGATTTTTTCTTCTTTAGCTCTCGGTATAATTTTTACTCCCAGCAGCTAAAACACTCCTCCCTGCTGGGAAGTCTCTTGCCTGCATTAATTCTTTCTCTGCTCTACAGAATTATAAACCTCAGCATTCCAACCTTGCTGCATTACGGGAATAAGATTCCATGAGCACCACTCTGGAAATAGAGAACAAGCCCCAGCTCAAGTTCTGTTGTAATATTACTCACACCTTGCAGAGGCAAATGGAAAGGGATTAAGATTCTACTGAGATCTTTAAAATGCCTCCAGATCTAAACATTTTAATCAAATAAATATTTGCTACTACTAAGAAAACACAACTTATTCATTTAGATAGGTATGTTTTATTGCACAGGGTGATGCTACCATGGACCTGAGTAGAGGGCCAAAAGAAAGTGAATGTAGAGGGGTCTATTTCAGGCATAATGAAATCAATCCCTTCACTGCTGATGCACTCAAAAGTTCCTTAGTGGGTCTATTCAAATCTGGTGCAAAGCAACACTTTGTGATATTAATGGTTTCAGGTGTGCAGTAAAAGATTTTTCTGGAAGCTGGGTATCCTTTGCAAATAGTAAAACACAAGTGAAATACCTGGGCATTTGCTTTCAAGTAATGAAGGATTTCTAAATATCAGTCAATATGCTTACTTTGAGGATTCAGCAATGCACCAAGCTCTCCCTACTGTATTAACTGCATTCTTTATAAACTTTTTACCTTCTCTGCAGTCTTCTCATCCACAATTTCAAATGAACCATCTTCTGATACATGGTAGGTTGCTGGCTGATAGAACTCTGAAACAGAGAAATAATTAAATTACACAATTCAGAGAACCTGATGGCAGTACATGTCACACTTTCACCAAGAAAATTTAAGACAAAACCATTTTCAACTTACTGTACTCATTAGCCTTCCCTTTTTCCATTTCAAATTTTATCCAGTTTCTTAATACACTTTTTTTAGTCAGTCTGAATAATAATTATTCTCCTTCAAGCCCATTTGTATTCCCAGTCCTATTTTGAGTAATTGTCTTTTTTCCTTTTCAGAAACATTAATGCACTCCTGACTTATGCATCATTCTATAGCTGGGTGCTTCATCTTAGGTCAGTCTACCAAAGCAGCACTCATGAGAGTTATTTGTGGCCAGCCTTTCACTTCTAATTTTAATTGACAGGGCTCATCAACTACTTCCGATACTGCTGGTTGTTTTCTTTCACTGCTTCAGCACAATATCTAATCACCCTTTATGTGAGGAAATTCCTCCCAATGCCCAATCTAAACCTCCCCTGGGCACAACTTGACACCATTACCTCTCCTGTCACTGCCTGTCTGGGAAAAGAGCCTGATCCCACCTGGGTACAACCTCCTTTCAGGGAGTTCTAGTGAGTGGTAAGCTTCTCCCGAGTCTCTCTTTCTCTAACTTAAATAACTCCAGCTCCCTCAGCTGCTCCTGACAGAAATTACCTTCTGGAACGTTCGCCAGCTTTAATATCCTTCTCTATACTCGCTTCAGCATCTAAATGTCCTACCCGGATTGAGTGGCCCAGAACTGGACACAAGACTCAAGACATGAATCAATGAGCCCATTACTTTACTGGACTGGTAAACCTGGCGTTAGAGTAACATTTGTGTTACAAACTACCTGCAGCATGAAATAGAAGAAATTTCTGTTCACACTGGAAAGTGTAACATTGCATAAACCTCAAAATGTTACCACTGCTTCCTTTTTTCCACTTCTTTCAGCGTTTTAGTTTGTCCTTCCAACCTTCAGACACACTGCACGGCAAACTGACGTACCATATGGGATGAAGGGACGGTCACTTGGTGGATGCAGTAGAAAATATTTCTCTCCAGATACCACACAGTACAAATTCTCATAATGATCTTTATGCACTAGGATTGAGAAAAAAAAGAGAAAAACGTGAAGAAAGACAAAATCATAGTTATTTCCATCTCTGCAGCAGAAACTACAGTAAACTGAAAGTATCATCCTTCCTTATTATTATCAGACTGCTTCTTCCTCTTGTGGCCAGTGGGAGAGTCATGATACCATGCTGTAGCAAATATATTCAATGAAGGAAAGTATCACTGCCTAGCCCAACACAATGCCAGGTAAAAGCACCCAGAGACACAGCAGCAGGAGGCTGCAGAAGGGCAGAATAAGGAAGGCAAAAAAAAAGCATGTTAAAATAGAACTGCCTTGTCAGAAAAACCATACCATTCTCCTGAGCCACTAACTCAAAACAAGTCAGGTCAAACTTGTGCTGAAATCACTAGATTTACAGGATGGATATAGGATACGTACAAGATGTCACAGCAGCTGACTCCCCAAGCCAGAAATTCACAGCATCAGGCTTCTTCCCTGTATGATTAGGGAAAAGAGATATGATGACAACAAAAAAATTGTCATTTTTAAAAACATTTGAAATTTTCTGCCAAATTCTGTTCTATAATTTCCTTCATAACTATGACAGATTTCATTGCAAATAGCACACTGTGAACAACAGCAACCTCCTTTTACACTGCAAACACTGAACCAAAACATGACTCTAGATCAAAAAGCCACTCAATCTAAATGAGTGTTACACAACATTTTTTCAGCTGTGAAAACACACAATAGAGATACTGATTTCAGAGTAATGCAACCCCAAAACTTGTATTACTCTATTAGGTATTTTAACACTTCTGCATTCTAAGAGGATGAAACCAAACTGAGCTGTGGCATTCAGAAAGAGAACAAGCATTCACCATGTAGTACCTAGTGTGATTGTTTTAAAGCTCCACACAAAATATTTACTGAATTCAAGAGAAATTGACGGTTTACCCAGTGCCTCACTCATCCATGGTATGTCAGGCTGCACATCACAGACAAGTTCAGGGAACTCCTCAGTGAGGTTTGAACACTGCTTCTGCACATAGAATACGTTGGGAGAGGTCACCTTCTTCTCCACAATGTCCAAAAAGTCCTTGAAAGGCATTTTGTGCTCCTCTGGCATGACGAAACGGTCCTGAAACACTGCATCTGCATAACCATTTGGTGTCACTGCCACACTCACCACCTTGGGACCTACCACCTCTCTGCAAAACAAATCAAAGGTTTATGTCCAGCCCTGCAATTAGCTCATATATTACATACTGGTTATTTTTAAATCATGTTTCAAGGGTAGCAAAAATAAGATGCCTGTCTTTCCATGGATGGGTGTCTCTAGATTAGGTTTTCTGCTGTCTAGTAAGGACTCTAGCATTCTGCTCCAGTTGCTCACTGCAGTCAAGGTAACTCTAGTTTATTTTTCCTCTCTGAATTCTCTCCTAACAGGACAGTTCACAAAGGAGCTCCCTTTTCCTCTGTGCAGAGAGGAACTTTGGCCCCTTCTTTTCACCAGTCATGGCAGAGCTTGATACAATTGCGGCCATTCAACTCAGCCAGATCCAAGGGTTCATGTGTTCAAAAGCAGCTGAGCAGGGAGAAAGGGTGGACAGAAACTGATAGATATACACCCCATGACGCTAACAGTCCTTAGTTCCATACGATATTTAGCTTTTAACCCCACAGAATTAGATCTGACCCACAGATTTTAGGTCTAACCATAAATCCTCTCTTAAAGAAGGACTTTTTAAAAATTCAGTCATTGTTAAAACGCTTATCACTTAGTTTTTTGAAGAGAGCAAGGCGTGCTCAGTCACAAACAAGTCAGTCAATTCTTACAGCACTACAGCCCCACTCCAGATGGGTGGGTGTCAACAGCCTGAGTCTATTGGCTGCACACAGCAAAACACCCACCCTCCTGGCTGCATCAGAACTGGTAGGGCAGTATATGTGCAAGGAAGACAGTTACACCTGACCGTGGCAAGACTGAGCACCTTCACGAAGAACCAGGAAGGAATCTGAGTTAATCCTACAAACAACAGCAGAAATTAACCAAGGGGTTTTTAGTGAGGTCACCTGAAGTTGAACACCAGTCCTGCTCCACAGCTCGCTCATACCTGAGGTACGCTGAGGTCCATTTCTTCAGGGCCGGCCAGTGGCTGATGGCGTTGCGGATTATACAGGGTTTATTCGGACTCACCCACTCTCGATAAAACTCCAGCGGGGACGGAGGCCTATCAAGATATGGTATGGACTCTGGCCAGCCCAGCTCTGTCCAGGCAAATGACAAACAGTGTTACTCAGCGTCCCAGAAGAAGCACCCCTGCCAGCACACAGGCTTCATGTGCCCCCCACGGATCCAGAATCCCTCTGTTAAAATCCAGAGAGTGTTAGCGGGGTTTCAGAGCCAGAGGGAAACCTCAGCCCAGCGCCTGAGGATAAAGGGATAAGGGGCCTGTGCTACAGGAAGTGCAGCTCCCGTACAGAGGCGCTACCACAGGATGATTTTTTGGAAGCTGGAATAGTGCTTTGTTTTGCTGCTTTATACCCAGAGAAACAACCATTAAAGGACCGTTTCGTTTTCTCGATTTTCGCTTTCTTTTTGCCGCGGGCTTTCTGCTTCACCTTGACCTCGGAACCATCATGCCGGCAGCACAGTGCGTGCCGCCGATCGCCCCACGCCGCCGCCGCTCACCGAGGCGGCAGCACCGAGCTCCGGGGCGGCGGCGGGACCGGCCCAGCACCACCGCCCGCCCCGGGCGGGGTCACCGCGGCCTCCCCCGCCCCGCTCCGCGCTCCGGCGCTCACCGCGGGCCTCCCGAGGGAAGGCGGCCAGGCAGCCCCTGACGGCCCGCAGCGCCGCGCCCTCCGCCATGCACGGCCCGGCCCCGCCCCCGGCCCCGCCCCCGGCCCCGCCCCCGGGCCCGCCCCCGGGCCCGCCCCCGGCCCCGCCCCCTCTCCGCCACGGCCCCGCCTACCCAGCCCACGGCCCCGCCCCCTCTCCGCCCCGGCCCCGCCCACCCCGGCCCCGGCCCCGCCCACTCCGCGCCCGGAAAACGAACCGTGGGCGCAGCGCCCGAGTGAGTCGCGCAGCTCGGTAAGAAATGGTCACGTTTTTATTGAAACAGTTTAAGACACGAAGTACAAATGAATATAGAGTTAAAAACAGCTCGCGAGAGAGCCTCACAGTGCAAAAAAACAAAACAACCAAAAAAAAAAAAAAAAAAAAAAAAAAAAAAAAAAAAAAAAACACCAACACCAAAAAAAAAAAAAACCAAAACAAACCCAAAAAACAAACAACCAACCAACCCCCCCCACAAAACCCAACGGAATTTTTAATTCTTTCCCCAAATAATAATTAAAAAAAAAGACAATGTATTATTTCACTTTATCTAAAGCCAAAAGTATAAAAACACGCATTTATAAATAAAGCAGGAAGGGTTTTTTTGTTTGTGTTTTAAAGGAGTGAAGGAAAAGGGCAGTGCAGGAAAGGGGGGAACAGGGGTGAGGAGGTGCCTGCCCGGAGCGCGGGGCGGACATGGCTTGTTCCGAACGCGGCTGCCCCGCGTGTCCCCCGAGGACACGAACACAGCCCCAGCCGCCCCGTGTCATTCCCACGCACGATCTGAAACATGGGACACGCCGGACTTACCCAGAGAAGGAACCACCTGCGCTCTCGAGGGGCTGCTAGAAGACCTGTCTATCATTTCAATGAGGTTTTTGTCATTTAGTGTCCTGGATGCTACACATCCAACGGGCTGGGGGGAAGACACTGTATACATGCATGAATTTACCAAGGGTGTTTAAATACCTGCATTTCATTTTTTTTTCTTATATATAATTATATACATATCCGTTCTTTTTAAAAAATTAAGTTGGTATGTTTCTACTCCCAGAAAGAAACGTCCCAATTCCTCTGAGTCCTGACGAAGTTTGAAAAACGGGGAGCCTGGCAAGGGGGCTGCTGTAAGGCCATGCCCCAGTCATCACCTGGGAGGTCGCATGGAAAGGAGAGGACAACCTGAGAGAGGAGGTGGAAGAAAGGCGGACTCCCATACACACAGCTCCTGGGTGCCGCTGAGGGATGGGGAGGAGGAAGGTGTTACCTGTCGGCAGCAGGAAATACAACAGTTTGCTGCCCTTTCAGGTTGCAGCCCTTCCTACTGTCCCAGTTCAAGGGAGCCCTTAAACAAACTGAGGAGTTCCACAGGCAAAGTAGTACAATTTGCAAGATGGAAAAGAAACCTAAAACTTCTCATTTTGACCAGGAATGGTGGGTTGAAGGGAGGAAAATATATGTAAAGAGGATAGGTAGGTCCAAAACATTTTTTCAGGCTTTATGTTAAACAAAAATCTTAATATAGGTATCGTGCTGTGCAGGTGCCTATGCTAACACCCACACAAACCAGTTAGAAGGATCGCAAACCATTAAGAGGGATAGACTCAAATTTATTACCTCCTCTGACAAGCCTCTTCACTTCCCAGGCAGTTACCATTCATTATTTCTCTGCCTGGCCCAATGGACAGCCTGCAGTGAAACACGTTCACAAGGTGCAAATGCAATGCATTTATGCTCTTTTTGTTCTGTAAACTAGAGATTTTAGTAATATTTCCTACTGCCAGCAATAGGAAGTTAGGAGGGAAGAATTAGTTGGATCAGTCTTAAATTATAAAGAGCAACACTATCTCCTCACCTCTCTCAGCAACAAACTCAGGCACCAGTGTTTCCTTCACTGGGCTTCTAATCAATTCAAAACATCAAAGCCTTGAACAAGCAGCTCATGACTTTGCCATTTAAGAAAAAAAATAGTTGCTTAGAGAGCAGCAAGAGAAGAAGCAAGAGGCTCAACTGAACATATTTTAAAACAAACTCCTTCCAATTCATCCTTCAATTACAGATCACCATCTCCAAGTCCTGTATCTACTTTCCCGAAGCCTTTTGGTATTGTATCATTGACAGGTATTGGCCAAATGGTGTTCTTCAGACCAAGACCATCTCTATTTCTACTCTGTTTCTACTCTGTTTTCCTGAGTCTCCTACATATACTATTCTAAATTTATTTTAAACTACACAACCATTCTCCAACTGATCTACTTACCCAACACTTTTCTTACCATCATTCTGATCAGATTTTACCTCTGGTTTCCTGTGTACAGCCATGACCTCAAGTAAAATCCATTCCACGATACAAAACCACTCTGATCAGCTTAAAAATCAGATCTGCCTCACACAACTTATTTCCAAGGAGCTTTGTTTCATACCTCTATGCCAGCTTTGCTGGTTGTTGCCCTTTACCTTCATGGTAATTTCATTCTCACCACTGGCTCTTCTGTATCATCTCTGACCTTTTTGTTGTTACCTCAATGTTTAAATAATAAAATGGTATAAAATTGCACAAGGAAGTAATATAAAGGACCCTCAAACCATTATCACAGTACCAAAATATACCTGGGTTCAAGGAACTGCTATTTTTCCTGAGTGTCTTGTGGCCCCAGTAGAGCAAGAAAGTTCCTGTGTACTAGGACATATGTTCACAGTCTGAAAGTGGAGAAACTGGTCACCTCAGAAGCAAGCTTGATCCTCACTAACTCCCATCACAGACCCAACATGACTTATCACACATTCACTTGCAGCATCTCCAGCTCACCTTTTCACTCAGAGAAACTGCCGGAAATTTCCTCTCTGGTTTCCAATTCCCCTTCTTTTGCAAAACCTGTCTGTGCAAGAGAAGCTGCCCATGGGACTGAGCACACCAGCTGATTCAGCACAATACAGTGCAGAGACAAGACTAAAAAATAACCCCTTTAAAGTTTTAGTACAAGCCCATGGAAGGAAAAGTTAGCAGGGACACCTGAAACATGATTAGGCAGATTTCAATTACAGGCAGAAGCAGCTGGAAAGCTCTTAAGGTGCTCCCCACACTGCCATGTCCTGAAGCACTTGGCAGTGATCAGTCAGCAAACCTGTTAGGGGAGTGACAGAAGTGCAGATTATTCAGCCCTAGAGTTTCTCAGGAGAAACAGGTTGTCCTATGCCAGTCTGGCCAGACCAGCAGAAAAAAGGCTGCACTGCAGACCTGCAGTCACAGAAAGACAGAGAAGTCAACAGACCACATTTCCAAGTGCCACAGGGTTTCAGAGTGACAGCAGCCAGGACAGTAAAATGAAAGAAAATTGCTTCCACCCTGTAACCTCTGTAACCAAGTGATGCAGTCTGGCTGCCTCTGACTGACTTCCACAGATGCTAGTCTCTCTCCCCCAAAATCTTGTTGCGTGCATTAATTTTATGAACTGGGATTACACTGCTCTGCCTTAAAATAAATGCAAGACAGACTGGAGATGGCAGAAATAAATACTTTGTGTATTTGCCCCTATTGTTGAAAGGAGTGGGAGTAAGGGGGGAAGGTGCTGAAGAATTTCATTGGTTTAAAATTTTTTTCTTAGCTTATACCATAGACCTAAAAAATATCACTGGACAATCTTAAGCCACAATAAACACAAGTTAGCATGGGTTTAGAGAAGCTCCACAGGGCAAGAAGAATATTGCACATACAAATGCAAGAAGAGAAGATTCTGTTTCTCAGACTAGAAAGTCATTAAAAGCAAAGAGGCTAGAGGCAGGGGAAATTGTGGTAATCACATCCCAAAATATTCATTTGAAGTTCTTAGGAAATAATTTTCTGAGGGGATTTGAAATAGCTTTACAAAAGGTAAGAGAAATCCAACTTTCTTGGGATGCATATATTCTGTTTTCAGAAAAGGGCAAGGAGAAAACATTTTCCTATCACAGTGAAATGAACAAATGACACAGATGAGCTACGGCACTGAAGAGCTCTCAAATCCAGAGTTACACTGTAAAAGATGGAAACCAGCTTTTCCCTGTCACTTCTCCACAAATAAATCATAACAACATCAAAGTCAATATCCAATTCCTAATCATGAAAGGTCACTGAAACAAACTTTTGTATTGTATCTAAATCTAATTTTTAAAATGTCTGCAGAAAACCCGGTCTGAAGTATTCAAATTCCAGATTAAAAATACCACTGATGAATTCATAAAGTAATCTCCAAAGCATGGCCCAAGGGATACAGAGCCTTTCCCTGGAGGTGAATGCAGATAAAATAGTGTGGAGACTGTCTTGACACAATAGGAAAGCAGACAGGGTTGTCATAACAACAGCAGGATTACTGCAGGGAACAAAACTAAGGCAGGAAAAGCAAGAACGGCAAGACAAGATCTAAGCAGAGAACAGTTCATTAATTGCACAGACACTCCAGCCTGTCTCCCTGTTGGGGATTTATAATACAGAGATTGTTTCTCGCTGGGATATGGCAAAGGGATTAACAGTTTTTTTAAACGACAAAGATAACAGCCACAAACGTGGCGTAGAGCAACAGTCAAGAGAAATAAATTAATAAATAACCCCCCTAAAAGTCTGACTCTTGATTCTCATGAAGTCTTAGAGAGGAAGGGATTGGCTTCACGTGGACTCTTTTGCTTTTAGCCAGCAGTTCAGAATTTCTTGTATAAACTGGATTTTCATTGTATTTTTAGGTGTCAAACATCCTGACCTCCTGGCTATGAAGAAATTTCAAGGCAATTTCTCCAAACTCCACTTTCAAGACCTTGTTTAGAGACAGGAAGTTGAAGACCATTAGGAAACAAATATTAAAACTGTGGCCAGCACATTGCTAAGAATTGGAACAAGTCAGTTGTTGGAGCCTGAGGAAATCGATTTATAAAGCAATCTCCACCAGCCCTAGACCAGCTGATGGTAGCATTGGTCTGAAGCTCTCTCTGTGGTCCTCTTCTTGCAATTATTTGTCTATTCACAAACACCTGAAAGCCACCCCTCTTATAGTTTTTTGTCCATGCGTCGTTCCACAGCTTGCAGCAAGAGCTCCGAGTACTGTTCCAACAAAGCCAGCGTCTGCTCATCTCCCAAACTCTTGGGACTCGGTAGATTGGCACCACACCTCTCGTTCAGTGGGCTAGTCTTATCTTGTGGCTTCACCAGTGCCTCCTTATATTTTGGAAGCTCTTCTGCATCCTTCAGAGAGTCCAGTTCTTTCTTCATTGAGGAGAATGTTTCTGTCAGGAGGCCTGCTATTTTATCTTTGTCAGTAGAAGATTCCGTATCGTTTAATACCTGAAAACAAAGAGGAGGGGAAAAAAAAAGAATGCATTGGGATTTAGGTAGAGCATCAAGTAAGCAATCTTAGCCCTTTAGAGAAGTGAAGCCATAAAGATTTGCAGACCAATCAAGTCTACTTTTCTTCAACATTTGACACTGCACACTTAGATATATAGCAGGACATGCATCCAATATTCCCTAGCTGCACAAAATCCAGAGGCATTACTCCAACAGGACAGAGATGGGAAGCACATTTGTGGGTAGTGTTCTCCTTATAGTGGGCTTAAGGAGGTACTGTTTCCCAGCTGCAGCACGGGGCCACAGTCTCCTGTCCCTCCTGTCTGCCAAATGCAGCTGGTCCCCGGAACAGAGCAAGGTCAGAGAGCTAACGCAAGTGCTGTGACCAGAGCTGCAGAGGACCATGTGGCAGGTGCTCACCATCAAAGTCTCACACTCATTGCAGAAGACTTGACAGAGCAGCGCTAAGCAAAGAAACAAAGTGCTGTTATATTGCTATGCATGTGGCTCTGGTCTGAGCTGGTCTCTGTGAGAGTACCAGGCAAATGGCTGCATGTTCTTTCCACAGCTGGATTCCCATGGTATCCCACATTTGCTAATCCTTTTCCCAGGATTCAAAGACAAAGAACAGATGGGGATAATAAAACTCAAAACTCCTATAGTATTTCATATCCCTGAAACACTGTATAACCATTAATTAATTCCCTAATATGCCTTTGAAAAAGAGCATACTGTTATCTTCAGTTTACAGATAGGCTAAACAGACCGAAAACTTAATTGATTTGCTCAAAGTACCATAGCAAACCATTGGAAAATCCAAGAGCTGGAAATCCAAGAGCTTGAACTCTGGTTCAAGTTGAAGGTGCAGTCAAGCAGACAGCCAGGCAGCTTGTGTCACTGAACACACAATCAAGAGAACACCTTGAGGCAGCAAGCACTCACATTCTGGGTAAGATGTCTGTGGGCTGTAAAGCCCAGCTACAGTACCAGAGGCTGTGTGTGAGGTCACTCACCCTGCGGTAAAGGTGAAGGGCTCTGCGCATGCTGTCCTGGAGCTCGGACACCACGTGCTCACACTGCTCTAAGCTGATGCCTGATTCTGAAGGAGGGAAAACATAAAAGCGCAAGTTACAGCACAGACACTCCACTACCCACAACCTCATCATTTGGTAAGAAAAACAGGTTTTTTAACATGTATCTGAAAGACCATGCACACACAACTTGTCATTGAATTTTCAGGGCTGGTTTGAGCAAATTATTAAATAGGCACATTCTGTACGAGCTTTCCTTCATACTAACTAGACATGTTGCTTGCTTCAAGCACCCCTATTTTTCCAGTCTTTCGTCTCCAAAGTCAGCCATGTTTTTCCTCAGACTGCACATTTTTGTTACAGTCACAGATAGTCACAGATTATCCATCTGATTTCCAATTACAATTAAAGCCATGTTTGCATGAGGGCTTCCAGTGGCAAGAAGGACTAATCCAAGGAGCCTCTACTTTACCTTCTACCTAGTTAGAAATCTACAAGCTCCCTCTCACACATCCTTCTGCACAGTGTACTACTAAAGCACAGAGGATGATGGATTACATTGAATCATTGCAGTGTTCTCTAGTGAGGACTGAGGTCCAGAATAGTTGTGACAAGCAAACTCAACCACAACAGAATTGCATTGCTGAGCAACCCATGACATACAATGCTAATACATCATAATCCAAAACGGAAAAACAAAAGCAAGCAACTGAAGGACAGCATCTTCTGCCTGTCCCCACCAGATACTATCTCCAAACAGTATGAGTTGAAGATCTGCAATCTTCATACAATAAACACTTTCATGAGTTAGACATAAAAAATGAACAAAGACATAGATACACAAACACAATCTTCAATTTGCAAAGGCCTGGACAAAGGACATTTAACTTTCTTTAGTAACCCAAACCCAAAAATTTTGTCACATTAGTACTGTAATTTCTACAATTCCAAGAACACCTCTTTGAACAGACTGGAGAGGACCTGAGCTAATTTTATAGAATACATCTAGATGACGCACAAACAAATATAGCTAGAAAAACATCTACTTATACACAAACAAAAACATCTACAAAGTACAAAGGGGCATGAATAAATTCTTCCATTTGCATTCTTTGATCCTAAATCACCCGTGGAGTCTGGGCAGTGTGGCCTTCAGTGCAATCCAAGATTCTTGCTTTCTGCCCCCCCTCCTTCCCTCTTTATGTTTGAAACCCAGTTGTTTCTTCTCATGATCATTTCTGGATTTCTCCTCTGATCATTGTTTTTAAGCTGGTCTCCAGCTCTGGGAGGTGCCAGTCAGGAGAAAGGTCACAAAACCTAATATAAATGCTTAAGTAAGAGGCATTTTCTGCTTCTCGGGTGTGCAGAGCAGAGCTCTTCAGAAACTAGCAGAGAATATTAAACACAGCAATAGTATTAAGCACATCTACCGAATTTTAACTGTAGATGTCAAAATGCTTTAACAAGAAAAAGTAAGTCTCTTTATTTGCAGCTGTTATACAAGCAGGAAATGTAAGGACAGAAAAATTAAGTGAAAATCCAAAGTAATAGTGCAAGTCAGAAGCAGAATAAGTCTCTATCAACCCTACAGTTCTGATCTAAACTGCCACGTTGTAATTCCCAGAAGCTATGGTAAATTGTTCACTGAGATAGCCAACTTGGATCTAAACAGCTTTTCCAGCATCTACCATTAAAATCTGGGAAATGTGGTCTGCAAGAAGCTTAAGGCTGACAGCTGCCTACTGAGAAAAAACTCCATGGGGATCCGCAGTGCAATTTTACTAACTCACTAAAGGATGCTGTTAAATATTCTGTCAGTGTGCTATGTCTTGGGAGCTGTTTAAAAAAAAAAATCAATACTTAAAAAAAACCTTTCTCTTTCTCCATGCTACTTGTGTTAATTCTGCAAACTGACCAAAAACCATTTGCTATGTAGTCTGATTTGCAAATCTAGAAGAGAAAACTCAGCCTGAAGAATATAGACAACTACAATTCTGCTGTAGAATATGATTCCACAGCTTCAGGCTGCATCTGGTGCTGGAAGAAACCTCACCCCTGTAGGGGGTAGGTCTGAAAATTTCAGATGCACTCACTGTTCTTTGGAGCAGCTACAGTAGGATAACTGCAGGTCTCTTAGACAAAACATTGTATTTCCTATTTTTCATAACAGTGCTTCACTCTTAAGGTGTTTGATGCCTCTGGAAATGCAAAAAGAAAAATAACAGTGCATCAAAACCAGATTAAACCTTCTGCAATGCTTTGGTGCAGAAATATTATGTTTAACCACTGATGACTGGTTCAACAGCCTGGCACCACAGAAGGTAACTGATCACAGGATTACAGCTATCCTTTCTCAGATATGAGCAAGAACAACATAACAAAAGGGGTAAAAAACTGTATAGCCCCTTAAGGTACAAGCTATCAGCAGTGGTTATAATCCAGCTTTCTAATGCAGAACTCAGAAAGGTGTATTTCCTTTCAGATTGTGACACAAAAGAAAAACTTCAGGAGATGATGTGGCCCTAAACAGTGCCACAGACTCTGCCACTGGAGGTTTTCCTGTCTTGGAGGGCAGGATTTCTGCTTCAATTTGAACTTATCTGCTAGTTTTCATTTGATTGAACTACCTTAAAATGAGGTAATGTAAAATGTAACAGATCTTAGAGCTGTTTTCAGCAGGTGAATGTTTTTCATCTTGTACCTTTTTCTCCAGACTAGAGATAATTCAAAAATTAACCCACCTTTTTTTTTTTTTTTCTTTTTTTTTTTTTTAATGTTCAATGCACATGCACTGCATATTCAGTTTGCAGAAATGTCCTCAAAACAGAGTGGTAACAGCACAAAGACCTGCTTGCTCTCACAGGTAGCTACAGCAAGGAGCTCACCTCCATGAGCTTTATCTCATGGAAGAAAATTGTATGCAAACCCTTCCGGACCCTGCACACTTGCATATTAACAAAGGCAAGTTTGAGCTGTCTGGCAAAGCTTCACTTTGTCAGTATTGTCTGTGCTTGCTTGGTTCTGTTAGCACATGTTGGACTGCACCTTCATTTGCTGGTCTAAACATGCTCCAAGAGGAGGGTGGGGGATGTGACCTCCACGCTCCAGGGAATTCCCAGCATATCAGCTTTTAGCATTGGCCACAAAGAGGTTTGAGCCCCTAGAGGTAATTGTACAGCTAAATCACTAAAAATGTGACAGTTCTGAGACTTACAAAAGGTTCAGCTAAGAAAGACTGTCAGACATAAGACCCAAAGGAAATGGAAACTAAAGACTGAGAAAAAGATGTTAGATTGAAGAAGTGTCTCACCATTGAGGGGATGGTTTATGGAACGAGACAGGTGCAGACAGGACGAGACAGGCCAGAAGCTGGACGTAAAGAAATGTGATGGGATCGTGAGGCGGTTCACAAAGACAGGAGACAGAAGGGGGAAGATAAGAGATGGGTATCCATGCACACCTGAGACCTGTGCCGAGGCAGTTACAGATGTAGGAGACCTCGGCCTGATGGGGTCTAGTGGGCAAAGTCCGGGTTGGCTGTCTAGCACACAGGCGATGCCGGTGATCCGCTCCCTGCCCCTGGGCAGTGTGCTCTCAGGAGACCTTAGGTGCTGGCCCTCTGACACCTCCCTCAGTTTTAGACTAGTGACTCCTGGCTCATCCTGGCAATCTGTCCTTGAGGCTGGATAATCCACTGGGCTCTCTTTAGCAAGCCCTGTTGGGATCTCTCTACCAGGAGCCAGAGGCCCAGCAGTTTGGTTCTCCCTCTTGGAGGCTCGGACCTCAGGAAAAGAGGGTTTCTTTTTAGATGCCCCAGCAGGTGACTGTGGAGACTGTGGCTCAAGCAGGGTTTTTGTTTTGGTAGTGGGTGAGAAGGAGGCCAGTGTGGGTCTATCAGGCAATGGCTTGGGAATGTCAAGAATCAGATGTGCTCGGTTTGATGATGCCAACTTGCTGTGGAAGGACTTGGGAGATGAGCAGTTTACAACTGGCTGGATTGCAGGTTTCACTGGAACATTTTCTTTCACTGGCAGCTTAATCTTCTCAGCATCTGATGTGGAACTAGACTGTGTCTTCTCTGTCACTGGAGGACTAGTCCTCCCATCAGCCAACATTTCAGTGGAGCAACCAAGGTACAGATTTTCCCCTACAGATATGCTCCTTGACATCTTAGCCCGGAAGCTGGTTGTGGGGTTCATGTAGGACTTTGGTTTTGCAGCCCTGACATCTTTGGCCAGCAGAGCACCAGATCCATCCATCTTCAACATACTGGCTGATAACACCCTGCAATTGTTAGGTCTGGGATCCTTCTCAACCACCAAAAGAGTCTGAGGACGCTGCTTGGCAGAGGATATCACTCCTGGACCCTTATCTGTGAAAATTAAACAGACAAACATACCAAAAATAGACAAGAGCCTGCAGTGACTTCCTAAACTGGAATTTAATGTAGCTCAGCTCAGCCCTTGAAAGATGTGTAAAAAGATAATCACTAGTTCAAGTTAGTATCACCAAGCCTCAACAGCTTTCTTTTTTTTCCCATCCCTCATCCTGCTTCCTCATGAAACAGATTTGTTCTTAAAGTGTATGGTCAGAAGACCTCAGACCACTGTGACTCTTAAGTGAGAGGCCAGAGGAAGCAGGCAAAAACTTGTATGTGCTTGTTGTGGTGATTAGGTGGGTTTTTTTTGTTTTTTAACACTTATTAATTCAACTTATTAATTCATTAATATAATTGATTGTTTCAAAAATAGAGTAATTTCAAACAGTGGGTGTGGCTACAGTAAGCTCTTTATTATTGTCTCTTCCCTCTTTCTCTCCTCCCCACCCTGGGGAGCTTCAGTCTTAGCTTGGAGCAACGACCCACAGCAAAAGAATATTTTTACAAATACTTCATTTCACCCTTGCCAGTGCTCCTCCCATAGATGCCAAACAAATATCAGAGACTAATAATTAGAAGACCAGCTTCTGCATTACAAATTAAAAAATTAAATAATACTTTAATTAATAATATTAAAAATATTTTCCCTTGACAGGCTTGGAGTTAGAAGACATGTAAAGCCTGAAGTTTAGTATGCAGAAAGACAAGCTTAATTTAAGTCCTCCACTCAGATGTCCCCGTTTCATTCTCGGATTCATACCATCATTCCAATGTGTGTCCTTACCCTCATGCACGAGGTCATGTACTGACTGTGCCTTTCTCATGACTGCATTCACAGGGCCTTCTGGAAAGGAGGCGATAACCCGTCCAGGGGCCATACCAACTCTGCTGGTCTCCAAAGCTGATCTGCGCTTTTTCTGCACGTAAATAGCTTGATTTGAATTTACAGTCTCTAGAAGCTGGCTGTTCTCCAATGCATCACCAGGATGGCTGCTGTCATTTTTTGACAGGTTTGCTGTAAACTGACTGGTCTGGGTTGGTGGCTCGATGGGCTTTGAATCCAGTGTCAGATTTGATGAAGAGAGTGACAATTGTCTAAAGAACAGAATAAAGAAACCCCAGTTAAAACAATGTTCCCTGGATAGATGGAACATGCATTAAGTTTCTCTGGAATAAAGAGTCCCTCCCTGTCTGGGATTTTTTGAGTCAAAAATACCCTAATCTGTTACCACTTAATTCTACTCAACCCAGGAAGCTCTGGTCTTCAGGCATTTGACTATAGGCTGTACAATCACAGATAGCATTGGGTTGCTGTTTCCCGGGAGGACACAGTAAAAAATGAAGACAAAAGAGAAGGAAACATTCCAGGCATAGGAAAGACTGGGCAAAGTCAGGTCAGGTCTTTTCTCTCAGCTCAGCTCACCTTACTAAAATTTAAGTAGTTTCAATTCTAAGATAACCCTAAGAGGAAGTAAATATGCTTTCCTAACATTATGAAAGCATAAGGACTAGGAAAGCTGGTCAGTATCTTTAAGAGGAAAGCCTAATTTCCTCTCCCTCTCCACTTCAGACAAACACAGCGGGCTTATTTCAGAAAGGAGGGAACTTCCAATCTGGCATGTTTAAACAGCTGAACAGATTAAAAACTCAGAGGTTTTCATAATCGAAAACTACCTCCCTTGTTACATCTCTAGAGCACCAGTGACTTCCTTTAGTCATCACTGCAACTCTCCAGAAGCTTACACAATAGCTAACTATTGGCTTTCTTCCCAAACATACATGAGACGACTAAGAGGCATTCCTGACAGCAGCAACAGCAGCTGAATACAGCAATAATAAACAAATTTCCCTACCATGCTGAAGCTGGTGAACCTTAGAAGATGTATTCAAATCTGCTTAGTCCTATATAATGAAATTCCTTTGAGCTAAGATTCTAAATTGTCATTTTAGAGGAACACAGGAGTATTTGTTTGTTTTAGACATTTATGAACCCAAATCAATAAAAGCATTGAGCTAATTTTTTTTTAATTTATTTGCTTTGTTAGGACTTTTTTTTTTTTCAATAACAAGGAAAACAGCTTGCAGAGGCCTTTTGGAGTGCTTTAAGGTTGAGGGGTTTTTGGAAGAATAATATCCCCGTGGGGCTTTGTGAGAGACACCAGAACACCCTGTGAAGGCATGGGACCAAGAAACAAAGCTGAGTAAGAAAAGACTGTAAAACAAAGGAAAAGTTGACAAATCTACTTTCATCGTCCAAGCTGAATGAAATGCAAAAGAATAAAAAGAGCATAAACAGTGAAGAGTAAATTAGATTATTAGTGATTCCTCCAATTTAATCAACCAAGACATTCATTAATCAGGAAACAATTAAGCACGTTGTTGAAAGAGGAAAAATAACAATAGTGTTACATTAGAATAAATAGAAAAAAGTGATCCAGGATAACCTGCCCAAATCACAAGAGTCTGCAAACAGGCTGCCAGGTGCTGTGCTAACACTTTGCTGTGCCTAGACACACCAAAGCCAGAAGTTTGTTCAAGTATTTTCACCCAGGACCTAGCATGAGACCTACTCATATTAGTATAAATAGACAGACAGAAACAATCAAAACAAGCAGAGCCATACCTGAGTCTCGGGGACTGGGAAAGAAAGCGAGAGGAAATGCTGAGGTTTTCAGTTCTTTCCAGATTCCTACATGAGCCACCTAAAAATTTTGGTTAAAGGAGAAAGAAAAACGAGAAGTTTATTTACAGAACATTCTCATATATCAGTTTTCTTACCACAGAGACTATCAAGTGTTTCCTGATATCCAAGGGGATTTTTTTTAAGCTATGAAATAATGAGAATGAAATAATTACATTTTCTTTGCCTTTAGTGCTCTACTTAGACTACTCTGCCTTAAGATGCTACTCTCCCTAAGGGTACGCCTCCTCCTTTTTTGCTTCCCTTTGTGTCCTATCCTGCATGTAGGACTGTGAGACACTGGCATGAAGCAGAAAGCAAACCAATCAAAGAGGAAAAAAAATAAAATAAAAATAAAAACCCGAAAATTTCACATAGATATTGCTGCCTGCAACCATTATCAATCCTAAAAAGATATGCTTTGTTCTGGAGTTGGTCGATAAAGGCAAACCAGCTCCTTTGCCACTCTGATGTCTCCTCTTACTCTCTCTCCACCCAGCATTTCAGCCTTTTCTTTTGTGACATTGCTATGCCTTGATGCACCACTAGAGGCCACTGCGTGTCACCTATGGGGGGGTGAACGCGCAGTCAATACCCTCTTTTACAACAGGAAAAGCCAGTGCAGGAGCAAGATAACGGCTTTTTAGGATTCCAGAACTTACGATTAACACAAACTGACACAGAGCTTAATCTCATGCACACAAATTTACACACAGGCTGATGAAGTTAACAGATGTCACTCTTATTTAGGCCTCTTACACTGTTTTCCATTTTTTTCCCCTCTCCCCATATACACACATCCATGAAGGCATCCATGCTTTGGTTTATATAGAGGAAAAATCAGGAGTGACCTTAAAAAGTCTCCCCACTGAACACAGAGATGTACCTTTTCCATCAGTGTTGCTCAAGGTCCCAAAATGCTCCTTGAGAAACTTTTCCTGATCAGGTATCTGAGGAATTTCTCCCTCAGGCATGCTAGCACCTACATCCTCCTCTCCTTCTTCTCCCTCCAGGTCTGACACACCATCAACGCTTAGAGGCTCAGTGCCTTCAGAATCTGGAAAAAGACAAAAAAAACCCCAGGGTGTAAAAACTTAATCAGAGTAACATTAGTCAAGTTTTAAAAAAAATCAACAAAAATGCTAAATTGAACCTAGAATGTTAAAGTCAGCCAGCATTTTTTGCAGTGATTCTCTAACCTACCATAGCTCACAAACAGCATAGCCGACAGCATTATCAGTACTAAACCTGCCTCCTTTGCTAGCAAGCTAAGAGAAAGCCAAAGGTGCACAAGGAAAGAAGGCAAGTGCAGCAACTCCTGCTTCTAGTGGTTTAGTTGAGGTGCCTGTTCAAGTGCTCCTGAATCTGTACAGCAGGACCAATGTGACTAACAGGAGTGTGACCTCAGGCCAGGTCACTAAGAACCCACATATAAATACATTTATAACGTCTTTACATCTTACCTTCATTGGGATGGTCTGGGCTGGACAGACGACTGCTACTGTAATCTACAGAGCACGCACTGTCTGGACTGTGTTTGTCTGGGCATCCATTACTGTGATAACCTCTACAGAGCTTCCCATGGGGCAATGCTTTTACCTGGAACTCACTACAAGGAAGACAGGAAGATACAGCACTAGAAGAGATATTTGTTTACATGCAAAGAAGCACATTATAACTTTAATAAGGTCTTACCTGTGTTAGTAATACCTTTTATTACAAATGAAAGGCTTTAAAGAGAAAAATAAGTTGATTTCTCTCATCATAATAGAGTATACTTTTTGCATTTCATTAAGCTTGGACATGGAAGTCCCAAGGGGACTGTCTGATTTTCTGGGCATTGTCAGTTCCCATGATTACCAGGCACCAGCAGCACACTGCTCTGGCTTGATTTCCAGCACAGGTGAGGAACAAATGTAGAAGTCTACATAATGAAAAAGAGGTTAAGACCGGGTCTATATCTGCAGGAGAGAAGCTCTAGTTTGCCAGAGATTTAAGCTCTAATACACATTTTTTCCCATGTTCATGACCTGCTTCTTTGGGAAAATTCTGTAATGCAAACTGTACAAGATTCTGGCTTTGAGAAAGACTAATTTACTAAAGAACATCATACAAAAATACAATCTTGTATGACACGGTCACTGATCTCTGTTGTGATTTCATGGATCTTATTTTGTCAAATGTCACCAGCACTGTTCTCTTGCCTGATGCCTAAGGACTTCAGTTTTCCACTTATTGAAATACTTTGCCTTCAAATGTACTCCAAGACAAGGTAGTATGCAGAAGTCAATCAACAGAACTGAATGGCAACTACCCCTGGCAGCTCCCACACTCTGTAAACATTGCCATGTGTCCAGTCTGTATCCAATATCACCTGAGGGCCTCCCTTCCTTACATGACGGAGCAGCACATAGGTCTACTTTGTCCAAATGCTATCATCACAAAACTAAAAATGAAAAATAAACTAGGTGAAACCTAGCAGCCTCAACTGCAAAATCCTGGCATGCACTCTAGCATAAAGTCTGTCTAAAGCTATCAGCTCCACTCTCTGTAACATGACAGAAGACAAAGAAAATTAAACAGCTACTAGCATCAGGTCAAGAGGGGAAGGGAAGAACAAAATTCAGGGAAGGAAAATAAAAGGGAGTACAGGAAAAGTTAAATTATGCAAAATTAAAACAGAAGAAACAGCGAAGGAATTAAAAAGGTCTCCACTGTCTCCAGGGTCCTTTTCAATTCCATCTGTATCGTGCAAGTCATTCTATTTCCCATAAAAGAGTAATCACATGCTACATTCACTAAATTCTTGCCCAATTTTCGTAAGTGTCCTGTCATTTCTCCTGGGTAGGCATTTCACTGCCACATATGTGTCACTCTCAGTGAGTTTTCAAGCTTCCGAGTTTCCCCTTGCTATTTTCAACCCAGATAAGGGAGAAAGCATCAAGGCTGCTCCCAAGTTGTTTACTCAACAAAAGAAAAAAAAAACTTGGAGGAGACTGCTAATGTGCAGTTTCCCCAGAAGAAAATTATTTTAATGGTGCCTTCTTAGTTTCATATTCCTTTAGCATCCATCTGACATAAAACACTCAACTAAACATGCCTAACATCAATCAAGCAGTAAGTCAGATCATCAAAGTTACTACACAAGCTGCAAGAAAACCAGAACAGAAACATATGAGCCATGCACAGCAGAGAGCTTATTTTTAACCTGCTAGAGTCTGTGGGATGGATTTCATCTTGCTCAGGGTAGATTACACATTCCTCACTCTCAGAAGGTTCCAGTTCCTGAGAGAAAATCCCCTCTTCACAAGACACAAGCCGAATCACTTGGGGTCGCACACAAGAACCATTATCTTGGGGAGGTATTGAGCTGCCAACCTGGTTTAATTAAAAAGAGAAAAAAAAAGATATTACTGGTGTTTTATCTTACATCAGCAAGTTCTGTGCAAGGCTAGAAAGTATGCCCTACAGTACAGAATATAATCAGCAATCTGAGACCACAAAACACACCAGTCCTATGTATTTTCTGATCCTTATTTACTAATCTTGTCGGACTAATGCTGTACTTTCCTGGTTTGTTTCCTTATTGCAATTCCCTAAAGTTCTTTGGTAACATACTCTTTGATCACACATCAGGAGTGTAAGCCATGTGGCAGCAGGTTCTTCCATTCCTTTCTATGGACTGATAGGACAATTCCCAAAACTGGGTCATTCCAGCTGAAAAACTGAATTACTGCACACAACAATCTGAATCTTCTTCTTAGTCACATAATTATAGGGGAGGGAAAACTTCTAATGAAGCTAGGCATTGAGACAGACTGCTACTGGAAAACAGGTACTAGCTTTCTGAGGATGAAGATACATTACTTGCTGTGACCCATCAATACCAAGATCAAAGAGAATTTACTTATCTATCACAGCCAACAACTGTGTAAAGGCTTTTGTGTAAGCCACATTCCAGTGGCTACTGGAATCAAGAAACTGCATCCCAGCGGAGTGAGCTAACACGTTACCAGGTTTTTACACACCAAACTCAACTTCTCAGCTTGTTTTTGACATAAATATTCAAAGAGCTAAAAGCAAATATGAAGTCTTCCTGTCATTGAAGAGAAACCTTGACCCCATATGGTCTCTGCTATAAGACAGCAGAATCACACATTGCTCGAGTATTAATTACAAAAGAGTTATCCAATAAAGTTCCTCAGAAGTCACTTAGAAAACCTTTAACGATAAAAAGAATGGCATGAGGTAGTAATAAATGTAGGTAATAATGAATAGATGCAGGACAGATGCATCTATTGTTAGTGGGTTCACCTCCTCAGAGTTGCACTGCCCTTACTTTGTTGATGTGCACAGGAAGGTCAGCGTGCTCTTCCCTGTCATCCCCATTGCTGTTTTGAGACAGTGAGTCTCGACTTGGAGAACGGGAAACAGAGAAAGACTCCAGCTGACGCAGGTCAAGCATGGATTTCACTGTCATCTCTATGTTGCTGGTTGGCTGGGACCAGCGACTACGTTGCCGGGGCATCTTGCTCATCGGTGCCTCTGAGCGCTGGATTGCCGCTATCTCTTTGGCCTGAAGGAAATTAAAACACAGACTATCTTAAAGACTGACTTTTAATGATGGAAAATAAGGAGCAAAAACACAAGACCCACAGAAAAACATAATTATGTCCTTCTCAATAAAAGCCTCGAAAACTGTCTAAGAGACAGCTCGAAAGGGCACCTTTAATCATAAAGCATTGAGCAAAAATGATACTTTAGTTGTTGCTTCTTGTGCAATTGAATAGTTAAGTGTCTTGTTCAGACTCAAGTATATGAACAGCTTCAGCACCACACGAGATTCAGATCAAAAAAAAAAGACAAAAGCATAACATCTGATGGAAAAAGACTGATGTAAAAAGCCCAAGTGCAGCTCTAGACTCTAAACACCCTAGTCTCCTAAACTAGGCTCTATTTTGCCATCTCCAAATAATTCTTCAGACGGAGGCTTCTCAATGATTTCCCACCACAGCTGCACCTTTCCCACATGTGCAAATGAAGAGATTTTTAATCTCTCTGGGAATTTCTTCTTTGGTTTCCCTGTAACAAGAAATACAGTCAGAAGGTTTAGTAACTCACCCTCCTCATTTCCCAGTGGGAAAGGCTTCTTGAGAGGGTAAGGTCTGGATCTGCAAAGGTAAAGAGATATGCACCTAGTTGACATCCTGGCCAGCAGCCCAGCTTTTGAAGAACCTCTTGCTTCATCTTTCAACAAAAGCAGTATTCCTACACCTTTTGAACCACTGTCAACATATACTTTCCCACTGACTACTCAAATCATTGTATCAAAATTTTAATGGAGACATACAGTTTTATGTAAGATTTTCCTTGCATCAGCAGACCACTGCAGAACACTTGCTGCAGTGCAGTGCCCTCCCAAAAGCTTGGGAAAAAATACGCTCCAATGCACTGTACCATCTGTCATAAAAATACATAAAATTAGTAATGGCAATCTCTACGGTAAGTTTTTTTCAGACATCTCTAAAGTCCTCTCTTTTGAGGAGATCTCTTGATCCCTTTTGGCTTCTGCTGACTTTTAACAGCTTGTAGACCCCAGCCCATGAAACTAATTCAAAATTTCTTTAGTCAGTTGGAACTGGCAACAAACTTGCCAATTTAACAACTGTATTTCTAGACAGAGAACTCCGAAATGCACCCCTCTTCAGATGCAGGAATGGGCAGCTCCACATTATCCACTGGTATCTATCCATCTGCTTCTGCTTTGGTCTCGCTCTTTCTGCCCATACCTTATTATCCCTAAGCCAGTGTCTCTCATCTTTACCTCCCTTCACATCCACACCATTTTCCTCCAGCTCTGCCCATGCCCCTCTTCCATTTATACCTGAGTCTCTCTCATTGTTGCAGTTGGACTGAATATGGAAAGACTGCAGCCCTCGTAACTCATCTTCATCATTCCCTTCATCTTCACCATCCTTGTCACTGTCTGATGAGAGTGCAGGCACAGAGGACAGGGCAGAGACGGACTCATGCCTGGAAGGCAGGAATTAAGAGGAGTATTATGGTTTATGCACGAAATGCCCAACATTTCAATCCTTACACGAGTTCTCCACCTTATCTCCATCCATATTCAGGAGGCTGCCTCAACTCTCTCAAACAGCTCTTGCTCTAGCACAGCCCACCTCTGAGAAACAGGACAAACTAAACCCTGCACAAAGATGTGCAGACCCTGCCACAATGTTCTCATACATGTAGAGGGTTGATGGAAATCAGAAGTAAACAAGTCTGAGAAAGTCAAATGGAATGAAACCGGGCCTTCTATTTCAAACTCTGCCAATTGATAAGGTCAAGATTGTAGATTATATTTGAAAGGCAAATATTTTTCCCACCCTTAAGCATTTCTTCTCTGGAACTGATTTACACATCAAAAATGTCAGAGATAGTCTCTATTAGACAGTAATTTGGTTTATGGAAAATTATCCCATAAGAGACAGGTTCACTTCAAGGATTGCTCCAGGCAGGACCTGAGAGCACAGCCCACACACCATAAGAGTACCATGCTGACTATTTTAACTTTCAAGCACAAGGATCATGTAAAACACATCTTGGCCAGATCTTCGATTAAAGTAGATCAAGACAAGTTTTACCACACACACCTCAGAGGCACTCCCAGCATAGAATTGCCCACCAACAATCAAGGACACTCAATAACATCAAATTTTACCCTCCCTCTTTCTTCTCATCTTCCCTTTCCTCCACTCACTCCTTCAGTCCACAGAATCAAATGAACAAAATAAGCCTTTGGACAATAATTGAAGAAAGAAGAATCCCAACAAATCCCCAACATCCGAGTAGCCCCCACTCCACAGCCTTGAGCTAGATTGCCAAATTCATCATAGGAGACATTTATAGATATCACTGGTGGGTGTTGAATGCCAAGCATTATTCATGAAATAAAAATAGCTCATCCACCAAATACAGAGCAATCTGGCAAGGGACCAACTTCTCCTGCAGCTGACAGATAGCAGGCAGCATTGAAACGTGGTAACAAGCAGTTAAGGTATTTTAGGTTTTTTTCTTCCTGTGTAGTGGCAGAACATTAATTTCCATTTCATTAGAAGTAATAACTACTTGACCATTTCAGATGAGTTTTGAAGTGTTCTGGCAAAAAGAAAAGTGAAACTGACTGTAACCTGTGGAGTTCTCAAGTGAAAAAGTTTCATTTTGGCCATCCAAATCTACTTTTGACATTTGAGTTCATAAGTTGTTTCATCTTTTCTATTGCCTCCTCGTATTTTCATCTTGTCACTCTCAGGTTCTTGTGTCTAATCAGAGGAATCCTAACAAAGCCCAAGCACCACAGCATGTTTGAGGATATGCCATGTTTCATCCTATGACATATATTAATTACATTTATTCTTGGTAGGTAATATTAATTTTGTATCAGTAACTTTGATAGCATCCTTCTGCTTGTGTTTATCATGGCTGTTTGAGGAGTGTATTGAGACAGAAGGATTGGATTATTAGACCTTTAAACATCTAGCTGGTTGAATACCTCACAATGATGAGGTGATACAGCAAGGCAAGATTATGTGATTGCCAAGCTCCTATGTGTACTCTCATTAGTGTAAATGGAGAAGGGAGAATGGCTATCCATGGGTTTTATGTTACAAATAAAAAGATGGCCCCTGTCCATCAGATAGTGACCAAAAAAATTAGTGAGGGGGGAAAAGTATGTTACAGTATCCTTAAAGTAGCACAGTAAGAGAATGCAACACATATTTTGGAAGTCAGATGAATTTTTTCTTACTTCACAGGAAGTGATAAACAAGTTATGAAGTAACGTATTTGAAACAATCATAGGGTTATCTTGCATTCTCCCAGCAAAAACTCACACCCATCTTCCACATCCTTCTTTTTACAACTCAAGTATGCTTTTCAAACTCAGTTCTGTAACTTGAAGGGAGATAGATGAATGAATGATATTTTCAAAATGATCCTGGGCCCACTGACTTGAAACTGAGATACTCCTGAAATGAAAACTAGGTTCATAAGGTCTTGAGTGTTTTAACTGTTGTTCTTGCCCAAGTCTATCCTTCTATTCAGACTTCACTATTTCTCCTTTCTTTCCCTCCCTTTCCTCATGTACTGTGGATTTTCTCCCAAGCCTCCTATTGCATATATCTCCTCAATACTCTTCCTCAGTTCTTTTTCATGCTTAGATGGAAGTCGGTGTGATGTACAGGGAGTTTTCAAGCACAGAAGTTGTTTCCACAAATAAGCACAGCATGAGAGCATTTTGAAAATTAAGGAGTAAGACTTCTGGCATTTGCTGAATTCCTCCTGAGAGCCAAATCCCAAAGCATCATTATACCAGAATGGATGTTTCAGAGTAGATATGCCAGAATAGCATGTACAGACATGTCCAGTTCTCACAATCCATGTGACTCAGGGCAAGTGTTTTAATTGTAATTGCTCATCTTCTTTGCTAAGGAACTATTAATCATTAAGATTGGAAAAGATCTCCAAGATCATCAAGTCCAATATTTGACTAAATATCACCATGCCCACGTAACCATATCATGGACTATCATGTCTACTCATTTTTTAATACTTCCAGGGGTGGTGACTCAACAATTTTCCCTTGGGACCCTCTTCCAATGCTTAACCACTCTTTCAGTGAAGAAACTTTTCCTGATGTCCAACATGAACTTTCCTTGGCACAACTTGAGGTCATTTTCCCTTGTGCTATTGCTAGTTGCCTGGGAGAAGAGGCAAACTCCCAGCTCACTACAACCTGGATCTTGTTCTATATGGGGTAGAAGTGTCAGCTGCTCTTCAGCTTTCAGTCTTTGAAGGGGCAGACAGTACAGGATGAATGGAAGAGAAAGACCTTAAATTAGAAAGTCTTCAGGACATGTTAGAGACTTAAAAGCGTCACATGTCATTATGAAGTTCTAGTATTCAGACATACAATAATAGGTACTCTGTATTCTTTTGTATGACCTGAACCCAAACCCTGTTCTGCTTCCTCAAAACAAAACAAAGCAGACAAGAATAACAACTATCCATTTATAGAGGTATGTTGTCAGCATTCTCACTCTGATCCTGTGCTACTTAAACCCTCAGCTTTGGGCACATATTTATGAAACTGTAACATCCTGTGTGGTAGGTATCACTGACAGATTATATCCTCCTGCTTTCCCCTCAAATGTTAAAGAGTTTTAATAAGAAAGTTATTCTACTTTTCCCCACAGAAGGATCATAGTGCACTGATTCCAGAGTTTCCCCAGTGTTATAGTTGCAGTAGTTCATCAGAGACTGAGGCACAATTTCTAATAAGGCATCAAAAGCCTGCCCCATTCTAATCCCTGGAAACAACACAGCTTTCCTGGACTGGACAAGACACACTGAGAATTTGATAAGGAGCTCCTCTTTCCAAATATATCTGATGGTACACAGTACTTCTTCAGTATACAAATATAACTTTTAGACTATTTAATTTGGATAACCTTTTTTCGCCTGCTATTTATAGTAAAGAGTCAAGGAAAACCATAGATATAGTGATTTTTAAAACATGACTATAAGCCCCACAGAAATTCCACAGTAAAATCAGCTTAAAAATTGAGACAAGCTTTTCTAAACAATAAATGCATACTTGGATCAAAACCAAAACCCTACTAAATGGCCTTTACGTAATTCCTTCTCTGAAAACATAAAAGCCTTAAAACCAAAATGTACCAGCAATCTCAGCTGAGTACAAGTTCTATTATCCTGAACTATCAAAGCTCCTTATGTTCAGAAAAAAGCATACATCTGCAATTACCACAACCAGAGGTAGAACTCAAAAGCTGTCAGGCACACTATGGAGAACTGTGGGTCATACAGGTCAGAGCACTTCCAAGGTAATACAATGTCCCAAAAAAGTGACTCAGAGAAATCATTCAAAAGAGAAACTTTAGTCTCTAAAAATTTTTGGAGGGACTGAAAAATGCTGGAACACTTCAGTGCAGAGAACAGGTTGGAATAAGAGAGGCTATGAAAAAGGTTCACAAAACTATGGGGACTACCAGTAGCTGACTTCAGAACAAAAGATCATCAGAGCTCAAAATATTCAGAAGCAGAGGACTTTCAACAAAACTAGTAAGAATGTACATTAACAGAGATAAAAAAAGCCCTTCTTTCCACAGAGAGCAGTGAACTCCAGGAGCTTGTGACCAAAGGAGGCTGCAGAGGCAGACAATATTATGAAGTTCAAAAAGAATTTATACAAACTTAGTGGACAACTGGCCCATATCTACATAGTAAAGGAAGAAGGTAGAGATGTACCTCCTAATATCCCTGATGTTGTAATGGTGCATGAGGCAACTGGACCACAAAGGTTCATATAGCAAAGCTCAGAGAGTGTCTCACTAAATAGCATCTTCCACTGCCACGGTCACAGGCAAAATACTGGGCTTTGTGGAACACTGGTTTGACCTAAAAAGGCACGTTTGGTGTGTTTACACTGCTGATGTTGCTCACCTGGATCAATTTCCTGCCCTGACAGTTGCAACTGGATAGACAGCACTGTCCTGATTTAAAAACATTCATCTCCCTCTGCCTCCTCAGATCAATTTTGTTACCTCAGCACTATTTTGATTATTCATCCTGTAATACACGCATACCATGAAACTAGCAGAAAGTGTTACTTCCTCCACCAAATTCTAGCAGTACTGTTCTAAAGAAGATCTAGCAGAACAAATTACTTATCACAAGGCAGTGAGCTTTCTCATATTGCTGTCAGTCTTCTGAGACAACAATTCTACACAAGTTGCAACTCAACTCTCTACTGCAACCTACACAGACAAGCTTGGGAAACAATCAGAACAGGTACAGAGCACCTAGAAAACAAATCTCACTCAAGTTCATTAGTTTTCCTTCTCCCACCTCAATAATGCTGCTCCGATAGGCTCTTCTTCCATTGTCAGTACCAATCCAAAATGCTCTGGGAATTATGTCTTTGCTGATCTCCAGTGACCACAGAGGACGATCGAAACTGAAAACAGGCTTTCAAGGCTGACAAGTAGATTCCAGCCTTGCAAAGAGGCTACCAAACAAGTTTAATAAAGTTCTGGGCTTGGCGTGGCACTAGCACCGCCCTTCTGCAGGCGTCTGTGATGGAAACAAGTATCACCTCACGTGGAACAGGACTGGGATTATCTGTCACAGGCTGAGCCTTGGTAGGGTAAGGCTGCAGCTGCTGGAATAATAGGAGACTGCTATAAAAAGCACATGGCTTGACAGATCCAGAACTTTTGGCTAGAAAAAAGGCTTCTTGAATTTTCCCGGCATCATTACCAAAAGCACTTACTAGACAAGACTCATTTCAGGAATGAGCAGATCAAGACTTTCCAAAACAAAACTATGCAGACAGACTTGTTACAACATTTCTTACTTCCAAAGGGAGTGGGAAAGTCCTCGTGATACTCAACAACCAGCGTGATAAATCCTCCAGAGCTTGGTATTGTATAACCAGAACTCCATTTGTAGTCATTTGGGACATAGGAACAAAAAAATCTGCATTTATCCTTTTTTCCCCCACTGTGATTTCATAACAGCTTGGTCAGGACTGTCTCCTGTATTACTTATAGTCCAACTATAAGACTCAGTTATTTACAAACTACAGAGAAACCAAACACATTAGACTAATAATCAAAAATACCCTGTCACTCTTGTTCTCTTTAAAAACAGAAGCACCACATTTTAAAGAAAGGTCACCAGATAAATTTAGATCTATTCAGCTTGTAGGCTGCAGTAATTTGCTTTTAGATATGTTGTCTACCAAGCAAAAAATAATAACATTATTTAGCTAGCAAGAGCTTTTCCCATTTAAATTATTTTTGTATTTATTATTTATATAATAATTATTTTAGCTGAGTTTTTTCAAAGCCTCCAGAAAATAGTTAACAAAGAAACAGCAAAACTGTAAGGACTCTTTTAGAATTATGCTCAAAATAGCCAGCTCATAGAGTTCACAGGTGTGCTTCAGTACTGACACCATAGAAAACAGCCTTTAAGTTGCATTCAGCTAGAGAACTCTGCTCGTGAAGGATCACAGCTTCCCTGTGGAATTCTGTGTATCCTCCTCAGTAGTCCTAGGTGAACTGCTTATTAAAGTTTCTGACCACATCATTAAACTAAATTAAGACACATGAGGCATTGCACACATATTGCAATCAGTGAAGCATACTAAGTCTGTCTGGAAGATCCCAGCCTGGTTTCTATGTCCAAAGAAGTGGGGTAAAAACCAAATCCAGCAGAGGAATAAGAAAAGAACTTTTGGAAGAACACACTCAGTGAAGACAGGAAGAACCTTACAGCTGAATCCCAGTGCCACGCTGTCACATTCCACACAGCCAGCCACCTGTTCTCAGTCTGCTCTGCTCACCTCATGAGTCCAGCTGCCTTGTGAGGAGGAGACTTCTCTGCCTGCTTCCCTCTCTGTTTCATGTCTGACAGTCGCTGCCGCATGTTGATGGTCATCTCTGAGCTCAGACGCCAGATGAAGATACAGCTGAAAGAGAAAGGTGAGGCTGGGATCAAGTCTCAGTTCAGTTCATTGGTACTAATTCCCACTGCAGGGACAAACAAGAGCCCTTCTGTCTGTGGCAGAGAGATACATGCAGAAACAGCTTCACAGAAACTCAATCCCATCACAAGCCTCGTGACAAAAGGGTTAAACCTGCCTGTCAAAGACTCCTTGTAAGCAAGAGCAACTGCAGAGATAATTTACACAGACTCCTCTCTAATCCTATACCTTTTTTGACTATCTGACCAGCTGCCGAAGGAAATGCTGTAACAAGTTCCTCCATGGTCAGCAGGATAAGTGGAGCCTACAGATGTCCCTTGCATCCTCTAACAGTGACTAAGCTGAAGTCTCTGATTGCCATGACCCCCAAAGGCAAGGCCTTCCTAATGCCCACAATCCCATGGAGTCTCTGTAATAACAGTGAATAACTTTTTGCAGTCAGGGTGCTTCTAATATTTTACTTGGGATTTCCTACAGGACGCTTGCACAAAATTTACACAGCCATTAGCTCAGCTGGTCAGAGAACACTGCTAATAACACCAAGACCATGAGTTCAATTCCTGTATGGGCCATTCACTTCAGAGCTGGATTTGATAATCCTTGTGGGCCCCTTCCAATTCAGAATGGTCTGTGAAATATTCTGTGAAATTTGACTGAATTTGGTCAATGGACTCAAAAGCATTTGAGAGAGGGAAACCGACATTGTGGTCTCATTTCATTAATTTCTTCAGAAATTCAGCTTAAAAAATGTATTTCTCATCACATTAAAGAACACTGTATCTCATCTTCAGCTACTAGAAAGTAAAATGACCAGCATTGTCTTCGAAATTTAATTTCAGTGCTAACTAATTCTTTTCATCTCAGTCATCTTTCCTGTCTAGCTGGATATACCTACACTGATGTAGAATCAGAAAAGGTGCTTTGGCTATCATTTATAAAATCTTGCACCCTACTTTGGAATCCGAAGAGGATTTAATTCAGTTCTTCAAGACCCATCAATGCCAATACACTCATGGGTACTCCGAGACACGGAAGATTTTTCAATGACTTGAGGAAGGGAAAGTGACTTGAGGGAAAAGTCATTTTCCCTCTTTCTTACTAGCATGTAAATATTAATTTGCTTTGCCATTTTGAACAATGACGATGAACTTTGGTCTCCTTCAGCTGAGGCAAATGTCAAAAGTGTTAGGATCCTGAATACCTGGATCTTCTTCATTTTTTCTCTCTCTCATGAGGAATCAATTTAAAAAGTTTTATTTACCATATCACACACACACACACAAAAAAAAAAAAAAAAAAAAAAAAAAAAAAAAAAAAAAAAAGCCCATAAACCCCTCTGTGCAGTCTGCAGAGATTTTAACACAAAACTAAAAATTCCCTTCTTGTCCCCAGCGCCATGCTCAGGAGCATCACTCCTGGCTACTGAAATCACATACAGACAATTCCCATTGCCTGTGAACACACTCTCATCCTCCCACTGGAGCTTTTCAACCAGGAGAAAGGGGTGAGGCACTTGTCTGGGAACTATGGCAACCTAAGGCACCCAGCTGTTTCCCCTCAAGCAGCAGTTCTCTCCAAGTAACAGCAACCATAATCTGCTGTTAAAAAAATACTGAAATGGAGGAAACAAAATTCTGAAAGCAAATCTGGCTTGTTCATTTATCCCACCCCCGCAGTTATCAAACCTAGAGACAAGCAGCAAACAACCCAAGCCTGTGAACACAATAGCATCCAATACAAACTGCAGAAGCAAGTGCCCACCTACCCCTTTTGCTGGGGCTGGGGAGGGGATTTTGTTTCATTTTTTCTCACCTTGAATTATTTTCCTCACATGAATCTCATAGTCATTGTGCCCTTTCTCATCCCTGTTTTTCTTTCTATTCTCAGCTCTAATCTTTGCATGTTCTGCTGTGTGTGAACGGACTATGTTCCCTGTTCTCCTTCGAAAAAGGTGCTTTCTCATTTCCTTACAGCAAACTTGTTCAGGAATCCTTTCCTCACTTCTCATCCACCTCCTGCACATCCTTAATGAAGAAAATAACCCTTTTGCTCATGGAAATGTCAACAAAAGAATGTTGCACTAAATCACAGGGATCACTGGGAACTTCAAACCTTCCATGCTTCTGGAACTTGTCAGTAGTTCACAAGAAAAGGACTCTCTCTTCTACAACATTTGTCCCTAATCTATTTAAAAGAAAGAGGAAAACTTATTTATTTATTTATTATTGAAAAACAGAAACAACCAACTGATGAAATTTAAAATTATATACTGTATGTTCTGTAAGAACTCACCCTCTAAAACCCTCTTTCAAATTCAATTGTGTTTTATTAATTAAAAAAAAAAAAAAAAAGAGTGAGAAAGTGAATCTGGGTTGCTCTGAACTTGCAATAGCATTCCAGGAGCCATCTTTCTCAAAGGAAAAATTTTATTCCGTTCAGCTGATTTAAGCATTCACTGATTCCAGAAATAGTGGCTCCACTCACCTGTACAATCATCATACTAGGCATACATTCTCCTTTTTCTCTTGGGCTCAGTCTGGTGACTACTTAAGATTTTTGTGAACTGATTTAGCTCACTAAATGTGCAGAAAACTCATCTCTGGGGAGTACTTATGTAGTGACCTGAATCAGCTGAATGAAGGTCAGCTGCACCACTGCTGACTTGGGAGTGGGAAGAAGTCCATATGGACAGGACCAAAAAGTGAGGACAGGTCTGTCCCTTTTGCTGCTAAACAGACTCTTTCACCTGGTGAAATCTCATCAACAGGAGTACTGCATGAAAAAGTTTTGTCACTACTAGCAAGAATAGCACAAGATGCCTTGTATTTCAGCTCTGAAGGTGGGTCAGGAAACAGGTCACATCTCTGCCTCCTTTCCAGCACAGAATAGTATTTACTCTCAGAAAAGGGAAATATTTCACACAGGTCTCATTCCATGGAACACTAACATCAGTTCTATGAGCCTTGCCAACAGCACACATTTAGGATTCAGAAAGCTCCGAGATTTATTTGGAATTCATAAAACATCCCTAAAAAAAAAAAAATCTACCTTTCCTAAGGACATGTTACACTCAGTATGAGCCAGTGCCACAAACACACAAAACCTCTTACCTGTCACCAGAAACAGAGATCAGATGTTTGCAGTCATTACTGAATTTCATCCCAGTTACAATCTCTGTGAGAAATAAAGCACAAAAAACCCAATCTTCCCTGAATCATTCAAATGGACAGAAGAGATCATTAGCCAAATAGCCTGTCTGCACTTGGTAATTCACACTTCACTGATCAATATGCCCCAGTTACCATACTCATTTAACCAAGAATCTAGGCTTGACATAGAAATGGTACTCCATGGCAAAATATACATTAAGACTGAATTCTCTTTTTGCCTATAATAGAATAGCTCCTGCATGGTAGGAGCTGAGGGTATATCACAATGAAACTTAACATGGCTTGACAGGTGGGTATGTGTGTGTGTGCTTGTATGCAAAATGCAAAAATTGAACATGCAGAACGCTTTTCTGTCATTAGCATAAAACCCCAAAATTTCCAGAAGTTTACAAGCCTTACCTGAGTGTCCATACATGGTTGCAACACACTCGCCAGAATAGAAATCAAAGATGGAGAGATTCTTGTCAGAACAACTGGTTGCAATATAAAGACCAGAAGGATCTGTTTGCACCTGGTTTAGGAGGAATGCAAAGATCTGGTGAGAAACTACCTTCCAACTACATAAAAATAGTCCAGAACACCCAAGACGGCCAGTCAGAAATACAAGCAGCCCCCACAGGAGTCCAGTTGAGTACCTAACTATCCAATATCCCAGGACAAATCTCCAATCTGACTAGACTTTTAAGACTATCTTCAACCTAATCAGAGACTGAAGGCACTTAAATGCCTTCATGACTGTGAAGGTATTGCCACCAATGGACAGATTTCTACCTCTCTCCTACTGTCTTTTAACCATAGGGGTCTTACTTTCTTCTGTGTTAAGATCAAAACAAAACAAGAAACCCCCACCCCAAAACACACCATAAAAAAAGAAAAAAAAAATCAAAGCTGACAGTTAAGTGAAATATTAAAGGATTCAAGTCTTCAGGAGTGAAAGCAAAAAATAACTCAACACTGCCAAGAAAGTATTTGATAATGATGCTGTCTCATCTCCAGCATTTGCAACTCCCATTTTTCAGCTATTTTATTCATTGTTTGTTTTTTTTCATATGCACCTGTTTATTGCTTTATCTTGGATGAAATGTAAAATCCCCTGCAAATGCCTACCAGGTCTAATGCAGCACTATACAGGAAATATAGTTACTGTCACCAAATGTCCTGGTCTGTCCTTTATAGAATTTTAAGGAACTGAGAGGGCAAACTCTGTTTTTCAAGGGAGACATGGTATTTCAATAATTTTGGTTTGTTATGTTTATTTTGTTGATGTTTGCTTCCAGTGTCACTGTGTGGGTTCTACTTATTAAACTGCAATGTGTATGATCTCAGAATAACATGCCAAGAAAGTTTAAATTCCAGAGACAAACATAATCCCTTGGTTACATAATTGTCTTAAAAATAAGCAAATCAACAGTAAAAGTAATTGAGATTCCCTACTTGAGATACACATAAAAAAACCAACACAAAAAAACATAAAGGATATTAAAAACAAAAAATCCAGCTTCCAGAACATTCCGTAGTTTTTTGTCTGAGAAAAATCTAATCAAGCACCTAAGCTTATCAGCAATTTAAAGTGTAGCATCAATTTTTCATTTTCTTTACTCTGGCTTATAAAAAATTTGTAGGAATTACAGACAGCAAAGAGAAAGAATTTATCTTTCTCTGTAAAAACGGAAGAGCTGACACTGAACATAATGATTTGTTTCCTCCTCCCTTTTTACCCAGTTATTTACACCCATCAATAGTTTCAGCTAGAAGGGAACTACAAGTATCTCTTCCTGCCTGACCAATTCAGAGTTGACCAAATCAGAGCTTGCTATTAAGTGCATTGATCAAATGCATCTTCAGTGCTGTCAGGCTTGGAGTGTCAACCACTTATGCAGGACTTCGATTCCAGTATCTGGCCAAAATCCCAGTAAAGAAATCCTTCCTAATGCCCCCACTGCAGCTTTGAACTACTCCTCTATACCCTGTCACCTGAGTGTTCAGCACCTCCCCCCCATGTGTCGCCTCCTCAGGAAGCTGTAGAGAGCAATGCAGTCACTCTTCAGCCTCTTCCTCTCCAAACCAGATAAGCCCTAAATCCTCAAACTGCTCCTCACAGGACACTCCTTCCAGTCCCTAATAATAATACTGCTGCCCTGTGCAGCAGCAGAAAATTACCAGTAAAAAAAAAAAAAATGAAGAAGCTTGTTTGTCAACTTAACTTGAGAAATATTTTGTCAACTGGCTTTTCCCCTTTACAGACAAGAATGCAGTTCTTCCACTCAACTGTGAATCTTGAACACACCTGATTTACCAGAGTAAGCCCTGGATAGAGGCAGAAGCACGTGTGCTACCCTGCCCAAGGCCTGGATGCACTCAGCAGGTGGGGAACTTGAACAGAGTCTCTCTAAGCTTGACCATGCTTGTCCAGAACTCCAAGACCCAGGCTTTTCAGGTCCAATGCTACTTAATTTTATTGACTCAAAGAGTTTCTCTTATATTTGTCCCCTGAAATCCATTTCACAAACACTGATCAATAGGCATTTCCACTTTAAAAATCCTAACAAAACCAGTCAAGAAAGCAAGAATTAACTCTCTGCAGCAAAAAGTAAAGGATTACATTAAATGGATTAAGTAATTTCCTGACAGATATTGGTGCAGTTCTACAGCATGGTCCTATGTCTCACTTCAGAAACAGGATAGAGAGAAAAATCATAGACCAGCTTCAGCATTCATTGACTATTTTCCAGTTTTAGCCTGATGAAACCCAAATACATTACCAGCCCTTAAAAGTGGAAGTAGGAGGAAGCAGCAGCAGGGTAAAGGACAGAGTATGGAGCAAGCGGAAAAAAAAAAAAAAAGAAAGAATTACTGTATTCAGATTTGTATTTCATTTTCTTGCCACTGATCTGCAATTGAAAAGCTGAAAAAATTGAAAATGGAAGGAAATGAAAACAGCTTACTTTGATAAGGGTGCCATCTTCACCTTGGGATCCCTTGTAAAGCTTCTTCTGCTTCCCACTGCTTATGTTGAAAACCCTGAGAGGATGACATAAGACAACATGGCTCACTGTGCCCAGGTACTACTCTGGGGCTGTTGTCACCAGGATCGTTTTCTCTCCCTGTTCCTCATTCCACATAAAATACAGGAAACAGGGCCAAACTATAGAAAGTGGAGAAATTATCTCCATGAAGTATTATCACCAGACAATTAAACAGTTCAAGAAACAACCTTAAAAGTAATGCAGAGGCAGATCATCTGAATTGAGGCTTTATTCTCAAGCCAATAATCAATCAGTCCTCATTGCTGTAAAAATAGCTGGAGCTCCTTCATACTACAGCAAAGGATTAAGAGAGTGAGACACTTTATGACAGAATACAAAACCAAATTACATCCAGTGGAGATATGACCAAAATGTGACCAAAACTCCTAACATCTCACACAACTACAATAGGAGGAGATAGACAACTACAAAGAGACTCCTTTGCTTTCAAGCAGACATACTGGAGAAATGGATAAAAATAGAGAAGAGAATGAACTTCACTTGTTCAATGACAGTCACATCTAGTTCAGTTTTAGGTTCCCAGAGTCCCAGGTATTCCACAGCACCTCACAGCTTTTCACTAAGTACCTTCAAAACCAAAAATTACCACAGTGCAGAGGTTCTTGCTCCACAGTTCAATGATGTGCCAAGGAAGGCACACTTGCTCCCCCAGTAGAAAGGCTTTGCTCTGCAGAGTAACCCAGTGAGTCCCATGGAAATTGCAGGTTCACAGCTTTTTATCAGTGAGGGCAAAGGCAGAGTTCAACCTCCCAGTGCCTCAGATCTGTCTGAAAATGCTGTATCAAACAACTTAGAGGAATAATGATGGAGGTGGAGCTGCCTCTTTTATGACTGCAAAAATATTTTCAAGATGAGAAGTAAACTAACCTGATGTTACGATCCTGGCATCCAATAGCTGCGTATTTCCAGCTGGGGTCTACATCCATGTCATAAAGAGTGGTCTTCCTAACAATGTGATGTGTTCGGGTAAACTGGACCCCTTCTCCTGTCTAAACATATGGGTAACAACTCTTAACATATGGGTAACAAAATCAAGTACTTAATCCATTATTTAAAAAAAGTAAATACAGATGAGTCTTCTCACACAGCCAGCACAAAACAATCCTTCCCGGGAAGCTGCTGGGAGCAGACAGGACTGGAAGCACAAGGAACTCTTCCTTCCAGCCCATACTATTTCACCAGTTTTCACAATAGCTCTGGCAGTGAAAGAAAACCAGATATTCTAGCAGTTCTCTATTTCACATCTTGCTGTGAGAGGTCAGGCTGGGAGTAGCTACATGCTTCACACAACTAGTTCTCTGAATGTCATCTCTTCTATTGAGTCAGTGGGAGGCACTGAGGCTGAAATAGCAACAAGCTCATACAGAAACTCTGATATCATTCTTTGAAGTAACTCCTTTGTGGAGAGATTAGAAATTAGAAGTGTACAAAAAGCAGTGATAAGGTTACCTTCTGAGCAGTGCGGAAATAGATACTCTTGTCTGCCCCACAGCTTATCATTCGCACTTTCCCATCGTTGGCTGGAATTAAAAGGCAGAAGACAAAAGATGAACTTATAAAAGGTGGAGGAAATGCTTCAATTTATACCACTGCTCATTTATTCCAGCCTTGATTAGATAAGACTGACCCGTCCCCAAGCAGCAAAACAGAAGCCCTCTTCTCATGGACAGCATTTGTCTTTACTTTTGGCTTTAACACATGATTTTCAGAACAGATTAAGATGTAATTCTGTCTTCTCTCTCACCAGTATGCCCATATCTCTGTATGCCACAGCACTCTGTGGCAACATGGCACATTCTCATTCAGTAGAAGCTGAAAACAGGCAATAGGCACTTTTCAGAGCTTAGAGTTGGACACATGTTTTTGCTGCCCTTTCTTACTGCAGGGTCAGACTTCCCTTCTTCCCTAGGGACTCTACTGTAACCAAGCAGCTCCTTCAGGAAAGCAACACCTGATAAAACATCTGATAAAAAGTAATGACAGTGCATCCAATCTCACATGGGCCCTTGAACTGTGTCCACTTAGAGCATGACAGCACTTGGCTCATAAACCAGCGCAAAGGCCTTAGCTGCCAGTCTTTGAGCCCACTTCCCTCATCTCCTGGGAGTTCAGCTGGCTGCATTCAAGATAAGACAGATCTGTCAGAGAAACTTTTGCTGACCTTGGAGATCCTCCAGAAAAGAAAACTTGAAAAAACCACACAGTTGCTTTCAGGAGCCCCTGCTATGAAACTTCAGTGAGTTTCTTCATTCAAGAGCAGTTTCCAAGCCGAGGTTCCCATCCTTGAGTCCCAACTGAGCTACACTGCAGCAGCATTGCAGCCACACCTGTGCCTGGACAAATACCCCACTGATCCAAATCCTGACCCAACCCATGGACTCAGTTTCCTGATCTGAACTCCATCTTGCCTTGCTAGTATGGACTTGCCTGGCAGGTACCCAACTGTAGCTGACCCTGACCACTCCAGACTCATCAAGACCTTGAATTGCTTGAATCCACAGTCTTATCACTCTGTATTTATCTGTTGACCTGGACTACTGGCTGTACCTAGACTTGATCTGTTCATGTCCTGTGGTACTTTCCCATGGCCAGTGGAAAAGGCCACTACCTTTGCCAGCCTTCCTGTCACCCCTGGCATCTGGTTTTCCCTGACAGAGCAGCCAGCTCTTGCTCTTCCTGACTGTCTTGCTGTCTAACCATCAGTAGCTGGGATAAAATGTGCTCCACTACCAGGAAGGCAAAGACTTACAGTGGTTTACAATCATAAATTTACTTTACCCAAAACTTTTTTTTGGTGTGTTTTGGGACTTTTTTGGACAATGACTGCTCAGACTTCTCCTAAATTAGTTCTCTCTCAAATTAGTTAGAGGGAGTAAATCATTACAGATAACAGTTTTCCAAAGAAATGCTGAGGACTTCAATCAGGAGAGTTTTTCTTAGGAGGGAGGAAGGGAGAGGAAATGAAAGCAGAACCAGGAAAGAAGGCGCTTTCCGTTAAGACTGCAACTGAAAAAGATGGCCAAAAAAAACCCCATCTGTAGCTTCAAATTGACCTAGTCCAGTATTGAAGTAGATAATATTACAGCCACAATGGGACAACAGCAGTGCTCAAAGCTCCAGATTTGGAGGGAGGCCATGATTTGCTACCTGCAAACTTCACTGCAGTGATGGAAGAAGAATGTTCATCCAGGGTTTGCTGCAGGCTATAGTCCTTCCCAGCATCCAAGACATGAATCAATCTATCCCGACTGGCTGAGGCTAAGAGCTTTAAACCTGTCAGAAAATGAAAAAGACTACAAGATCATGACTTAAAAACTCATTTTTAAAACAGCTTTCCAAGTCTCCTTAAGGACCAAACATTATACTGTAGCTAAGTGCACAGATGGACACAAAGCAACACACTTGAATTTCACATTATAATAATATACAGAACAAGTTTCAATTTCAACATACAATATTCTAATAAAAAGTAAGAGAAAAAAAGACTTTTTCAAAGCCTGGATCTACTGGCCCAACACTAGAAGCCTGCTCTGAAATCCACGAGTATTTCAGCATGACAAGTCTAACATACCATAGCTGGATATTCGGACTTGCTCAACATTACATTCATAGGCAAAGGAGAAGCTGCTCAATTGCATTTACCTGTGTCAGGTTTGGAGTATTCCAGACATAGGATCTCAGAGTCATGGGCTTCCACCTTCAGCATTTCCTTCAGAGACTGCAACTCATATATTCTAGGACATAACACAGCTCATTTCAGTATGTTTAATAAAATTAGCATGACCTGGTTATTTTCTCATGCCTGACCAGTCTGCAATCTGCATAAGAAGCTTTATGGGATTACCTGAGAGTGCCTATCCTGTCCCCCGAGGCCAGGTGCTCCCCGCTGGGACTCACACAGACAGTGCGTATCCCCACCTTCGTATCCAGCACTTGTGCATCAGCTTTGTCTGCACTTCCTGCTGAGTTGTAATCAGTGTCCAGAAGTACCTGAGTGTTGTCATCTACATAGATGATTTTCATCAAGTCCTAGGGACACAATACACCCAGAAATATTTACTAGTTACAGAATATTAAAGCAAAGCATCTGCCTTAGAAACTGAGGTCCTGACCAACATAAACATTTTATTGGCAGCAATGCTGTAATTGGTAGGACCTTTAAGTTAGGAGCAAGCACTAAGCCCCTTCAGATTGCAGGATAGAAGTTTCACAGCTATGTCTCGCAATCACCCCTTTCAAAAGATTCAAGCTAGAAACTAACAGCATCTCCTGCACTTCTGACAAGATCTGGGATTAGTGATTACAACATATTGGGGTACACAGCAAGAATATGGAAGACTTGTAGGGATCATCTAAGTCAGCCTTCTGAGTTCTGACAGAAAAAGCAAGGTGGTTTATGAAAACAGCAATAGTCCCCAGGACCATTTCAGACAACCTGTGCTTCCACCTAGTACTCCTTTCATGTTTCTTCAGGTTCATACAGTTAACCAAATTTGTGCTCAGTTTACAGAACCTGTGTTGACTTGGAGATCCAAACTTTGGGCCTTAACTTGGGAATCTGTGTGTGAAGAAGAGCAACCCCAAGGACAAGGAGGTGATCCAAACCTAGGGTCTTACATTGCTGAGGATGTTGCGGTGCAGGGCTGTGCCGTGGATGTTGGAGCTTTCAGTGTTCCACAGACGAATGGTGTTGTCAGAGGAGCAGGTGATGAAAGAACCCGGGGGGAGGCAGGGCTGATTGTTGTCCTTCACCTCTGGATACATCTAAGAGCAAGTAAAATCAACCCCTGATTAATATTGTCTGGCATCTGGCACCCTAGACACTGAGAGCAAGCTTCAAAACAAAATGAGACAAAAGAGATGTTCTCTGTTTTCTAGACGTGAAAGCCAGACAGTTCTGATGAAAACCTATCTGCACACCAGAGCTTCATACTGACTTCAAATAAATGTTCATTGAGCTTCTCTCATCATAGAAAACCTCCTTAAGAAGCATGCAACAAAACAGTATCCTTTGTTTCTAATAGTTCAAAGAGAGCACTTCAAATCCCAAACAATGACCATGCAATAAACCACCTGGCATTGAAAGTTTGCAACTTTCATCTTCTATTGTCAATTTATAATTCAGAAGGAAAGGGTGAGATGCAATTAATAAATAGTAACAGAGTTCTCAACCTCTTCCCACTTTCTTTCCACTTCTCCCTCTCCTCACAACTGTTAGACATATTTCAACATATTAGCAACTCCATTGTTTCCTACACTTCCTTTCCTCCTCTCTGTCTCTCTGAGGGAAAGCCAACTGGACAGACTGCAAGATAACAGACACTTGAGAGGCTATTTCTGCATGTTCAGGTGAATATGTTAAGAAGGACCACAGTTCAGATTATATCACTTGTTCCATGGTTTTGACTTTGAAGCGCTTACTCCCCACAGATCTCAAGCAAATTTTTTGAGGTCAGCAATAAACTCTCATTTTCTAAAAGGATGCTCTGTATTCAACTTTGTTCCATTCTGCTCCTTCTCCCACCTTTTAACGATGAGATTTTTTTTCCAGTAGCACCATACATTGTTAGCCATTGCAGTGCAAAGAACTGTTTCCAGGTCCAGTAGCAAACACTAACCACAGCTAAAAATTTGAGTCCACTCTTTCCCTCTGCAGTAAGGATTTGCATTCAAATTTGGCAGCTCATCTGATGACTTTCTCAGCTGCAACTCACAGCCCAACACCTGTGTCTACAGACAACATACCTCAATGTTCCACACACAGGAGGAGTGATACAAAGCAGAGTACACCTTGCCCACTTTCTTTGGATCTTTGACATCCCACACATACAGGCTGTGGTCATTGTATACACAGGAAAGCCACTGGTTGGTGGGGTCAAAGGTCAAGGCAATCGTGTCTGGATACTTCGCATCAGCCACACCAGAGAAAAGACGGCTGCACAAAGAGAGAACAACAGCCTGGTTAACTTGTGCTCTCTAGGAGTTGGGGCAATGCGCGAACAGGAGAGCTCAGATTCTCCATGGGGTGCTGTTGAGATGAACAATGTAATGTGGCATCTATAGGTAGAGAGAGTAGTTGGCCAGGGAAGCCTGTCACATGAACAACCAGGGTCCCAAAAGAAGCGTTGAAGTCCCATGGCAAAAGTCTTTCTCCTTGCAATGCAAATGTAGCCCAGTCATACTGGGCAAGCCTGCAAAAGCTGACAGGAGAGATCTGCAAAATGTTGCCAATTTTAATCCATAAAAAGAGCATGCTCCAGATGGCAAACATTTGGGGAACAGTTCTAATCCCCATAAGCCTCCCTTGCTCCCTTTCCACCCTTCTCCACAGTACCTGGCCTCAGTCACACTTGCGATGTCAGTTCCCAGGAAGTGTGGCTTTGGCAGAGTAGTGACAAAGTGAAGGTTCAAAGGGTTAAAAATCCGCACGGTGCCGTCAGCACAGCCACAGAAGATGTAGTCATGATTCACAGAGATGCAGTTTGCCACGGTGGTCTGAGGAGGACACAGCACATGAGACAGAAAATGAGAAATGTGCTCTCACGTTAAAGGTCACCCGACACACAACAGGGAGAACAGCGAATTGACAGACAAAGGAGTCATGGTCAGAAGAGCTGTAGTGAAGTCGAGCCCTGGGAGTAAGGAAAAGCCTAAAAATCCATTTCTCCTTTCTGAAGAACTTTACAGCCAAGGTCCACTGCAAATCCCAAACAGTTAGAAGAAAGCCCAGTTTCTCTGCCACCCACTATGATGGGAGGCCAGCCGAGCTACGCATTTGCTCCAGCTGAGTCCTAATCTGAACATTGCTTTTATTTCTGTGACATTCAACGACACTGGCAGGCAAACAGCACCTCACCCTGTACTAACACACCAACACATTACCTGTCCGGAGGGGATAAGAAGGAGAACAAAATGGATTTTCTTCCCCTCCCTTTGGGATCAGTACAAATGGCAGAAAATGGTACAAAATGGAGTGTAGTGAAAAGGGGATGAGTTCAATGCAGAAAGTTTTTTCAACTTACTGTGAAGCTGTCTGTATTCTGAGCAAGAGTGAAAGGCAGGTTTTAGAGAGGAAAGGAAAGGAAAGAAAAGAAGAGGAATTTCACTTGAGTGAAAGTGTGGACAGACTTTTTCCCTTGATTTTAATACAGTGGATCCTTTCAGGTGGGCATGTTACATTCAGTTGAAAGGAAAACAAGCGTGATCAAATTTGTAACTATGGTCCAGCCTAGTAGTTTAGAATAGCCAAATCAACTAGCACCTTGGGAACCTGCATGCACAAGCCAAGTAAGACACTGCAGAGAGGACAGAAACCAGAATCCTTCTAAAACTCCTACTTGCCTCAGCCAAGCCGGGGGGACCATATAGGAGTTGCCATAAGGACATTATTTTACCAGTGGAGCAGTCGCTGTAATGCTTAGGCATGAGAATGAAAGAGGCTCAACGATCAGTAAAATCCCTTTGTCAAGAAATAACACTATTTTTGCCCAGCCTTCCAGAGTAAATCACGGGGTTGCAGAGGCACAATTATTTTCACTGCTCATGGTCAGCTTGTCTCTCTGAGTGCCCTCATTATTTGTTGTTCCTGATCTGCTTCAGCAGGATAGGAGGATGTAAAACTCACCCTCAGCTCCACCCACTTGTCTAGTAGCCTTTTTTCATTGAATTCACAGAGCAGGCCTGAGGATGTGATACAGAAAGTGCTGTCAGCTTTTTTGCCCCTTCCACAAGCCACATCTGCAAAGAAGTTGTTCCTCAGTTCTCCAAGCAGTCCCGAACGACCCAGCAAGGGGACTGTGGCATTGACCTGCCAATAGAAAACAGTTTGCTATAAGTACAGCTAGGCACTTTAGGCAGACAGTGAATTTTTTAGAACATCAACCCCTGAGTGCTGAATTGATTCAAAGAAAAAACTGTCAACAGCCTAAGGAGAGGTTTTACTTGCTGTTCATGTTTACAACTGTTCATGACCACACAGAAAAATCACCATAGGTGGATTCTGCCCCCCAGAGAACAACACAACGGCCAAAAGTTTAAACACTTTGTTTGATGCTTCGAAGTTATACTCACAACCTTTTGAGATGCTCATACCAATGTCAAATAGCTCATCCTACCTCTATGCTCAAAGGAGTTAAACGACTGCAGCTCTTTTCTAGTTTATTTGTCCTTCAGTATATGTGACTACTAAAGAACAAGCATGCTGCTATGCAACTCCAGGAGGCACACCCCTACCTCAGTGCAGGATAAGACAGATAAGACAAGCTTTTGATGTTGTCAGGCCATACGGAGATTGAGACTTGAGGGCCAGGGATGGAAGGCTATCTTTGCATCCCAGAAAAATAAAAAAAAAGCTCCCACTTCCCACAGCTCACTGGGGCAAAATCCACCTTGCTCTATGATAGAAATGCCTGTTTACAGGTTGGCCTTGATGTACTTTCTCTCACCTTAGAGGTTTTGCTGTCATCCAGGTACCAGAACTTGATATGTCGATTTCCAGCAGTGACAAAGTAACTGCAGTCCTCTGAGAATGACACTGCTGTCACTTTACTTGAGACTTTGTTGGCTGCCACTACGATGTTTTTCTAGAAACATAATTGTTTATATCAATTAATTTCTTTGCTCAGAAGCAAAGGAAACTAATTTCAGTTACAGGCACACATCCAGCACAAGCAATGCAGCAGGGAAAAGATGAGGCCCAAACTATTCCCCATTCACCTCCATATACAACCTCCCCACCATTAGCTGGGAACATTGATTTGGCAGACAGTATAATTCATATTTATATTCAGTTCCTCTTCCACATTAACTATGATCAAGAACAAATCAGCAGGCACTATGGCCTGCAGGAACTTAGTGTCTGAGCCATGACAAACATGTTGGTTTCAGAATCACCAGGAGCTCAGAGCAAACCCATTTCCCTTCCTAAACAGCAAATGCAGATGTATGCCAGCACAAGGAAAAACTCCCCCATCGCCCCCCAGGCAGCAATGAGGGCATTGCATTCAAGATAGGGAACAGCTATTTTTCACAGAGAAATCTGTACAGGTTCTTCCACAAATTCTTCTTTCTCTTTAAACACGTTATACTTTATCAAAGGACTCAAAATATGCAAAGACCATCTCTGTACTGAAAGAGAAAAAGCAGAATGTGTTCTACCTCAAATGTGCACCTCAAAATGTCAAAGTCTGGGAAAGGAGAAAGACACAGGGACAGAAAACAGAATGGCCACTGCTCAGGCAGAATGTCATATAGCAGGAGGTGTTCCCTGTTCACACATCATTGCTCAGTTTCCTCTCCCTGCCTTTTCCCAGTTAAAAGTGAGAATAAATAAGTTTTCTGCTTTGTCTGTTGTAGGTTTGCAAGCATGCAACACCTGGCTGGCAAGCGAGAACCCCTTCTCATTATTGCTGTGATTCCTTTACCCTTCCTTTCAGAGATTCAGCTGCTCCTAGTCTTCCAGACACAATGCCCTCAGCACACAAGCTATGTCACTCTGAGGGTCCCACTGGACTGTGTGATGGCAGAACTGAAGAAGAAACCAGCACAAGGGGAGTCTAGCCTGCTGCACCATCACCATGCAGGATCACCCAATCCAGAATGAAGGAAAAGCAAGTGGGACAGCAATTACCATAACTTCTTTCAAGACAGTGCACAGAGAAGAGCTTGGGACCCTTGCAGACCTCAACTTCTGGATCACTGCTGTGGTCTTTCTTTAGGGAAGCAAGGGAATCCTACAGACAACATGGATTTTCTTTTCTATCACAGCCAAATTACTAGGTCTGCCAGTCAGGAGAAATGGGGAAATCAAAGCAGCAGCACAGAGGATAGACAGGTTGTGCTTAAAAGTGCAGGACAAGGCCTCAGGAGATCTATATACTCGGTCTTTATTGACTTTGGTCAGGTAAAGTATCTCTAGCTTTGGTGTCCAGCCTGCAAAGTAAAGGCCAGCTAGATCTCCCATCACACTCTGGAGTGTAAGCCTAAAGTGTGTATTCTTCAGCACAGAAGAGTCAAACAGTCCTTATCTCAGAAGTTCCCATGTCCACAATTACACAGTGAACAGAAAAACCCAGATAAGCAAGGGAAAGCAAAACTCCTTGTACTGTTCCACACATGCCACGTATTGTGACTCTGTCCAAGTCACAACTTTCATTTGTGTAACTAGAAATAACTCAAAGGCTGAGCACTCAATTTTCAACACAGACATATACACTTAGGTTCTCTCACTACACATAGTTCGGCTAAATGAAAATATAGCAAATATAGCATTAAACTTCACCTCACACAGAAGAGAACGGTGAGATCTTAAATTACAGCACAGGAAATGTGATGAAGAGAGTAACATACTAAATGACTACAGACCTACAAGCTGCAAGAGAAGAGAAGAAACTTGAACTTTTTAAGAAAACTGGGGAAACTTTATACTGGCCCTCCAGTAACTAAAGAAGGCCTACAAGAAACATGGGGAGGCGACCCTTCATTAGGGAGTGTAGTGAGAGGACAAAGGGTAATGGTTTTAAACCGAAAGAGAGAGATGTAGATTAGCTATTATCAAGAAATTCTTTACTGTGAGGGTGGTGAAGCACTGGAACAGCCTGCCCAGAAAAGTTGTAGGTGCCCCATTCCCAGAAATGTTCAAGGCTAGATTGGACAGGGCTGTGATTGGGTTTCCACCTGGTCTAGTGGGAGGTATCTCTGCCCATGGCAGGGAAATTGGAACTAGGTAATCTTTAGGGTCTCTTCCAACTCAAACCATTCTATGATCCCATGAGATTTAACAGATGCATTGATTTTTTTTCTTAAATCATATTTCTTTCAGAGAGGGTTACAGCACTTGAAGAGGTAGCAGGAACATCTATTGCAATACAAAAGATTCCTAGCCTACTAAAAAGAAATGTTTGTTTTCTTATGTACAAACAATAAATGCTTAAATGCTTACTAGAGGATAAGACACAGGTTTTGTTTCTACCAAGTGTTGCCTTGATCCAATGACAGGCAGTGACTTTGATCAGCTTTCGCTCATTATGAATTCCCTGTGTTCCCCTTCTCACCCATCATGGATGGGATCAGAGTATCACAACTTCTGACATAAAAAAACCAAAACAAGCCAAGAGCATCCACTACACTACAAAAGAAATCTCTGCCCTGTGAGAGTTTCCTTCCTTAACCTCATAAATTAGTTTTTAATAAGCCTCTAAAAAAGCACAATGGCTTGGCAAGGTTTCAAAGTCCAGGCTTTTCTGGCTGGACAGCAAAATGTCACACATCTCCAAGCATAAAGAATATCCGTTCATGGAAATGACTTAGATCTTCCCTAAGGGACCATAGCCTTTTCTCTCTTGTCCAAATTTGTCCATCCTATGAATGTCAAAAACCAAACAAAAACTACAGAATTTAAAAAAAAAAAAAAAAAAAAGGCAAGATGGAACTGAAATAGTTTACAGTCAAACTGGAAGCTCTTTTTGACTTAGCAATGCCTTGTAGTTCACCCAACCTCCTAGAAAACTTACCTTCCATGACCACACATTGACAATCATGTCATGCTGGTACCCCACTGAAACGATGTACTTGGAGCTGGGGGAGAAGGCCACACAGGCCACGCCGTACTTGTGCTCCTGGAGCTCTGCCACCTGGCTTCGCTCAGCCACGTCCCACACCCGAACTGCTGGCATGTGTCCGCTCTGGAAGGGACAAGAACAGGCACAAAACACAAGGTGTAACCCCAAAATCAGTTCTGACAGATTTGAGCACATAAATGTGCAGGAGCTTGGGAAAAGGTGTCTAGACGGTGCAGTCACAATAGGTTTAGTGGTTCCTTTGATTCTTTAAAGCTCTGGTTGAGACCAACCTAAGGAGTATATGCTTTTCAACAGCTGTGCAAATTAATACCACCTCCCTTGCTTTAAATCTCTTCTTATGCTACTCACAAAATGCTAGTCCCTGATCTAGCCAGGGACTAGAACAATACTTTTGATGCACATCCCTGGTCTTTGTAATAGGAATTTACAGCCTGCTAGTGAAAAGGATTATAATAGATTGTTATCCCTAGACTCAGTGAACAAAAAGCCCTCACTTCCTCTGCTCCTAACACAACATGGACATTTGAGATATCAATCCAGGTCATGCCATACAAAAACATGACATGGCTGTTGTGGGAACTCTCACACACCATCTGAGGGAAGTCTCTGAGGGATTGGCAGCATCATTTCTGTCACAAGGTAACACACAGATGCACTCTGCCCGAAAGAGTGCAGGCAGGGAAAAGTCAGAGAAAAAGACACAGCAGGAACAGAGCCTCCCGTTTAATGTTTGCTTTCCAGAGAAACAGAAATGCCAATTCAGCACTTTCTGCCAGACAAATCTAGTCTTTTGTTTAATTGTTTATTAAGCCAAATTAAAACAAGGCGCACAAGATGAGCTGAAATGCTGGCCAAAAAATGTGCTTGATGGACAAATCTCACTCAAGTAACTGCTCATGATTTCACATTGAAGTCTGTCAAAACAGTAGCTTGTAAGATAACATATCCATGGCAACATGGCAGAGTGGTATCTTTTTGATTGGTTTTAAGTTAGTAACTTGATTGTGTGGGAGAGGCAAGTCTCATCACAAGTAAAAGTCAAAGCTATAAAAGCTTAAAATTGTGAATGTTTTAATTGCCTTGTTCTAAAGCTCAGCTAAGCAACTGCTTGTGGCCTGGAAAAATGCCATGGTCAGATTTAACTGCAGTTGGTACAGTTCTCCCTCTGCAACAAAGAGCTCAGGTCTCAGGGTGGCTGGCAAGATGTTACAAGGACCTGAATCAGCTGTTCTTCAAAACAACTGCTATACTTAAACACATACATACATATAAATATTTCCCAGTAACTTAGCATATACCCCAGGACCTTAAAAAATTGAATTTGCATTTCATCTTTCAAGAAATGCTCACTAAAAGACAGCTGTGTGACCCCCATGGACAAGGACTCTAGACCTCCATGGGGAGAAAAAAAAATAATAATTAAAAAGAGAGAAAAAATATTTTATTATGAATTTGAAATATGTATAAGACATTTAATATGCATGGAAGCCAAAATTTAACCTCCATGCTCTCCTCCCTGAAAAGCCAGTCATGCAGAAAACTAAGGTGTTATTAGGCAGAATTAGCATAATGCAGCTACATGGGAACTCGACAAAGTGAACTCAGAAAACATTTCCCTATGGGACAGGGGTTGGACTAAGACACGACTGCTGACACCAGCAGGGGACACTGCTACACTAAGCAATAATTCAAATGTCAGACATGTGGGAGGATACTGAAAAAAATAAACGGTTTTACAACAGGGCAAGAGGAGACATGTTTTGCAACAAAGGGGGAAAAAAAAACAACAAAAACCCAACAAACCTCCCCCCCAAAAAAACCCCACAAGAATAACAACAAAATCCCTACAAAGTTCAAGTATAACTGGAACAGCTTTTTTTTTTTTTTTTAATAATTTTAATTTGCCATTTACCCCAATGTATTTTCTGACAGAAAAATTTGTTAGTGAGAAAAGTTCCCATTTCATTTTTTACCATTTTTTCTTACCCTACATGAAAAGCATCAAGCACCAACAATTAAAAAAAAAAAAAAAAAAGAGGAAAATAAAAGAAGGCACTAGAATCATCAGAACTGAACACTATGAGCTATAAAACCTCATGTTTTCACTAAAAAAAATAATGACAACATCTAATGATGTAAAATTTATGCTAATTTTTTCAGTGTCGTGGTAGCTTCCGTCAAAAAAAACCCCACTCTTTTTTCTAAGCTTGGTCTGATCCATGCAGGATCCAGGCCCAGCTTTGGAGCCACCTGGTGACATGACAGCTGCCATCACAGTGATCACACCAAGGACCTCTGGAGCAAACAGTCTCCACCTTATCAGCTCCAACTCAAGACAGTGACACATTTCTCCCTGTGGCTGAGGCTCACAAGACCTGTCTCACAAATGCTCCCTCCCCATCTCTTACAGAGGCACAGGGACTAGTGGTAAACTGCCATTAATCACACACAAGAGCAAACTGAGCCCAACCATACAGAGGTCAGCATTTCTGCGGATTTTTAACATCCAGCAATTCCAGCCTCATGACACAGCTCGTGTCTTGAGCTTCTAATGCAGAACAGACACACAGTGTACTCATCCTTATTCTCCCCTTTGGGTACGTTGGGAAAGAGGAAGCAATTGCTCCCCCCAGCCAAACAAACAATGCCAAACCACAGGCACCAGCATCTTCTGTGACTGTTCCTAAAATTCCATTCCACATGCACTTTTCATTTTTCCTGCAACACTGTTTCTGGCTTCAATTACTTCCTGAAATCCTAAAGGGGCAATGCTAAGCTCAAGCCAAGATTCAGGACCATCCAAGTACTCTTCATTGACGCTAGAGAGAACGACAGCTGCATGTACTTTTGCTTATTTTCACTCTACCTTCAGCCCACAGATGCCACCCCAGAAGACCCATCCCTCAAGCTGAGGTGTTCAAAAACTCCCAGGAGGAGCACCCAGTGCTCAGCAAGTCCACTGAACAGTAAGGCAACACTCAAACTCACTTCTCTGTGTGAAAACAGCCTGTTTCTTCTAAGCCTCTCTGCCTGGAGATGGAGATGCGCAAAATGCAATGGACAAGGTGTGCCCTCTCTCCTCTCACACTTACCTCTCCTGTAACCAAATATTTTCCATCTGGAGAGAAAGCAAGTGCTGTAATTGTTTTCCTAAAACAGAGAAAATAACACTGAGAAACATTTCCAACATGTGACTTCATTTCAATACATCATGACTGGGGAGTAGGTTGGGACAAACTGAAAAGCTGCTAAAGCCACCCATAACAGCCTGATATAATGGTTTTGCTTTGCCATGAGGGGGTTTCTTGCTGCCCAAGTCTCAAACACCAACCTACAGTAACAGAAAAGCTCCAAAATTTGAGGTTCATTGCTGCACCTTTATTCCAGGTGCAGGGCTGTGTCATAGTGCTGGCTTCAATAATGAGGTCATCATTTGGGGTGGGGGGAAAAAAAAGTCAGATACCATGGAGATGTAGTAAGATTCCCTCCATGACATGACCATGAGCAGATCCTCTTGGGATCACAATGTTTATGAGGTGGTACTTCGTCAGCAATAGCACCTCATGCAAGGAGATGGAGCCAAAGCAGCAGGCAGCCTGTCCCCAAGGCAACTCTAACTGAGGGGATTTAGCCTGGAGCAACAGCAGCTCCTGTGCTTCAGTCAAGCCATAAAAGTCTTGAATTCACCTCACAGAAACCAAGTCCAGCTTAAAGCTTTACTCACCTGGAGCTGTTTAGAATATGGTGTTGCTTATTTTTTCTAGGGTTGAACAGTACAACAACACACCTAGATGGAGGAAACAGAAAAACGAAGAGAGGTTACATCCCCACATGCATAAAGGTAACCAAAGAGCTATCTTTGCTGGAAAAGAAAAAAAAAAAAAAAAAAAGAAAAAAAAGGCAGCAAAGTAGCCCCAAAAAGCTGTTTTATCCCCTAATCTCAGACTGAGCTGAGGTTAACAAGAAAACACAAAGCAAAAGAACAGTTCAGAGGGAAATCATAAATCTCTCCCATGTTGAGGAATACCATTTGCTAGTACCATAAATAATTACCTTTCCACCCTCCAGGATCCCTGAGTCTGATTGTTCAAACTGGACAGCAAGGCTGACCATGAAAGCTTGTGCAAAGCCCTAATAGATTATGTTCCCTGCCATAAAAGTGACCCTGGGCACCAAACCAGTGTGTCTGGTAAGAGTAAGAAGATAGAGAAGAAGGAAAGAGTGAAGCTTTTGGCAAAGATTTCTGGGGCACATGAAGGGGAATTAAAGGCACTAAATTTCTGTGCCTGACCTTAACAACAGACAGGACAGAAACCACTGAGTATAGCATAAGAAGCAACTGGCAGGTTGAGAAGTGAGACATATAGTGCCAAAAAAATATTGACCTTAGAAGTCTATCTGCATAAACAACTTGCTCAGGGACCTTGCAGATGGCAAGCAATACTAAGCTCCTAGCAAGCAATATAATCACCTCCACTGGGAGCAAAACATCTCTATTGCTGACTGGGTGGGGAAGGAAGGAGAAAAGATCAAATCTTCCACTACTCTTGCCCACAGCACACTGCCTGGTGCCTCAGTCCACCACAACCAGACCAACAGGAGTCACGGGTACTGCAGCCTTCCCCGCTCCCCACAAAAACCCTGTATACTATTTTTAAATCCTCATGTATTTGTCTTGTAGCAGAGCACAGTAACAACCAGTAACAAAATATGGTGTTCTGGGAATAAAAAGATAGAGTAACAATTGCTCTGATAACCTTGTGCCCTATTTTTCACTTCACTTCTGAAACAGAAACTGTGGGGTTTGCCTGTCCCTCTACAAGAACACACTGCTGGGGTTTGGAGAGTCCCAGCTCCTCCCTCACTGCAGTGTTGGGACAGCACTGCAGGATGTCCCTGCTCCACTGCCAGCAGCCTTCACTGCACTGAGGATTTCATTCACATCACCATCGTGGGGTTTGCTTGCAACATATGCCAGGCTACAGACATCAATCACTGGGAGAAACATGCTGGACACACACAAGAAGTAGAGGAGGTGGCCTGGAGTAAAGGAGTAGAGGAGTTGGCCTGAAACAGCCAAGCAGAAAGGCCAAAAGCTGAGGCATCACAGAAATCCACTGCAGAACTTCACCTAAAGACCTCACCAACATTTCAAGACAGGTGATGCATACTCATGCGCAGGACAAATCACACCTTGGCACCACGCTGCCTGGAACAAGAACCACATCCTTCCAGGCCCCACTCCACATCCCCAGCAGCAGACAACACCCTAAAATATCTCTGGCAGCTCCTCACCTAGCCCTGGCAGCTAACCTTTCCCTTGGTCTGACCAGGCCACATTGCCAGAAGGAGTGTAAATTTTGAAATGGAAAAGAGAGCAGAAAAGAGGAGTGATACACCAATACCTTGAGCTGAGAGTCCTTGGCTGAACCTGCCACACTCCATTAACATTGCTAGCTCAAAGCCAGCATCCAAAGCACTGAGGATGCACAGAATATGTCCTCTCCTCCTTTAGGCTACTCTACTCTCCAGCCATGCCATTTCACACACTCCTATCCACTCATGCCTTACTCTGAAGGCCAAAAGATAATAAGGGCACCAAACTTTCTTGACAGCTAAAAGACAGATAGCCATGGCTGGAGATGTAACCTTGTGGGAGAGCAGAGAAAGTGTAGATAAGCAGTTTGTTCAGACCAGGATTGATCCTTTAGCACTTTTTACCCTGGGGAACCAAACTGGAGAGTTTCAAGTCAAAGCTATGCTACATATTTCTGAGGGATTAGCAAAGAAGCAGGTGGTTTGTGATCCATTAACAAGTACAGGGAAGGTTAAGCCTTGCAAATCACAAGATATGAAATAGGAAGTTAGCAGATGTGAAAACCTATCTAATCCTGAGCCTCCAGCTAATCAGCAAAGCAAAACCCCATTATGTGGAGCTGGATAGGGTTAATGGACCAAAATCCTGCAGAGTTACAAGGATGAATTGTGCTTAAAAATAAGCTTCAAGAAACCAGAAAGAATAAAGGGAAGACATGAAATCTTGGTAAAGACTTTCCTACGCAGCTTTTAAGTTTAAGTTTCTGTTTTATTGTAAGGAACTCAGCAGAGAAATAGGACTTCAGAGAAGTGAATGCAGTTTTAAAAACAGAGGAAAGATACAAAATATAAACTATAGTCTTCAGATCAGGCAAGCAAACAAACCGTTTTCTAGAATAGTGTAGTGAGCCACAAAGGTCCTGGGCTTTGCCATTATTAACTTACAGGACAGAACTTTTGGCCACTCACAATCATGAATTTCAGCTCAGTGGCACCCCAGAACAAGCTATGTCCTAGAAGGCTTCCTCCCCCCTCTCCAGACCTTGGCCAAGCCCAGGGCCTACAGGGGAGGTAGGAGGCACCATCCAGCTCACACACCAAGGCAAATCAACAAACCACTCCAAGAGCCATGTAGCTTCTAGTGCCAGAGTAGCCATCACAAATGTGGATATTTTAACTTTGTCTTAAGACAACTCTATGTTTGATTCACAGAGTTTAACCCTTAATTAACAAACACTAACTGGAGGGGTAAGAGGATAAATCACAGTATCTCCTAACTGGTGAGCAAGCACTGATTTATACCATGAAATAGTAATTTTAACTCATAAGCTTAGCAAAAGAAGATACTTTGATTTGTCAGTTAACAATTACTGTAACTTAGTCATTAGCTATGACCTTGCCAACACAATCATTAGCCAGGACTAATTAGTCTTCTGAACTTGCTTTCTCAAATTAACTACTACCCCACAAAAGCTACCCTACTTGCTACCAGCAAAAAGCTACCAGCAATGGTGACCCGTGCTGACTTTCCACCATTCCTCTCTTCTCTGCCACACACAAGGGCAATGAAGGCCACCCTATTCAGCAAAATGGCAAAACACAAATCATCAGTCATACTGTGGGGCACAGATCCTGTTCTGGGAGTCAGGAGCATCCAAGTTTGTAAACTAGCCCCCTCTCAAAATGCTTGGGAACGTTCCTAGTCCATTCCATCCTAAAGAGCACATTTCCACCACAGGCAAAAATTATTTTTAGCTCTTTAATCCATTCAGAGCATTAGAAAACAGCCTCAAGTTGCATCAGGAAAGTTTAGATTGGATATTAGGAAATATTTTTTCATAGAAAAGCCTGTCAAGCACTGGAACAGGCTGCCCCAAGAAGTAGTTGAATTGTCATCCCCAGAGGTATTTAAAAGATGCAGAGACGTGGCACACAGGAGCATGGTTTACTGGTGAGTGGGCAGTGTTAGGTTAAAGGTCCATGATCTCAGGTTCTTTTACAACCTGACACAGGGTGGCCTCCATTGCCTGCTCAGATACTCACAGCTCAGCTCAGTCCAGTAGAACCTGCAGTAGCTTCCTAAATAAGTCAGTTCAGAGCTTATTTGTACTCTGAACATGTTCCATTTTAGCAAAGGAAATCAGTCTAGCAAAATAAATGGAATGGAGACACTGAATGATTAGGCAGCTGACCCACCTACTCCACACTGCCTCCTAGTCCAGTAAGGCTGGACTAGGACAGCCCTCAAGAGAGTCAAAGTATCTACTCCTTTCCATTTCTGCTTGCTTTAATCTTACAGTAGTTAAAATAATAAAAGTAACTACCGTGGAAAATTAGTTGCATCAAAGGGCATACACCCATCTAACCATCTTCCACCTTTGCTTCGTTATAAGTCTGCATTCAGTATTTTAAGCCAGAGGGGTAGGAAAGAACGCATGGTAAGTGAGCACTGATATTTTTATTCACAGCTTCCAAATGTGCACATAGAGAAAGCAAAGTACTTCAAACCCCACGTTCCACAAAGTTCTGTGCCCTCCGCCCCTCTCCCAAACTGAAGCTTTCAAAACAAATTCAAGTGTTCAAGACACCTTTGTCTGAAGAGATATTTTTGAATGCTAGTGCCAGCATGCAGAATAAGGCTAGCTTCAGAAACACCTCACATGGGACCTACAGAGCCTGGCACACATTAGCTGTTGAGAACATTAGCATTGGTAGCACTCTTGTTTGAGCACAAACCCTAACTCCTCTGCAGCTACAGACAAGGCTCGATGATCACAGCACCTTTTTAATCCACAAGTATATTCTGATTTCCAAGACCTTTATAGAAACTATTTGCTGCTGCATGGATTACTGCTGTACAAACCATATATCAGCCAGCTGAGATCAAGTGTCCTGTTTGTTTGTATGCTGGATCCTTCAGAGGCTGCTGGCATTGGCACACAAATTGAAAGGTATTATTTCTGGGTCTATGGTGCCACCTCACAACCATTAAGCACACCTTCCTGATGCAGGCAGCTTTTATAAACAGCTTGGCTAGGCAATCTTTCCTAGTATGCCTCTTTCTTGTGGCACATCCAGGTAACACAAGGGAAAGACAGAATTAGCTCTCACAACAGTGTCAAAGGCTTTTACCAACAACATAAGCACTGACCATCAGGAAGCCCACTTGTATCAGCCAACAAGAAACGTTCCTTGCAGAGCTTTCCAAACCTCCATGTAGGCACTATCTTATATGTTCACAACTGTGCATCATATACGTAGATGAAAAAGAGGGAGAGAAGGGGGAGAGGGAGAGGAAATTAGGTGGTAGGCACAGAATGTCAAAGTAGTTTCCATTGACTCCAGCAAAAGCAAAAAGACCCACAAAATATAAAAAATAAGCAATTTTCCTAGGCTAAATATCATATAAGGAGTGGAGAGGAATCAGACACCAGTATCACATTTACACAAAGTATCTGACTCATTAAGTCAGTGGCAGTGGGTCACTCCATGCAGCTCCCCCCACCTTTACTTCTGACTTTTCTCCTACTGGCTTCACTTCTGCACTTACCAAAATCATAGTTTCTGGGTATTTTACTCTTTTCATGTCGTCCTGTTTCCCAAAACATCCATCTATTATCAACTGCCTTACCTCAGCCTTCTCCTTCCTCAGCAAGCTGACAAAAACCAAATAACTGCAGAGGTCTGTTTCCCCTTTGCCTTCCTCTTACAGGTTCCCCTTACAAGAGGTTTGGGAAAATTAAAAGGCTGCAGTAGCATTTCTTTCCAAGCTACCAACCAATTCAGCGTTGCCCTGTCTCATGGGACACATGACTGGAAGCAAAGGTCATGTGTCAAGTCCTGCTCTCCCAAATGCATGGAGCCTATGCTATAAAGAGGATGCTGTACAGAGGAAAGAAAACTCCATTAACACATCAAAACAAACATTAGCTTTCTTTTTTTTCCCCCCACAATACACTTCTTTCATGCTACTACAAGAATAAATGAAAAGAGCAAACAGTCTCATCCCTTCAAAATTGGTCCATTTCTCAAGGTTTGGCTCATACTTTGCTCTCTTTCCCCCACCCGAAGCTATTCAAATCAGAGTGCAGTAGCTTCCTATGCACTAAATGCATGGAGGAAAAAAAGACTTTGATAAGAACAAAATCTTTTTTACATTGCATTGGTTGCCATGGGAAGCTTGATCAGAGCAAAGCAGTGTCTACAGAAGCTGGTGCTAATTTTCTATGTGGCAATTCTTCCTGCCAAAAAGCTTCTTTAATTCACAGCCAGTACCGGGAGTGGGTTAACAGTGATGAGAGGATGTGCACACTGACTCTGTAACTGAATAGGTATTTTTATGCAAACTGTATTAATTACATGCATGCTGAGAAGAAAGATCTATCTGTTGAGAGGTTAAGAGCTGGGTGTCACTGCCTGAGCAGAAAAGCCTCCAGAGCTCCCTGTACCAATCTGTGATAGAAAGAACTAAAAAGGTGGGAGCCTGAGAGGTGCGGCTAAATTCAGGCTTCAGAAATCAACGCAGGCTAATGAAAAGCCACAAATACTGAACAAGAAATCCACAGTGAAAAAGAAAGCCAGTGATACATTTAGTGTCACTAAACTAATAGTGTAGAAATTTCTGATTGCCAACCAGGAATACACTTGCTCTATTTAAAAGGCTGCATGGCACTCCAAATCTGCAGGAGTGGAAGCTCAAACACATCACACAATAGGCTTTGCTGCAAAAATCACAGGAAGAACTGTGACACACTAAAGTCCAATTTATTGCCTCCAACAGCCCAGCCCTAGAGAAGAATAGGGTATATTTAAAAATACTTGTCCAGACTCTTTACTCAGCTTCCAGAAATTTGATTTTCAGAGATATCTTAAACACCGTGTGCCCACACCAAGAGGGGAGAGAGCAGCAGAGGAAATTGCAGCAGAGCTGAACTGACAAGGATTTATAGAATAATCCCCAAACAGACATGGGCAGCCCCTGTTCTCACCACCATTTCAGCCTACTGAATTCACCTTGTCGATTACACTAACTGAGCCTCAAACCTCAAGGTAAAATCTCCGCCAATACCTATATGATCTGATGACATCCAGAAAAACAGGCAGCTTTCTCTCCCTGTCATCTGGCAGGGATGCTACCATCCTCATGATCTTCTGCTGCCAATGTGGTTTGTGCCTGTCTACCTGAACAGGCTCTGCCGCAGATGAAGGGACAGGGCTGAGTGCCCAGAAAGCTTTTCCTCAGTTCCTGCCCTGCACAGAGAGGGCCAACACAAGCTCCTGCCACACACAGCCGACAGCTTCCACTGGCTGCTCTCAGCAGCCCATTTACACCTGCCAGACTACATCTTTAAAACAACCAGCTGTGTCTCTAACCTCAAGCTACAGATGGCAGAGAACAGATGCACAGATCTGAAACAACACCCAAAATGCTTTAAAAATACTTAAAAAAAACCTCAACACATGAACAGATAAAAATATGAGCAGAGATTGCGACTGTAACATCATTCAACCCAGGCCTCTCTTTTTGCATCCACAAGGCACCACTGAAGTTTCAGCTTTACCAGGACCACAGATGAGAAACTGCAGAAATTTTCCTATCTCCTTCCTAGAGTGAAGGTGCTGCCTGCCAGCCCGTGTGACAGCCCCCTGCAACTACTGCCTGTGGAAAATCCTTAAGTACCATTGGAGGTTATCATGCTATTTCAAGGTCTATTTTTAAGGAGGCAGAGCAGAAGAAGAGGAGGAGGGGTTTTAAAATTGGCAATCCTTCTGGCACTGGGCAAATATAAGGCAGGGTGATGACTCAGGAAAACACTTTGCACAAAATGCACGCAGAGAGGAAAGACAGCCTGGGTCCCGTCTCCCACTGTATAAGTTGTACACAACTCCAGAGGAGCCACACTGGAGCCAGAGACACGGCAGTAGTGCCCTCAGGAGAGTGATGGCTTTTTACAGAGCTGCAAAATAAGGAGGCACCTTTTCTGGGAGGCAAAGAGCTAAGCCAGACATAGATTGTGAAAGACTTGGGCAAGAAGTGCATGTAGGGAAAGCAGAGGGAAAAAAAGGCCTCAGAGGAAAACCATGAAATTTAAACCAGCTTACTAACTGGGAATCATTACAGTTGCAAGGAAGATGAAAATGTTTCCAGTTAATTGTTATGGCTCATGGCTACCTAGTCATCAGTGATTCAGCAGGAACTTCACCTTCAAAACAACCCCATTCCCTTCAACATGTCAAAGCCAGGAGAGGGGAAAAAATCCTCAAGAATGAGAAACCAGGAATAAAACCCCATCCTAGCAGAATCAGGGGCAGACTATCTCTGCTGCATTACAGAATATTCCACCTGTCCCCCAGCCTGCAGCAAAGGTAGATAGAAAAATAATGCCAAGTACAAAGCAGCGCCTGTACTTACACAGACTGAAATGTCTGTCAGTCTGCACGTCTGACAAGCTTCAAAAGAGACAGGGCACTGATGACAAATGCCTGCACAGACACACACTTATATATGTAGGTATATACACAGACACATGCATACATATGGCTCACGGCTGACTATAACATTTACACGCACACAGAGAGTGCACATTTCTCCCTCCCTCTCTCCAAAACTACTCACTTCCCTAGGGCAGAGAAGCAATGCCAGCAATACACCTACACGAAATATCACATCAACTGGGCTAGGAGTTGCAGAGCTGCATTTTGTCTCAGCACTCTTGGCAAACACCCACGGAATACTGCAGATGAGCAGCAGCCCCAGGGGTTAGTTAGAGCAATGGGCAACTGATGATAGGTAGGCTGGAGGAACAAAAGGATCACTGAGATAGTTAATGACCAGAAAATGTGCTGATCAGACAGACAAGAAAGACTGAGAAGCACTAGGAAATGGAGCATTGAGCAGCATCTGGCTGGTTCCAAGTGTGACCAGAGAAAACCTGAAGAGCTTCACACGCAAGACAGAGATCAGCTTTTTCCAGGATGAACACTACAGAATCACAGCATACTATGTCAATTCTTGAGAAAGGATCTGTTTCCATATGCTGAGATCTCCCGAAGTTACAGCTGTCCCAGGCACATCAACAAGGAGAAAAGAACAACTATTTGTCCTGACAGACCAGCCAAGACACCTGCTTTGGGGATCTCTTGCTCCCCAGCTGCACCCCACTCCTCTATAGGTTCTCACGATCCAGTCTCTCTTCGATCAGTATCTGGCTGACAGCCCCAGATTTGCCATTTTCAGCAACAAGTCACAAGCTTTTTACTGAGTCTCAAAGGCCTTGGGCTTCCTGGGTTTGCGTGCTCTGAACTTTTCTTGACCTGCTTATAGCTCTGTTTTACTTGGTTGAGCTGCAAGAGCAATTTCTTTAACTGACCAGGTGTCTATAGATGATTTATTTTACTTCTGTTTATCTTTTGTGAAGTACAACCATAGTTTTATATAAACAACGCTGACCAACAGCTATTTTATGTAGACTGAGATATTTACTGCATAGTGGAGAAAAATGCAGGGATGATATGAGAGCAGAGGCCTTGAGAAGTGAGAAGCAGGATGCAGTGCAGAGGAGTACAGGAATGATAAGAGAGGAGGTACATGCTTGCCATTGGAGACCAAACTGCTGCAAACAATCCACCCACTGTCTGTTAAAAAAACACAGACCTGGAGGTGAAAAAAACCCCAGTTTTTAGAGGTAGCAAATAAAACAAAGAACAAATTATCCAACATGCATTAAAGACACAATATATAGTGAATTCCAGAAGCATTGTGGGACTGTACAAGTGTAAGATGTGCAAGTCTATTAGCAAACATATAAAAAATTACCCAGATGAACCCTGGAGTAAGGAAGAATCCAATATAACCCACATCATACTCTTTCTGGAGAAGGGCTACAAAACTGAAGATTTACCCTCAACAACTGACTAAGATCCAGAGGAGCAGCATAAGGGTAAGCATAACAGCAGGAAAACCAAAGAGAAGCAAAAAATGTATTAGAGTTTTAACTGCATTATCACAATTATTGAGACATTTTTATATAGAATTACCCTAATACATTATAAGCCCTTTTTCTGTCATAATTAATTGTAAAGTAAAATGATTCTTGAATTAGAGTGCTATGAATTCAATTACACCAACAATAAATTCCTGCTTTTTATTTATGCACATACACAGCCTGTACATAAAGGGAACATGAGGGCTCCTCTTTGCCCATGAACAACAAAGCCCAAGGAAAATACCTCAGAGAAAAGACACACATACAGGGGAAGAGAAAGCAATGAAAGATAAGTTCAAGAGAAAGAATTTTTTAAAAATTTAACAACATGCAAAGAGCAGTTTAGAGGGAAAGGCAAGAAAAAGATAAAGAAAAGCTAAGTTTACAATAAAATTAGTGCAGAATAATCAAATCTGCCACCAAGTACTGAGCAAATTCAGCTTTCAAGCCCAATAGCAAGAGAAGATGGGAGCTCCCTGAAGGTACCCTCCTGGGATCAAGCAGCTCCTTGCAGAGATTTGCAGACCCAGCTGGGATTACACAGAGAAATCTGACTCTACACTTCGGGTTTGCACCAACTCCTCTGCAAGAGCAATTGACACCATGCCATGAAGCCTCAAAAGCTGAGTATGTGTCTTCCTTTAAAACCAAGTCCCAAAGGAAAAATATATCCGGCTTTCAAGCTATTGGCCAGCACCTCTGTTTCCAGCAGCATGCACAGCCAGAGTATTCCCTGATTGTGCCCGAGCAACTCAAGAGCAGGGAGAAAGATCCATACATCTAATTAATCATCTGGGGCAGACCAACATGACAGCTCATGGCTGATGCCTCAGGGTTTTAACTGTTTTACCATGAGCACAAAGTGTATCAATATGAAAATGGCATCATTCAAAGGAGCAAAACAAAAAAGCAATGAAATTTAACCCTGTCTGCCAGCCCCCTTCCCACCATCATCTCTCTGGATGATCACACGTGGGGTAAGGTAATGGGGCAGACCCCTCCAGGGTCCATTGACCCATTATTGATCTCTCCTGCATTCCAGAGCAGGCAGCAAAAGCCAACACTGCAGCAAAGAAACTGGAGCAGCTTTTCCCCTTGAATGCTTCAGTGAGCATAATCCAGGTTATACCTCTGCAAGAGTGTCAAAAAAAAAAAAAAACAAAAAACCACCAAACAAACAAAACCCCATCACAACAAACAAAAAACCCCACACCAAACACACACACAGAGAAAAAAAATGCTTCTTGGAAAGCCTGAAGTTAAAAAATCACTTGCTCAAACAGCCAGTTGTTTTCCGCTCCTCTAGGCATGGGCAAAGCTCACAGTTGCCTTGGGCAGCAGGCTGCCAGATCCACAAAAAGGCACTAAAGCCTCCTGCCAGCCTTGCCTACTCAGCACCCTACAAGGTCAGGCTGGCAGATGCTGAAAGAAGTGGGGGGGGTGGCTGCTTCTCCCCACAACTGTCCACACCACAATGCACAGGAAGCCTGCTGCAGCTCCCAGGCCCAAACATCCACAGCTCATGCCAGCTCCCTCTCCCAGCCTTGCCACTTCTCACAGAAGGAGTAGTTCAGACACTGCCAGATTGGCCAAGTTCAATTCTGCCCATGTTATCTTTTTAGAAGCCTTGTGACAGCTCTGCCTTTTGTACAAGATGAACATTTACTTCTGCTTTACCTCTATCTCAGCATAATACATGGCATTTTAAATGCACTGAAAATTTTATTCAGAGTAGTTAATGAGCATCAGTTGTTGGGAGACCTGAAAAGACAGCTTTCCTGGAAGGAGAAGCAATCATGATAAAACTCAGTTTTGCTTTCCTGTATATCTACATCTCCTGTCACAGAGAAATGCTGTCAGGTTAGAGTCCAAGACTAAGAGTACTTCCTAAAAAGTATTGGGTCAGCATTGCAAAAGCATAACAACTGAATCCAAAGGCAAGAAATTGGCTGGTATAATCTCTGTCAGTCCTTGGCTGCCAGCTGAAAGAACCAGGTTCAGGAGCACAACAGGCCAATGTGTGCATGCATTGCAGGGCACATCTTCCAGTGCAGCAGGGAGGGAGTCAAGTCCTACATCTGGTTCCTAAGCAATAGTCAGGGCATGCTTACAATAAACAAAGTACACCATTTCTTGGCACTTCTTAGCTATCCTAACACGATGCTTTTTCCCCTTTAACTCATTACCTTCTGACACTGAGTGAAACCCCAAGATCATCTACAGTGCCAGGTCTTCCAGAAAGAGGAAAAGGAGTGACTCCCTGTTCTTCATACCTGGTGATGGGATATGTCCTTTGGACTGTAAGCACTTCTTTTAAGTTAAACACTCTGATTTGTGTCAAGGTTGCCAGGAGACACAGTGCCTGTTTTGAGATTCTTAGGGTGGAGCTCAGCTGAGGCGGCTGGTATCTCATTTTCATCCCAGACTTTGCTATTCAGTCCCCACTCCCCCTCCCTTGCTCTTATGCAAGCTCAGGACTTGGCTCACAGGCCAGTGGTGTTGCTGCACCAAGGCATTGGTTGCTAGGAGGTGTAACTGGAGAGATCCAAAGCAGGTAGAGCAGAGAGCAGGCTGCTACCTGCAGGTACACAGGCTTTTGGGCACCCGTGCTCTCTGCTGTTTCCCTCCTTTCTCAGCTAATGGGCAAACCCCAGCAGGCTGCAGAGCTTCAAGCTGAGAAAAGGCCTACATGTTCCAAAATAGCTGAGGTACTGAGAGCTTTGCAACACTCCTCTTCCCTATTCCACTAGCATGCAATAGCTTTCCAAACCTGTCAAAGCTTCCCACTTGCAGAGCTCTACCTGAGTGTTTAGCTGTTTTAAATAAAGCAGTCATGCCTATTCTCTTGCTTCCATTTCTTTGCACATAAACTGCAAGTTTATGACCCTCACCATGGGACTGCTTCCCTGGCCTCCTCCTCCCTCCCTTATTTTCTTTTAAATAGCAACTTCCCTTTAGTTCACATGCACGAAGTAACAAACAAGCCATCTACATGGGAATATTACCAGCTTGCCTCCCAATTTAAAAATCCAGTTGACATATTCAAGGATTGATGATAGCCAGGGTTTCTCTTGAAGCAGGTTAAAATCATATATGACCAATACAATCATTAAAGCAGCAACTGCTGTACCTATTGTGACAGGCATGATGGCACTTTCCTTTTGAGAGAATTGGAATATTTTCCCTGGAACTAGGATGCAGCAGTAAGAAGCATGTACTATATAGTTTTCCTTAATATGGTGTATCAGGCAACCCAAACAGCAACAAACTTGCAGGACTCCTCCAAAAAGCCCTACCTTTCCCTCCTCACAGCCTTGGGAATCCAGCACAGGGAAACTTCAACAGCTGTTAAGTGCTTTTGCTGTGACAAGAAATTTTATTGCAGCCTCGCCAAGGTAAAAGCATTCCCATTTCCCTGCTCTCACTTTCCTCATCACTAACATTTTTGGCAACAGAAAGAATCCACACTAACATTAATGTTCTTGAGGAGTCAGCTAATACTTTTGGCCCCCCGAGAAACATTGCCCAGGCAGTGCCTGGACCTGCCACACCAGTTGTGTGAGACAGTGTGGGACAGAAGCTACCCAACTACTTGCCCTACCCACAGTACCCAACTTCATTTACAGCTCACTCACACCGCTGCAGCATCACACACAGAATGAAACCCCTCCCCAAGATTTTTCATCACTGGTGGGAAGAGCACATGCACACTGCCTACACACAGCGCAAGCAAGGAGCCTTCTTTGGCCAATAATAAGGATCCTGTAATTCTATTTTACACTAAAAACCATCCCCAACTTCACCATCAGTTAAGCTCAGGAGTTGCTTATAGTTAACATAATTGTCTGTCATGCTTCAGTACTGAAGGGTAAGAGTCCAAAGGTAATTAGTAATCAAAGAATTTGCATGTAAAAGCATTTTGATGTTCAAAAAAAAAGTGGGGGTGGGTGGGGGAAAAGTAAAATATGCCACTGAAGAGATGCTTACATAAACTCCATCCTATTTCCTTCTACAAACCATTCTGAGAGCATTTCTTTCCACCACTGCCCCATTTTGCTCTTCTCTCTCTCTAAGAACCAGGCTTGCTCAGCACTTGGAACAGGTAAAAACAAGGATATAGAAGGAGTGGAGCCAGAAGTATCTGGTGGTTTTTGCCATAATCATGTCCTTACTTTCTGTGTGTACACATACCAGAGCATCAGCTGAGCTCATTCATGGTACCAGCTGTAGGACTGCTGTGAGCAGCAGCATCACACTGCAGAGGCTCTGAAAGGCAGCACAGCGTGTCTTTGTGGGCTTTACCACCGCGAGGGAAGGTTGGTGTGTGGTCAGTGAGAAGAGTGTCCAAACTAGCACAGGTAAGGATTGGTGTACAACACAGCATCTTTCACATTATCCCTTTTTTTATTTGTTTTTAATATAATCATTATTTAATACCCAACTCCTATCATCTATAAGAGAGAAAACAGAAAACTGTTATTTTTAGGAAAAATGCTGAAAAACAAAGTTATTTTCTCCACCAATCAGTCCTGTGAGAGATGAAAAATATAAAGAAAAGAAGTCTGTTCCCCATGCCCTATGATACACTGGCTCTTCCCCATTGCTGGCTTTTTTTTTTTTTTTTCCCTGTCCTTTGGAAAAATCCTCAGTATCATTCCAAATATAGAGTAACATAAAGAACACAGAACAACACACTTCTGGTGAGACCCCACCTGATGTACTGCGTCCAGGTGTGGAATCCTCAGGACAAGAAAACATGGACCTGTTAGAGCAAGTCCAGAGAAGAACCACAAAAATGGCCAGAGGACTGGAACACCTCTCATGTGAGGACAGGCTGAGAGCTGAGCCTGGAGAAGAAAAGGCACCAGGAGACCTTACTGTGGCTTTTCAGCAATACTTAACAGAAACTTACAAGAAAGATGGGGACAAACTTTTTAGTAGGGCCTGTTGTAGTAGGAAATAGGGGGAATGGCTTTGAGCTAAAAGAGAATAGATTCAAATTACCATTTTTTTTACAAAAAAAAAAAAAAAAAGTAAAGTGGTGGAGCACTGGAACAGGCTGTCCAGAGGTGTAATAGATTAGCAAGCTGGTTTAGTTGAAGATGCCCTGTTCACTGCAGAGTGGGTAGACTAGATTGCCTTTAAAGGTCCCTTTCCAATCCAAATTCTACAATTCTATGACTTTTCTCAACCCAACCCTACAAATTTGAAGATGAAAATGAGAAGGAAGAATAGAGTTACCAGCTCACCTCTGAACTGAACTCAGTTTTCTGCTCAATTCAAAGCAGGGTTCCCACATCCTAAGGAGATCCTCAGGCTGCTCTTTCTGGGGAAAGGCATCTGCCTCCTCTTATGTATCTCCTTTCCCTACAGATTTCCTGTGAACAAATTTGTGAAATACATCCCAAAATGTTTCATTCCAGTTGCACCATTCCCTTGAAAAATTCTCAATTCAATCTAGATACCAAAAACCATCTGGCAGTCTTAACAAGTCATGGCTTCTTGTTGTGGCTTCCAGGGGTTTGCTTGGGGTTGGTTGAGGTTTTCTGGCTTGTGTTGTTTTGTTCTTATAAACAGCAGCAAACTTTTACCAAGGGCCACCAGACTTCCACTTTGATTCAGCTCTGAGTGCAGAGAGTGGGCACTGCCTGTCACAGGTCCTAGCACTAGAAGTCACAGATTGTGCTCTTTCTGAGACAGGAAGTTCTGTAGCCAGGCGGGGATGCAGCAACGTGCTCCTACACTGAGCTCAGCTGCAAAGTCCAGCCTTTTCCAGGTGCCTGACAGAAAGGAGGCATTACAAGGAGAAGCACAGGCTGATCCCAGATACAGTGGGGTACACAAAGAAATTCTGGGGAGAAAGGGCTCATATCACATGGTTTCTCTTGAAAGACAGGGAATACACAGCTACATTGGTACCTGGAGGCTTGAAGGAGGATGCCACATCAGACCTATTTCTGATGCCAGATCCTCAAATAGTAACTGTAGGATAAAGCATCACATTACATCTCTATTTGTCCCAAGCTGTAGCAGCTGGCTGCAGAACAGTGACCCACCCTCTTGTAACCTGAAGGCTGGATTAGTGTATGGCACTTGGGATAAGCTCTTTGTACAGGTGCTTGTCTCAAAGGGACTTGGCAACATCAAAACAACAGCACTGCCCTGACTCGTCTTTCCATACCGAGAGTGACACAACACAGAAGTCACACCAAGTCTGAAGCCAAACATTCCACAAGATGTCCACCACAGCAGCTACTCCACAGCTGGCAAAGATGGCATTAGCCAACTCCCCATCCAGCAGCTGAGTTCTCAGACTCAAGGGCTCAGCTCCCAACGCATTCCCTCCAGCTGTCTGACAGCACCCCAGTGCTGCAGTCTTCAATGTGTGCTCTACTACTTTTGGCACTTGACACAGCCTCCCTCTGGTTTAGTAAGAAGCTTTTCTGCCCAGCTATTTTGAGGTTTTGTTCTATTTTTCTCCCTTTTCTGCAGGGCAACAGGTTTGCTGCAGGTCTGAAGCTTCACAGCTACCTCATTATTTAAAATTATACTAAATGTTACATCCTCCGCTGGTTGTCAAAGGTAAAGAATTTTAATTAATTAGACAAGAGCTCAAAAGCACACACACACACTAGGGGACCAGCTGATGAAAACCGCCTGGAAGTCAACTTAACAGGCTTTATTCCAATCCTGGTAAAGACTTAAACCAGAGGAGTTTGCTTACAGCTCCAGGTGATTGCTAGTACTGCTTTGTTTGCTTACTCCTCTTCTGCCAAACCAAGCAAGGTTACAGCTGAACTGATCAATACACAACTGTTCAGCAAACAATTCTACTTTTTAGGTGCAGCTTTATTAGAGACATGGATTCAGTATGAGAGAGTCCCTAGCACTCACAAAAAGGGAGACCAAGAAAAAAACAATGTAGAAATTCCTGGCTAGATGTTACAGACATGTGGAAACAGCTCACAGAAGAAAGACTGCCCCTACTCCAGCAGGCAGGACCTTTTCTATCTGAAGTGCAGTGATGGAGATTCAGAACTGGAACCAGCTGCTACCTAGATTTGAAGATGGGAATTGCTCCAGACTGCATCACTATTACATGTGAATGTCATGGGTCAACTGCAAGAGAGCAGAGGCCATAACCCCCTTAAATCCACCTCTGCAAATTAAAATATCAATTACAATTATTTGGTCTGAGAATAAAGCACTGTTGCAAAGGACATCTCCATTCTTTTGTCCCAAGTGCAGACTTCACTTTCTTGCCAGAACCTAAGACTGCATCAGCCTTCTTCAGCCCACCCTTCTTTTCTACAGTTACTTCTTCAGCTACACCCTCTTCTCCTCCTAATCTGCATTAATAGAGGCAAGTAGTGAAAGGTTTTACACCTCAGGTCTTCATGAGTCAGTGCAGATACATTTCTTTCTGTCTGGGTATTTAAGACAGGGAGATTTGAGACACAAACTATCCCTGCTTCTTTCTGAGAAATCTGCTACTGCTGGGGAAGGAAAGGGAAGGAAGGGCTTGGCTACTTTTTATCATCTTTTTGGACACATCTTTTTGAAACCCAGTGCTGTTCACTTTTGAGACGGAAAATTTTGTTTGGTTTGGTTGTAATGGCCCAACTCAAACCATTCTGCAGTCCCCATTATAATTATGTTTAACGATCTCACTTAAGGGGATTTTCTTATCTTCATCTCTGAGCCCATCACCACAATTGTGCCAGCTGGAAAATCTCCCCAGATGGCATGCTAAGCACAGTAGCCTCACAGAAGAAATGTATTAACAACACTCCAGAGTCCTGGGAGATGAGGAGGGGAAAGAGGTCTAACTATTGGAAGGCAACTGTCCTCTTTTAAAGAGGACAAAACAAGCTGCCTCTGATGTCACCCAAGATGTTGAAAATTGCTTTGAATCATACACAAGAACTTTTCTTCATTTTATGATAGGTTTCTACATCTTTACAACACCACAGGATTCTCCTTTACAAAAGAACATAAAAAGAAAGCACAGAACTTCTCCTTCAGAGCTTTGGGTAAGTAAACTTGAAGGAGACAGCACCAGCAGAAGTGGATTTATCTACTGGCAACTCAGCAGCTCAAGTATTTCAAAATCCCTGTACCAATTCAGGCTGCATTTAGGATACAGCCCAATAGCATTAGTGTTTATGCAAAGTAAAAATTAGTGAAGAACTGTACCTGCACAGAGCAGTAGAGCTTTGCTCAAACTACACATGTACCATGTTCTGGCTCTATAAAGAAGTGAATTCCTTCTGTGCACCTAGAGTTTTCTCAAGGCAACTACCATTGTGACACCCAAGCAATGTGATCAATTAGTTAATAAAAGAGTAATTAAATAAGGCAGGGATACTTGTTATCTTACAAATTAGAATTTCATTGTCCATATCATCACTAATTCTAACCTGGCCAAAATGGCCACAAGTCTTGGAAAGATCCCAGTTCAGAACAGCATTTTGCCTCATTCACCATCAGTCTCCTGTTAGATTTGCCTCTCACAATTTGTTGCTGTATCTCACTGATCAAAACCTTCCACTTTAAGGAAGAAAGAAGGAGCACGGCAACGTCATGCCTGCTCAAGTTACACAATGTTTATGCTAAATGTTATTCTTCCATTGTGGGTTATATACAGCTTAAGGTAAAGAGAAATTGTTCTAAGCTGATAATTTATTACCTTGTGCAGTAATCTATCTATATAACGATGGAAAAATATGACTAAAACTTTCCAAGGGACTCCATATGTGGATGAGCTGGAAACCACTCAGCCTTACAGCCTATCTACTGGAACCAGAAAGCATTTGAAAGCAAACCAACAACCATTTCTGGAAAAGAAAAACCTTCATTCTTTCAGCTTCCAGAGGGATATACCACTCAGCTACATGAGAGTGTTGAGCAGGCTCCTACACGGATTAAAACCGATTCGCTCATTTCCCGTTCATCCCCTTCCTCCCTTTGCTGTGACAGAGACCATCATCACTGCCTGTCAGTGCAGGACCTGACAGCCTGCAGGGGTATGACTCAGAAGGGCTGCAGAGTTAAGCAGCTTCCACTCCATACTGTAAATCAGCTGAGGATGGGGGGTGCAACAGAGGAAGACACAGTGAAAAGAGATGAGACTGTGGCTGGATGTTGCTGCAGTACAGGTCAGCACATGAGAGGCTGCTGCACTGACATGCAGCATGCACAGCACAATTGCAGTAAAATAAAAAATGATCCAGACAACCGTGCAGTTTTCTGATTTGAACACTCATATAATTATTTACTTTGGAATATTACTGGTCCTATCTCCAAAAACACAAAATCAAACCAAACAACCAAGTAAACAAAAACCCCAAGGTGATAAAGCTCAAGAATAAGTCTAACTCTTCAACCAGATCATGCAGCAAAAAGTAGCAGAGAAAAAGATGCAGTATCTTCATTTTAACTTTGATCATCCATCTTCTCTTGTCCCTCCCTTCCTACCTACAAATAAGGATGATTCATTCTGAAATGGGACAGAGTACAGGGGCATCCAAATCATGTGTTCAGCAAATGTACTACGCACACACACAAAGCTAGCCAAGGGCCTGTGTCTGTACTGTCTACAGTAATTTCTGAGAGAAAGCCAGAGAAACTCATTTTACTATGTCTCAGAGAGAATTCTCTATATTAAACCCATATCTGCCTTTAGCAGCAGCTGCTGTACATAAAGAACTATGCAAGAGCTGAAAGGGAGAAAGAATAAAAGAATATGCAGGTTGAGATTCATCAACTCAGCACATGTGCTATGCACCAAATACCAGTCTTCCCAGCAAGGAACACTAATGTAAAAAAATCCCTGGAATCTATCAGAGTGGGTCCAAATTGATGAGCAAAGCTGGAGGGATGCTTAAGCTGACCAGAGCATAACAGCACAGTGTTTAAAAGGCATTGTACACTAAAGGCACAAAGGGCTATGTTCCTGCTCCTCAGAAGAAAAAGCACAGGCCGCTTCCTCAAGGAGGCAAGTGCCTCACCTGAACATCAGGTTTCCAACCAGCTATCAGGATCAGCTGAGAGCCAAGAAAATGAGAACAATACGAAGTAAAAATCAATCAGTCACACCAACCTACAAGGTTTAAAAAAAACAGTAAACAAAACACCAAAACCAGATAAGCTGACTAAAGCTATCTTAGCAGCTGATCTAGAATTTAAATGATAGACATTTCACACACCTTTTTTTTTTATTTTTTAATGTTAGTCAGACTCAGAGGATTTTCTTTGTTTTGTTTCTCTTTTTGTTTCTAGGAAACAGAGTCTCAATACACTACTGCAAAACAAAACAAAACAAAACAAAAACCTCAAAAGAATAAACTGAGAAGAGCAGAGAAAATGCAAAGCAGGAGAATTGAAACAAAAGAAGGTCAGGGCATTGATCTTAATACAAGAGATAAAAATTTGGTACATTTCTGTACTCCCTTCACAAGAACAACTTTGTTACTCACTGCAAAACCCAAACAGAGATCCAATTAAGCAACTTTGGGTTTGTTTCACTTAACAATATAAAAGTAGGTGAATGTGGGCAGCAGATGCAAGACCTTTGCAGAGGATACAATCTTCTGTCTTATGTTGTCTTATCTCTCAAGACAACAGCTTTATATCAAAGTGGTAGCCTGGAACATCTGCAGCACTCAATGCCTTTAGCCCTTTACTGCTGACATGAAGAAAAGGTCCCCTATAATACAAGTATCCCACAAAAAAAACACCAGGATCAGCACAGCTGCTGTCTCACACCACTAGAGAGACAGCCTCATTAGGGTCAAAGCAGAGAAAGGATAATATGCGCAAAAGTCATTGAGAAGAAAAGGAAAAGACAATGTAACACTCAGTTCTTTGGCACCACAGTAGAGCTGGAATGAGTTCCGTCACTTTGAGAACTGCTTCTTTCATCAGTTTAAGAAGCTTCCCAGGATATTTCAGAAACTCCAGGAAAGAGAAAACGCAGAAAAATCATATTTTTTTAAAAAAAAATATTTTATGCAAACCTGAGACTCAAATTGGGATTACACTTAAAGAATGCCAAAGCTTCTCATGCACAAGTCCTCATTCACATAGTTGCTTGTATACCTGATGTGGATGAAGTCACAATGCCTGGGGCAACTGTTTTGATCTCAACCAAATCAATCTAGGCATGTTGAAAGTGTTCTTAGGAAAATACAGCATTATTACGTAAATTCAGCTTTTAGGGCAAGACTGGAGGAGCCAAGGATCTGCATGTCAGCATTGCAAACCTCCGTACACAAGCAGGGTACGGGCAAATCACTGGAGTACAGTGAGGATGACCAAGTTGCACGGACAGGTCATGAAACAACTGTGCATGAGCCACGCCCAGTCTGCTATATCAAACTCATGTAAGTAGTTTGGTGTCGAGTAAATGCAAGTTCTGGCTGAGCAACGGAACCCAGACAGTCATAATCACTGTCACAGGGTCTGGTTGGAGCCTTGTCACCAGTGGTGTCCCCTCAGGTTGAGTACTGGGCCCTGTGTTGTTGTTTAACTTGTTCATCAATTACTTAGATGAAGGAGCAGATGCCTCTTCAGCAAGTTCGCTGATGACACAGAGCTGGGAGGAGTGGCTGATACCCCAGGGGGCCGTGCAGCCCTTCAGAAGGCCCTTGACAGTCTGGAGAGATGGGCAGGGAAGAACTGTCTGAAATCCAACACAGGCAAATGCAGGGTCCTGCACCTGGAGAAGAATGACCCCAGGCACCAGCACAGGCTGGGGGCCGACCTGCTGGAAAGCAGTTCTGCCAGGGGGAGCCTGGTGGACAACAAGGTGTCCCTGAGCCAGCAGTGCCCCTGTGGCCAAGAAAGCCAATGGGATCCTGGGGTTCATCAGGAAGAGCATTGCCAGCAGTTCCAGGGAGGTGATCCTGCCCCTCTGGCAGCCCTGGTGAGGGGGTATCTGGAGCTCTGTGTCCACTTCTGTGCTCCTCAAGAGAGAGATGCAGATTCTGGAGTGGGTCCAGAAAGGGGCTATGAAAACGATTAAGAGACTGGAGCATTGCTGTCATGAGGAAAGGCTGAGGGAGCTGGGCCTGTTCAGCCTTGAGGAGAGACAGCTGAGAGGGGACCTCATCAATGTCTGTCAGTGTCTCAAGGGAGGATGTCAGAGGATGGAGCCAGGAAACAGGACACAAGGCAAAGGGTAGAAACTGTGCAGAGGAAGTTCCACCTGAATATGAGGAAAAGCTTCTTTACTGTGCAGGTGACAGTTCAGTTTTTTACTGAACAGGTTGCCCAGAGAGGCTGTGGGGTCTCCCTCACTAGAGATATTCAAGAACCATCTGGATGTAATCCCATGCCATGTGCACTAGGATGACCCTGCTTGAGCAGGGAGGTTGCACTGAATGACTCAGTGTGGTCCCTTCCAGCCCTACCTATTCTGTGAGTCTGTATAATTCAAATAGAAACAAAAATAAACCACGTGAAGCCAGTATACCAGACAGGCCAGGATTCTTCCAGATCAAGAGACATTCACTGGAAATCATAATGTGGGGGGAAAAAACCCAACAAAACAAACTAAAAAACCCCACAAAAACCAACAAAACCCAAACTGAACAAGCTGGTTTGATTGTTAGCTTGAGACTGCCTTAACTGCAGCGAATCACAACAGTATCACAAAAAACAGGCCAGCCATGGCACAAAAGCAGCAAAGTTGTACAAGCCCTTAAACTTTTAGAAGACATCTAGTATATTCCTGCCCAGGCCATGAAATGTTACCACCAACAAGTAAGGACAGGAATTCCCCTGTAAAGCCCTAAGGAACCACATAACCTTTTAATTAGCCAAAAGAAACCTCAGGTGTACTCACACTTGATTAAATCAATGTCAGGCATGCTCATCAAAGGACATTGCTATTAACAAACTAACCTATCTTCAGCTATGTAAGAGCCCAAAATACCTGTTTACTGCACTCATTTTCTTCTCTCTCCTTGCTGACTTCAAGTGTGAACATATTCAGTGTCAGAAAAGTTACACAGGAAGAGGCAAAACGCACCGGAATATATTTGCCTGGCTCCAAAGAGCATAACAGATACCACTGAACACTGATGTGGACCTCAAATTATCTGCAGATTAACAGACTGTCCACTGACAGAAAAAGAGGCAACAGGCAGAAATTAAAATGTATTAAATTCCATTTGAACACAAAGGAAAATAGATTTAAGAAACCCTTTATTTTCATGGTTTTATTTTGTTTTATTACTGTGAGAGTAGTCAAACACTGGAACATGGTGCCCAGAGATGGTGAATATCTCTGGAGATATTCAAAAGATGTTTGGCCATTGTCCTGGGCAACCTGCTAGAGGCAACCCTGCTTGAGCATGAGGCTTGGACTAGATGATCTCAAGAGGCTCCCCCCACCACAGCAGGGCTGTGATTTAGTGAACTAGGATATCACCAGGACAGGCAAAAATTTCTAGCCAGTTTCACTGACTCCATCTCTCATTTTAGCAACAAACACACAATCTTTAAATGCTGCTAGCACACTCATTGTATCTATGAAAACATCATCTACAATTGATGGGAAGTTCTTGTCTTCAAATTCCAGCTTTCATGTCTTAAGAGTACGTCCATGCAGTATGACTTGGAGATACTGCCATTTGTCTTCTCTTTTAGTTTGCTGACCAGCAGAACAAGCTCAACGGAGTGCCAAACTCATATTGATCCCTGCATCACAGCAGACCTCTTCAGCCCTCACCCATGTCCCTATAGGGAGTTCTTTTCCTTTCCATCAAAGTCTCCTTCTGGATACCTTTATTGGAACTTAGATTACAATTGACAGATGTGCTTCACTCAAAGGAACCCACATAATAAACAGGTTCAGGCTGTAAGCCTGAAATCCTTCCTCACATTTGGTTGAGGAACATGGTAAATCATAAATTGCAGGGCATCTACAAGAAGGCTTCTGTCAATTCATTGAAAGCATCGTTTGCTCCATTAGGTATTTACTGGATTGAGAATTACACTGAACTATGTTTATGTTCATCACACTATGGAACATAGCGAAAAGTCCACAAAAAGTAGTTAATTCCCAGTTCAGAGCAAGAGGAATGACAGTAGTTCCATTAAAAGAAATCTCATTAAAATTTGATAATGCAATCCCTCTCCCTTGCCAATTACACTAACAGTGCTGAGTCTCAGCATTCTCTGATGTTTAAAGAGCAGTAAATAGGCTTCCTATAGAAGACGACAGTGGAAACACCCTGGATCTTTATGTTAATGCATCAGTCGTGGTTCATTTTAGCTTTGAGGAATGTGGTTAGTGACTCACCCTGCTGGATAAGCAACGAGGCCAGTTCTGGGGTCACAGGCTAATCCTCTGCCTCCCGACACAGTTATGCCCAACACCTTCTCCAAAGTCACCTAGAGCATACAAGAAAGAAAACAAGAAGTACCATGAAATGTGAGTACAGTTCAAATAGACCCATAACACAGAAGCTGATGGTCTGGTTCACACTGGTTTCCTGGTTCCTAGAAATCCAATGAGAAGCACCAGGTACAAAAGTAACCCTATTCAACTTTCAATATAGGCATAGGAAAATACTGCTGGGTTACAGAAAAGGAATTATTAACCCACTTATTACTTTCTCTATGCCAGAGCATTGCAGACAGAGGACTGCAAGCAGCAGACAGTACTGGTGAAAGGCTGGGATGCATATTCATTGACTCCCATCCTCCCAGTAAGAGCAATATACCACTGTCTCTAGAACTTGGCTCTTTCCTGAAAACTGTTTCCAGGTTGACCCGTTCTCTTTGTTACCTCCATCCAGCAGTAGGTGATTCAGCCTTGTATTCCTAGGAACTGAATAGTCAGTTTTCCCTAGAGTGCTTGAGTTGAAAATCACAACTAGTGATCAGTGGCATCCCTTGCCAGAACACCATAAACATTCACAAGCCTGCTGCATACCAACCACCCTTGCAAGAGACGGTTATCTAAATGTCACCACACTCCCCTCAGGCAAAGATCTCCACTATTTTTAGGAAAAGGAAAGAAATGCAACTGGGAAGAGCTACTGGGAAGATACAAAGGCCTCTGTGATAAGAAATTGATAAAAGTTAAGAAAAACAAACAAAAAAAAAAGGGAAGGGTGAGTGACAAATGGACATGACAGAATATTTTGGGGAGCACTCCCTGGCAGAGAAAGCATCAGAATTCAGTGATTACCCCAAAGCAAAAGACCACACAAAATCTGGTTTGTGGCATGAAAGGACTCAACCTCTGAGCACAAACCAGTTCTTAGTCCTGGGGCTATTTTGACTGATACAAAATTATTCTCTTTCTTTTACATTTGCACAGCTTCATTTTATTTATTATATATTTGATGCATACATTCCTCCTCTGCATTGCTGTCTGTGCCAAACTGAAGGATTTTACTGGGTCACAGTCTTCTGTTTTTAATTATCATCATCCAAGTTATATTTGGTTAAGGCCTTAGGGGCATGGACAGAGCATAAGAAGTCACTATTGTAATAATTACTACTGACTTTAATAGCTGCCCTGAAGACGAACATCTTGCATTTATACCGACGTGGAGCACAAAAGGCAGGGGCGGGGCAGGTTTCCCACGCCACCCTGGCCACACACCTTACCAGACCTGGGGAGTTCAGCTGCAGGGTGAGACACAAGGTCTCACCGAGCTCAAGGCTCAGGCTTCTAGGTAAGGGGACAGAATTAACCCCACACAGATAACCACCTTGATTCAGCAGGTGAAGCAGGGCTGAGGGAGGTGCCACTTAACATGAGCCATCCATGCTTTCAGTTAGTTCGAATTCGCCCTGCCTTCAAACAGTGACATAGAAAGTGGAAGATTTCATATTCGAATCTCTGGAACAACTTGGTCCTTTCTTCCCTCTTATTAATAATATACCCCAGGTACTTCAAGACATAATGAGAATCCACCAAATTGTTCCCTTCCCTTGCAAACTGAGAATCTCTGAAAACACGGCTTTTACAAAACTCCACAGGATTTTTGTTAAGAAAGAACACACAATTAAAAATGCAGTTATAAACCCACTAGTTTTGTTTCAATGTAATGTTGGAACAAAAATGCAGGGGTTGGGGAGAGGAGTGGAGAAGGCCAGAAGGATATCTACTCTTCCAGACTTGTTAACAATACTTCAAAACACATCTTTTTAAAGCAGCTCAAAAATATGCAGAAAGAACTCACTGGTTCTGCTGATGAGATTCTGGCTAACATCAGCAGTTCCCAAACTAGGAGAGGTTTAAATTCCTACAGAAAATGCATTCTTGTCAGTGAAGGAGGAAGTGGAAGAGACATGTGCCATTCAAGTAGTTCCATCTAGATAAGGCACCAATCACTTGATGCTGTCAGCAACATCAATTTAGCAATGCTGTGATTACACTACTCAGTGCACGCTTTAGCTCAGTCTGGCTGTAATTGCCACTATCCTAAAAGGCACTGCTTGACCTTGGCTATGCAGATATTCAGCAGCAATTCAGCAACCTACTTTCACCAACAGATATGTTTTTGCTCTGCAAGGACATTTATCGAGCCTCTCAGTGTGCAGCCTTACACCACAGCTGAGCTGATCTTACAGCAGCCTGTCTTGGAGGGGACAGTTCCTTTCTCCCTCATCTTACTCAGCCCAGTGACACCCCCCCCACCATTTCCCTCACTCCAGACAGCCCTGGCATGGAAATTACCTGTCCAGAAGGCCAAACCAGTAAAAATCACGTTCTACTTTTTATTTTCTGTTTGTTTTCTCTTTGCCAGCCTGGGGAAAACCACAGGATGACCAAATTCAGGAAAAAATCAAAACAATCATACCCTTTTCCCTGGCAACTAGATCAGTCTAGCTGCACATCCAAAGCCCGATCTGATCCCTCCAAATCTTTAAGAAGAAGAGAAACCAAACAGGAGCACTATCTGATTTATCTTGACACTCACAGCTCACCAATACCAAAATGTCACCCTTACTCCAGTCTCCTTTCTCACACCAAAGTCAGTGGAGGTCCCCTGCTGCTCTGCCAGGAGACTTTTTGTGGCAATGCTAGGATGTGGAAAGTCTACCTGTCTCCAATGTACATAGTTTGACATAAAAGGAGCATCTCAGTCTTCCAGTCTAATTATTTTACTGCCAGTGAGTATCTTCTGGCCTCCAACAGACCATTTGTTAGTTTAGAAAAAGGCAACTGTCAAGGTCATACCTCTGATATTGACAGACCAAGCACCACAGAACCTGTCTCTAGACTACAGATTCATAACTAACTTCCTGAAAATTCTTCCCCTCTTTTGCTCCCAGTTTTAACTTCAAAAACTTTCTAGAGTAAAGAACTTGAAAGACAACCCCACAAAGCCTATCCAAAGGCAGCACCTCCACCTGATAATACTTGAGTATTAAAACCAACTTCCATCAAAAATGAGTGCATATAAATTTAAAATGTGATCCTATGAGACTTGTGAGCTCCACTTTCACCAACCTGCCCACAATATGCCATGACCAGCTTCCAGAGTAGGTGACATAGAGGCAAGAGATAGTCACTTCGTCACAAAACTCGAGAATGAAAAATATTTCAGAGAGAAAAAATAATAGGTAGCAACACAGTATGAACCGGATTCTTCTCAATTTGCCAGCTAAAACAAATGAATTCTTAATATGGTTAATTAGGGTAAAACCACATCAACTTTAACTTCCCAATCTGGAATTAAGATTTGTCAGCAAAGGACAGATTGGTCGATACAGGTCTGTCATTATCCCACCTCTGGAGTTACCACTTCCTCCTGTGGTAAGGGTAGTCTCCCAGTCCCACACAGCCATAAACTGCCATTCTTATAAGTCTCCCAAGCAGTACTTCAGCAGACCCCAGTCAGAAATACATGATTTTGCACACCTTCCCAAGTCTGATCTGAGCTAACCACAGGACCTGGAGAGTTCCCCTGCAGATCTGAGACATTGTTCATTACCAATAGCTCCTGTGGTTGCCCAATTTACATCCTACAGACATGTCACTGCTTGCTCTTGCCGTCACAGGCAACTAATGGGCCACCTCAACACCCTCATCCAAACCTGGAAACAACTGCAAGATTAAACCTGTCATTTGTACCTAAATTAGAGGCAGGAGAGGAGGCTGACAAGCTGCATTTGTTATTTCATCTAGAGGCTTCTATTAATAGCATTTGGCACTTTCAGTCAAGGTTCTCTATGTGACTTGCAAGAGGTATTGAATTGATCCACACACAAAACACTTCTGCAGTTCATTTTGCACTGCCACTGATATCTTGAACTATCCCATCTCCATGCCTTTAAGGCCAAATTTTACTCAAATATCGAAGCTCAATATACACTCTTAGGTACCAAAACCAGTGCAGCTAATGCCTGTCCTGCAAAATCTGATATTCAGCCATTTTACAGGCTTAAATCTAAATTTGGTTACTTAGAACTCCACAAATGTGTGTAAAGAAATTTTTGTACCTAAGCAGATCTCTTACCCTCTTACTGTTCCTTCCACACCATATCCCAACACCACCAGATAGGTAGGATCAAATCAGCAGAGTCCTGAATTGCAGGACTCAAGGTACCAACAGGTACTCACGGCAGCTCGGCCTTCCCAGAAAGAGGGGAATGACCAGCCCAGTCCCGCCTGGAAGAGCACATCTGAGAGCAGCCCTTGCTTCCACCAAGCACAGCCCCACATAGCACATGGCAAAAGTCCATGCTCAGGGAAAGAAGCCATGCCATCTCTGCCTTCATACTGAGCTGCAGATAATTGTTTCAGAAAGACTGATCTAAACAGCCCAGCCAGCCTCATTTGGCTTTTCAGAAAACTCTGTGTCTGACCAGCTGCACCCATGTCTCAGAGTGAGTTCCATACTTGGGTGTGCTGTTTCCGTTGTTTTGAGGAAGTTATCACAAACAATTCCTTCCATCTGCTATAAGGACAACACAGAAATCCTTGAGGAATCAGCCCAACTTTACCCTCCAGCAAACACTTTCCTCTTTCCCATCATTTGCATTCCTTTGGTACCATCTGCACTTGCAAAGCCACATGGGAGTACAGGAGACAAACACTGTGGCCTGCACATCCAGCCAGGACTCTGTTAGAAAGCAGTAGTAAACACACTCAGCACAGCAATAATTTCCACCAGAACGGGTGCCAAAAGGGACAATCTCATCACACTGACAGTCCTGCCTGACCTGAGTCACAGGCACTCTGCCTATAGCTGCACTGTTTCACTACTGAACCCCTGCTGCTGGGTAGGAGCTCCTATATCTGTGCCTGTTTGCACACCAGCAGATTTCTGTGGTCTGCCTTCATCTTAAAAGAAAGAGAGAAAAAGACATTTTCAAGAGAAAGCCATCTTCAGGCTTTAGGCCACCAGGCATCCCTCAAAGAGTTTTAACTGTAGGCTGAATAATAGCCTGCTGCCACTCACCCCACCATTCTCCCCAGGCCAGCAAAAGACTAAGCAGGAGTTCAACAGTATTTCAGCTCCTCATTTCCATACTCATGTGCTAAAGAAGTTGGAGTTTTCTGACTTGATTATCTCACCTCCTGCCTTCTTATGCTATCTTCATTCTCTTTTTGGCCCAAAATTTCATTGTTCACTACAAGCACAATTTATTTCAGCATGGAAATAAAAAAGCAAAGCATTTGAGAGGATTTGTGCTACTCTCCAGTGCTCAAAATGACCACTAAGGGGAGAAAACTGATGTTATGGCACATGCCCCAGCACCTACAGCATTAGGCAGGAGAAAACCATGTCCAGCAAGCAGATATGTCTGTTCCAGACTTCATGAGACGGGCCACCTTGGATCAGAGACCAATATCTAGCTCCAGTTTCTTTTTCCATTTGCAGCCAGAAGCAAAGGAGGAAAGTCAGGAAGAATGGTATAAAGAAATGTATGGATAAAGTTTAAGAACAAGGAAAACAGAATTGATTCTCTCTCACCTCCTGTCAGTCTTCCAGTCTCAAAATAGATATTGTCCATTTTTAACTTATTTCAGTAGAATTCTCTACCATGAGCTTACCCACTCTGTCTATAAAAGCTTAGTATTCACCACATCTTTTGGCAAGGAACTTCACCAGTCTGGTATATTGCAAGATGAACCATCTTTCATTATTCGTTTTAAACCTCACTTCTAATAGTTTTATTTGAAGCGCCTCAATCTTTCTATGGGAAGAGACAAGGAACAGTAAGTCCCTATCCACCACCTTGAGGTGGTGCATGATTTTGTAAGGAGCTATACTATCACCCCAAGTCATCTGTGTTCCAAGTAAGAGAGTCTTCTTTAAGACACTTTATGGCTCTCCTGAAATCCATGTCATATCCTTTATCAGTTCTTCTGTGAAGCCCCTTCCATGTCCTCTACATTCTTCCTGAGATGAAGGAGAAACATCAAGACCACATGCAGCTTTTCAGGCATGGCCACAGCAAATGTTTGCAGAGCAAAATAATATAATAGTCTGTTTTGTTTTCCAATTTTTTCCCCATTAATACCTTACTCTCAATCTGCCTTTCTGACATCTAAGATCATTTACAGAGAGCAACAGAGAGCTCACCTTGCTCAACAAAGTCACAGATAAGAACTGCTGCTGCTTTGCATTTGGAAACTTATCCCCCATTCTGTTCTGTCTATGGAATGGGAAATCCTATTCTTGAATTAATAGTTTGATTTCAACGTGCCCCTTTCTCTCCATGCCATTGTCAGCATTTATGATCAAGAGCATCCTCAGGGAGAGTTCTTGCAGCACAACTATTCCAATCCACTCCAGAACAGCTACTTCACTAAATGTCCACAAGCAGACAAGTTCTATTTTAAAAGCCTTCCCATGGGCCTATGTGTAACACAGTTAACATCTGAATCCATTTAATTAAGTAGTGGCATTGAATCAGCATGACAAGACAACATCCATCAGAGTTCATCTACTATCCACTGCACGATGTGCCTCCCTCATCCCTCTCTCCTGCTTGAAAGCAGGCATGTTAATAATGCATGTGCAGCGGTATGTGCTCCTGAGAAAGCAAAGCACACAGATTCCTGAGATACATGACCCATGAGGGTTATTTTGAAAAGCCTTCCCTAGCACATCAAGTAATCAGTTGTAACTAAGTAACAATCTTGCACACGGAAGTGGCTACATAATCATCTTTTGCAACTAAAAAAATAAATAAATAAATAAGTGCCTTTACTGATTGACTTGAGATCCCAAAGCTCCCAATGGTCCAACACACTGACACAGGGAGCTCCAGCATCAGGCCTGAGTATCACAACAGCACTGTGGTTTGCACGTCGGTCTCTCTACATTCTGCTTCCAGAGTTTTCAGCACCTCTGCACGCACTCCAACATGTTTTCCATGCTGCTACACAGCAAAGTCGTATCAATGCACTCTGGCATCCAATACGTGAAAATGCTGAAAATGTAGCTGTACATTGTCAGCGTCAGCATTTAAGAAATAGCTGTCTATCTTACACAAGTGAAATTTGATACAGAGTGCCAAATCTCACAGCTGGCCCTGTTTGTACATCTCTGCTGCTGCCCCCAAGCCCCAGCGCAAAAAAGCACATCCAACCTCCAGGGACCAGTGCACACGTTGTAGGCGCTAATCCATCGTCTGAACACACTGTCTGATGTCCTGTTACTGCTGCAGAAAAACAAAGGCTTGAAGTTTTACATTTAGTTCTGCTGAGCTTCATCTGGCACATAAAACACAGAGCACTAATTACAGTATACTGTTCTACTCAAGGGGCTGTCAGCATTTCCACTGCAAAGCCTTCATTTCAGGGCTTTATAACACAGCTGTGAAATATTCATTTTGCACTTCAGCTTAAACATGCAAAGGTCTGGCTTTGGACCAGGTTCCCCTGCCTAGGTGTTTTTGGGGGAGTTAGGGTTTTTATTGTTGGTCTGACAGGGGAAGGACTGAAGATGGGTGGATGGAACTAACTGTAAGAGGTGTTCAACGTACAAAAGCACACAAACAACAAAACCACTCAGCTCCATAGTTGGTTTCTGCCCCGTACCAACCCAATGTGTACCCCTGCTTTTGTATATGAATATAGAATATGCACTTTAAAATTTCTTTCACATATATATTTTTTCTGTGTTTTTAAAGAGGTTTTTCTATCCTCTCCCTCTTCTCCAGCAGGTCTTTCTCCCCTCATCAACCAGGGCTAGGCAAGAGTTATGTCTTGACAAGCCTGGAGACTGAAAATATTCCACCTGCAAAAGGACAGCAGCAAGCCAAGCTCCAACACAGGACTCATTCAGGAGGTCTCCGGCTGACAGAGCAGTCTCCATTTCTCTCACTCTAAGCCTCCTAAGCCTTACCCACAGCCGCCACTGCACACTCACACCAACTGCCCAACTGAACCCCCAGGAAGTACTGCAAGACCATGAAACTGGTTTCATGCAATCCACTACACATATATGTTCTGACATTTAAGGTGTTTCCAGCCAATTCCCAGTTTAAAGCAGTATTCATGGGAAAAAGGATTCAGAGCAATGAGCAAGCCCTAACAATTAACCAATTAAAAAAAATAAAGCAGAAGAGAAAAAAAACCTCACAAAGCAAAACAAAACAAAAAACACCTGACCAGAACATCATAGTATGACACAAGCTGTTGCCAACTTTATGCAATTTGATTTCAAGATATCCACTTTAACAACATCAGGGAACAATCTCCCACAACGTAAGTTATGTACAGCACTCCTTGGCATAAAAGTGGCAAGAGCAGAAACTGACTTGCTGAAAGGTTTTGAATCGCTAAGTTATGGTAAGCCTTACATTACATTTGTAAACCTGCATAAAAGCAGAGGTGAGATGGGGGGTATTCCAATGGAAGAGCTGAGCCTCAGCTCTAATGGCTCTGCCAGGTGTGTTGCACAGGGGCTGCAACAGGGGTGTGCACACTTTTATTAAAAATTATCTAGACATTTGTACAAAAGGAACCAATTAGGGATGAAGGTGGGAGAAATGGAAGACAAGAAAACCCTCAGTCCCCACAGGCTGTCTTTCCGCAGTGTGCGTGCATTTGTCCATCTCTCCACAGAGCCTCTCTTGCCTGCTCTCCCCTCCTGGCCTCCCCACCGTGCTGGCCGCTTTCAATCCAATTCCAGCTGTCAGGGCTGCATTCCTGACCCATCAGCCCCAGCTGTCAGGGGCTACGTGCTGAATCTGCACTCTGCCTTCTTCCTGCACCTGAAGATAGGCAGTCCCCGGCAGGCCATAAATACCATTGCACAGCCCCGGGGAGTGGGTGGGAGGCTATTAAAAGAACCTCTACCAGCAACCATAGTGAGGGAACTTAGAACTGACAGTAGAACACACCTGCAAGTGGTCCTGCAGCCTGCAAACAGGACACATAGAGGGTTAATTTCCTACCAGCTTCTAGAGTACAACCTATTCATCATTAACTAATCTTCTGTCTCTTCATTTAACACCAGCCCGGACCACCAATTTTCCCTTCCTTACCCCCATATTAAGTTCAATTTCTTCCTAAATACTGCAGGGATGAGGAGAGGTCCATGTAACGTTACTAACTCTGGCTAAAGGCACGACAAGCAGCAGTTTCTCCTCCTTCTACCATTCAGTCATCATTCTCACTGTAAAAGCAACACCAACTCAGACTTTCACGAGATTTCACGAAACTTTCAGAAAATCTGAGCTTCAGAGATAAAAGTATGCTGATGGGACAGGGAAAAAGGGAGTGTAAATTGCCCACCGCTGTCCGTGTTGTCATGATGCTATTTTGACTTTGATGTGGGAAATTCTTTTTTGTTGATGTAAGCAAAGTTTGTGAAGACTGTGTGATGAATGCATGAAATAAATGTAAAAAGAAAAAGTGACATCAAACAGGCTACAGGTATTCCTGGAACATAAAGAGTCAGCCCTGATTTGTTCCAGACTAAGCTCCATCTGCACATGGAGTCAACTGGACCAGCTCTACAGGCAGTTAAGGTCCACGGAACACAACAGAGACACCTTTGTGTGGGCAGAGTTCAAAGAAACCCTTCCTTGAGCTCTTGGGACCTGGAATTCTGCAGGATCACCCCTTCACAAGAACCAGATTTTTCCACTTTGCAAATGTGCATTACTTTTTCATAAGGAAAGAGAGCAGACAAGATACCAGACTTTACATACGACATGCTTTTGCCCTCCCACATAGGCCATTTGTCCAGTGATTTATTTTCTTTGTAGTAGAAGATGAAGCCAATTCACCTTCCCCTGCATCAAGAACTACCTATATAAGTTTTAGGTACAAATGTGAACTTGCAACACACTCCTAACCTGTCCCAACACTGGAGATCACTGGAAGCAACTTCCTGGAAGTCTTACATATTGGTCTCCTCCAAATCCATGCACAAGGGCCTGAATACAGGCAAAGAAAGTGCTTCAATGATAAGGGGAAGAAAAAAAAAAAAAAAAAACACAGTACAGCTCCCTTGGGCAGAGTTTTAGTTACTCATATAAGGGTTTGAAATCCAGCAGGAACAAATGGTTCTCTCAGCGTAAGGGTCACTCTTCATCATCATTAATCATCACTTCCCAGATAGGAAAGGCTCCTTTCCCTCTGTTTTACCCAGGCTTTAGCACTCACAAGAAGCAAGAGACAAAAAAAAGGAAAAGAGCCAAACAGGAATGTGTGCATAGGCTGGCAAGGCTGCTTCTTCTGCTGAAGTCCCTCCTCTTGGTCCCAACCCTGAGCTGAGCCGGCTCCTAAATGCAAACAGGCAACAGTTAAAAGTCCATAGCTTCTCAGGCATACACTCCAAAGAAACAGTGGCAGCACCGTATAATTCTTGACTCTGAAACAGTCAAACACAGGGGCCATAACACAACACTTCTAACACTGATACTGTCATGGCAAGGCGCTCCCTCCTAAATCACCTCCTGCTGAACTCTATAAACAACGCATACATTCAAACTAAACTTGGACACAGGGAAGACAAACTGAAAGACAGGGAGCAGAACACCTTCCCCACAGTCAACCCTGCTGAGGGGAACCACAGAAGGAAAGCCACATCTCAGCACTTCAAGAAAAGCATCATGTTACAATCTCCTTCCCCTTAATTTCTTCTCTAGGGCTTATTTTTGGTATCAACGGATCTGTGAAGTGTTTGACAAGGCTTGGGGGGAAACTTAGTGGGTCATCTTGAGTCCCAGAGTAGAAACACACAGAGCTATGCAGGATGAAGAAAAGCCTTTTGATCAGCCTGCCTGAGGCAACCCACATAATTCATTTGTGATTCCTTTATTCACCCATGACCCCATGCCAAATCAATTAATTTTTATCCTTCACCAGTGATTTACACAGCCATTCTGTCCTGAAAGTCTTTGCCAGATCTGATCCCTACCTACCTACCCTACACTGTCATGAAGGCAACAATGCCTTCTAGAGAAGGACACGGCTGTAGGAAGTCTTAAAGAGGCTTTAAGTAGTGTATTAAAGAGACTCTCTTTATGCAAAAGCCTCACTTTTCAGGCCCAGATTCCTTACACAGAGCAGGTATCTGTCCTTGCCAGAGGAGGTCAGAGAGCTCACCTCTCCCATCATCTGAAGGATCGTGCCTGTAACACCTGAACTGCTCCAGGACAAGACACCTTGTCTTCCCATGCATGCATCTCCCTAAGATTCCAGTGATATTATGGGGGAAAGCACACACCTGCATCCTCAGGGAATGAGAAAATTGTTTTGCTGTAAGCTGATTTAAATTATGTTTCAAAATTACATATCAGCAATTTAAAAGTTGCTAAGATGGGAATAAATATAAAAGGAAGGATGGAGTAAGTGCAAAGCATTTATCACACGGACAACATCCCTATGGAAGGAGGCAGGAGGTAAAGAGATTAGTATTCCATCTGTCCCTAAACATTGTCTGAACTATTTATTATATGTTTCACAGTACTTGAATAAAGTCCCAACAAACATGAAGCCCTCCTGTACTTACAGCAGGCAGCAACACATACTCTCACACAGCTAGCAATCTACTACCAAGTATAAGAGGACTAGGTGGCAACACCACACAAACACTGAGGTTAAATGCCCTGAACATACAACAAATTAGCAACAGAACTGGGAATAATCTTACTCCCTGCCAAATTTCAGCAGCTATCTACTGCACAGACCGTGCTGCACCACAGCTGTATCTCGCTCCTGCTTGAAGCCAAGGACAGTACTTTAAAGAATGCTTAAAAATTAATTAAAAGAAAGTGTGAGAGATTTCTTTATTTTGCTCAAGCCAACCCGTATATTTAGAAGGAGACATTTAAGCTTCCTGCCTGCCCCCTGCCAGCACTCACTGCCTAGCTCTAGGCAATCCCTTCCTGCACTCTTCCCTGCTCTCTGCCCCAAAGAATAAGCTTCTTACAGAAGAGACTTTATCAGCATCTTGCCCTTCATGCATCCTGGAATTAAGAAGCTCTATGCATCTCTCCATCAACATGCATATTGAGCATCCAAGAGATTTGTCCTGTCAGCCAAAATGGAAACCACATTCCCCCAGAGAATCAATACATAGGAACATGGGCCAAAGATTGAGAAAGCAAACTGAAGAGAACAGCACAAGCACTGACTTTCATCATCTCCTCAACAACCCTGCTGTCACTTCCTGTACTGGAACAGGAAAGCTCTTCACCTATAACACGGTGTCCCTGTCACTTGCCCCTGCTGCTCAGCCACCAGCACAGACGACTCCAGCAAACCCATAAGTGCTCACTCATGTACACACCGCTGAGCCACCTTTCTGCTGCAAAGATGTAAAATGGTACTCCAGAAGAAGCAATCATCATCCAATAGTCTCTGCAGATGCAGAATTGAGTTTAGGCTTTTCCAAATAGTTCAAATTTCTTACAAGTTTTATGATCTAGACCCAGCATCCCAAAGACCTACATACTCTTCCTGTAAGTCAGCAACAAGAAACATCATTGATCCTCTCACTTTTGCGCACACACACAAGAAACCACCACTAGACAACAAACCACAGAGAGACAAAAGGTTATAAACGTAACTACAAAGCAATCCTAAACAAACTCATTAAGTTATTTATTCAACTTGTTTTCATTCTTCACTTACTCTGCCCTTAAATCACTCCTTCCTGTAATTTTTCCCAAGTACTTTTTCAGTTTATTTTCCTGAAGGAAACAGTGTCTGTAAATGAGGGGTACAGTAGTCCAACATAAGATGACATATTTGAGTAGCTGTTAAAGCAACTTAACAGGGAAAAAAAAAAAAAAGAAAAAAGAAAAAGAAAAAAAATGGGGGTAGGCTGCCATCTAAGTCCCTTAAAACCCTAAAAGTGGAGTAGATCTGGAAGTCTCCTCTAGCTTGCAATGTAGGTTCAGGAGAATGGGTAGCTGGTAGAATTACGAAATGTGAGAACTGAGGAAGCAAAACCACACTCAGAGGAAATAATTTTATCCAGAGACTTTAAAAACCCTTGGTTTTGTTACCATGTGGTTTCTGTCACAGTCAAGAAAGCAAACCTTTGCAATAATCACCATTTATTTACTGCTCTTGTTTAGAAATGCAGAAAGACCTAGATCCAGGCACACAACCAACTCTTGTTGCTTTGACACTTCACAAAGCACTGCTGCTTTTACATTTTTAGTTCTTAGCAAAAATTACTGCTGTAAAAAGCAGAATGCAAAAGTGGAGATTATGGAACTCGTCTTCAGCAGAGAGGCAACCTTCCCAGTTTCCTGGTAAATAGCTTTAAACACATTCACCAACTTAGAAGCATTTTGTAGAATCTGTCTGGATAAGAAATAACTTTGAATGACACATGTAGTTCAGAAATAACTGAACTAAGTAATTTCTGCAGTTTAAACAAGGGAGATAATAACCAGGCAAACACTTGAAGAGCAAAGCAACACAAGAGAGAACATCTCTGTTGATTGACATTTGTGCTGAACCACCATGCCAACCCTGGTAAAAAAGTATTTTTCTTCAGTAAAAAGAAAGCTGTAAAGCTTCTACACAGCTTGTGTCCACTCCCTGCTGTGGTGCACTGGCAGAGAGGTGCACTGTGGTGCACTGGCAGAGCCAACTGCTGGATACAAGTTTTACTGTCACGCCTGCACCAGAGCTAGCTCCTGCAAGAAGCCAGGCTGCAATTCCTATCACCAGCCAGAGAAGAGGTGTTGGATGAAACAGAACTGATGGCCTGTCAGAGCTGAATGAACACAGCTGATGATCTGGACTCTTAAACAAAAATGCAGAAAGAAATGATTGTAGAATTGTCTGTGGAGCACTGAAACCCTAAAACGTTCCCACATGTACACAGTCTTGTCTCTCTTCTTCTAATTGCATCAGTCTGTTTAAGGAAAGACAATACGTCCACCTGCAAATGTTGCTGAAGGTTGACACCTACAATAGAACACTTAGGAGACAATACTGTGGAAGGATCTGTTTAAAAATTAGCCAAAGACAAAAGAAGTACTTAGAGTTTAAAGACGGAATTAATATCATCCACAAGCAAAGACTAAAACTAGCTGCTCAGTGCTTATCAGTATTTTCTGAGATTTCTACAGAGGTCATTTCCTACATTTCCTTTAGGCGAGATACAAATCTATTAGTGACAGAAAGAACCACAGAAATTGGCAAAATCTGCCACAGCAGCCAAATTGAATGAGTAAATACTCGCACTAAACAGTCTCAACAAAAAACCAAAAAGCTACTTCTAAACTGCAAGAGTTATGTTCACAAGCACTGCCTGGGAGAAGTCCTGTGCACACTCCCCATGGTCCAAAAGATGACAGCAGCATCCTGATGCACTTATGAAATCACAGATGATGCCACTTCAAAATACTGTTCCCTACAATGTGTGACATCATGATGATCAAGGCAGCTCCACGAGTATCCAGACGATCTGTCTAATAGTTTGAGGAGAAAAATATCTGACAGTTCAAGCAAACTCATCAACAGTTCTGGAGTCACAAAAAACTAAGATAGTCACAGACCAAACTCTGTGGTGTTGGGCCACCAGGTTGCTGCAAACTGAATCCTACAGGATTTCTGACAGATGTTTCACCACAAGAGAAAAGAGCCGAGCAATCTTCAAGCAGGAAGCCAATGCTCCAGACCCAAGCACTTATGCTCTTCCCTGCAGGTACACCATATGGCATTTTGTTGTTGCTTTCAGCCACCGTCCACAGGCTTTTCCACTGAAGACAGAGTATCTGGGAAGTCTTCTTGAATCAGCTGTAAGGAAGGGAAGCCCTGGGTCTACCACTTCTATTTATACCAACAATATTACTGCACCAGTTCAAACATATTATATATATAGCTCTGTGGCTTATTTCCAGGCAGAAGTAACTCAATGCTGGTGTACATATGTTTAGACCACAGCAATTGGAAACAATGTCCCATAAACTCTGTTAACACAGTGCTGCTGTAATTACAGTGCTGCTCTGCTGTAACCAGAACAGGCTCTACAACTGCAGAAACACAAACCATGATAGGAAAAAAAAAATTTAAAAGTTACCCACCCAGAAGCTAAATAAGCCAGTTGCCATCTGCACAGCACTGACAGACTTCCACTGTAGCCCCAACAGATTTATAGCTCTAAGTTAACAGGCAGCTCTTGTCACATCAAGATATAGTGTCTGACTGCCAAGATACCACATGGAGGTGACCAGGGTGTGGGCCAGTATAAGGGCAGACATGGAACACACAGAGCATCTGCCAGTATCCACTTGCATTTTGTAAACTTAAGAGCGGAGAAACAGACGATAGCTGGATGAGCACAGCTCCATTTGCAAACCCTGTACTGAAGATATCAGCAGCACTACCATATTTTAACAAGACCGACTTGAATCCAGCACCCATAAGCTCACGCACTGAAAAGAAACAAGAATGGCAAGGGGCAGGAGCCCCGGCCCAATACCCGAAGGGTATTTACCCCAGCACTGGTTGCAGAGACCTCAGTGACACGAGGAAGACGCTTGCCAGAAACCTCGCAGGTTACTGATGCCAGTGCTGAGCCTAGGCTTTAACACGACCCCAGGTGAGCCAAGCTGCAAACAGCAGCCCACATATAGAAAAGCAAGAGGTGATAATTACCATACTTTTCACCAGACTCTCCCTCTCACAGGCTTCAAACACAGACCTGTCAGTCTTCCCAATACACTTAAAAACAACCTTTCATCACATTTTTCTCTGCAACAGCTAAATGCAGGGAGGGTGGATGGGGTGGGGGAAGACAAGGACAGATATGTGATTAACATGTTTTTTTAAAAAGCTTGCCTTTCTTTTGCCTAAACCCAATGGGACTGAACTTTAAAGAGGTGGAAAGCATAATCAACACTTCAGAAGTATCTGAAAAGGCACGGCACCTTTGGTTATGGGAAGTGGAAAAGTTAATGACCACGATCTCAGGCCTCTGAAGAGACAGGCGTCTCTTCTCCTGGGGTATAAATAACCTAGCTTTATCCTGCATAAACCTGTTTGTAACTTCAGGGATGGAACTGCCCTTCCTGAAGAAGCCAGGTCAGCATCTTGCTTAGATCAGAGAAGGCTCTGCCACTCTGTCAGAGAGCTTCTAGATGGGGCGAAAAGGGGAAACCAGTTTCAGGGGTGACAATAGGGGTATAAAATAAAAACAGAATTTCTCTGGTCAAATGCTTATTTGGGGGAGTGTCAAACAGGGAAAGAGGAACAGTCTCAGTTCCAGGTTTCACAAGACTGGTTAGCAACGCATTCAGGAAATATGGATTATTGGATAAAGTGCAGCTGAGCTGGTCTAAACAACATGATGAAGACAACTGCACGATATACATATAAGGCATGCACACAGATACAGTTACGTGCATTAAATGAATCATCACGCATAGACTCTGATCTTGCAGTCGGCCACAGAGACACTTATCTTTACATCCATTGAGTGAAATGGACCACTCATACTACCTCACCACAAAAAATTAAGCACATACTGAAGCACCCACAGGAATGGTGCCAGAGTTTGCATTCAGTTTTCTTTTAAACCTTTCAAGGCCATCATGACTCTAAAAATGCTACAAAGAGTTGTATAAGACTGTGTACATTACAGCTGTAACACAATACCACTGTCACTTTATAAGCAGAGGAAAAGAGCAGGCTGTAAGTTACTGTACTAACAGGCACACTAAGAAAAGTAACATACACTCAACCAGAACAGAGTATGTCCTTCGTATTAAACACACACACACAGAAAAATAGAAACATAATCATACCATCATCCAATCAGGCCTCAGCATTTAAGTACACTCCACAAGGCAAAACCCTGCTTGGCAGCTCTTTACAGTACTTTCCTTTCTGGGGATCTGAGAAAAACATCCAAATGGAATCACAGTAGAGAGGGGGAGAGCAGGACATGGGACAAAGCACAGGCAGCAGACCTGGAAGCAAATTCCTATTCCAGAGAGACGGCTGCAATGCATAGGCTACATTCCCTCTGCTGTCCAGAGACAAGACCCTCTCCCCAGCAAGAGAAACCACCCACTTTGACATTTTATGATGGATTTCATTTCTAAGCCCTTCTTTCTGTCCTAACTGCTTCTGCAGCTCCAGAGATCACTAGTGATTTATAGTTCTGCCATGTCCTCAGCATGAGAGCTGCTCAACTCAGCTAATCCCAAATGCTACACAAATATGTTTCAGGCCCCCAACTCACAGCCCAGGAATACCAGCTTGTATAACAGCTCTGCACAGTTATAGTACTTTTTACACAGCCTCCTCCTCTCCTCTGCCAGGACTGCCAGCTAAGAAGGGCTGGGTTGCTCTTCCCAATACAACATGCCCTAAGTGCCAGAAAAAAACTAGAAGCAGAAAGAAATTGTTTTGCTTGCCAATGAACCTTTAGGCAGTAGGTGATGAGTGTTCCCAATTGTTTTAAACCCCTGGAAAATACCGACAGCAAAACTAAATGCCTTATTGCAACAAGCACTCTTCTTTTCCCAGGGGAACATCACATGACTGGCCACAGTGGGCAGTATTTCTCAACCCATGGTAACTTCAGAGATCCCCAGGTGCCCTGTAAAACACTTATCATTCACCAAAGAGGCAGATTTTTCCAAACTAACGAGACAATTCAGTTTCCTTGTCAGAAATGCAAAGCCAGAAGCTGCCCAGTGCATCATATCCCCTACCATAGAGGGCAATGTTACTATCCAGGGCAACCTAGCAGTCCTTCCCAGCCTTGCCAGTCAGCCTGGAACTTTGGTCACCAGAGTTTCACCATGAAGATCCAGGCACTGTCTGGAACAACATAGACTCTGAGCATATTATAGAGGGTTATTATATTATAGACTAGGAGCTTGGTTGTCTCGTTTTCCCAAACATGTGTTTAAACTAAGCTTTGCAGGCTACAGGGCTACAGGCCCCAGGCAGTGCAGGGCCCTCCCCAGGCACTGGATACCCACAGAGCCAGAGGCAGGATCACAGTGCCCCTTCCCAAGCACACCACAGCATGTCCATGGCCACAGGAGGCTGCAGCACCTGGAAGAAGCCAGGGCAGAAGCAGTGAAGTTGCCAGCAAGCAGGCAGGACAGGCCATGCAATTGTGGCTTGGGTGCTGTGTGGCCCACTGGCTCTCACCCCGGCTCCAGCAGGCCATGTAGAAAGTCATTAATCAGCCCCCTGGCCATTCTATTAACAGCTGTGTTTACACACTGACACCCCTAGGCAGAGACACTCATTCCAAGGGCCTGGAGCAGCTTCAACACACAGCAAAGACAGTCCAGGTACTGCATCTTCTCCTCCAGTACCACATTCATTCTTCCACCAATCGCTCCATCAAAAAAGTATTTTTTGCAGGTCTCAGACATCAAAAAGCTTATTTGCAGCCTTGCTACAGAAAATGGGCCAGGAACTTCACAAAGCAAGTGTCCATAAGTCACTCACCACAACGGTGATGCAGACCTGCCCTTCCAGAAGTTATAGCCAAGGCAGGCAGTGGCAAGGGAACTGAAGAAAGCTGCCTCTCCCCCAGAGCACCTCGCCCTCATCCTCCCCCAGCACCAGTTATTCACGCTGCTGATTGCGTGTTAATACATCTCAACAGCTTAGCTCAGAAGCCCGCAGAGACAGGCAGCACAAACCACGGATTATCAGGGAGGAAGATTATCCTCCCGGAGCAGAGGACAGTAGAATCCCAATTCCAGCCTCAAAAGCTGCTCAGGCTTCTAGAAACCGCTAGGTTCACTGAGGCTACCACAGAATCCTCAGAAATATTTGTTCGTGCATTTCATTAAGAACACTTTATGTCATCTTGTATCCATTCCACTCAACCACCACTCCCATAGCAGGGTTTAGGGCACACACTGTGCAAACACTCTCCAGACAGCCCTCATAGTTTGAAAAGGTACACAGAACCAAATCTAAAGCCTATCTGGCCATGATTCAGTCCAGGAAAACTAGATCAGTTGGGACAAGGTGGGCTTAAGCAAAAAAAAAGCAGATCCCAAATTTGTCAGTTCCAGTTTATAGTCAGCAATGCTTTTGGACCGAGCTGCTCAAGTAGGATGACACCCCCAAAGCAAGTTTGAAACAACTGTGCTCAGAACCACTATATCTAGTTCAAAACTGGGAGATAAGCCAAACACAAGGAGTTATGCAGCTGTTTTAAAGCCCTGGACGCTGGGACGCTGTGCAGAAAGTGGAAAAGTATCCTGTCTGTTTTACACTGAGGGGAAAAAAGAGGCTCAGAGACAGTCTGAAGAGCAGAGCACAGAACCCAAAAACTTTAACTGCATTTTAAAAGAACATTTCATAGCTTTATTTCAAGGTTCACTCTACCTTTATACAAGTCAGCAACACAGAAGCACTGGTTTATAGTATGAAAAACATCCCTTTCAGGCCACACAAAGCTCTTGCAGAAAAGACTAGTATTGAAGAAACATAACTGGCAGAAGGAAGTTTTTCACTGGTATAGCCTGTTTCTCTGAGGGGCAGGATCATTCAATAGACTCTTTTGATACTGTGTTACCATTAAGATAGCTTGGTTTTGGATCTCAGCTTGCTAATTCCTTCTAGCACAAGCAAGTCCTTAGCCAAGTACACACAGACACTCATGCCCTCCCAGAATACCTCTGACACCATCCCTATCCCCTCACGGTTCCAGTCACAGCATGGCCATGAACAAAGCACAGAGCACAGCGAGTCCTGAGCACCAAGACCTGCCACCAAATAAAGAGGCAGGTCTTGCAGACACTCCTTTCACCCTCAGTCTTATTCAATGTTTCAGCATCTCCAGCATCTAGATTGCATTAGGGACTGTGCAATGAACTCAAGCGCCTTTGGGGCAAAGCCTGGCCTGAGCAATGGTGCCTCTTTTTTTTTTTTTTTTTTTTTTTTTTTTTTTTTTTTTTTTTTTTTTCTCTCTCAAATGAAAGCATCCTTAGTACAAACAAGACTTCAAAGACAAGCAGCCCCTTATGTGTTACTCAAAGGTGAGCAGCCAATTTCAAAGCCCTTGGGAGACCTCAAAGGCTACCACTGTTGAGCACAGGAGAGGTAGCTAACACTTCAATACTGGCACTTCAAACAGCTGCCCTGTGCTGGGCCTGTCTGCCAGTAGGCAAGGGTTTTTGAAGAGGCAGCACTGTTTTTCACCGTGCCTGCTTGGGAGAAAAAACAGGAGCAGAAAGTTCTACAACTCCATATCCTTGAATCCATGGACACTGCCATAAAGTTGCTTTCTCCTTCCAGAAACTCCTCCATCTGCCTGCTCTCAAGATATTTGTTAATGTTATGATTCTCTACTATGATGCAACATTCTTTTATCTACTTTCTTCCAGAGAAAGGAGGCTCTCTGGATCCATGATGGGGAAAATTTCAGACTAGCTGCACAAGGGAGATGCAGAAAATAAAGAAGCATCACTGTAAGGAAGGAATGCCATTGTTAAAATTTCATTGGGTAAGAAATCTCATATTAGTTGTTATATCACATTAGTTATCTTGACCAACTTTTAATACTGTGAATTTTAATACTGTATTTGGGAGAAAAAGCAGGTTTGACTTTTATTGCTATTGACTTGGAAACTCTGAATACACCAGCAGTTCCTAGTCTTCTACATTACTATTTTCAATCAGTTTCTTCACAGTAACTAACAACAGTACTGGTCTCCTGGGACACTAGCAAATTTACAAGGCTTACTGGGGTTTCCACAGCTTTAATTCTTATGGTGCTTAATCTGCTTGAGCTTGTTGGAAAGTCATCATCACCAGAGCTACTGAAATCATTAGTGACAATAGGACCAAGTCAGCATTTACAACAGCACAGTTTGCGGACTTCTAAGCAAATAATCTTAAATGAACACAAGTCCCCCTCACATGGGAGAGGTGAGAAACATCCCTGGTAATCTACAAGAGGCTGGGCTTTGTGACTAAGGCTAGGACTTGGCCTTAGAGGACCAAGATTAAATTTCTAGGTCTGCCTCAGACTTCTCGTGGGTGTTTGGAACTATGTTTGTATAGAAAAAGCATGTTCAATTCCTTCCATCTCTTTAGTTTTTTAAGCCTGAAGCTCCTTTGGGCTGGATCTACTTTATCCCATTTGTCCAGTGCCCACCAAAGCAAGGTAGAGAGATGGGATGCTCCTGCAGTCTATGGTCATACAAATACTAGCAACGAGTCACACTTGCATTGATGTTTTTGAATACAGATCACACAGCACAGCTGATTGAAATGAATAAAATGTAAGAGATTCCCATTTTCTTACACAGTCTGCCATTTGTTAAAAAGTTGTACTGTTTCAAATATTATGCCAGTTGTAAACCGGTCTGTTAAGCTGTTTGTACCAAAGTTTGTACCCTCAAAAATCTCATTCCAAGTTGTATACCCCCTCTAAAACCCCGGGCCCCCCCCCCTTCCGTCGGGCTAGGCTGTCGCCGTTCCCTGCCGGCTCCTCGAGCTGCCGGCCCCGCCTAATAGGAAAATCCAAGGACTTCCATGGTGCACCGCTCCAAAACCGAAGTACAGCTGCCGGCAAGCGGACCCAAAAGCCGCGACCCAGCACCAAATCCAGGTAAAAAGGGAGGCACTACAACACCGAGAAGACCCTCAGCTACCTAAAGACTGAATTCTGCTTCTGCCGCCTCGCCACGACCACAAAGGGACTAGGAAGAAGTGACACCCCTAGACCACACGAGCCCAGTTGGGTTGCCGGGAATTCCCGCGAGATCGGAGCCTCCCGACTCTGCTGCGGCGAGAGCAGAAAGTCCGACTGACACCTGATCCTCAGCGGCGACAGGAGCGAGGGCGGCGACAGGAGCAGCGGCGGCGCAAGCGACCCCTCGAGTTCCCCCTTTAAAGAGCTGACTAATAAAGGCTTTTCAAAGGAGCAGGTCTCCTGGCCCGTTTTTTAACACTGATTACAACAGCTGCAGGCCTCAGTTGCATTTTCCTTGCACAACACACAAACATGCTCAGGGCAAGGATAAGCAGCCCTGTGGTGAAAGGAAATAGTAGGAGGGTTTTCTGAATTGCAGTAGCCACCCTTTGGTGGGTACAGCTTCAGCAAAGCCTGCAGGGTTTCAGGCACAGGGACCAGCCCACATCTGGATCTGGGAACCAGAGCAGCGAGCGTGCCGCAACCCTGCTACACACATACCAGAGCCCTCAGAAACTTCCAGCTATGCGGAGGCAGGTATGTCAGGCACAAACACAAGCCTGAAGTAACTGAAACTGGGCTTGGTGATAGTTAATTATTCAGTCCTTAGCTGGGATCACTCAGCATTAATGTCAGGGCTAAGCATTGTTTGAGTGCCATGTAAGCACCACTCCTGGCACCAAACATCAAAAACTTTGAAAAAAGCCAAAGGGTAGCTAGTGTATGTTGTTTGCTTTCACACTCACAGAGAAAATTGTACCAAGGCTAATCAAGCAACTTCTCTCCAAGACCTTATCAACAGGAAACAAAATATCTACTTCAATTTTCCAGGCCATCAAAATGCTGACCACCACTTTCTCAGACAGAAATGGAAGTGGTTCCCTGTAGCTACTTTCCACTAAACACAGAGGGCATTAAAATAATAAACAAGTTATTTTACAGGTGCTTGCAGATCTGTGGCAATGGAAAATCAATATTGGCCCAGCCTGGTCTGACTCTCAACCAACAATTCCATTGTTCTGCCCTTCTGAAACACACGAGGTGATACACCACAGGAAGGGCCAAGCACGCAGCTAGTGAAACAGATGGTACACTCTGAAGGAGGTCTCTTTCCACTGTGTCTGAGGATGCCTTTCTCCACCAGCCCTCTCAACACCACAGTGAGCAACAGCTCTGACTAGGAAGCAGCAAATGTACCACCTGCAACAACCCTGAGCAGCCCTGACCTGTGCCATCTTACTATCCCAGCCAGATCTTCGGCAAGCACTAAACGCTTCACAGCCCGTGGACAAAAGAGGGGATTCTGTGTACAGCTCACCCAGCACAGCAGGGACAGCAGGGTAAAATCTGCTTAAGAGCCTCTCCAGCCAGGTTAGCCAAGTCCCACGTGCCCTCTCAGAGGACACAACTCATCTGAAGGAGGTGAAGAACAACATTTAAGGCAGGACGACAGCAGCTCTGAAAGGCTATCCAGGTAAGCAGCATATGACCATCCACAGGAAGCAAGAACCCATGAGGCAAACGACCTGGTTAATGTTATTTATACTGACTTCACCCCAGCACATCATCATGCTCCCCCTGCCATAGAGATGTCTTCCTGCTGTCTTTGACAGTAAAGGCAGCACATGATTTAGAGGTGACTAGAAGGATGGATCTTGCAAGCAAGCTTGCCTCAAGGCAAGAAGTATCACAGTGTTTTATGGATACAAGTGCAGGCTACAAGACCAAATATGTTGAATTGTTATATGCTTTTATATCCACTATACTTCAAGAACCAAAGTCAACTGGCACTGCAGTTCACCAGCAGAAAACCTCTGGCTTTGATATGCTCTGTGAATGTAAGTCGCATTTAACACTCATGTTTAGACCAAGGGAGCTAGCCAGATCACCCTGTGTTTTCAGGACAAGGCATATAATTCAGAGTGAAGAACAGAACAAGAAAATGCTCTGTGTGAAACTGTTAACAAACACGGGGTCACCCGGAGCACCCCATATCTAAGGATGGAATAGGGGGGACCAGAGCAACCCAAGCAGGGAAGCATTCAACCCCTGAGCTATGACACTCAGTTGCTCCACTGACTCTATCTACAGATACAGACACACCCCTGAAATGCAGGTCTGGCCGTGGAGAACCCAACCAGCCTTTGTCCTGTGCTTTAAGGGAGACCGTTACAAGCCTGACCAGAGACAGACATGAAATCCCTTCTTTCTCCAGCCAGCAGGCCCTAAGCTGTTGAAGTGTGTTTAGACTGAGCAGTGCAGAGCTGTGAGAGAGTTCCCTAGCTATCAGCTGAGGTCAAGCAATACTCATGGATGCTGAAGCAGAACAGGCACAGTAGCAGACATCCACAGCAGGGTTAGAGGCATTCCCTCAGATGTGCCCCTGGTTGCACTACTCCCAGAGATGGTGGGCTGAGCACTTTCAGACTGAAGAAAAGGGTGAATGGGGCAATACTGCACTGAATAGCACCACAAAAGCACCATCATTTTGTAGAAGACCCTTCCAAATGCTGCCAAAAGAAAACCTTATGTCAGCATCAGACAGGCTGCTCCCCAACCCACTCACACAGGCTGCTCAGCCCCACATCCAGCTCCCTGGGAACCCAGCAGGTTCTGCTGCTGCAGGACCAAGTTGTTCCCAAAGACTTACAAAGAATCCCATTCTGCAACAAGCCTCAGCTGCACCTGAAGTGATTTAATAAGAGGTGATGATTTTTGATGCATTTATATCAGTGAACCAAACTTGTGTGGTTTTTGGTTCTGTTTCAGTTCAGGTTCAGCAATTCTTAGCTGATCCAGTTAAGACCAGCAGTGGTCTGACACCCATTCTTGTTGGAAACCACGATAGTTTCAAACAAAAAGGACTGTGTGCTGAAGGCAGGAAGCTACAGGCAGGGCAGAAACATTACTCCATTCTCCTGTGTCCAGGACAGCCTGTCGTCGTAGTTGAGCCCTGCAGCTTCTCAGGGGATTAAGAAGCTGGAGAACTTCATTGGGAATAACAAGATATGAGGGGTCTGAAGCTTCCATGGATCTGCTTTCCTCTTAATTCTGTGCAGGCTCACTGGCAGGACATAGAAGTACACAGAAGTACTTGTTTCTGCGGGCTGCCAGTAAGAACAGACCATGCCTCACCAAACCCTGTCCCACTAGGAGTAACTTAGTCAGGGTTCATTTTCAGAACAAAAGCTCCCAAGAAGGTTTTGCAGAGCCACCCAGTGCAAGGCAGCATCGTGGGGCAGGAACAGACATTCCAGCTGCACACGTTTGCATGCCACTTGGAGAGGGGAGAGACCACAACACAACAGTTCCCTGCTGAATGACTTCCTGCTAAGGAATTCAGGTTTTAAAAGCACTCTCTTAAACAGGCAACTTGAAATATTTCTGGCTCAGAAAAAACAGGAGAGATCAAAGAGACCAGCAGCAAATTCTAAACGCCTTTCTTTGATTCCCTGGCTTCCTGTTTCAGGGAAAGCCTGTAGCAGGTTATGTAGCAATTTGTTTCTACACTGATATTCACAAGCTGATTTGACTAAGGATACCCACACACACCATCCCCCCTAAAACAAGCACAGCTGCATCAGTTAGAAGAGGTTTATATTTACAAGTATAGAGCTCAACAATACAAACAAGCCCTGCAGGAACTGTACTTACTTAGGTACATTACTTCTGTGAGCAGGGTACTACAGCAACCAGGATATTTTAACAATGGGCGATGGGTCAGGCCCGAACTTCCCCCCTGTCCTGATACTGTTGCTCTGTAGGTGATCCAAAGGCACTTAGGGCCCAGTTTTTAACCCCGAGTCTCAACTGGAATCACAAGCACGGTGACCAGATGCACGGCTGGATTTCTGGCAGGGCTAGTAATCCTCTAGAAATTGAATGCAGGCCAATCAACTTATCTGAGGAAATTTTAGCTTCCAACTGCCACACCAATACATTACAAATCTCAACAGTCAACAAGCCTTAGACATACGTCACGGTACTCTAGGTCTATACTGGTTCAACACAAAAACCAGAGACACAGAGAGCACAGCAAAAGTGGATTCAAGCCATGAACATCAGAAGACACAAACACAAAAAAGAGAAGTCCAAACACAAAATTAGTCAGACAGCAACAAAAATCAGGACTCTCACAAAACAAAACAAAACACACCAAAAAGCAACCCACAAAAAAAACAAAAAAAAACAAACAAAAAAACCCCACCACCCATACCAAAACAACGGTTTTCAGAAGGCAATAGTAATACCAAACACTGCATCCAATTTGTCAACAAGCTTTACTTAGAGCTCCCATTCCTTCCCCCTCTTTTCCTTTTTTTTTTTTTAATGTCCATGATTATCTGTTGGCTCCTTAGTTTTACTTCTGTAGAGATCTCCTGGAGCTCTACAGTAAAACTATGCATTAATTATAGAAGGAAATAAGTCCTAGTGGAAGTCACAAAACAAGTTCCCTCTTGTACAGATCCCAAGCAACACACTGCATGTCCTGCACAGCCATCATGCAAAATATCTCTACTTACCCACACTCCCCCTTCCACAGCAATGCACAAACAGGTCTCTGCAGAGCCAGCCTCCCACAGATTGCCCACGGCCAGCCCAGCATTACACGGCTGCTTCACTGAAAGGAGGCAAATTTCACAGGCCTTCTCTTCAGCATGACAAACTGCCCAAGGGGTCTGTCCCTAACCACTGAGACAGCCTGGCAAGCCTCACATGCCCAAAGGGTTCTTTAGGAAAGAGCCAGGACACTTCCCATTGAAGGGGAAAAAACCACCACAGTTCATGGAAGTTTAAGCAGTGCCACTGAGGATGCTTGCCCATCTTAAATTCAGCACCTGGTTGCAATAAAAAGTTGAGGTATTCGGAGGGCTGGGTCTTCACCTACATGTGCACATGCAAAGGGCAATATCATCTTCCAGGAACTAATTTAGGGCAACAGTCCAGCTCCATCCTATGCAACTAAGCAGCATCCAGCTGCAATGACCAACTTCATTGGCCCTTCCATGCCCCCATCTGACCAGTTTCATACAGCTCTTGGAGCAGTTATTTCTCAAAAACTCCAAGAGACAAAGATGCCTCAAAGATTCCTTCCTGCAGGTCAGAAAAGATCCTTCAGGAGCGATGTGTGTGATGGTCAGTGTTAGTCCCACGGGTTTTCACACACACACCAAATAGCAGACTGAAACCTGCTTCTCACCTTGGGAAGGAGAGGAGCAGACATGTAGCAGAGGGAGTGTCTTCACAGATACTCAACATCTGTCAGATCTTTGATAAAGGGCCCACTCCCGTTCTCCCTGCCCTCTCCAACTGGCACACTGATGGCAGATCCTAACTCGTTTGAGCCAGTTCAGAGCAGACCACTTCAGGAAACCAACATCTGCATCTAACTCCTCATAATGCCAAACTGATTCTGCCAGCAAACTCCCCATCAGTTCCTTTGCACCTCACTGATTAACGGCTCCTACTAATAAGATAGACAAAATCCAACCCTGAAACCCTAATTTGATGGTGCAAAATGAATCCATGATATCCCTCCCTAGGGGCTCAGACATCCCTGGCTGCACAAGGGGAGACAGCACAAAGGATAGAAGAGAGCTCTCCCAAAAGGCATGTGTAAGGAGAGCAAAATGAAATATGTACCACAGAATACCCAGGTATGTAGCAGCAGGTCCCAGCCCCAAAAAGCAGTGTGCAGGCCACAGAGCCAAAATCAAATGCCCACCATGTGTGGGGGTACAAATGGCTTTTGTCTCTTTCAGTAGAAGTCTCTCAGTAGACTTCTACAGTTTCTGCAGACTTCTACTCTGCAGACCAAGAAACTGCTCTTCAGCAACACCAACAAAGCACGTTTCACTGGCAGTCCACAGGCTGCATGAAATGCACGCACATGCACACAGTGAGGTCAAGCACAAGCACCAAGGACTTTCCCCAAGACAACTTTGAGGAAGCCATGCAGGCTTGTCTCTTGCTTGGCAAGAGAAGAATACTGTGTTCCTTGGTATTAAAGAGCCATCTAAGGGAAACTCTGACCTGAACCGGAGTTCTGAGAACAGGATGTCATGCTGGGGAAAGACCATTTTTAGGTACATTGTCAAGAGAACTTCATGAGAGAAATTTGGAAACATCATTGTTTTGAGACCAATGAATACACTTTTCAGACATGTATTACAAGCATTTCTTATTTATTAGCAAGTCTTGGCAAAAGGGCAGGGATTGAGTTTTCTATTTATAGAGACAGAGAGCTACACAAAGGCTGAGTGATTTGCCCAGGGTTACAGGTGAATCAGTGGCAGGGACACAACAGGGTGCCCTGACTCAGAGGCACCTGCTGTCAGCACAAGGTAATGCCACCCAGCTCTTGTGCTCCCTGAAGCCAGGCTTAAGTTAGCCTCTCCTCATGACACCAGTCAGTTCCCAGTCAGTGAGTGTCTGTCAGAAATTCTCCAAAACACCAAGAAGAATAATGGATTTTAAGAACTAATTATACATAACAGAAGACAACCCAAATGAAAGGTGGTCTGAGGCACGCAGAGGAAAGCACATACCCGTGGAATGTGCTTTGCACTTCTGGAACACAGACCTTATCTGAACAGACACCTCCAAGACATGTTTCACATCTTTCATACCATCCTTCCCTTCCCCACACGCTCACAGAACTCTCCTTTGCAGGGTGAGAGCAATTCCTTACACACAACAGGTGTTTCTATATCCTCAGCTCCCAGTAATGCAGGTTAGCAGCTGGTAACATGGAGGAAGAGGCAGCACTGCATTTCTCCTGTCAGTCATCTGTAACAACTCCACACGCCACAGTGGGGGAAATCCCAAAAGCTTTCTGATACAGGCTGGGGTCATATCACACAAGCAAAAAGAATGCTTCAAAAGAGGGGCACAAGCTTCAGGAAGAATCTGCAGCAGAGCAAAGATCCCAACTAAAAGACAGACCTGTCATGGATCAGATCCTCTGCATCACTCTACAGTTATACTAGGTCTCCCAAAGCAGCATTATCAGAACAGATGGAAACTTAGACATCAAAGTTAAAGCGTGCTGGCTGCACTACACAGCACTCACCTTGCTGCCTATATCTTCTCGCTTGTTCCCAGGCTTGCTTCTCCTCAGCTTAATGGAGGGGGAGCGAAGTAGGTTTTTGATCCGACTTGTTATCGTAGACCCTTCGACTGACATCATCTCCAGGTGCCACGAAGGATTCACCCCACACACAGACTGTGCCTGGGGAACGAGCCCAGGTTTGAGGCAGAAACACTGATGTGCTCAGCTTTGCTCCCACACATTCACATATCTCTCAGCGATTCTGCTCAGGAACTCCACTCCAGTTACACTGCAAAGCTATTCACAGAGGCTGGCAGACTTTCCTTTTGCAGATTCCAGAGGATCGAATCAGTGGCAATCTAAACTGAAAGATGCACCGTGAGTCAACGCAATATTCACAATAAATTCAATTCTAGCCTCATCCTTTGCAAGAAATATACACAAAAGAGCTTATAGGGATGGAGGCAGCACTACTATTTTCAGAGGCTTCCACACAAATTATCGTCTATTTAATATCAATTAACACATCCATACCAATTCCCAAATCCAAAATTTAGATTTTGCACTTCAATATCTTCTTACGACAGAGACAGAAATTCCCACCCCTTGGTTTAGCTCCATACACATCGATTCCACCTTATGCTTCACAGCCTGAAAAGCACAGTGCTGTACTTGACTATTAAACACCGGGTCTCAGAAAAACCCCGAGAATACACACGAGGGAGTTTTTAACAAATCTATCCCTGTTTTAAGTCCACATAATTACATAGTGTGTGATACCAGATAATAAAGGCATTTCATGTTTCCACGTCCTCCCACTCGAATTTATAAAGTGAATCAAGGAGGCACTACAGCTGCTGCCAAGACCCCCGGCCAACATCTTCACCTTTCCCGAAGAGCCGGTGGTGGCCGGGGGGAAGAGGGATGCAGTCAGAGCCTGCAGTGAATTATCCTCCCGGCTTCTGTGCAAAATGGGGGCGGAGGGAAGAAAGAGAGAGACACGGCGAAGGGAAGAGAGAAGAGAGGGGAGGAAGAGAGAAACGTCCAAGCCAGCACAGCCGGCAGCCTCCTCCCTGCGGCGGCAGCACTGCGGGCGAGGGGCCGCGCCTCCTCCCCCCGCCCCAGCCCGCCCCGCCGCCTTGAACCTCTCCTACCTGGCGCCCAGGAACGGCGATCCCGGCGCCCACGGTGCCCCGCAGCGCCTGCCCATGCAGCCGGCCTGCCCCGAGGAGGGGCCGCGGCGCGGGCCGCCCCCGCGGGCGGGGCGGGGGCCGTCCCCTGGGCGGCGGCGGCAGGGCGGGGGGTGGCAGCGGGAGGCGGCTCCGCGGTGCCAGGTGCGGGCCGGGCGCTGGGGCCAGGCCGGGACGCGCCCGCCGAGCCCGGGAGCGGAGGGGCGCGCGCCCGTCCGTCCCGCCGCGCGCCGGCCCCGGCCCGGCAGCGCTACGGCGGCCCGCGCGGGCCAAACCGCGGCGCCGGGGGCGGCGGAGGGAGACGGGCGGCGTGGCGGAGGGATCGCGGCGTGGCGGACGGGCCCGGGCGGTGTGGGGAGCCGTGCTGGGCTCTGCATGGGGAGGCCGCCGGCGCTGGTCGAGCTCCGGCCAGCTCTAATGGGGATCCGAGGACGCGTCTCCCGTACAAGAGCCAAGCGAGACCGGAGGAAGGTCAAGGTCACGTTAGAGGCCCGTCCTGCTGTGTCCGCTGCCCCTCAGGTCCCATGGTTGCGCCCGCCGCCTACAACGTGTCACCCTGACTATGTTTTCCCTTGTTGAACCTGTTACTGTAGTGTCTCTGGCGAAATGGAACGTGGGTTGGCTTAACATCCAAATTTAATATAGTAGTTCCCAAAAATAACCACACTACACTTGTCCTGATACCACCACCAACAGCTAAGCAAATACAGAGTATCCCTTGAACAGTGACATCAGAAATTTGGAGAATTGGCCCATACATAATACAAGAGGTAGGACATCAACAGATGTCATTTAACCCATCTTGGTCTCTCAAACATGTTGAATTGTTGATGCAAATTAGAGTGTCTACAATTCAGCTGCACTGGTTTTGGACCCTTTGACATTCATTGCGCCTTTTGACCAAAAGCGTTTACAAATCTTGGGTGCTTCCTACCGCTTCAGAGTGGGTTGGCACACCATGCCTGGGGGTGTTGCTGTCTCTGGGGGTGTCAGAGTGTCCTCACTGCCCCACAAACCTGCCTGGCATTCCTTGCTTGTCACCACATCCTGCCTGTGCCACAACAGGAGCCTTCTGGGGAAGTGACAGAGAAGGGGACCGTGGGACTGTGGGACCCTCCTGCACTGGGCTGGGAGAGGGGACAGAGGATGTCACCTTGTGCCCCCATAGTGTGGGATGGCCAACACTTCGTATCTGGTGTGTGGATCTTTTACTGGGGCTATGGTGTTCACAGAGGTGGTGTGGAGGCTGCTGGCAAAGCCACACCCTAAGCAGCTGAGCTGGGTATTCCTGGATGACCACGGGAATCCACAACCACACAGTGGCATTTGTCAGGCCCCACTGCATGGGTTCCCAACTATGATGAAGTCCTGGAGCTCCTCCTCCCCTCAGCTCTTCAAAGTTTTCATCAGGAGTCTGGCAGCCCACTGCACATCAAGGTGCCCATGGGATCAGAAATTTGGACGCTGGTGTGCTGGCTCCTAGCAGGTAAGAACCTAGAAGCAAATATATGTCAGGCCAGCAAGAGGGTTCTGCCCTGGAGCTGTCAAATACCTCTTCCCCAAGGAACAGTTCAGAAGCCACTATGCTGGTTCCTGTGCTTCCCAAGTGGGAAGAGAGACAGCTGCCCTACCAGGTCATGGTAGCTACTAACCACATGAGAGGAGGTGGGGAGGCAGATTTCACAAGCCAGCAAGCATGAATTGCTGTCAGGGGGCATACATTTAGGATGTAGTTCTCTCTCTCAGTCCTAAGAGGTTGTCCATATCAACACTGGTCACACCACAGCCCTAAAGGGAGAAAGAATACCAGCCTTTCGTAGCATGGAAAAGTCCTGATAGCTCCCTCTTCCTTAACATGCCCTGCCATTTATTGTAATTTTGCTCCTACATCCTTGGAGTATCTTTCTGGCTCCCTATTGCCTACTGTGGGTGATCTGCTCCCTTTCCTGTCTTTGGTGACTGCCCTGTCTTCAGTGACAAATTCAAACCCAGACTTGATAGCAATTGGAGATGATCCTTCCAAAAATGCAGGCCATGAAAATTTGCTGAAGTTCAGGCAGAGATTTACAATGACAAATGATCCACATGGGTTATGGTCTTCTCCATGGTAGCCAGCACACCACCAGCATCATAGCTTGTGATTGTGTGAACCTGCACCACCAGAATTTCAGGAAAAGTTTGTTTGCATTCCAGGTGGGATTCTGAGCAGGCACAAGGGCTTGCATGACTAGGATCTTAAGGTTTGTCTGGTCAGAAATCTGCATAAACTGATGAAAACACCCAGAGGCATAATAGGACATGCTTCTAATCTCTATCAGTAACTTGCAGGAAGTGAATTTAAAATGTCAGTGCCTAACCTTTGATAGCTTTTGTTTTGATACACATCCCAGAGAGAAATCCATGCTTGTTGCTGTGTCAAAATGTCATAAAGTTCTGGCAACTATGGCTCTTTAAAAGATATCAAATTTTGTGGGATTTACAATAAACTTGCAAGAGTTGGTAACGCTACAATTGTTTTTAAAATAGAACTAATTTAAGTCCATGGAGCTAAGAGTGTATATATAGAATCATGGAATCATATGGGTGTCTAGCCTTCAGCCCCAGGTATAGTCTGCAACATAAGAGGTGTCACATAAGAAAAGGATTCTTTTAGAAAATGTGAATATCGTCCATTCCTACAAAACCTCTTGTCCTATTGCTCAATAACAATGTTTTGATACTAAGGGTAAGGAGAAACTCATGAAGGAAACCAGGCCTGCTGCTGCAGCAAAAAATAAAATCCCTCTTCTAGGAAGATTTACACATATGCTTAGTTTTATCCAGGCTATTAATTCTAGTGAGTGGAACTACTCACAGTGGATATGGAGTTTGAAATGTGCACCAGCCTGTACAGGACTGGGACCTGGCACTGTGCAGTTTAAAAAAAATGTAGTCAATAGTTCTTCAGTTTCTGCTGTTTAACACTAAAACATCAGAGTCATCACATTCGGGAGAAACATGCATACATTTGAGAAAGAACGGAGGGATGTCTTTGAAAACAAGGGACAGCTGAGATGTATGCTTGTGAGAAGCCGTTTAAATGCGAGTAGGATTGTTCCTCTTTTGTTGGAAGCTGAACACAGCATAATGTGATTTGTGATTACAATTCTTTGTGTCTGTGAAGCGACTGAAGAGACAGGATAACTCGGAAACATCACTGGACTTCTAAATTCACTGAAAAGGAGCTGGGACAGGGAACAGATGTTTCTGATTTTCAGACTAAAATACTACCTTTCTAGTTATATTTGAAGCAGCATGAAATGTCACAGTTTCTTCCATTTGTCCTAAAGAGAAAGATCTTGCCAGTGGTTTTTAAAGAAACCTTTTCTATACTCTCATTAATAAAAACTCTTGCCCTTTTTTCCTTTGATCTCAATTATACAGAAGGGAAACAGGCAGGAAACACCAGTTTTCTCTAGGTATTGCAGTACAAGTCTTACTACATACCTGTTTCATTGTTAGAGGTATATGATTTTCCAATTGTAATATCAAATTTATGAAAGGTTAGTACAAAACCCTTGCACTGACTGTACAACCACTGGAGATTTAGCTAGAGTGGAACCAGAGCAGATGATGCTGTCCTACATGGCTTCTGTTCTGCCAGATCTATCCTTCAAGAAATACCAAACAGCTTGAAATGGAGACACTATTTTTCATTCAGTGGTACGACTAGAAGCAATTGGTAAACCTGCTGCTCCATGACAAGCCTCCTGATGTTGCTCTTGTTTGTGGTGTCCAAAATAAGCTCTCCCATGGCAGCAGTCAAGCTGGCAATCTGCTGGCCAGTCATTGTGTCAAAGCTCATTAAAGGTGCATGTGTGGCTTGTCCTGGGGCAAGTGCTTCGCTCTGAGCTCACTCACCCCAGCGCTTGCTGCTATTTCCTTTGTTGTGCCATTATTGCCTCCTCACTATTGCCACAGATTACATTTATTTCTGAACAAAGCTTGTATTCTTACAGTAGGTTCCTGTAGGGCCCATCTTCACAGGCCAGTGCCTTGACTGAGATCAGTTAATGATAACCAAAAGCAACAGGATTTTCAGCTTCACTCTAGAGTCATGAATTCTTCCTTGACAGAAAGGATAATGTACCATGAATAAATTATGTCATTTATCTTGACATTTCCAGCATTTAGTCTTGAATTATGTGTTCTTAAAGAAGACTTCTGAGGCATGCCTTAAATAATGAAAGAACAGATGCCTCAACAAACTAAATGCCATATTTTTAAGCACTAGGTAATGAAGTATCTGAAAATATTTTTCTCTGTTGCAGAAATCCTCTGTGCTTTTCGAAGAAACAGCATTTTGCAATAGTTCTGTAACCCTGTAGGGCTCTGTAAGGCTCTGAGCAAAAGGAACATTTTGGAGGTGATCTTAAAATGAAGTTATTTTCCTAGTTAAGAATATGGTGATAAAAAAGAGCACATAAAAGAAAACACAAAGCAACAGAGCAGAATGCCACATGAGCCCTCTCAGTGTGATATTAAATCTTTCCTTAAACTTGTTCTCCTTACAAAGCTCTTCTCAGTACCTGTGGCCAGGCAGGGGGCATAGGATGAGTATCCAGACAGCCATTCTGATGGGCTGAGGGCAAATGTAGGCCCATGACTGCATACACTAAGTGCTTTCCAAACTCTCTATGTGATGGGGCTGCAAGGTGCTCTGTGCCTCTGAAATCCTGATGTGCTGATACAACATCACAGCCAAGCCCCTGGATGGTAGCTTGATCAACTTGGGGTTTTTCTATTTTCAATTCATTTTCTCAGTCAGAGAAACAGATCTGAGAAAGGATTTCATTTTTTTCAGACACCGATGTGCTGGAGCTGACCTGCTCTCTGGTACTAGAGGGAGCTCCAAACTGGAAGCTGTGGCAGCCAGCATGAGCAATTGAGGCCAGCTCAGTGACCAGGTGAGTTAGTCAGGGATCAGTGTCACACTCATGCGGATTCATAGCTCCCACACAGCTTAGAGGATGGGTTGGCCACCTTCACATGTGCCTGCAGAAGTAGTGGGGACAGACATTTTGCTCCACACCCTCACTGTGGTGTTCCTGAGCAGCTTTCAGGCCAAGTGAAGAGCGGAGAACACATTTTCCCCACAAGCTTTAAACTCTGTGGAAGAAGAGCATTTGGTCTTCCTCTGTAAGATCTGCCTATGCTCCAGCCTCCAGACCATAGTGCTGCTTTCCAGTTAGGATAATGACTGTCATTTCAGCCTTACAGGATGTTGATTCAGCAGGGTCATTATGCCTTTTTCCTCCTGTTGACTTCTTGTTAGGGCAGCGAACAGCAGGCACTCAGATGTGGAGAGAGGGTGGAGAACGAAAAATAAACAGCTCTGGTCTAGTTCAGAATAAAAATAACTATATGAGAAACTAGACAGGTAGAGGGTAAGAGAAGAAAAGAAGCTACCAGGCAGTATATAGAGGGCATTTCATGTTTTAATTTTCTCCAACTATGAAAACGACTGTGAACTTAATAATAATTTCATTATTAACCTCTTAATGAATTTGCCCTGGCAAAAGGCACTGAGAATTCTTTTCTGGACGCAATGGGGCCTCCAAAGCTTGAGGCACAGTGTGTCAGGTGATGAAACCCAAACAGACTTAGTTGCTTTTGTTGACTTGTTTTCTGGCAGTGAGCTTTGTCCCTTCCTCTCTCTCATTTATTGCCACAGCTACAAGGGATAAGCAGAATGAGTTTCTGGAAATTGTTTCCAACCATAGCTTAGGTCTTTTTATCATGCTCCTGATACCTGACTTGAAATATTTAGAATCCAGCCAGCAGTTACAGAGGATCTTTTCTTCATGTGTTCCCATAGAAAAGTCATGTAGACATCTATGGTTCATAATGCATCCTGGGAGAATATGCTTATACCATATATCCCAGCTGTGCTTTAAAAAAAGAAAAATATACATTCATGATTGCCATTCAGCTGGTTGTCAGGAAATTGTGCTGATAAAGAGAAACCGTGGGGAGTACAAGCAAAATGTGTAGTATAGAATGTCTAGCTGAAGACAGAAACTTACTGCTTAGAAAAGGCTTGTATCCACTAAGGACTAATATTTTCTGTTATAAGACAAAATGTGCAGAGATGTACTTGGAAATCCCAAGCACAGCTACACTCACATTTTCTGAATTAGAAGAATATCCCCTAAACTAAGGGGAAAAAATTACAAATCTGTTTCAATTTTGACTCTGCTATTATAACAGGTGAACTAGTCTGCTTATGTCTCACTCCTGTATTTCAAGGGATCAACAAAACACATTCCCTCAATTAAAACTATTTTTAACATAATTAGCAAAGTGCGCACAACTGTCCACTCAGCTGTCAGAGCAAGGCTGTGTTCTGACTCACCTGGTGCCTGAGGCACCTGTGCATCCGGTGTTTGGAGGTGGCCTTCTAAGCCTGCTGTGACGTGGCAGATGTGACTGATAAAAAAAATCCATGTCAGCTGACTGAAGCCTGAAGGAATGGCTGCTGGACTTCCCACAGTCCTCAGGAGAGCCTCACCAGCACCTGAGTGCTGCAGGGGCAGACAAGCCTGGCAGGGCACTGAGGGGCCAAGGGCTCCCTGAGAGCAAGGCCACAGCCCCTGCTACTTCTGTTCACCCTCTCCACTAGTACAACACTAACTGTGTGAACAGCTATCCCCACTGGCTGTGGCCTGGCCCACACATTTGTGCAATAGCCAGCTTGTGGAGGGAGATAAATGATGTTACAAACGTATTAAATTTCCACCAGAAGCAGGACCTGTCTTCATTGTCCATTTTTCAGTGGCAGGGGATGAGAATGCTATGTAGTAGCTGCTGAATGTAAACATGTTGTGTTTCCTGCTGGATACATGGAGGTTATGAGGGAAGATAAACATCAAGTACTGAGGCAAAACTCGGCCTGAACACTGCCTGGGGCCAATGAACTCACCACCATCACAGCTTTGGCTGGTCAGACAAGCCATGACATGGTACCCAGGTTAATCCACAGGGGTTCTTTCAAGCTTAGATCTAATAGACTTTGGCCCCCTTTAACACAGGACAAAATAGTTTGACAGTCTCAAAAGCCCTCGGTGGGACTGCAGTGTTGCATGAGCTCTGTCACTTTTAGAGTGTAGTTATCTGGGACCTTAGTTGTGGGTAGAGACAAGAGCAGCACCATGCAGATAGGAGAAGGCTGTCTCCTATTGACTGGACAGGTGCCAGGGCTAGCAGGCACACAGAGACTGGATGTTGGATACTCCTACTTGCAAGGGGAGTCCAGAGCTGAAAACCACATGATAGGAAAGCATTTGACTGAGCTGGTACTTAAATAAGGGATGCCAAATCCTTATTCCCTTTTGTAGGAGTTATTTGTGTTCCATTGTTCTCCCTAATTACTGCTCTCTGGGAATACATACCATAGGATGAAATTACCATTGAACTCTGTGAGGAGTGATAAAGGCCTCCCTTAGAGCAATCACTTTATACCTTTCCCAGTTTTAGGCCCATAAACTTTTTGCAGTGAGTGGGGCTGCAGACATCTACACACTTCGTCTTGTTGGCGGTGGGCTTAAGGTGTTTGTGAAAGGCAGCCAGGAAGAGCTACTTTCCACAAATATCTTAAAAGTACTTGGAAGGGCTCACTGAGCAGAGGCAGAAAGCTGCTGCTTGACTGCTCTAAGATCACCCAGAAGGCTGTTCACTGTTCAGTTGGGCTATGTTATGTTGGGCCAGGTGAGGTTAGAGAGAGCTCCTTACTGTTCCACGCACAGAAAGGGACCACAAGATAGGTTTTCCAGCATGTGTCTGAACAACTGATTGTCCTTCATTTGTCCTCCTTCTGGTAGTGTAAGCAAGCGCATACAAACTAACCATCTTCACTCCCAGAGTGTTCTGCAGTGGAAAACAGGAAGCTGTTATTGTCCAGATTCTGCCCTCACAGAAGAGGCCCTGCAGCTTTCTATGGGGCTAAACATCAGAGGGGAACAGTGCCACTGTATCACTTGGCTGATGTCTTCCTGAATATTCTTACATGTTGAGGCCAGCTCTGCACAGACTGCATGGACGGCACTCAGCACAGAGGCTGGCCCTGGCCCAGGGACCTGAAAGGAGAGATGCAAACCCCACTCTGCTGAGCTGGTGTTCCCAATGGCCTGCTGTCTAACCTCCCCCCACTACCCAAGAGTATGTAGGTCACTGTTCACATTGTCTCCCTCTGAGCCTCGACTTGCTCCTGTTTTGCCACTTTGTTTGCAATTAGCTCGTACTTTTGTAATTGACCTAAATAAGCCTGTTTGTTTCATTTTCCTCCATCCCATGCCTTACGCTTCCAGAGAGCTGTAATTAATAAGAACAATGCAGCATTAATATCTTCTGCAAGCCCAAAGTGGGCAGTGCCCTGGATGGAGTTAGTCCTGCTCTTGGTGCTCCACAGCAAGCTGACAGTGTAAACCAGAATTCAGGCAGTTTTGGGTTTTGCCCTGAGAAAAAGACCACATGACACATCTTACAGTCTGACTGTGCTGTATGGCCTCCATAGATGTCTTTTATTCTTACTACTGTTAGCAACATTAAAGAACTAGAGCAAAACTGTAAGTGAGCAAGCAAATACAGAAGTCCCTCTAATAGCAAGTGATGTCAAAGTGTTATGTTGCAAGCAATGAAACCCACCCATTTGTATCAGTTTTTGCAGCTGCTCGCTTTGCCTCCCACAATCACATTCAGCAGTGATGATGTTCTAAATTTCCTCTCATGTCACAACTCTGCCCTCCCCATGAAGTCTGAGGTGTGAAATCTGGAAAATCAAATGCAACAGAGCATGGAAGTTACCCCACTCAATCTCTCATACTGTTGGGCAATACTCAGCTGGACAGGTTTCAGGCACTGCTTTTTGCCTCAGTTTCCCCATCTGTTCTCATGAACTCCTGCTTGGAGGGGAACATCTTGTGAATGTTTCCTTTATTTGCACTACTTTGCACCTTTCACATCCTTAAAAGACAAAAGTAAACATCAAAACAAAACCTTGCAAGAGAGCTTTCCCCTAAACTTCCTGTTGTGTTCCAGACCCTCCTGCAGAGGTATTCTGCTGCTTCCCACCGGGGTTCCCATCTCTGTGTCCCCCTCCTGCAGGCAGGGCTGTGTCTGGGTCAGTATGTCAGGTTGGCACAGAGGTCAGTACTGAGGCCCACAGGGGTTGTTACAGAGCCTGTAGAAGAGGGCTTAGCACTGTGGTATCCCTGAACACCAAGCTCCATCCTCTCACCTCAGAGATGCTGGAGAAAGGCACAGAGAATGAAATACAAACTACATGTCATGCTGTTTGGAAACCAAATACCAGAAATTTTGGCACTGCATCTATTTGTAGTTTTCCTGACGTGTTGCCAGTTTCCTACCCAGCAGTATGCAGTCATTGTCAGTCCCTTTGCTTGTGCTTGGTTCTTTAGAGAGCCTCTGAGAGGACTTTAGTAGGTGTCAGAGGCAAAGCACAACTCGGTCCCAGGGTGGACTCTGTCCAGTAAGCAGGGAGATGACATGGAGACAGGCACAACAAGAGCTGTGGCACTTGGTTGTGGAACTGGCATTTTCCAATAAACCAAATTTTGTGCCCATCTCTAACTTAATTTCCTTCGGAACTAGAGCAACAAATTACCACAACCCCCTTTTTAAATCTCCTCCATTTAACCTCTGGCTCCTTGACACAGATTTTTGAGATTCAGGTTTCCCCCTTTTTCTGTAATATACCTTGGCTTGCAAAATTCACCATGCAGAACGAAATCCGAACTTTCCACTCCCCATGGCAACCATAATTCAATTAAACAAGACAAACCTTGGACAGCAGTTGGTCCTTGGACAGGACATGGTATACTAAATACGATACCAGCAGGAGGAGAGTGAAACACAAAACTCGTGAAACAATCCTGTTAAAAGAGAGTTGGCAAATGTGTGCCCTTCAGGACAAGGACACACATAAACACACCCTCTCTCCTTTCTTTAGTCCAGCACATTTTACATAGATGACAACAAACAGGAAGGACTGGGATTAATGGCAACTTCTGTGTGCTTGCAAGTCTATCTGAAGGGCAATCAAGTGCACATTTAACTTGTACGGATGGATGCATTTGCTCCTGTTCCTAATGTGCAAATACAGGTCTGACTAGGGTTGCTTTCTCTAAGCAGTGCCAATATGGGCAGAAAACAAATGTCAAATACAACAAAACTGCACACAGCCTGTTAGTCATCTGGCATGACTGACTGAGAGGGAAATATAAAAATAAAGCCACATACTCTCACGGTGGTGACAAAAAGAAAACGCTGTGACTAAATACCAAAGCCACAGCAAACCCAAATATTATTCTCAGAATGACTAGAATCAGGAAGGCCGGAAGGCTGGTAGCAACAGCCTAGAAATGTTGCCCAGGAAGAGGCACTATCTCCATCCCTTGAGGTTTTTAAGTCCTGGATGGAGAAAGACCTGACCAGCCTGGTTTGATCCCACAACTGCCCCTGCCCTCAACAGGAGGCTGGACTACAGATCTCCAGAGGGCCTTTCCTATGTGAATTTTCCTATGATCCTATGAGTGCCTATGATTTGGCATACTGAGAAAGCAACTACTGACATTGCCATGACAACAAACTGGGTTTCTGCTGGTGTTGCAGCTTCCTGCAAAGAGAAGAGTGCACGCTTCCTTGAGAGAAATGCTCACAAACCCCCCAAGATTTATAGCACTAGATTCCTTGGTGCTTTGCGTTCAATCTAATGAAAGAATTAATAGGTTATCAGCCTGTTGCACAGTTCATTTCTGCTTCTGTTTCAATTTTCTTTTTCTTTAAGATAGTGAAGAGAAAATTATATGCAATCTTGCAAAAAGAAGATAATTACATCCTCCCCCTTGGGGAGACAACCAAAATGGCTTCAGCAAATACTCCCAGTGCCAGTGGGAGGCAGCCAGCCAGCAGCCAGGGCCAGCTGCATGTGGGTCTGCACAGCCAGCCCAGTGCTGTAAAGCGTATTCCTTTACCATTTGCCCTGTGGCCTTCCTAAATAGAAGCACATGAAGCAAAACGTTTCAAATAGGTGTTCAAATACTGCAAATGAAATGCGGGGGTGCTGGCCTGCCCGAAGCCTCTGTGGGCTCCTGAGGCTGCAGGCAGAGGATGTGGATGTGGGACTCTGCTACCACAGCTGCTGCCCTGGCAATGCCCATGGGAGAGCTTGGAGACACGAGAGCACCGGGCCCTGAGGCGATGCAGCTGCAGCAGCAGCAGCTCTGTGTCCAGCCACACAAGGGCTCTGCTCTTTGGCACGTCCGCCTCTCACCCGGGTGCCAGCAGCACAGAGCACCTCCAGAGGCACAGGACTCCTTGGTTTCCTGCACACTTCCCACTTGCACTGTCTGCCTCCCAGCCAGAGTCAAGGATCCAGTCCCCTGGGACTCACCTTCAGCCAGGAATAACTTTGGACTTGGGGCAATTTTAGTAGGTCACCAACACCACTGGCCTTTTTCCTTTGGCAGTTATGCTTTTCTTCCTCAACTTATGAAAATCAAGTTTTTTTTCAAACATGAATGTGCCCCTTGTAAGCTGATCTGTAATATAATTATTTTCTCCCTTGCTCAGCAAACTTTGCGAAACTGGACATTTTCCCCATCAAAGCCAGACAATGAGGCCTTGTCTACACTGGAGCACAGTAGTAACAATTCCCACTGTGGCTGCCATCAGTTCAGCTCGGCTGGTGGGAGCCGTTTATTAAAATTTTTTCCTGAAGGCTAAGCCTCCCGGTTCAAGTTGATTGCCCCACATGTAAGAGTCACAAAACATTTGTGGGGTGAGATTTTTTTGTCATAGATATTCAAAAGCTAAGGAAGCAAATTCAAAGCTTTGCAAAAGCAGTCATGAGCTGCAAGTCCGCTTGAGCCATTTTTTGAAACCAAGTAGCCATTGTAATCTAGAAGTGCAGACACTGGTAGGGGAGTAGGAGTTAATCATTGTTCTTGCAAAAGGTTTGCCAGCACCTCCTTTTCCTGTCATGCTTTTATAACCACCCACCTTAACAGAAGTTAAAACACGATCACATCAGATTTACACCATTTAAAAAGGTATCAAAATAACCAGAGCAGGAAAATTGTACTGCTGTGTTATCCATCTCATATGTGGAAACCTTCACAGATGTTTGAAGTTTGCTGAAGCTTGGCCCATCTGAAGTTATCCAGCCCCATAACCTGTCCCGCCATCAGAGAGGGCACACCACTCCCTCCCACACACCCCAAACCCAGCCAGCCCTGGCCAAGCCAGCAGCTGCCCTCACCCTGAACCTGAGGGGCACATGGGGGGCTCCCACCAGCCCCCATCCACCCCAGTGTCCTGCTCCCGCACAAGGACGGCCCAGGCAGGGGCACCATGTCCAGGCCTGCTGCCTTTCCAAGCCTGAGCATACAAACTCCAGCCAGGCCCCAAAGGGACACTAATGGTTGATCAAATCATGTTTTACTCCAGCTACATAACATTTTATACTAACATCCAGGTCCAGCACGTCTCAAAATAAGGCACAACATTAGCTCACACCTTTTAAAAGCTCAGCACTGCCTGTGCCTCAGGATTAGGCAGGGACAGGCAAGACTGTCTTATCAAGAGCTGTGCCTCCATGGGGCCATGATCCCTCCCTTGGCTCCCTTGGTGGAGGACAGTGCAGCTTCACCCGTGCCAAGCAACATCTCCTGCAGGAAGAGGCACCTTTAGCTGCTGTTTACACAAAGAACTCCAGCCTTCATTGAATACCAAAAGAAACCAGACACCTTGTCTCCACTGAGGTTTTTCCTTTGGGAGAAAAGAAACTCAGCAAGGAATTCCAGGATCCCTTCAAAAATTTTACTGCTCTCTTATAACACCTTAGGTTGGAACATGTTTTGTGAATAAGAGTACATCTGGCAAGCCCTCAGCCATGCAGAGGGCAGGGTGAGCCAGAGGGAAACAGAAGAGGGCAGTGGGATGGGTGTGACACTGCTGCTTTTCAGAAAAGAAAATCCAGCTTGTGCTTAAGCAGCTGACTTGTTGCCAGGAGAGTGTAGCCACAGACCTGGGCTTTGAGGTGCTGCTGTGTATGTGTGATGGCAGGCAAGGGAGTAGAGTGGGAAGCAGCAGAGTCTAAGCCCATTTTCCTTACACAGGATGGTGCTCAGATGTCCAGGCCTGAGCAGGCAGAAGGACTGGTGGAAGAAGGGGAGAAGGAGGAGCAGCTGCCCCTCAGGCCAAGAGCAGCTTGTGCAGCTCCTGCAAGGGCGTCTGGCACACAGGGCACTGTGAAGACAGCAAGGGATGGGTGGTGCAAGAGCTGGCAGCAGCTTCCCCAGTTGCTTCTGCCAAACTACTGAGTCAGCTCCAGTGCAGACCCACCCTTCTCTCCCTGTTGCAGGAAATCCTGGCCAGGCACTGAAATGGAGGCTATAGCAGCACGTGCTGCTGCAACAGCCTTCGGCAAACACTGGTGTGCTGTCCTAAAAACACCTGTAAAGCTTTCTCCTGCTAATGGGCTTCTTGTTAAACAGAACAGTCAAGCTGCTGCTATAAATCAAACAAGTCTTGATCATACTTTCATGCTGCAGAAGGTCCAGGAGAAGGGTGGGAGTCATCAGTGGCAACTCAGAGGCATAAAGTTTTATATCCTTACAGTGCTCAGTAGCCTCAGCTGCAAACTGGAGCCCATTGCTCATGTAAGCTCTGCAGACCCATGCGAGCCTACAGACCTTGCCCAGATGCTTTGTGCCCATAGAGCCCCATGCCCTAGAAAAGGCAGGGAGGAGTGTACACCTGCAGGTTTTGCTGCTCTGTTAGGGGCAGCCACAGCCCTGACCCAGGAGGCCTGGGGGACAGACCGGGAAGAGCTGGGCAGGCTGTTTCATACAGCTGTTGTCTAAGGAGTTAATCGGTGCTGAAAGCCTCTAAAAATGGCACACAGCTTATGTCTGCGTATCTTTTTTTAGCTGCCATTTAATTGCCTGGTTTCAGCCCACGAGGCACAACACGCTGCGGCACTTGCCAGGGGCACCGCTCTGCGCCACGCGGGGGAACTACAGAGCCCTGCGCTCGGCAGGGACGGGAAAGGAAGTAAAATGCAGCAGGAAAGTCTCTCTCCCCCTCGAGGCTGGTCCCAGCAGGCTGGCAGAGACTGAGCCCTGCTCTTGGAGAACAGCCTGCTCACACCCACGTGGCTGTGACTGCCCCTTGATAGACCCCCCATCACATCCACATCTTTCATAGGCAGAAAAGATACCTATCTTTTCTTATCGCCGGCAGCTACTCCCATGCTGAGAGCTTAGACGGCTAGGCAAGGTGCTGCCTTTGGGTTCACGTCCCACCACTCTGATTTCCAGCATCCACCTTACATTAGAGCCAGGGCCGACACTGTAACCTCGAGAAACCACAGTCCTGGATGCTGACAGCCCTACAAAAATCAGGGAGTCCTCACAAGAGCAAGATGAGCCAGGTAAGTGATCACCATTAAAGCAAGGAGAGGTCTTTGTGCTTTGTGTCACAGTAACTCTGCTGGCAGCAAGGGGCTGCTAGAGAGTGGCCCCACCGAGATGGCACAGCAGGGACATTCCCAAACACAAGAGCACAGGTCAGACACCGCAGGCTGCTGGGCTGGGTGCAGAATTGGATCAGACAGACACAGCCATAGGCCCCCAAGGCCTCCCTGGCATCGGTATGTGCTCACACTGATGAGCGTGCAGGACAGGGCAAAGGTCTTTCCAGCTGCTGGAAACACTGCACAGGAGGTTTGTGCCAGCAGCCTGTGAGGCCCAGGCAGCTGGTCAGGACACACAGAGGCTTTTCTCTTAATCAGAAAAGACCAAGTCAAGTGGAGACTAAATCCTCCTAGGGGTAGAACTCTATTAACAGAATGAAGAGAGGGGCACCTCCAGAAGAGCTCTCACCTGTCAGACCCCTCCAACTCCCAAGAGACACAAGATGAGCAACTAAAGTGCAAGCTGAGGCAACAGAAAATCCAAATGAGCAAAACCAGCCAAGTCCACCGTGGTGTAATGATGCCTGCTTGGTCTGTAGCAGCAGTTAAAAGGGCAAATAGATGAGGCACTGAGCTCAAGTGACAACAAATGGCACTACAGTTCCTCTGCTACTATGACAGTTATTAATTTAGATTCTATTCATTGCCAATTATGGACAAACTGATTCTGCACATTTTTGGATTGCATTTATAGACTCAAGTCTGGCTGCAGCATCAGTTACTGCACAGGTTTCCTGTAACTCTTCATTGCCAACAGAGTTTATTTGTGCCACCAACTGCATCTCCAAGAACACGATGAATATGCAGGAAAACACAGACCCCAGCACAGATTATTGGCCTCTATTGGAGAGTTCTTTCCATTGAACACCTGACTGGATATATTCATGTTTATATTTCTTTCTCTTCCAAGAAGTACTTTAGCCCTTAAAATAAGGAGTAATAGGATGAAGCCTTGCTGAAGGGTTTAATGAGAAATTAAAAAAAAAAATATGTTGACTCTGTCAACCATTTTTATTAGTACTTTACTGTGAGGTGTGATGTTTCTCTTTAAATAAAATAAATTCTGTGACCTTTCTTCTCCAGTCAAGAAGCTTACAATCATGTGTAGTTGTTCTCTTCATTGTATTTTCTTGTATTTTCTTTTCTCAGGTCTGTAAGACTAACTTCTCATTTGTAGAAATGTACTACATAAAGAAAAGAATACCACCAAAGAAAGGGGAAAAAACCCCAAAAACACAAACACAAACAAAACCGTCACCACCAAAACAAAATGCCCACCACCAAAAAAACCCCCAACAAACCACCAAACAAAAAAATCCCAAAATAAGAACCCACACACACTGGCAAATGTGTTATCTTCCATTTACTGCACATGGAAGCCCACAGACAGCTACTCATTAAGGGCATTTTACCTGTTTAATTTTAAAAGCCTCTGTCCTCTGACACTTCACTTGAAGGCAGATCTGCAAACCTTTTCCATTAGGACAGCCCTTGTGTTCAACCTCTCTAAAGGAAACAGATACAAAGGATAACCCAGGCTGGGGGTTGCGGCAAGCAATGTGGAGAATGTTTTTCTGTGGGCTTCATCTCTCAGCTCCCAGGTGTTTCTTTTCTTTCTGTGCCACGACCAAATGTTAATCCCCTTGGCTTCCTGCTCAGGAAGGATATGTATCGTAGAAAATAAAGTCCCTTTGGTGTCTTTACTGCACTCAGCAAGTCAAAATCCCCTCTTATAAGCAAGCTATTTCCTGCATACTACTAAGACTAAAGGCAAAAATTTCTCAGTTGTCTGAACCAAACCTGGATGTTTGCGCTGCCAAAATTTCTGCCTCAGAGTATTCACGTACCACTTGCTCATGTCCAATGCCTCGTGTCACCAACAGCCCACCACATCATTTCTGTTCCCTCTCTCTCCCTGCAACAAACTTGCAAAGCCAGTTTCTAGTTGACCTTGATTGGTTTATTTTAGTTTTACACTTTCTCCCTCACATACAGTTAAGAGTCTTGAACTGTTAGATTTCTACAAAAATATCAATTTTTCAAAAGCAAAAAAGAGGGAAAGATATATTTTAATATATAAAAGGAAAAAAGCTAAATCTGACATTTCATTATATTCTTAAAAACATTCCAGTCTATTTACAGATGTGTAAAAAACAAAATCTTCAGGTCTCTTGGTCAAGCGAGAGCGTGCGCCTTGCAGGGGTTTCCTTGGTTCTCCTGTTTCCAGAATCTTCTCATTACGTGCCATATTCTATGATTATTGCCTCAAACAACAGCATATGTAATTTTTAAAATATTTAGGAGCTTAAGGGAAGAGTGAAGAGTCAGCATTTAAATTCATAGCAAAAAATCGTGCTACAGACACAAGACAGTGAAACGAACAAAACCCAAGAGCATTTCAAACATGCTTTGTTGGTTGGTAGAACCCATCAAAGTTCTTTCTTGGAACCACACCAAATGCCACCTTTTACAGCCAGACTGGGAGCCATCCTTAATTAATTCATTAATAACAATTAGGGACCAAAAGGTTTTCCTGTCATCTTGATATCTTTACTGCAGTAAAATTTTCTTACTGCCCAGTGCCAAACAGTAAATTTACATCCAGAAATTTTACGCTACCTGATGATAAACAGAACATCCTTAAACGTACAGCATCTCTTTTAGATCATGTGTGATCAGTTATCATATTATGGCCTTCTCTGTCCCACAGGGAGCACACAATTCTGTGTGCTAATTAAAACTGGCTGTTTGGAACCATTAAAAAGTGAGGTGCAGAAACAGGGTTAGTGAACAGAAATTTAAAAGTAATCACAGCACAAGTCTGGTTGCTGTTTCTCACACAGGAGGAATGAAATCTACTGGCAAAACAAACAGCCACAAGTTAAAAAAATAAGCAACTTCAGCCTATTGGAAATGCTCAGAACCAGATTCCCAGGTAAATAAATTTAAGTCCGATGTAGTGCTAGTAAAATAATTTAGTTACTCCAGGTTTCTACTAGTTTAAAATAAGGCTAAAATCCTTAATAATATTAAGCAACATTTATCTTGCTTAATTATAAGCAATTATAAGCTTAATTATAATTTTAAGTATTATTTTATAATTATGTTATAATTTAACATAATTATAAATTAATAAGCAAAGTTTGTCTAAGTACTTACTGGGATTGTAAATCCCCTTTCCTAAGGCAGTAAGTGACAAGTGTAAGACCCTGCAGGACTCTCATAATGACCTAAATTCTCTTTTCCAAATCACTGATAGGAGACTTGTATGAAATACTAGAATAGTAAGTATGCAAAAGGCAAAAGACAGTTGTATGTGTCTATTTTAAAACACACTGTTTAGAATGGCCAAGTGAAAAATCTTTTTGGAGTAGTCTCTGGAGTACCTTTACACACACTGAGCTTGAAGGGCTTCTCTCCTCTGTGGCGTAATATAAATAATAAAAAGATGAGGAAACACCCAGTGTATGTACATTCCCTGATGGATCTAACCTAGACAGGAACCAGAAGATGCAGCATGAACAGGGTGTATGGTTGTACAAACACTGCTCCCTCACTGTGGAAGAACATCACTTGCAACACCTGCACAACCTCAGTGCTGGAAGGATGAAATTCCTGGATTACTGCATCACCAGACATGGGGAACTTGAAGGGCAGGGGATAATCCCAGCTGCTGCTGCTGGAACAGTTAAGACATGGAATTACATTCCTGAACATAAAACAAAATGCACCATCAAAATTCTGTATAATTTTCAATTTTCGTGGCAACATCTTTTAGCTTTCTGGAGCAGTTAAGAAGCCCCCCAAGTGCACCGTAACTTATATTTACAAACTTGATAGGAAAAGATTGTGTATACACTCATTAACAAATCATCTCTCTGAGGCTGAAAACTTCATTTGTCAAGAAAACTATGAAAACAGAAATTGTGTACAAAAATATAAATATCTTTACAGTCTGCAGGCCCTTCACAGTTCAACAGTTGAACAGTGAAGAGCATCTACAGGTTATTGAGTAAGCAGTGGCAGAGAAGAATAAAAAATACATCTTGTGATTCAATACTGCCCTATTTCCCTGGTAATGAGCATTTTTGTTGACTTTTTTGCTATACACAGCTTGTGCAAATGCAGTGAGAAACCTCTGAGTACCTTTCCTGAATTTATAAAGAAATCAAAGGTTTGGAAAGCTATACACATATTTTCATATTTACATTCACATGTACACCTCGCTCACTTACACCAGGCTGCAAGACTCCTGAAAGCATTCTGCGTTTTCACAAAGCAATACTTGGTATTAACATTCCCAGCCATCACACACATCTTGGAGAACGACAGAAAGAAAGAAAATAGGACCTGGGAAAACACTTGAGCTACCTCAGCAATGTATTTAAAGACATAGCAATAGGGTGCCCACATTTTCTTTCAACTCTCTGCAATTTTTCCTTACAGATGTCCTAAGCATCAAACAGGGAACTATTTGTGTGGGGGCAGGAGGTGAGAGTGAGGACAATATTATTAAAGTTAACATACTGTCCTCCTTCTAATTACATTGGGAAATAGATTTTTCTTCCCCAAGCAGTGAGAGTTATAAATGTTTACTAAAATTTTCTGTGCATAAGCTCTTAAAAAGTCTCTGCTAGAGAACTATCTAGCACCAAAGAAAAAGCCTTTTCTCTTCAGTCCTCTGCAGTCTCAGATTTCCCTTATGCTGCTCTAGATATCAGCTTTGAGAGTAACTACAACCTGATTTCCTCATATTTATCATATTCTGCAAATATTAAAACAAACAAATGCGAACAATGCCATTTCTGCATAGATAATTTGCCTGGTACAAAACCAAATAATCCATATTTTTTCTCCAACAAGACAGCTGCCTCCCTATAGGGGAGAGGAAAAAAATCTTTCAACAGCCTCAGTTTCTCAGTCCTTTGACAAACTATTTCTGTGAAGAACCCAATTTTGGAAGGATACCATGTGCCCAGCAATGGTTATAGATCATCTTTGTTGTCTTGAGAAGGGGAAGGAGAACATCCAGAATTCAACAGTGAGGTAAAAATACATCAACATGCTTACAGTTTCCTAACACTTATTTGACAGTTTGGGGCCTGCCCCTCAGATGAATACAGTGCTGATGATACACAGAAAACAAGTGTCGCAGACAAAGGAGGCTGCTGAACAACGACACTGGCTCACAGATCTCTGTTCCAGTCTGATAAAACATATCTGCCCTTATTTGCCTGCTGAATTTGAAGGCAAGGTCCCAGTAGCATTTAACTTCGCAACCACAGGTGCTAATGTGGGCATTACTTTGTTATCCTGTCCTTCTTGAAGAGTTGCAGGTAATGAATTTTTTACCCCACTAGGTGCGAGTTTTGCAACTACAGGTGCCAGTAAGGGCATCACTTTATTACTCTGCCCTTCTGAGTCCACGGGCAGACTTGCTACTTTTAAACCAAGTGGTGCCAGCTTGGGCATGGGCCTCCACGACGTGTCAGCATTACTGGCTTCTGGATTAGTCTTCATCTGCAAAACCGGTGGAGTCACATTAGTGGCATCTGACAAGGTCGTTACTGTTTTGCCATTCCCACCACTGGCTACAGATAGATTGGAAAGTGGATTCTTCATTTCAGTACCTATCACTATCTTTAAAACATCTGCCTCAGATGAAGGCTCCCCAGAGTTCTTGTCCCCATCACTAAGGTCATCATCTTCCAGGTGCAGCAGGAGGGGGCTTAAAGAGCCACCACTTTCTGGAACTTCAGAAAGGTCCTTAAAACTGTCGCCCAAATGGCCAAACTGGAAGGAAGACCCATCTGCAGCAGAGAGATCACTGGCTGTTCCCCTGCAAGCTGCTGCATCTTTATGAGAGAAATCTGAGCTGAGGGCACCAGGCAGCTCTGACATGGCTGAGGCATCATCGTTCAGCTGCTGGTTAAGGAAGGCGATTTCATTGAGCAGCGAAGTGAGGGTCTCATCGGTGTCATCGCTCTCCTCGATGCTGCTCAGTATCTCACTTGTATCCAGGTCTGCTTCCTCCATGGCCGATGCTACTTTCCTCAATTCCATTTCTATCCTGGCATCTTTGATCTGCAGCTTGCGGAATGACAATTCTTTGGATTTTAATCTTTCCCCTCCAGGATCACCATCTTTCCTCCTGGCTTGGCTTCCTACAAACTCACCAATGCAGAGCTTTTTGCTGAAGGATTCTGAAGGTTCCTTTGTACATGATACATTCCAGAGTTGTGGAAGGGCATCTTTATTTTCAAAGAAAACTTTTGTTGGACCTGTGGTAATTCTTCCATCTCCATCACTGTTTCCCAGACATGGTTTGGCTTTTTCTTCTGAAAGCACGTTGTCACTATTCCTAGTTTCAAGGGGTGCTACAGCCAAAGACTGCTCAGCAGCTGGAGTCTCTGCAGCTGCTGTTGCATTCGAGTTTTTGTTTCGGTTCAGGTTTAGATTCATGCCTGCTTCAGCAGCCAGTGATGTCACATTAACAATCTTTGGCATCATGAATGAATCTTCGCTTTCTGCAAAACCACACAAAGCAGCATCCATCAGCATATGTGTTAACTGCAAGGTAATTCCTAAGTATAATTTGCTCACTTTCAGGTCTTCCTCAAGTAAACTGCAATTTAAACTGCTTACACAGCTCTGGTCAACTGAAGCTTTAACTCACCAATAGCTTAATTTTCAACTTGTAGAACAAGAGCAAGCTCCAGTGCAACCAACTACAATGCTTACAGTTCAGATGGTGATGCATAAAGCAAACAAAATGAGAATTTTCCCTCTTACTGATTTTTTTATGCTTTGTTTTTATGATCACATAAAAATAGTATGCAGTACTGGTTTTGTGCACTACAGAGACATTCCAGAGACTAAATGATTACTCATTTTCTGCCTCCAAGCCATTCCCTATTAATAGCACTCAGATTTTTCCCAGCCCTAAATCTGAAGTGAATTTTTCTTTTCCATTATGACCAAACAATTACAAGGAAGCAGAAAGTGAGTGGCTTGCTTTTAGCACAACAGATGGCAAGCAGAACCCTGCTGGCAGGAACCATTCCACACCCAGATCCAATATACAGTATGAGGTCCTGAAATACAGCCCTCCCATGGGCAGCAGAGCTGGTAGGGTATGGGAAGGGGTTGTGCCACAGTAAAGAGGTCTGGATATTACAGGCAAAGATTTTCAGCAGCCTCACCACCACTCTGAACTGAAGCTTCCCCAGGAGGATGCATTACATCACAGATACATCCACATACATACACAGATAAGTACCCACTTATCCTGACTTTCCTGAGGGCAAGCATGCTCAGTGAGATAAAGGAAAGTTAAAAAGCTCTAATCTATAATCTCCTAGAGGCCTTCCTAAACTGTTCAAAACATTTAATAGAGATTTTCTTTGAATATCCAGACAATAACACCTATCATTACTTCCTAGTGAGAAAACAATTTACCTTCAGTCTCGCAAGGATAATGTTCCCTGCACACAAGCACAAAGATCCATGAAAAACAAAGAGCTTACCTGAATGGGATGCTGTAGCTGATACGACTGTTGAGGGCACTGGATTTCCAGCAACAGTTGGCAGTGTAATAGGAATGGTAGAGTTAGCAAGGATTCCTTTTACTTGGACCGGAACTGTTGATCCTGGCAGTTGAATCATCACAGAAGTAATACCTTATCCAAGAAAAGCAAAACAGGGGATGAAGTGGAAACAAAAGCCTTTCAGATACTCAGATGCTGTACTTTTCTGGAAAACAGAAGCTGTCTACTTCAAGGCAAGACTTCACACTATTAATGATATTTTAAAGTAGTAAAAACAGAAATGCATACTGGGTATGTGATTAGGAATTCTTCCCTGTGTTTTCCTAATTTCTGAATATCAACATTTTAACACATTTTCCTTAACCTGTTGATAAACTGACAGTTAAAGTTAATGGCATCTAATCTCTCTTATCAGAGTCAAGTTCTACTTCAGTCAAGTTGTGAAAAAAAATCTGAAGCATTAAAGCCAAATATAGTAACTTCAGAAACTGCTCTGCACATCTATGAACAGCATTATACTGATAAACATCATCCCATGTGATCGTACCTGGCTGTGTTGCCATGGTAGTACCAACCCCTCGAGGCTTTAACTCAGCCTGCAACAGCGTGGAAGGAACAGCTGCCACCTGCCCTGGGACCAGGGGGCTCTTCAGCGTAAGCACCTGCCCCTGTGGAGTCATCACTACGCTTGCAGCCGAGAGTGTGAGAGAGGATGAGGAGTCCTCTGCAAGAAAAGAAGCACGTAAAACACTCATTTATTCTGGCACAGCATCCTGCCAGCCAGCATTAGGTTCAGCTCTGGAAGGAGTAATTTTTTTGTTCCTTCCTACATTTATGATGAGAAGCTCTTCACCAATGTTGAACACTTCCTACAAGTTATTAGCTACAAAAAAACTCTCCAGGACCTGACAACTCTGCCATCTAATTTAAGAGCAAACTTCAACCATGTCGAGAGCTAGCATTTTGAGGAGGGAGGGTTTAAAGAGTCTGTTCTAGCAGGCCTAGCATTCTAGAGATTGAACTTCAGGTTTTGAGTCAGCAGAAAAACCTTCAACTCTTAGAAATTACTTCTGGGTTGCAGTGAAAGTCCCTGAGATCAAAGAACAACTTAGTAAGAATTTACTTCCCATCATTCTGAAACTCTGAAGTCACGTTCACCTGAAGGCCTCAGCCATATTGGTCTCATCCTTATGGAAAGCAAGTGGTTCCCACACCTATCATATGGACATTTCCCGGTCCTATGCACAATTCTGTTTCAGGAGTGAGGCTGCCTGCACAAGCCAGCTGGCATTTTGCCCTCCCACAGGGAGCAGCTTCAATGGCTGTCTCCCCTCGATGCAGGACATACACCACTCGTAGCCCACCTGAGGCCCGGACTCCCTTCCTGGCAAGTATCAAGGGCTTGCCCCTTCTGTTTGTCATCACTATCGGGGTTGACTCTCTGGGGGCAGCAGAGGATCCTTCCTTCTGGGTGCTAGCAGTGGAGGGTGCAGCTGATCTCTGTGCCTCAGGTTCTTTCTTCTTTTTTTGTGCTTCTATTGCTTTTTGTTTAGCATAAATATATTCCAGCTTCTTCAGGACAACCTCTTCTGTCTTTCCTACAGAAAAATCATCAGAGAGTCAGCCTAACTTCAAACTCTCTCTCCAAAACTAAAATTCTGAAGGCAGAACTAATATTGTGTTAAGCTGACATTATTCCATTACTATAAAAGAGATAACCACCGTCCCCATAAGTAAATATCAGAGGGAAGCAATTACCTATTTATTCCAATATTGTTTTCCCATTCAGAGACATCCACACATTTTGGAATTTTTCTGCACACGTTTTGGAATTTTTCTGCTACTTCGATAAGCAGAAATCAGCCTGGACAAGCACAGGCTCTTGCTGAACAAGTACTAGTTGAAAACACCCACAGCTATGAAAAAATCCCACGTCTCCTGATGATAAACATATGACTACTGGACAAAGTGTTACCTTTACCTGGAATGAAATTTCTTGGACTAATGGACCCTGTTACTCAAATGGCATTTGAATGTAAACTCACATACAGTTTTTACCATTGCCATAAAAATTTTAATCTTGGACAAACACACAGATTTTATAAACAATTAGTTTTCTGCATATACACACAGTTCAATACGATCCAAGTTCATGTAACTATATTAGCTTGTTCTCTGCTTAGCATTTATCTTCTAACATCACTGTATATCTTTAATTAAGCCTATATTTAACTAACTGTCCTGTGAGAGGGCTTTCTCCTTATCAAATTTAAGGTCTTCACTACGAATGCAAAAGATCAGGTAAGTACTTCGTGAAGTTATTTGCTTTCATTCTCTGCTCAAAAGGCCTCTCATCCATTTCTACATTGCTAGACTTCACTAGAACACTTTTTATAAACCGAATACTTTATATATGCATGAATGAATTCACATAAATACAGAAGATTTTAGTATCTTTCATTTTATACTTTACAGGTATTCCCGTTTATATTCCCAGACTGTGAGATTAGAAAAATATTGTTTGTTCACATTTTGACACTGGTTGAAAATGTGTCACAACCTTCTTAGACTTCCAAATGAGACAGACACAGTAAATACAAAATGAAATGTCTGGATAAGCAGCAGCTTACAATCTACTGCATTTTTTTTACTGTTCTGTCTACAGAGCTGACATGTTCCAGCCCCTAGGAGCACTGGGAAAGCAGCACAAGGAGTCATTTGCAAAGCTCCACAAGGAATTGGAGATTTCGGTACTGACCCAAGACAGATGTGTGCAACTGAATGGCTAAGCAGAAAAGGCACTTCAGGAAGTGACTAGGGACAGAATGAAGTGAGAACCATCACCCCACCCTTCCAAAGGAAGTGAAGCCTGTGGCTCCCAGCAAAGAGAGCATTCCGCACTTCCTTCAGGCATGAAGTAATAAAAAAAAGCCATTTTTATCAGCATGATGAGCCTATCATTGAGTCAGAGCTATGCATGACTTTGTCTGGCATCATGACTCTGAATTTTATGTGAACCAATGACACACCTGGATCCACCAATTACTCCACACATTGTCACTCCTAAAAGCCTTTTCTTTCACTTTTACAGCTAGTTTGCATCCAAAACCAGTCTCACCTGAAAGTGTGGATACTTTTCGAATCAAACCATCTCGTTTGCGTGTTAGTAACGTCTTCTGTCCAATAAACTTATCTGCCTGATCTGTCAGTCCTTGAATTTCTTCAAAGGCCTAAAATAGCATCAGGAAACTGATTTATAAACCAGTGACACATAAAATAATAATTTTCCTTCCCAAAAACCTTTACAAAATTTATTTTCAAATTTCTATAATCCTGAGAAAATAGGACTGAGAGAAAGCATGTGAAGTATCACAAATGCCAGCTTTCCCTAAATGCTGGTTGAAGAGTGATAAACATCTTGTTTGTCCTTCCTCCCAAGGTCAGCAATTTGTAAGAAAAACTCCAAACTTTTATCTCCCGGTTTCTAGGTACAGCTGATAGGCATAATTACATATCTAGCACTCATGTTTAGTTTCCTGTCATTTACATCTTTACAAATAAAGCTTTTATGTCTGTATAATGCCTAATGGAATGCTATCTTCTCAAGCATTAAAAAAGTAAGCCTTCAATGGATTTAATTTTTTTTTATGTAAACAGTCAACCACTAAAGAATTAAGCCATAATGTTTCATGATCCACAAAGAATACAAGAGGAGGGTCAATCCAAAAATATATGTTCACATCATCAAGACTAAGCTTTTTGGAACAGAGATTCTTTCAGGTATTGTTTTGTTCAAGAGAGTCCTGGAGAGATGACAGAAGACCCCTCTACATTGGGACTCACTTGAGTTCATACTAGTGTAACTACTCTGTCCAGATTAATGATTCTCCTCCTCACTTAAGCTCCAAAATACCTACCTGCTTCAGAATGTAGCACTTCGAGACCTTGGGTAGGTTCAGCAGCCCCAGAACTCTCTTCAACTTGTCAAAGAGACCTCTCATCTCATTACGTCGTCGACGTTCATTTGCCGTGTGTGTCTGGCGGTAATGAGCAAAGGCTTCTGCCTGGGACTTCAGCTTTCTTTTCCAGGTCTGATGCTTCTGCGAGGAGTAACCGGATTGACCAGTTTAAGTAAAGAAAGCAGAAAATGTAATGGCAGACAATGTTCAAATGCATGCGAGATTTACAGCCTTTCTACAGACACCTGAGGATTGCACGTCATGCTATCCTGCTACTATGTCTTCCTGAAAGTTCAGAATCAGAAGCACACAAATAAGAAATGAAATACTGATCCAAGAAGTGACCAACATAATCATATCAATCCTAACGGAAAAGAGCACGAATCCCTTCAGTTCATAAGCTTTTATTTTTTGCAACACAAGGCTACTTAGATAAAATCACAGCATTATAACAAAAAGATCACATGTTTGAGCCACGTATTTTTTGCTTGTTTGTCAAGAAGTCTACTAATTAATGAAATAATTACGTCAAATATAGGAGACTTGAATCTTTCCCTGGAGTTAAACTAGTTTGATTTCCATTTTCTTTCATAGGTTCATATGAGTTGGTGCCAAAGAGACATCGTAAGTCAGAATGTTAAAGATGGCATTGACATTTATCACCCCAGACATCCACCAACAAACAGAATATGGCCAAGAGCCTCTGGTTTTGAATTTGCTTAAGTTTCCACAAAGACTGCCAGACAATAAACAAAATTACTGATCTCCACAGATGTAATTTTTTTAATGTTATCATTACTCTTCCAGGTTTTATACAACTATGCTATTTATTTAATGGGGATTAAAGAAATAATTATTAATGCAGTTTTTTAGATAATTTTAGGTCTGCTTCAAACCCCAGAGCATCATTGGAAAGACTCCGCAGATTTAGCAATACTACTTCTGAGCCTGCTGGCCTAGGAGGAATCTGAAGACTTGTCTCCTGAAATCCAGCTCTTTAGAGCCATTTGCCCTCACAGGCAGATTTGAGCACAGTAGAGCTGCAACTGCTCCTATGCTGGCCATGGGGTTCCTGTCAAGGGGGGACATTACAATGTAGATTCATGGGCAGAGAGGAGGACACATGGAAAAGGTGAGGCAAGACAGAGCGTTCTAGACCCCATCCCTGTCTCAGGCAAAGGCATACCTCCCATTCTGCTCTAATAGCTAAGAGACATTCACAAGGTTCCCATCACACTCAAAGCCCCACACCACCACAGCAGGAAGCTCTAGCGCTTACGTCAAGTGTATCACAGACAGTCCTGGACAGAGAAACTGGCTTCAGAGCCACCCGAAAATACAGCACAAGATTCTGAAGTGAGTCAGTGAGCTTGGTTTTCAAAGGATGCTACGATATCTTTAACTTATCTAAACGCATATTCAAACTTCGGTTTTCAGAAATCCTTCATCTAGTGCTGTGCCTATATAAGTCTACATACTGTCTTCTTCAACACATGAAAATGTTGCTCATTTATTATTTTAAGTGTGCTGTAAAAATTATTCATGCCAAGAATACAAAACCTGAGCAACCACAGTCATAAACAGAAGGCAGATCTTCCTCCCATAGCTAAAGCTGAATCTGAAACCCACTGATGCCCTTCTGCCTTACGGAGATTTGGACTGAGCAAATCCCGCCACCCAGCACATTTCGTTTCTTACATTTCATCACAAGTATCTGCAAGGCAGATAAATCACATTAAGAGCTGCATGTGAGATGAAAGTTTATCTTTAAAATGGAGGTGTGATACTATAAGGAAAGAGGAGAGCAAACATATACCTTTGAATGTTTTTCTGATAATGTTTCATCCGAAGAATTAGGAAGATGGTATCTGGAAGAAAGGTAGAAAGTTTTTCCCAATACTACTCATCTCATACACTCTATCCTCATTAACTACATTCCAACAGTCTAGAATTCCTCATTTTTATGCCTTGAAATTAACTTTTCTTGTGTAACTGCATAAAAGTAGGATACTGTTGAGTTTTCTCAAGAAAGAGAACTCTCATCTCCAACATCATCATCCTGGAAATAACAGACCTGTTCTGAAAGCTGTGAAATTATCTGAGTGCAAAAGATAAACTATTTCACTATATGCCAGAGAGAATAAATTCAGCTTTAGCTGCCTGAAGTATCTTTTTAAATTATGTTTTGGTTCTGTATTTAATAAAAAAAGATTTAATATAGATGGCAGAGCAATCCCTCCCCCACGAACCACCAAAATCCTAATATTTATTACTATACAAATATATAATAACAGCAGCTTCCTCATATCTCAAGAGCTGCAACCAAATGAAGAAAACACACATTTGAAAATTATTTTTTACAAAACATGACATCTATTTTTCTCTCTCACTAAAACATCTTCAAAATTTAAAGCAAAGTAACCACCTAAGGATAAAAGTTGAGCTGTTATCCTTAAAGAGGAGGAAAAAAGAGGTAACTATATGGTAGATATAGTATCACCAAGCAGTTTTTTCAAAGTTTAAAAAATAAATCTTCAAACAAAAAGAATTACAGATGCAACATTCTCCATTCTTTTGTTTGATGCAACTGAGAAACAGCCATGACTATCATTACAATTCTCAAGTAAGCCATGTTTTCATTTTGCCTTTGTCATTATAAATGCAAGGGCAGCAACAGTAACAAAAATAAACCAACCAAAAAAATTAAGCCAAGCTATCCAACCATGGCAGACTATAAGTCAATAAGAAAATACTTTCTTTGCTGGGGCAATGGTCCCAAAGACGAATCTTTCATTTACAGGGTCAGGGATTAACCTAATGACTGTTCCTGCCCAGAAGTCCACCAGCAAGAATAAACAAAGCTTGCAATATCATATTTAAAACAAAGACCCTACTAATTTTCAGTTTGCAGGAAGAGGCTATTCACTCATTAATTTTACATTGTAAGATACATTCCCATAAACAAATGAATTAGAGGGGAAAAAGAAAAAGGCTATGACACCTTGAAACTACTCTCAGTGCTTCCAGCACCATCCTCACAGACACTGGGAAGCACCAGTGCTGAGGAAGGCACGACAGAAGCCTTGCTTTATCTTGTCATCACATTACACGTGCTGTTCAGTGGGATCACTCGACGCCAGCCCAGCAGTAGGATACACAACTGCGTGCAGAGCTCTCCAGGGGTGCTTACTTCTGGTCGGAGGGTTCGATATGAGCAGCTGTGGCCTTCAGACGGGCAATGTTAATCTTCTCTGAAAGCTCCTCCACGGTCTCAATGTCCACCTGCTCGTCATCCTCTCTGTATTCACACGCATCCTGGAACAGGTTTTGTTTTGTTTTTTTAAAATAAGTATCTACTCAGCAATAGTGCTCAGGCCAAAACAGTTTCACTTCAGTCTCAAATGAGATTACAATACAACATTTAGAACTATCAAGGAATCAACATCTCCAGCTACACTGGCCAATAAACAGTGGGTTTACTTCAACTGTCACCTCCAGGAATTCCTGCCACTGGCAACTCTGTAAAATGCATTTTGGTAAGTGCAGAACCCATCTCTGTCATTTATGCTTTTACTATGGGTGAGAGAAAAGCTTCCACAGGGCAGAATCTTCCCATCTCTATTCTCAAGTAAGACTGAACTGACTTTACAAACTACTACTGTAGACTCTTCCTAATTGACTTTTTCTTACAAAATCTGAAAGAGTTATCACCTTAGTAATGGTCTCTCATCCCCAAGAGAGCAAAAGTCAGAAATCATATAGTCAGGATTCTTTGGATCATATAGTAAACTGCTTACATGATGAAGAGTAAGATTTTGGCTCTTTCCAAAATGCTGCCAAATTATAATTTTAAATATTTGTTGTATTCTGAAGAGTACTTTTTCTCCCTGCTTGCCTAAGCAAGAAAACTTGCTACTTTGTGAAGAGAGAAATAAGGAAGAACTCCAGTTCTGTAGCAATGACTAGAGTTCAGTATCAATCTTGTGGACATCTCTAAGTCCAGGTGATACCTCCTCACCCAAGAAAATATGCCTATTCAACCAACCATTTTGTATTACAGTTTTTAGTGAAGTTTTCCCTATAATATTCCTTCGTCTGATTATACAATGAAGAACTCTTTCTCCTTAAACAGGAAAATGTAATTACACTTCCTTTCTCTATTTCACCCTGCTCCCTAAACTACCCTGACTAAACAGAAACTATTCAAACAAAGATACAATTTAAATCACAGAACTACTGAACAGATACTGCCATTATGTTGAAAATACTGCACGCACAAGAGGTAGTGGCAACACTGATCTATTTCTTTATACAAAGAGCAGTTTACATTCTTGCCTGCTCTCCTGGGTTCATAGATCCACCTTGATGCTGAAAGCCTCCTGATACTTTCCAAGATATTCAAGAGATGCATACTGGTTTTGTTCAGCAGGGAGGACTACCCTGTCTAAACTGTATTTGCATCATTACATTGCAGGAAACATGGTCAGGCAGATGCTACAAAAAGATGCTACACTCCAGAGAGGAAGTGTGAAGGCACCCCAGGAAATTAGCTTACCACAGAAACACTGTTGTCATAAAGTTTTCCAGAGCTGGTAAGTTATACTGGGCTAGTAAAAGTGTTGATAGCAATTATCCAAGCTAGAGCTGCTCCAGAATTCTAATGTTTTGCATGTTATCATGTTAGAAAAATGGTATTCAAAACCCAATACGTAGCATCTTTTTCATGAAAGATGCACGAACCCGCCCCCCCAGAAGTAAAAAACTCTGCTGCCCACCAAGAACTTAACATCTTTCAGTTCACACATTCTGAATGTGGACATATGAAAAACAGAAGTAATTCATTTTTTCATTCTTACATCTAGCAACAAAGGGAAAATGCTTTTGGTTGGTGAATCTTTCCTCTCTACTCCTGAATTCCTAGCAACAGGAAAAATACCACAATCATGAAGATCATCAGAATTAGGTAGTTAAGAACAGCCATTCCTATAGAAGTACTGCCAACCTGCCATAGGCTGAACTTTATCCATAGCCCAGCACGATTCTTGAAGATGCTTGTGGAACCCTACCTTTCTAGCATCAGTCAATCCATACTACTTTCAGTCTTTCCAAACTGCTTCTTGTAGTTACATAAATTCTAAATGCCTTTGAGTAAGGGTAAAGTACCTTACGGAATGAAGATGCAAGAGGAGCAATATCACCCTGCAACAGATTTCTGAAGTTGTTATGGGAAATGACAGCACTTTTCCCTCCCTGCATTTCGATGCCTGTTTCTAAGGTGTCTCCTCTGATTTTTCTGTCTGTTCCCGGCAGCCTAAACCCCTATTGCTGATATCTAAAGAGCAAATTGCCTGATGGCAGAGGATCCTCAGTAACAGTGCTGAGGAAGGAGATTAGACAACAGTGGATGATGTCATTACACATTACCCAAGTACATGTGTAATACCTGGAGCTGCCTTCTATGCTACAATGTCTGTAGGTTTCACACATGGTCTGAACTAAATGCAAGAGATTGTTAAAACTCATATTGTCCAAAAAATACATCACTTCACTTTTTATTAAACTTACCATTTTGTAATAATTGATAACAGTCCTTTTAATTGCAACATTTGGCTCAGAAAAAGAATGACTGAGAAACACTTTTGACAACACTTACAATACAGTATCTTGCCAGATGCAGAACCTGTGTTTAGACTAGTAAGCTGAACTGTCGGACTCTTACCTGTAGCATTACAATACCAGAACAACCAACCCCAGGTATGGTTTTGGCTTATGCCAGCAAGGACTTCTGAACAATTAGGAGCCACAGTCTATGACTTAGACCAGGCAAAGCAGTCCTTTCCAGCAGGAACTCTGTGTGCAGTCATCATGCCTTAGAAATCAAGAGTTTAACATCACCTCCCAGACCACTGCACTTGAATTTGTTCAGACAGCAGGTTCTGATACTCATTAGTCTGCTTCTGTAGGTATTCCCAGATATCACCAAACCCCGCAATGATTAACCATCCTAAGCCTCTCTTGATGCAACTCAGGGTAGGAAATGCAAAAGGGCAAAGATACCATCTCAAGAAGCTTCTTTCTGTTGAGGAGACTAGAAAAGCCTCTAAGTCAAGGACACAAAGCCAGCACAAGGTTAGAAGGTAATCTGAAGGGCACTGATGTGCAAAACAAGGAAGGAACAATTAACCAGTGTGGAAAAATGTGCTAAAAATAAACAGTAATAGCTACTACAGATAGGTAGCGATCATCCTGACTCTCACTAGAGTTCTTTGAGATTTTAAAGATACTCTTTGCTTATTTGTTTCCACTACTTCAATGAAGCAGGTAAATACCCTCTACTAGCCTGTTTACATGGTCTGATTTCATCCAGTCTGACAATACCAGTGGAGTCTGTCTTGTAAGCACCATGCTGAGACAAGAGTACATCCCAGTGAAAAATAACACATTTGAATACAAACCTGATTTCTCCATTAGGCATTGATATGCTCACTCAACTTGCTGGCAATGGAGATTAACAAATCCAAATTCCAGACAGGTTTTTACAGTCCCAAGATCTCATTCTTTAGCATTACTACTCTAGAACAAGGCTAGCTTACATTCGTGTGAGCTTGCAGGGAAGACATACCCTTGGATGGCTTTCCAAACCATGTTAGTCAAAACCTGTGCAATACATTTCTTCCAAATGTATGTAAACATTCTATAATCTCTAATAAATACTCTTCTGCTTCATCATCCTTTTGCAGGATAAAAGAAAACACAGTTTTCAAACATCAACCTTGGTAAAAGAATACCCTGTGACCTAGACACTGTTGTAGGTTTACCAACAAATTCCTAAGACTACCAAGTCTGGAAAATTCATCTGTCATCAGGAACAGATTAAGTAATGGTGATTCTCAAAACCTGATGATAACTGTGCTCAATTTATTGAAGGACAGAGGACGTATGAAATCACCACCACCCAAATGAAGACAAGACAGCAACAATTCAGTTATCAGCTTAAAAGAACTTCCAAAACTAAGATCTGTATTTACTTTTCTCACCTTCATGAAGCTGAGATACTATCACCTTGTCTGAGAATAGCAAGCTGGAATATGAACTGATGAGTCTATTTTTCTGGAAGTTGAAGAGATTCTCTAAAAGCTAGAGTTTTTCACTTAGGTATCATGGGTATCTTAGGTATCATAGAATATCCCAAGTTAGAAAATGTTGGAACCATCTCTTGGCCCTACACAGCACCATCACCAAGAATCACACCATATCTCTCATGCCTGAGAGCATTGTCCAAACTCTTCTTGAACTCTGTCAAGCTGGTGCTGTGACCACTTCCCTGAGAGCTTGTTCCAGCACCCAGTGGAGTTCTTACCCTCTGGAGTAAGAACCTTTCCCTAATATGCAACCTAAACCCCCTGACCCAATTTCATTCCATTCTCTTGGGTTCTGTCACGGGTTACCAGAGAGATCCGTGCCTCCCCCTCCTTTTCCCTTAAGGAGGAAGTTGCAGACTGCAATGAGGTCTCCCCCTCTCGGTCTCCTTCAGGCTAAGCAAACCAAGTGACCTCAGCTGCAGATTATACAGCTTCTCCTCACTTCCATAAGGCCCTTTGCCACCCTCACAGCCCTCCTTTGGATGCTCTGTAATAGTTTCATGTCTTTCTTATATTATGGCTCCCAAAACTGCACACAGGGCTCAAGGTGAGGCTGCCCCCGTGCAGACTAGAGCAGGACAGTCCCCTCCCTCACCCAGCTGGCCAAGCTGTCCCTGATGAATCTCTGGACATGGTTGGCCCTCCCACCTGACAGGGCACTGCTGGCTCATGTTCAACTTGCCACAGACCAGGGCCCCCAGGTCCCCTTCCATGGCACTGCTCTCCAGCCTCTCATCTCCCAGGATGTTTGTACACCCAGGGCTGCTCTGTCTCACCTGCAGAAACCAGCACTTTCCCTTGTTTAACTTCATATAGTTGGTCACTCTGCAAGGCCCCTCTACTTCTGAGTCAACAGCTTCTCCCAGTTTAGCCTCTCTGGCAAGCTTATACAGTATCCCTTCCAGTCCTGTCACCAAGTCATTTAGGAAGATGCTGAAGAGCACAGGGCCAAGGATGGAGTTCTGCAGAACCCCACTAGTGACCATTCACCAGTCTGATGTCACCTCATTCACTATCATCCAGCACGCCTGACCCATAAGCCAGTTGCTCATCCATCACATGATGTGTTTATCCTGCTGAGCGCTCGACATTTTGTCCAGAAGGATCCTGTGAGAGGAAGTTTCAAACGCTTTACTGAAATCCAAAAAGATTAAATCAACTGGCTTCCACTGGCCAGCTAGGTGGGTACCCTCAGGGACCTTCCTAACTTGGTCCTCAAGCAACCTGAGGTCTGCTCTTCTCATATCCAGGGTTGAAGTCTTGCTGGCACTTTTCTCCTGTCACTAGGGATTTGAACTTGGTTGTTTCACGGCTGCTGTGGCCAAGACAGCAGTCAGTTGCCATTTCACTCACAGGCCCCTTTCTGTTACTGAGGAGCAGTTCAAGGAGAGCACCTTTCCTAGCTGGCTCCTGTAGTACCTGGACCAAGAAGTTATTGCCCAGCTGTTCTAGGAATCCTCTAGGCCTGCTTGTACCAAAGAACTCTGGTCTGATTTTCAACTGCAAGAGGACTACATTAACACAAAAAGACTAAAAGAATTCTACCCTGAAGACACAAACATTATCTCTCCTATTTTTAATTTGTCTGCTCTTCAATTCTTTTCCAATTTAACCACTCTCTTTCCACTTGTATCTCATCCCAAGAAAAGGCTATCCTACTTCATTTGTCTATTTGACTGATTCATGAAACAAGAGTTTCATAATTTTAATTAAAAATGCACTGTTTCTTAAGTCATGTAGTGATATGTAAGTAGTAAAGGAATTACACACTGGATTACTTTATTTTAATTTCTGCGTTAAATTTGATGGGAATTTTATGAGCATTAAAATCTAAATGTATCTTAACTACCCTAACCACAATGTTACCCTTATTCTGTGCCTTTTGGAGCAATTTGTTTTCTATCAAATAAGGAACAACACCTCTCACATACTATTTAAATGTATTATTAACTTAAAAAAGGTATTTAAAGATAGATTCAAATATTCCTTCCAGAAATAAATGTTAACTAAGCCTACAAAAACTAAATAGAAGAAAACATCTTAAAATAACAGAAATACTAGATTGGTTACTGCATTTTTGGATCATTAAGTCGCAATACAAGTAACCAAATTACTCAAGTAAACACTGGAGGAAGACAACCTGCAATGGTTCTATTACAGATTGTTCAATATAACTCCTGTTATCTGAAAAACAGGCAATTTCTACAAGGCCACTACACTGCTACCTAAAAAAAAAATAAAAAAAAAGCATGCAACTAAGAAATAAGAGACATCCATTGGACCCCCAATTTACACTTCCTAAAGAAATTGAAGTCCAAAACACAAACATCATACTCTTTTAAATCCATGGGTTGTGACATGTTAGTTGGTCAATTTAAATAAAAATATCCCTTCATAAATAGTTAAATGCTTACCACTCTTTCAACATCTACTTCCTCTTCACTTGGGAAGTCAGAAGCACCATCCAGCATCTCATCAGCAGAATCATCAGTTTTTTCATCCTCTTCCTCCTCCTCCTCATCTTCCTCTTCATCCTCTTCCAAATCATCAGCAGTTATATCAATAGTGGGGATGTAACTCTCTTTGTGTACCCTCTGTTCTGGTGCTGTCAGGAAGTCACTTTTCTCTGATATATCTGCTTTGTTATCCATTTCACTTTTGTTTTCTAAAGGGGGTACAATGCTAGATATTTTGCTCCAAGAACTGTTAACATGTGTTAGAATATCATGACCTGTTTTCATTTCCTCCAGAGAAACACAAGCACCTTGTTCTTTGCTGTTACTGCCTTCCTGCCTAGCTGTGTTTCCTTTGCGTTCCTCCGTATTGACTGTATGCTCTTCTCCTGAAGCATTATCCTCGTTTTTTGCAGAAGCAATTTCAGACCTACTTCTTGTTTTCCCTCCTATGTTTTCTACTTCTATAGAGCCTTTGTTCTCCCCCCTTTCTGCATCTAGCTGTGCAGCATCACCCTGGATTTCTTGTTTGCTCTCAAACAGCTCATTCTCTCTTTGTTCCTCCTTGATCTTCAGCTGTGTATCTTGCTCTTGTTGACTACGCAACTGCTCAGAACTTGCTCTGTTGTCCTCCTCCATCTGTGCCTGTGCATCTTCTTCCTCCTCTTTTACTGGTTTCTCCTCCTGTTCAGCATGTGTTTGTTCCTGCCCATGGTTTTTCAACTGAGCAGTCTCCCGATTCTCATGACTCTGTGAATGTGCATTATCCAGAGGAGCAACTGAAGACTCATCTAATGACCCACAAACAGTTTCAGAGTTAGCTGAAACTGCCTCAACAACAGTTTCAGAACTGACAGAATCCTCCTTCTCTTCAGAAGCCTCTTTTTCTTCCTCATCATTTGGCTTCTCACTGATGTATGAATGGTCAGATGACACAACATCTGCAGAAACATCATGCTGAGAAGAAAAGCTGTCATCACAGGAACTCTCTAGCACCTTTGAGCTCTTCTCCACTATCTCTAATGAAGAGGAATTTCCATCACTGTTAGGTGTGACTATGCCAGATGCTGACTCTTCAAAAGCATTTGACTGGTTAATCGACAATTCATTTTCTTCTTGTTTCCCATATGGCACTGTGATGTCAGACTCTGTAACTTCTGTGTCACCTGAGCATGGAGCCTTCCCGCTCTCCTGCTGAGCAGCACCTGCATCCTCTTTCTTACATATTTTCCTGTAATCCTTCTTCATCTGAAGAGATGCAAAATGGTGAAGAATAGAGTTCGGCACAGTCTTCTGTCCTGGGAGCTGGAGTAAAGCAAAACTTCTGGACTGTAAAGGTATGAGATTAGCAGTGGTGGCTGGCAGACCACCCGAGCTGCAGGTTACTTTAGATTCAGAGGCTGTTTGGTTTGTGACATTGCTGGTGGCAGAGGAAGAGATCCTCAGAGTCAGAGTGCCTGCCTGGGACACAAAACTTGTTACTGAAGGAAGAAGAGAAGATGCTTGAGTGGCTGGGTTGGATGGGGGAGATAACTTGGGTACTGTAGCTGAATTTGCAGCAGGAGAAGTGGAAGACACAGAGGAAGTGGGAGAAACGGGCGACTCAGGAGGCTTGGAAGGTGCAGGCAACCGAATTCCTACAATAGATCCTGTGAGGAAAACAAAACATCACCTGAGACTTTCTCAAACCTATTTCTTTCTTCCAGGTTCAGCATTTGATGCCGTACTAGAAGCAGACACCACTCTCAAGGATCATAATGGAATCAGGTGTCTGACCACAAGCTTTCAGTGAAAAAGTTGGTCCTGCATAAATACATATAAATTTGAATTTTTCTAAGTAACACCCCAATAAAACATATGAATTGGTGACTCTAACAGACTTCGTGTTAAGTTCTAGCATTAAGCTTTTTAATTAAAAAAAGACACAGCATTAAAAGTCTTGCATTTTACTTTTCCATTTCACATTTTCTGAAAAACAAAGAAATTGGGGTTTTTCAAAATAAAAAAGAAATCTTAAAATTTTTCTTTTTCTCTCAGAAAAAGACTTCCCAAGGAGAAAAAAACTATGTCAAAATTACAGAATTATACCACCATCTTTTTCACCTTTATGAACTCTTCTGCAGCATTTCAACACTCCATAAAGAAGAAGGAAAACTATTACCACTGGCAACTCGGTTCTCTTCTTCAGCAAGTGTCTCAAAACAGACAGAAATTAAATAAACTTACTGACTCTCTACTCCACCTCATGCACAAACCTCAACTAAAGCTCAGCATTGTTTGCTCTCCTCCCCACAGTTTTAGCTACTGTGCTTGCTTTCGCTCTCCCTTCCACCCCACTCTACCTCCCACTCTTTGAGATGTGTTTTGATTCAGGGAGAACGGAAGAAAAGGTCCTACTACAGAGTAAAACTGCATTTAAAATACATTTGGGTTAGAATTTACAAATATGTACAACAGCATACACAACCTTCAACTTCTAACTCTTTCAACCCTGTCTTCAACTGTGTACGAGAGAAATAGCTGAAAATCACTCTTATTTTTCTTCTCACATGCTCCTAAGGAGGCAAAAACCAGGCGATTTTGTACTGTAGTGTAACATGCATCTGAGTATCTTCTGTAAACACACTAACCAACCTGGAAACCTAATGAAAACAGAGCACATCCAATGAAACATGGGTAACAGCTCATCCTTTTTTGAGAGGTCTCCAACAAGAATTGGTTTTGAATCACAAGGTTGAATCTTGTAAGTCGTGACAGTACAACGGACATGGCTCCACTGCCACACACACACATAGGCTTTTCCTTGATGCACAGAATCCCTGAATTTTGACTTGGCTTTTTAACTGCACTTTCTGAATATTATACACATGGTATTTAAGTTGCATTGCATCTGAATAATTACACTATGGTCTTCAACTACTCACAAAGAACCAAACTAGGTCCTGTTCAATTACTTTCAGCAGGTGAAAGCATCACAGAGACATTTATCCCACTGTTCATTTCTGAGTAACACACTGGTCAGTCACGAAAGAAGTGCTGGACTTTGTACCTGGATTGCGGAGCATCACTGGCTGCACATTGGGCTGAGCACCCGCAGTTCGAACCTGCTGCAGGGGAACAAGCTGAATGATCTGCCCATTGGGATGTCTGAACAGGTTCACAGCCCCAGGGCTCCTGAGAGGCTGAAGCACCATCCTCTGCCTCTGTGCCACCTGGGTGTTGTTCAGTGGTCGCAGGGCAGAAGACGCCTGGTGCACTGGAATCAGCAGCAGTCGAGGTCCAACACGTTTGTCTGTTCCAGGAGCTATCTTTGGGGGGGTCTTACTTGCAGCTTGTGGAACAGCATCTTCTGAAATATTTTAACAAGTTACAAAAAAATTAGTTTAAGAGACTGCCTACAAATCAGGCATTAATCTTAATAAATACAAGTGCAAATATTTTGGAAACAACTGCATCTCTTTCAAATTTATTTGAAGGCAAGTTTTTCTCTTTATTCACAGAATGCATGGAACCAACCAGGTCAGAACAGTTTGGGGTTTTTTCTGTGTAGTTCCACTGGTATTTTTCAATCATGACACGAGACAGTAATTCCATACCTAATTCCTGAACTCTGAGCCGACCACGAAATTCTGTCAGTCATAACTGTGCTATACATTTCTATAGTCAAGGGATGATGTGAGGCTTCTAGCTCACTTCATAGCAGTCACTCACCTGATAAGTTAAATTTTTTCCTCTCTCTACCTTTTGTTTAGGCTGGAAGACAAAAAGCAGCTTAAGAGATGACATTTCTTACCCTATTTTGGAAAGGGGGGCAAGGCAAGTACTTAAGCTGAAACCAGATGCAGACTGTATTCTAGCTATGAAAAGCAGAAGAATTAAAAGACAAGTGTCTGCACTAATAACCCAAAGCACCTAAGCATTACCTCTTTTTTGATTCTGTGGAGGACTTGAATTAACTCCTGATAGTATCACCGGAACAGAGACAGCAGAGGAAGTCAGTGTGGTCACCACAGGTGTAGCTGCTGCAGCTGTTGTCAGTACAACTGTAGAAGTGGATGTTGTGACAACAGCACAAGTAACAGTTGGTGATGTTGCTACAGTTTTTGGGAATGATGTTGTTACTACTGCTGTAACAATCCCTGTTTTTGTTGTGCTCACAGTAGCAGTAGGAGTGGTGGATGGAGTAGTACAGGTGCTGATTCCAGGTGTTGCAGGAGCAGTTGTGACTGCAATTGCAGGAGGAGAGCAAGGAGATTCACCAGCTTTTGTCTGGCTAGGAGAGGTCACAGTAGATGCTGCTACACTGGTACTTTCCGCAGTAACCGTAGAAGTCGTGGTGGCTGCAGTGACCCCAGGACAGACTGTGCACAGAGCTGGAGATGGCACTGAAGGAGCCATGGGAGCAATAACCGTGATTGGTGAGGGCTTGATACTGAGGAACTGTCGCCCTGAGGCAGCCTGGCGTGTGCTCGCTCCAGGAATCTTCTGCTGTAGAGCTCCTGCTTTGTTTATCACAAACTGGGCAAACACACCACCAGGTGAGGGTCGGGCAGCTGCAAATAAAAACTTGCAGGTCAAAATTTTAATGGATTCCCTCTTTGCCTTTCATGAGGTGCTACAGCTGTAATTTCAGCATGAATTTCAGCCTCCTTTTTCTATATACCTTGTAATTAAATCAAAACCTTTATGGTAGTCCTGGATATGCCTTACATGTTAGAAATACCTCTGCCTTATACCACTACTGTAGCTTTTTATTGCATTTCTTCCCAGATACACAAAAGAATCAAGTCTTGAAGGGCTGTTCCTCATTGTTAAACTATGGACAATCCTAACTAACATTTAAATGAAATAATGAGCTAATGAGCTCCAACTATTTTCTAAACTTGAATTCTTGGTGTAACAGCTTGTGTTATCTTCTCTTTCTTACTGTTCCTTAATTTTCACCCCCTTCTACTGAATTCATCTTAGGCACAGGGGAAATGGATGGGAAGGATACAGTTTCCCCTTCTAATTCCATTGACATTTGTGCAACTGCAGACTGGATGAAACAAATTTAACCGATGGAAATTAGTCACTGTCAGGAAGATCCTTTACCTCATCCCTTGCTCTCCAAGGGACCAGAACACTGCATTTACATCAACCCAGATGCCTACAAATGAGTACAACAGCATAGAGATTATGGAGCAAGTTCAACTTAAGCACTGCAGTTACTTATGCAAACAGCATTTTTAACCCAGACTATGCCAGAACTGGTACTTTTTACTTAAATGACATATGCAGCAATGACTTCACCCATCAATGAAACACAGCCAGCTCTTTCACACTGCACAAACACACAAAACAACAAGTTTTTTTTACGAGACAAGAAAAACAACACACCCATTTATGCATCAATGGAAATTTAGGCAGAAAGAAACAAAATAATCAACCAGAAATTAAAAGTTTTTCCAGGACACAGGTAACATCCTTTTCCCTCGCAAAGCTTCCTCAGATCTTTAAGTAATGTGTGGGAGTATGTGGACAGATACTTGATTTCTCTTTTTAAACTCATGCATAATGTAATAGATAAGGGCAATTTCCTCTCTTGCCATACTGGGGTAACCATCTCAGTAACAACTCAGATACACAAGCAACTCATGGATCTTCCAATCTTTTTTTTTTTTTTTTTTTTTAAACTCTATAAGCACTGTCTAAATCCAACCCTGTTTAGCTTGTGAAACCCAATGAGATTAGAGGCTGGCGTGGTTATTGGCTGCACACCTGTTTCGCTAATCCAGATTTGGACCATCTTGTCTTTCACTGCTGCTTCACACATCTTTGGCGGTCACAAGAATTATGAGTGCAACATCAGCAGAAAATCTAACAGTGAAGAACAATGTATTACTGATACTTTACTCATTTGAAGTTAATCTGTGTTTGATGAAAAGCAATTAAAAATGATAGTAACGAAACTCCAAACAAAAAATCCAGTTAATATTTGGAGAGTCTCCATCCATTCGCGTCTCTTGAAAATATGTTCTAGTAGCATTAATAAAACAACTAATAGTCAACATCTGTAATCTTACTCTGAAGTCCAAATAAAACTTTCTGCTTTGAAGAGATTACTCATTGCAGAGACATCTCAGGTAGGCAATGCAGCCAAAGGCAGCATGCACTGTTGCACAGAAATCAACATTAATGCTGTACACTCACTCTGTACTTCAGCTTCACGCAATTTAAAACACAGTAATAAGTTCCAACCTACCTATCTGTCTCTGTGCTGGGACATGGGTTTTCAGAGTCGTCACAGTGGGGGTTGAAGTAGTGCTGGTGGAAGATGTAGTTTTAGGAGATGATGTTGTGGGCCCCTGGACTGATGGTGTCCCAGAAGCAGGAGTTTTAGCACTGGATGCTACCTTGGAGATCACAGTACTGAGGGCTGCGATATCAAGGACTGTGGGCTGCAGCCTGCCTGTGATATAAGCTGCTAGCCGATTGGCAGGATGTAATGCCCCCATCTGTCCCAAAAGCAGTTTGGCCTGAGGATACCTTTTATCATTAACCTGAAAAAACGGGAAAAGGGAAACTTTGTGAAAAGAACGCTAATTCACCACTTCTGGAGAAGTGTTTCATTCCATGGGACTTCTAAACATCCTTTTCAAAAAACCATTGCAATTCCAAATGGGAATTCCTAATTTCTTTATTGCCTGGGAGAACTTCAAACAACTCATTTTATCTTTTGTAGTACAGATTTTAAATGCTGCTCAGACTCTCATGTAAAACCAGAGAGTCCAAGGAACATGTGAAATCACTGACATTAGATAAGAGTGAAGCTAGCACCTGTTTTTTTTTCCTGTCTCATGCTTATTCTATAGTCCTGAATAGAAATAGCTTCCCTAATTGAAGGACAATTTTGGATAAAATTCTCAAACCTAATTAAGACCTAGCATCACAAAAGAATACTGATGACATATACATTGAGACAAAACTCTAAAGAGCTTGGAAAAGCTGCATCAGCTTTTTCCTTATCCACACTGTTGTTTGATACTGTAACTAGGTATGATGAGTTCCCTAAGTTCAAATTCCAAGTTATAGTGGTAATCGACTGCACAAGAAAAAAACAGAACATCCTCCTGAATGTCAGGCTTTACGCCTAGTAGACAATGAGAAGTTTTGGTAGTGCTGCATTCTGCTTCACGTTGTTTGGTAATGCCTTCTAAAAGCCAAATGTATTTAAGACACTACTAAATAAACAGTAGTTTTTATTGATCAACTTTTATGGACGCTAAGAAATCTGCTACCTTTTTCTCTCCACTAGCTTTTCTTTCTGAGGGTGTCATATCTGCAAAGTGTCATGAAAACATATCTTACTCCCATTTTTTAAATCATATGGTTTTCCTCAAAGTTGTTTTACTATAATCACAAATAGCTATGATGGAAAAAGATCTTTAGTAGTTCCTAACCCTGTAGTTCCTTTAGTAGTTCCTAACCTTGTAGTTCCTACTACTAATTCTTAACACCATGTCAGCAACATAAAACTGTGGGGCAAAGACCCTTGGAATTATGAAGTCTCTTAATGAAAAACATATATTCTACAAAGAGGATTCAGGCTGTTAGTTAAGATTAACAGTAAGCTATAGCAAAAAGAAATTTAATGTTTACATTTTCATTTTAAAGTTTTGTCCCAGTGTATACTTCCGCAGGAAATATTCTTTCTGTGGGCTCATACAATCATTTAGAAGCATTATGTGTCAAATGCACCTTCAAGGGGTTTTACAAAGAATTAAAAAGATCTTGAAAGAGAATCTGCACTTGGGTCAACAAGACCCAAATTGCCAAAAAGACAAGTAAAACCATCAGATTTCAGGATTCCAATCAGATTTCCTGTTATTGAGTAAATCTTGAAAGGGACAAGCTTATGGAAAGGAATGCCACTAGATATCAAGAACTCTTGTCTGTACAGGCAAAAGACAAAGAGTGTTCTCCCCTTCAAGGAGTTCTGGGATAGTAGTGGATGAAACTGCATCTAATCTCCACAGTAAAGGCAGAGGGACCCACCTGAATCAAGCCCGAGGGGCTTGCATTAGCTTTGCATTTGTAGACAACCAGCTTTCCCGCAGGAGAAACCCCTGCATAAAAAGGCAAGCCTTTGCCCCCCTGCAGTTTCTCCCGCAGTTTGTCCACTGGCTCTGCCCGTATGACCTTTACATTTCCTGAGTTATTGCATGATGCCACTGTGCTATCAGGAGTCTCCAAGACAGGGATCTCAGGCTTCTCATCCTTGTCCTGGTAGGATGGCACTGAAATTTTCACTCTGGAGGAGCAGACAGAAGGATGGTTCTCATCCTGGGCCTTGTATTCCGAAGCCAATTCAACAATGAAGCTACCCACTTTGAGGCACTGTGGCGCGTTACTGTTGATATGCTGTGATAAGATGGTCAAGATCTTATTGTGATCTTCCTCCAAGCTGCAGTCAGAGATAATCTCGAAAAGTTTGGTTGGTTCACCTTGAGTGGTGTGATGAACATAGGAGGTGGAGAAAGAGTCCCCCTCACTACGGGAAGAACACCAGCTTTCCTCTGAGAAAGAATTGAAATAGGTTTCTGCAATACTATGGCATTTTAAGCACCTGGATAGTCAAACAATTTCATTCTGCCCATACCTCCACCCTTAGCTCATCTCAGTTGCAGGCCAACAGCAAGTAAAGAATTGTTCAAAGCATCTCTTCCCCTTGCAGAGCTTCACAAGCAAGCAAAAGCTCACTACAAAACTAATGTAATTATTTCTCATGGTTCAATCCCTGCAGCCATACCACGTCAGCTTGTATCCCATTGCATCACAAGCTAAACAAAGATGGGTTGTTTCAACACATGGGTGAAAGTTCTCCAAACACACCAACACAGTAGAAAGAAAGCATCACTGGTTATTCAAGAGATGGCACTTTTCTCTTTGAGTCAGAAAAGCACCTGTGTCCTACAATGGCATGAGGGGACATGCCACTAGCAGAACTGTCTTTTAAGGAAGATGTGTAAACAGAAGCATGATCTTTGGTTATCCATCAGAGATATAACGTCCCTCTTTGCAAAACTGTAAGGATGCTGAGCCCTGTGTCCTGGCCATTTTAATTTCACCTACCAATGCACCAGCATTTTCAACTAATTGTATTGTCTTTCCATTCCCATCCTTAAATGTAGCATGCATTGTTGTATACATTCAACAGTAAAATAATCAGCTCAGAAAGGCAGATATGGTACATTAGTAGATGACACAATGCCTCTAGTATGTCTCATTTAAGGCTTGCAATGTAATTTGGGCTGCTTCAGACTGAAAGAGAACATGGATGTCTAGCCTATTTCTTCAAGAGCTAGAAACTCAAACCCAGTATCTCTAAAATGGCAAAACTTCAATCTTTCAACTTGAACTAAACAAATTCAACATCAAACAATTCCAAATAAAGCACAGATGTCCCATCCACTTCTATGTGAAGACATGAGGACCCCATCCTTTCAGGACTACCTGGATATTTAATTCTTCAATAACTACAAAGTGATAGTAAAGAAAACAAGAAGGAGAAAAAAACACCTAGACAAAACAAAACCATGCATCTCCATTCTTTCCAAGTATCTAATCATTTGTCTTGAAGACAAGTCTGCTGTGCAGTTTTGTATTTTTACTGCTAAACAACTGACCAGGCAGCACTGGTCATTTTACACTTAGAGCAGCAAGAAGCACTGGGTACTTAGTCTGCTCTATCTCCATGCAGCCCCCCACCCCGCCAGCTGCTAAGAAAACAGGAAACTGTATGTATGTCATAAGTTTTTTATTAACAACTGTAACAAATCCCCTAGCAAACAGAACTCTGTTTCATCAGTAGCTACTTTTTTTAAAGAAATACTACAAAAATGTGTAACTACCAAGAAGTGGAATTACACTCCTGACTCAGCTCTTACCTCTTGATTTATTAGTGTCTTTGTCTACCTCACAGGCTGCCTTCTCAGGAGACTGAAGCTCTGGTTCATGCTCTTGCTGGAGGAAAGAAATGCAAGAAAATATTCACCCTATACATCTCACTTCCACACTAAAAATCACAGCACAAAATGAACAGTTCAGCCCAAACCACAGAAATATGCTGTGTTTGACAGTGTTATGGGCTTCATCTTAGAAGAGCTCTATAACAATGAATATTTAACCGTTACATAATAATGTACTTGTGGCAGCCAAGAATTTCCCCAGACAAGAAAATCACAGTAACAGGGTAATTTTACCAGCACTGCAAAGTGATTTGGGCTCCACCTTCCACAGCCCTACCACCACCAAATGCAAGTCAAGCCCTCATGTAATGTAGGAGTTTCTGGGGAAAAAAATTACTTCAAAATTTTCAGTATTCCTGCCTGTTCTATAATACACACTAGTTACAGTGTAACTTCTTACCTTTACACTACAAGTCTGTGAATCACTTTTGTCTTTTTGCTGCTTTTTTTCCTCCCTCCTGCGTTCATAGGGTCGCACTCTTGCACAAGTCATTAAACTTTCAAAGTACCTGTAGACAGGATCCTTGTCCTCCTCCCGAATCTGAAGGAAAAGAGAAGAGACAAAATCCTCTTCTCTTTTTTCTGGATGCACATCAGATTCACAGAAACAGCTCTGCTTTCTAAAAACATTTCAGCCTAAATGCTTCAACAGTAGGGATCAAAAGAAAAGTCCAGCATTTAAAGCTAGATCTACATTCTCAGTACCATCACACAGCCACCACCAGCTTCCTGAAATTCAAACCCATTCAGATATTCTTCTAAGTGAAAAAGCAAATCCTAAGTGTCACGCATTGTTTAACATTATCTGGTATACATTAAATAGCTACTCTGGTACGTTTATTCTTCAGATATAACTACACTCCGCTCTATGGCTGTTTTTGCTCCACTGCTGTTGCTGCTTTTGTCTAATACTAAGTTGAGGGGAGACACAAAGCCAGCTTCTTAGAACACAGGCAGAGAAACCTCAAGAAAAAAAAACAACAAAAAAACCCAAAAAAACCCAAAAAAACCCCCTCCAGAACTACACTGAACACACTATGTCTGTATCCCAAAAATTTTTGCAAGTAATTACATTATGTAGCTAGTAACTTTTATAAATGTTACAGGACTAAACATAATTTTGACAAAAATAGCATGTTACTGTATTTTTAAATGAAGCTATTAGTGAATCATAATCACCTTTCACAATCTCCTATTGCTACAGTAAATTCTCAACAGAAGATGGACATAGTAAGGATTTGTATACAATCAATCCATCCTAGCATATCAACATACCTACAGACAGTCAGCCCAAGCCTTTCACCTCAAACTTCTTTAAAATTGCCTAGCACATAAGCTTTGGCAGTATTTGTCTTAATTTCCACTACAAAGAAATACATGCATCTCTTTTGCTTCTTACCACTGGATTGGGTCTAGGAGTGTACACTCTGCTTGGTTTTGTTCCACTGGAAGATCTGCTCTTACTAGGAAGCGAGACCTCTGGGTTGGGCAGCGCCATAGATTTAACTGGTTCAATAACAGATGGTGTTGGGACATAAATTGGCTCTGGGTCTACTTCACCTTCCACTTTCACCCACAATGGACAATTCCTAACAGGTTGTTCTGGCTCTGAGTCACAGATAGCTGAAAAAAAAAGAGAAAAAAAAAAAAAAACTACTTACAAATAAAACACCATCTAACACAACAATAACAGAACTTTTCGTATGAGTTTGATGTCGAGCCATGCAGCAATGACTAGTCCAAATGGCCAGAAAATACTACTGGTTGATTTTCTTGCCTCAAATTCTAGTCAAAAACAACTGGGATTTGTCTACAAGGAAGAAGAAATGAAAATAAAAATGTTTCTACACTAACCCTGATTTCTCACTTTTACTGTGATAGAAGATCTACAGAACAACTGAAAATTAGTGACCTCCACTGATGTTGTGTACTGAAAAATCACAAAACGCCAAAAAAAAAAAAAATTATCCCAGATCTGTATACTGCAGCTATACAGAAGAATTAATTTATTCCAGTAGAACACCAGAAAATACCTTGTTTTAGCTATTGCTAGAAGCATTGCTAGTAAGAAATTGAAAATGCAAATTCACGGGCAGTTTGTACCAATTTGGTTTTCTGAGCATACCTCAGACCAGATCTGAAATTACCATAAATAACTATACTTTCAAGGAAGTCTATGAACTCTACGGCTCTATACAGCAACTGAAAATGCGGATCTAGATACTGACTTGTTTACAGGGAAAGGTAACAGCACTGTAACAGGGAACATTACCAACAATGACGGCAGTAATTATCCCATATCCATAGTCTTTAAAGACATTTGGAGAGTTGAACAAGAGTTTAAACTACCAAGAACAAACTCCAACTACTTGATTCAATAAGTAACTACACAGTGCCCAAAACACTGAGCATGTACAAATTCAAGGGGAAAAAAAAAAAAAAAAGTCATTTTCTGCAAGTAAGATGGATTAGAAATGGCATCACTACTACATTCTAATTAAAAATGCCCACCAATTTTGGTGGTTTGCTGTAAATAATCTCCACCAATACTCACTGTATTCCACCCTTTTTCTTTTCTTCCTATCCTTCTGCTTTGTCTCCTCTTCTTCCCCATCACCCTCTTCTTCCACATCTTCATCCTCTTGCTGTTGTCCTTGTGCTCCAAACAGCACAAGATTTCCACGCACAGCCTTTTTCGTCATTTTCTTATGTTTTGCTCCTCCCTTCACCAGCAAGACCCTTCTCTTGAGGCAGGTACACCCAAACATGCAGTCTGGCCTGCGGCAGTGGGTAGGCTGACGTTTCTCCAATGCCAGACTGGCACATATGCAACCCAGTCGGCAGAAATCATTGTTGCAAGGAGGTGCTCGTCGTCTTATTATCTTGTGGATAGGTTTGTTTTTAAGAGATGCCTAAAAAAAGTTTCAGAGAAGCATAAACTTCAAATTTTAATAAGAGGAATGTTTTAGTAAAATTAAATCAAGCATGCGCAAAATTGCAATTCAAAGTTCATTTAGAAAACCCCTCAAGCTACATTGTTTACGTACAAAAACTCATCCTCTATACCACAAAACCTCCAACAAAACAGAGTTTAGACTTGATTTGACAGGAAACTGAAAACGGCAAAACCACCCAGGTAATGGATGGTTAGGATAAGCAGGATGTAAAAAAGGCAGAAGTTATTATGTGACAACCAGGTTACATGACCAGGATTTCTTGCAGTTAGCTCAACTGAAAACATAAAAATGAAAAGAGCAAGGAAATGTAGCTACTGAATAACAATTGTATTAACCGAAATTTGAATCGTGAGAATTTTAAACAATTCTAATGTCTATCAATATGCTATTATCACAATTATTTTTCATACTGCTAAGTCTGCACTCCTCAAGTTTCACTGCAAAGACAATACCACAAAGTAATCTCATGCTTTATCATGATCCTTAGCAGTTCCAGTCCTATTTTTTGTATCTCTATGCAACATCTGTAAGTGGGCAGATTAAAAAAGCAACAGTACAGAAAAAAAACTATTAGAGATGTACCTGAGCTGTAAGCAGAGTTGCCAAAGAGATGTCTGCTCGCTCTTCTGTAATATAGGTCCGTGGCTTCCCATCCCAGAGAGCACAGTCTTCCAGGTCCATTAACTTCACTTGAGATTTAGACAAACCTGGTGGACGAGGGGCTTGGTGATGCTGTGGTGCTTGACGCAAACTGATCTGTTTTGGAAACGTATTTTCATCCGCAGTTGGCAGCACAAAACCATCTGCTTGGTTACTCAAACTGCTAGCAGACTTAGCAGCCTTTTCACCTGACACTGATGAGATCTGTTTCTGCTTTGCAGGAAAAGGTGAAGGCAGAATAGGTCTGTAAGATGATTTTACTCTACTGTTTGTCTGCCTGCCTTGAGTCTTTGTTTTCCTGGAGGTAGATGATGGAGGAACAGGCTTCAACGTGTAAGACGTTGATGGAATTACAGTAGACTGCTTCTTTAAAACACTGTCAAGTGTTCGAACATAGCTAGTGCTCTTAGTGGGAAGCTGATACACCACAGGAGAAGTGGGAGTGTTAGAAGAGAATCCCATACTTGTTTCCATCAATTTCCCTTCATTTTCCAGGTACTCATCCAGCTTGTCACTACAGAACGCTGAGCGATTCTTCAATGAACCTTCTGAACTGCCACCTAAATAAATGAAGAATACTTTAACTCCTGGAGTTAAATAATAATGGAAACACAGCAGGATAGGTAAACAGATCTCTAAAAAATGCACTCTTCCACAAGAACTGTATATAATATAGGAACACCAAATATAATCCATTCTGAAACACAACCAGCAGCCTGCACTACTGTTTTTGTGGAGATCTCACATGTGTACTTGTGGTGGGTTGGCCTCGGCTGGACTCCAGGCACCCACTAAGCCACTCTATTGCTCAGCAGATGGAAAGTAAGCTGCAAAAAACCTCATGGGTCAATATAAAGAAAGTTTAATACACTAAAAACAAAGGCCATGTGTGGAAGCAAAGAGAAATAAAAGATTTATTCTCTGCCCCATGAGCAGGTGATGTACAGGCACCTCTCAGGAAGCAGGGCTTCAGAACAAGTAGTAATTATTCCAGAAGACAAACATCGTAAGCAACAAATGCCCTACCTCCTTCTCCATCCTCTTAAGCTTTTATTGCTGAGCAGACATACAGTATGGTATATCCCTTTGGTCAGTTTGGGTAAGCTGTTCTATGTCCCCTCCAAAGGTCATGTGCACCCACTGGCTACTGCTGAGGGGGGAATGTTGAGAGGCAGCCTTGGTGCCTTATATGCACTGCTCAGCAGTAGTCAAAACACTGGTGTGTTACCAACACCTTTCCAGCTGCAAGTGCACGGCACTGTGAGAGCTGCTGTGGAGTAAATGCATTCCAGCTCAGCCAGACCCCACACAGCATTTATTCACAAAACCACTACAGGCCTTCTGTGCTTCCACTCTTACTTTATTTGTCCTAAACACCTAGTATAGCACAACGCATCTGGAATATTCCAACACAACACTGTACAGAAATGCAGAAGGTACAATATAAATATTTAATCTAAAGCAAAATATTGACAAATTTCAACAATCCATTTGAGGTATGACAAAGTAATCAAATATTTGAGGCATACCTGCTCTAACTAGAGTTAAAAATGCATCAATGTAAATGAAAATTACTCAAGTTCATTAGGGTCTCTGAGGCAACAGAATTCTGGAATTAGCATACTTCCATATGAACTCAAAAACAAAACAAAAACTATCACAGCTTTGATCTTCAGTTGAGCCTTCTGTGTAGAATAGAACACATATTTTTATTTTACTCAAAGTTTCTCTCTCCCCTCATTAATCTCCATTCTGACTATGGTACCAGTATTAAAAAATTCTTCAATCCTAACAGTCTCAAAATAAAAAAATACATCTCTCATTAAGACACACACCAATACCAAATTGCAACGTCTATGGAAGGTCAAGAAAACGGCCACATGTTGGAAATATGTATATTGATCTCTCTCTTTTTACTTTGTTTTACCTTCATTTCTAGAAGCACCATGAAGCTTCCCTCGCCAGCCTTTGATTTTTGTGAAATCATTTGTTTTTCCTGTCCTGGAAACAAAAGGAAATCCAGTATCTGAAAAAGAAGAAAGCCAGCCTCAGTTTATGAACCAAGTTTATCAGTGTTTTAGTAAACTGCTTATTCTTTTCAGGGATAGGTGAACAGTAGCAAAATTAAAAGATTTGAAGCAACTTAATTTTTACTATTTTATTTTAATTAGTAGAATACGTAACAAGAAAGCCAAGCTTCCTGTAGAGTTCTGCTCTATGGCCAAGCATCTGCTATCCCCCACAAAAAGCATTTCCTTTATTTTCTGTTTTAATCTCCTTAGCAATGTGCAAAAGCAGTTGGCTCCAAAAGTCTAATGGGCCAACCAACTAATTAGTAGGCTAAAATGGAAGAGGCAGGTTTTGAGCTCATACAGCCTCACTCAGCAAGAAGAGGAATTTGATTCTCTCCTCTCTGTTGGACTAATGACTTTTATAATACCTGCGGAAACTTCTTTTAATGCTCACTGTCAAATTCAGATGAATATCTATTAGGGGCATAGCCAGTGAATAATCACAAAAGGCAAACAGTTACATCTCTGTCAAGTTATGCATCAACTGTGGGAGCTAAAATGGAATGTAAAAATACTAACAGGGATGTGTGTGGCCCTTTAACATATTCTCAGGATAGAAATAATTGCATTGGAACTAAGCTGACTGAGGTCTTCTGAATTCAATCTTCCTCTCCTGCAGTGTAAACAATCTGAAATTCAATGTCTGCCTCTACCAGCTCCTAAAAGCAGTAGATTAAGAAAGACATAAATAATCAGAATATTACAGAGGGAGAAACAGTTAAGCAGAAGACAGATAAGCATCTAAGATAAGCTATACTTCGTTCATCCAGTTCACTATTAGGAACTACCAACACTATTAAGTACCTACCAACAGTATGAGAACCATAGTCACAGAATGAGAAATACACTTGCTTGGATACCAAGCAAGCTCAAAAAAGAACAATCAGTCACAACTTTTGAACTAAATGATTATCATGAAGTTACAGGGTAGCCCCCATGTGGCATCTCAAGGTCTTCTGGAAAATTCTGATACTCATCTCTGTGAAAGACAACTTGTTGTTGTTGTTGTTTGGTATGTGAGCAACGTCAGGCAAATTCAACTTGCCTAAGCTTTTTTGAGCTGTCTGAGAGGTCAATATAAAGTACACAGATACTATTACTGGATCATAATCATCACAAAACAGGAACACTCAAAATAATCCAGCCACAATTACTCAGGACTCCTTGCCCAGTAACCACAAAATTATCTAAGGAAGTTCTCCTATTTTGTCACTTTAGTATCATTTTAATCTTTTTAGATATCAAGCTGAACAAAACAGCCATTCTCTCCTTCTCATTGATAATAAAAGGGTGACACTTGAGATTACAGCAAATTCATATTCTACCCACCTGGAGAATTGGGGTTGGTACCTGGATAGCTCCACAGAGAATAATTTGAGTATGAAAGAGGAAGTTGCACACCCAAGTATTTCAAGTCAATGCTCATTGTTGGGTCCACAGAATTCAACTTCAGTCCCACTACAAGAAACAAGTAACAGTAAATATCTCAATGCAGCAAGATATTAGGAAAAAGAGAATCAATATATTCACTAAAAGATAAAGCATTCAGTTACCATGGGTTTTTTCTGGCACACCCCCACCATTTTAAGATACTTGAAAAAAAGCATTAGTGCCATAGCAGTTACTTACACTGGATTTATAGCAGGTGTAAATTAAAGAGCATTTTACGCAATGGGAATTTGAGAAAAACACTGAATTGCTTTTCACAGTTTTTTTGATTGCTACTGAAGTTTTCACAGAAATTTATTAACCACTGTGCCAGTTTTGTAATAAATCTCATAATAAAACCTTCTGTCTGTATTTTTTAGTAAGTCGGCACCACTTACATCTTTGAAGGCAAGAGTTACTCTCTGAACCCAACTCAGCTGACTGACATTTCATATCCCTAAGTTATCAAGCTTGCCAGCAGTGATTACACATCCCCTTTTGTACTGAGCTAAACTTCTGCAAGAACAGATATCACACATACAACAGCTTCAACCAGCAGTAAGAGACAAGAAATCACATTTTAGTTCTGAAGTGTGTGTGTTCCTTCGACTGTTATAATACGAGTTTAGACAGCATTTTGAGGACTCATTTCATCCTGAAACAGGGGGAAAATGGTTATACAGAAATTAAACAACCTGTGTTAAAAGCATTGAATTCCATCTGTGGTGGCATCAACATGTTCCTTCATTAACAACCCCCAATACCCAAATTGAAAGATTTACTTAGTAACAAAAGCTGGTTTTGTCAATGGCAGAACAAATATAGATATAGAAGTGCTGAGAAAAGTAAAAGCTAGAAAAACTGATATTGCACCTTTTCAGACAATATTGTTACACTGAATTCAAAAAATCACTGTCAATCAAATTCAGCTCACAGCTGGGAGCTGAGAACTTCTGGTTTTGATTTTTAGCTATAGAAACTTACAAATGTTGCTCCTGTTGCCTGCAAGTTTGAAATTAATATATGAAATGCATGTACCTTGAAACTGAGAATGTATGACTTGAAAAGGCTCAAGAAACAAAGTCATATTTGCACATACGGTAGAAACCTTGTGCTGGCTGTACAGGTTTATGTTCACAAGTGAAAATACAGTAGTGAAAACAGTTTACTAGCAGCCTGAAAACAACTGACATGAACAAATCTCTGGCATGGTTATTTAAACAGATACTGTTATCACAGACAGTCTAGTGAGATGTAATTTTCATATCTACATAGAGAAAACAAGAAGCAAGTCAATTTGGAGAGAAAACAAGAAGCAAGTCAATTTGGTGTTTTGTATAAAAACACATCAACTGACAAACGTCAAGATGCCATCCATTTCTTTTTTTCTATTCAAATAAAATGAAAAGAGTACAGAGTTTATTTTTCTTTACATTCCTTTCTGTCACCTGCAAAAACAAGTGTATCTTTGTTTTGCACTCAAACAAAAATAAGAATATCGCACATGCACAAAATCTATTTTTTCAGTTTAGGATCATGAAGTAAAACACACTCAAGACAAAACTCAAGAGGAAAAGCCCAAGAAGTGCAATACAGAATGACTGTGGGCAGCCACAGGAGAAAAAATGGTAACAGGTCAATAAAGATGTCCCCATACTCAACAGGTGAACTATCACTTTCTAAAATTTCTATAATTTCCAGAGCATTGCTAAATTTCAGTTGCTGTAAGCAAACAGCAGCAATGCAGAACTGTAAGAACTTTCTCTTCTCCATCAGCTGCAGCTGATTAATCTGAAATATGAAACATGACAACAGTGCCTTCAATTTTCAATAACAGTCAGGGGTTCAAATTAGCTCAGATAAAAGCAGCATCCCATAGCACTGCAGTGCTCCAGCAGGAGCTTTCCTTTTAATACTTAAGTTGGAGTCCCTTCTTTCTAAGGAATCTTCCTGCAATTCTAGTGCCTCTAAAATCTAGACAGCTTCCATCACTCTGTTACTAACTTCACAGATCAAGAGCAATTGCAGGATTCAGGTACAGCTCCAACATTTCATCGGTGAATCTGAAAAAGAATCTTAAACTTCTCAACTATACTGTTGAGAATCAAAACCAGAGTTAACATCAAAAGTGCTATATCTGTTCCTTCCAGGATCTCAAGTCCATAAGGCAAGAGATCTGTAATTTTTTGGAACATGAAGGTAATCTGGAGAAAGTCTGCTTCCTTGTTAACAGGTAGCAGCTGAAATCTAACAACAAAAGTATTCATACTGTAATTCACTTCATAGACAAATAAGATTGCATCCATTGTCATAATGCTCTTGCTGCAAATAGTTTTCCTGTATCTTCTTTTCCCTGTAAAAATTAGAAGCTGTGGTTCATCTCTATCATTGCTGAATTGCAATTTCACTATTTAACAGGTGCAGCAGATTTCCATCCGACGCTGGAAATGATGGCCATTACCACTCAAGAAAATCAAAAATTTTCAGATGTCTTTTTCTTAGCCTAATGCTTTACATTTCTTGTCCATTTTGTAATATCTGTGAACTGCTAAAAACCCTTCAGAAGGCACCTCACACTTCATCTGGAAAAAAGTATGTGGGTTGTATATGCTCCCTGTTGCAGGATCATACCATGAGTTAAACAGCCCTCTCAAGGGCTGCAGTTTCCGATGTATCACATGGTTGCCAACACACTGTAATTTTATTATACTTTTTTGGGGTAAAGGTAACACCTAGGAGGTCCACAACAAAATCCTAAAATAGCTTAACATTGTAAGTTCTCATCATACACCACACATAAACCACTAAAGATAATCCAATGCTCTTCACCACAGAAGCCCTGTGAGGGCCCAGAACAGGTCATATTAGAGCCAAAGTCAGTATTTGGAGTTTCAGTCCCTATAGCACTACAGTTACGCGTTTGAAACATTCAGGACCAGAACTCAGGAGTATGAAGTACAATGTTTCCATGTGTATCAATAATTTCACCACCTTCTCTGATGCTACATTAATGTCATTGGTCTCAGGACTACTACTGTTGATGTCTGTCAACATCATCAGAAGAGAGAACATTAAGTTCCACTCTGTGGATCCTTCATTTTCCTCCATCTACCTTAGGATAACATTGTATATAAATAGAAAATCACAAACTACAAGTATATTGCTTAGCCTTTTTACATGGCTCCTGAACTGGATGAACAGGCACTCAAATAAGGACACAAATCACAGTAAATGTAGTCTTGGTTAAGTGTTGCTGGATCTCTAGCTCTTCTAATCACCAGAAAATGCATACTTTTATGAAGGAATAAAACCAACTCTCTCTGCCGTCATTACAAAACAGGCACTGTTGGAAGGCTCAGCCAGTTCTGCAGGAGGCACATAACATGCAGACTCCTGCTCTCCTGTTGGAGATTCAGGAGTCACTTTCTGCCACCTTCACATTTTCTAGTTTGCAACAAAAATGTGTGCAGACGAAAAGCCAGGTCCTAGCTGTATTAGGTACACAGAGTATTGGCACCAGCAGGAAATTATCAGCTGAGTATGACTAAGTGTAATGATCAACCAGGTGCATCAGGATGTACACGACCACTTACCTTCCTGAAGGCTAGGATGTATTACTTGTTTATGCCTCAAGGTCTTCAGCTCTTCCATCAGCTCCTTTTCCAGTACTTGTATTCTTGCTTGACAATCTACTCAAAAAATAAGAGAACATATAAAAAACATCTGCCATGGAAAAAAAGAAAAAGAAAGGAAAAAAAAAAAAGGGAAGAAAAATGTACCTGGATCACTTGTAGTCAACAGGGGAGCCTGAAGATTTTGTGACTCTTCTCCACCAGCTCTATCAACAGTGTTAATGTCAAGAGCTTCCTACATACATGAAGAGCCTTAAGTAAGTTAAGATACCTTAAACCACTTAGATGCAAAGTAGGCCACATAAAATATCACCAAATTATTCCAAACATGACACTGTTTCATAAACAAGCATGCGTGCTTTTATACAGAACTCTAGAACTCCCTACTTTTTCCTAAGCAGCAAGAAGTAGGACCATGTTATGAACAACACAGGGTCAAAACAAGAACAGATTTGGAAAGAGGCCACAAAACTCCAAACTCAGTTTAAAAGAAAATATAACTTCAGCTTGTAAGCATAAAGGCTTTAAAAGGTTTTTGAACTTTACTTCACAAAGAGGTTTTTACCTTTGATGCAAAGGACACAAAAAGAACACCATCGACATCCTCAAGGTCCGGTTTAACATCTGGAAGGATATTCCCAGGCCCCAGAGAAGTGTTCTTGCTTGCTATTACATTTTTCCCTATACCTTTAGGTGGTCGACCAGCCTTGGAAATTTTCAGTTTCCGGGGCCTTCCTCTTTTATTTGTAACTGACGACAGGGTGCTCTGATTGTTAGCAGAGCCTTTCAGGGACATAGGGTTCTTCGGCATGCCAGGCCTTTTTCTGCCACAGATTTCTTTATCTGGAAAATCACAACTTACTGAGCCCCTGAGATTAAAATTAGGTGATTTGGATAGAGCCCACTGGGCCTCTCCAATTGAACAGTATTTCTGTGACATTTTACTTGCAGGAGATTCTTTCTTCATAACTAACTCCTCAGGAACAGTGACTGTGCCTGAGCAAGAGTCTTTGTGATTTTCAAAACACATGGGCAAGGAATCCAGGACTGCACTCAAAGCGGATTTATCCTTCTTGCAAGAGGAAAGCATGGTCTGTGGCAGCTCAGATATCTTCACTGTGCTCTTTGTGACTGCACAAGGTTCCAAATAGACCACAGGCATCTTACCACTGTCCAGCTTTAACATTTTTGCTTTGGCAACACCTGAAGATTTGGCTAGCATACGCTTCCCAGGCCTGAATTCTCCATCAATTCCATCTGTTTCACGGCGTCTCATTAGGTGTTTTTGTACAACGGGATCATCATCGTCAGTGTTGGAAAATTCATCAGTTTCTTCATCTGTGTCTTCCTGTTTCACAGTTATTCCTTGTGTGCAAATATTTGACTCATAGTCATAGTCATCTACTGGCTCCTCTTTAATGACTACATTAAAGTGTCCATTTGGGTCCAATGGAGATGTCACACGGGAATTGCTTTCATAACTGCTAGCAATGGGACTGGGGTAGGAGAGAGGGGACAAAACCAAAATACAATGTAAGATCTTTATCAAATCTCCTTTACCAAAATTCCACAATCTTCCAAAATTCTGTTATACTGTAAAAAGCTTCTAAAATGCTAAATTCTAAAATGCTTCCAGACATAAGTCTGCTAAATAAGCTGTCATTTACAAGCTTCCATTTTTAGAAGCACCCAAGAAATCCCAAGAAATTGCCACCATTAAGAGCAATCCAACTTCTTATCTGAAGGCAGCAGCACAACTTCCTTCCCTACTAATATGAGGGTGCCATTCGCACTTTTTCCTCTTTTGCTCAGCATGAACTTATGCTACCCTGTCATATTTGAAATGCTCAGAAGTGACCTTACTTTGCTGTATCTCATTAGGACACTAAAGCCATTGTGCTTGCAAATAAGAAGCCAAGTGAGCACTTAAAGCACCAAAATTTTAGTTAATGCACCCTGAAGCCACATACAGACAATTCCTAAATTCAACTGTTGTTTGAACACTTACAGAATACTACTATCCTACTGAATCCTGCTGTATTTTCTGTTAGGTCTGAGTCCCAACCTAACCAGAATTCAAAATACCATGCATTAGATACTGAAGACTAACAGTACAGGCAGCTCATAATGGGTTTCTTTGAGGGCCAGACACATCAGTCAAAGAACTACAGTAACCAGTTATCAGAACCTGGCTCCTTGTCATAAGAGAAAACTGCTAAGGCATGAAGCCAGAAACCCATATCGGGAATATAACTCAGAAAAAAAGTCAGAACTTATTTCCTCAATCTATCACATAGTATTCCAATAATACCTTTATACTTCTTGTATTATACACCACATATAATTTAATTATATTAAATTATTATTGCCAACTTGGTGTTATTAAAATGTTAATAAAAGTAAAATTACTTGTTAATGGTGACAATTTCAAGTAAAATTTAACATAATTGTAGTACCAATAAATTATACAGAGAGTGAATATTGCTTTGCATATACTGGCTGTACACATGCATCTGTGTCTATTTTATCATTAATACTATCCATCCCTACCTCTTTAAAGAAGTGCTAAGCCCAGTTGAACCCACAGCTGGGACTGAGAAAGCGAAAAAAAGTGAGGAAGAAGCTGCTTCCTTCTTGTGTAGACTGAGACATACTTAAGGGAAAAGAGCTGGGACGCGCAAGAATCGCAACATGGAGCTGGGAGTATTCCCCTCATGATGAAACATTTCAGTATTAAAACAGAGAGCTGAGAATCATGATACAAAGTTATATATTTACATATGACATGCTAAAGAAAAAGAGAAGCTATCTAGAAAACTTGTTGCAACTCATAAGACACTAAGTAACCAGCATTAAGCTTAAAGCTAAAACATGAGGGAATGGCAGACAGCAGGAGACGGGAGTACCAGTCCTGTTTTGTCTACTGTTTTCTCTGGACAATGAGGTTTTTATTAGAAATTTTTAAACTTTCATTTAATTAATACTGTGAAATGTAAGATTAAAAAGCCTTTCTCAGTTAGTGAGTTTACTGTGAAAGAAATGCAAAGACAGACTACTTATCAGCTACTGAAAATCTGCCACAATACTAAGGTAAAAGGTTGTGCCAGTACAACTCATCCACAACTAAAGTGAATATTATTAAGACTCATCTGCGCTGCTACTTTAAAATTCTTGAAAATCAAGAGGCAAAAAAACCCAGCAAACTTGCAGGCCAGGAATAAATTTCTCATCTGAGTTTTACCGTTTCCAGTTGGAAGCCCAATAAAGCCTGGACTCCTCTAGACTTATCTCTTGCAAGGTGTACATTTAAGTTAAGGATTACCTTTCTAACCAGGATCTGGACAGTATCCAAACTAAAAAGCCCCACTGTAAAACTGAAACTTCTAGACACAAATACTGTTTTATTCTGCATAATGCAACCATAAGCCAGGTGGTGACAAGAGTGAGGTATGACCCATGCATGTGTATGCATGAGAAGATAAAGGATTTGCACAAAGCGCTGGTTTTAAATTCTGATGCAATAACCAACTCCTCAAAGAATAAAAATGTTGCTTTTTAGCACTGAAGCAATTTCATCTGGCCCTTAGTTTCTGAAGTTATGTGCAACATAAGTAGTCACAGAAATTTCCTCTAATTATAGGAAGACGAAACAAGGAAGTTTGTCCTCTCAAAATCCTCAATCCAAGATCAGGCAAAAATTGTGAAATATTTTCTTAACCAGCTCTTTCTTTACCTGATATAGACGAGTGCTTGTATTTAAACCAACTTCCTTACAGCCCAAGTAATGTATTTGGCACCCTTGCAATACAAAAATGAAAGCAGAGAGACTGCCGTTTTGGCTTTTTCCAGATTAAAAACCTTAACTAAGCTGCTCATTTTTTGAAAGCAACAAGACTTTTTTCTTGGTACATAATTTTAAAATACCCTCGGGAGCAGGAATCTGACTTCTTGTGGAATTAATCTAGCGATCTATGACAGAGGTTTGAAGGATAATCACTTGCCTTTCTCCCCCAAAAGAAAGTCAGGAAAGGAAAAAACTCAAACTGTCAAGACTAAACACAAGACAACTAAATTAGAGTAACGAGACTAATGGAGCATTAAAAATCATACAGATTTTTTATTTTTGAAGGAGGAAATTTGAAAGACCTCAGAAAGGAGGAAGAGTACATTAGCCTGTAAGACTTAAGAACTAGTAAAGTTTGTTTGTGGTACCCTCCATAGCTTAAACATCTGAGTATATCCAGGGATAAGCACTTCTACCAAAGTATCCACAACTCAAAAATTTATTTTCTTTACAATACCTCTAGTTAACTAAACATACTATCAGACCACAGAAGCAGAAGGAAAAAACCCACGTAGTACTTTGGATAAAGAAAACAGTCCTTTATTTCTGAAGTCCTCTAATAACTTAGGATTAAAGTTACTCTTTTACATGGTTCTATTATCAAAAACATCAGAAGAATTGAATATCGGTGGGGAGTATCACCCTCAACAGCACTAGGAACTCTACTTCTTTTGCAGAAGATTATCTGAGGTAGCTGTTCCCAACCTGCTTCTCACTCAAATCTAAGCTCAGCAGAAATCACTACCCTGCCTAAAAGCAAGATAGTGCCTATCAAGCACCCAACACTAAAAAAAAAAAAAAAAAAAAAAACAAAACAAAACAAAGAAAACCAAAAAACTTGCCAAGTCTTCATTAATATGTGAATATTAATGTGTTTGTCTTACTAAAGAAAGATGTCACACTCTCAGTGCTGTCCTCGAAAGGCTGACATGCTTCTAAACTCAACTGCATGGCATGAAAACATTGTTTTCTGAACAGATCAGAAGAAAGGAGAACTAATGTTCTGAAAAACTCCAGCACTTAGAAAGACAATCTTGCCATCTCTTGGATAAAATCAATTTTCTCTTACCAAGTAAAGAATTTGACTTTTTCACATAGATTACAAAATCAACAAAAAGCTGGCCAATGCTTGAAAGTAGTTCTAGCACAGTGGCAACATTTATTCAAGTGACAGGTGCTTCCAAGCCAGACAACAAAAAGACCCTTTGAAGTCTTTTCCTGTCTGGGCAGCTTTTAGGGCATTTCAGAGATCAGCTGCCTTGGAGGCAAAACCAGAGAAAGACTCTAACATGCTCTGGACAGAAAGAAATTAAACCTGCCAATTTGCATCAGCTATTTCTAAGGAAGGTCCCTGATACCTTAAAACATTTTTTTATTCCTTGGGAATAAACAGTTCTCAAAACAATTTGCTCCAATGACCCTCTCCCAGCAAAAGAAATATCACTATGAAAGCAAAATAAAGCTATCAATAATTATTTTCTGTGTTTTACTTCCAATATGTGACGTTACCTAAACTCTTCTCCATGCTCTTAGGAACTAAAAAAAGCCCATCCTTTCCATAATTGGTGTATTTTCAGCATTTAAGATGGGTTAGAACAGCGTTTTTTGGGAACAAAGGAAATATAGAAGACTTTCTTTCTAATAGACTGATACACGAAAACACTGCAAAAGAAAGGTTTGGGCACTCAAGATCTCAAAACAATTTTAGTACTCTTAAGAATTATTACAAATAAATGCAATAAAAAGTCCAAGTATGAATAACTTTGCAATTCAAAGTTTTTTCAGTTACGCAAAAGGCAATGAGATCCTTCTTGCAAGACAAACAACTGAGGAAACCTCAGTGCTCTCTGAAAACACACTGCTGTTGTACAGTAATACAGCCTTTGTATAACTACATCATAAACGTAACTTTTCTCCCATAAGAACTGATCTCTAATTTCACCATTAACATCATCCTGATATTCTGCAGTTAAATAATTCTCTTGTGTATTGGTCTACAATGGTTGGTTTGTTGCTACATCTTTGGCAGATTAAGCCTGGTATTAACAAATTGACATGAAGCAACATGGCAGAAAAGAAGCCACTATGTTTTTAAAAATAATTTCTTCTCATTCAAAGTAGCTCTACATGTACATTAACTATTCACTAAGTCTGCTCCATTGTATTGCTTGATTTTCAAAACTAAGTAAAAGTGCAGTAAAATGCACTGGTAAGTGCCTGGTTTTGCCAGGCTTGCTTTAGAAAAACCAAGTTGTTCTGAAGTACTTCCCTTACTTCACAACAAATACTGAGGCAACTGACTACCAACAGACAGGCTACCTCACACTTCTTTGTGGAATAAAAGAATTCACACTAAGCAGTTATTGACAAAACAGTGGCTTGCTGCCAACTGCAATTGCCTTGCAGCAATCCCTACACACATGCAATCTAAATACCCACACACCATTCACTCTCACTAATGAAAACTGAAGCTATAGATAGACAGCATGTCAATGTGGTGAGCAACCCTAAAAGCAAAGGCAGTGTTTTGATGACTGCAATGTGCTCTACACAAAACTCTGAAAAAAATTAATTTAGCCTTCTAAAATGCTAAGAGGGTTAAGAGAAATTCCTCAGTGCTCCTCAACAATGGGAGCTAAAGCAACACAGAAAATAATACTGAACTCTTGCATTCCCCAGACACCTGAGAAACTCAAGACTGATACATGACCGAACAAATAAAAGCTTTTAGTAATATTAACTGTTCTGCCATTTCAGGTCATGCAACCTTTGTCACCATCCCTGGATGAGTTTAAAAAAAGACTGGACGTGGCACTCGGTGCCATGGTCTAGCTGAGGTGTTAGGGTTGGGATGGACTCAATGATCTTGAACGTCTCTCCCAACCCAGTGATTCTGTGTGATTCTGATTCTTTAGCTGTAAACCTCCACACCAAGCATCCTGTTATTCATTTACAAAACATCTCACTTAACCAGCGGTTGTACTGAAAAACAGCGTTAACCCACCTTTCAGAAACTTCTTGTTTTAGCTTTGGCATAACACCTGAAGGCAGGTCACTGTCCAGGAGACCCAAGAAGTCTCCTTCTGCATTAAAGGACTCTTTATCCAGCCCAATGTCTGATGGGTTTTGACCAATGAATGAAGAATCTGAACTTCTGTGATGCACATCTAATGCATCAACTTCAGCAGGGTGACCACAAATATCAGAAGTGCTAAAAACGTCACCTCCTTCCAATTCTAAGTTGCTGTTCTGTTTCACATCACGCTGAGGTCGACTGTTCAGCCCATCATCTCTGAATCCTTTAGCAAAAGGATTGTAATCTATTTTCAGCTGGGTAATCTGGATGTTCTGGTAGGCTGTAACTGCAAAGAATTCTGTCTGTGGAAAGGTGAATGTGTGGACATCAGGGCCGTTAAGCTGAATCACTTCTGTGGCTTTGTTTGCAGGCACCAAGTGAAGCCGTGGCAGGTATCGGTGCATAGAATGCAGGATTATGTGACCCTCCTGGTCCAGGGTATTGTTGGTAAGTTTAAGTTTGTAGAAGGATACTGGCTGATGCATCCAGAACTGGCCAGTGGAAGGGGATTCTGGATGAATAAATACTCGCCCTAGAACATGTGGTTCTGCCCTCCCACTGGGCTCCCACCAACGGCCATTCCATTTGTATCGGTGATTGTCCACAGGGGATATGTCCATGACTAGGATGTACTTCTGACTGGAATTCAGCCCTGTAATCCAGTATCGACAGTATGGAAACATTCTCCTCCCCTGCTTGGTCAGGATCATCTCCGTGTTGCAGTGGTAGAATTCATTCCACATGCTGTTGTTTTCGAGGGTGACAGTGATGCCCCCTGAGACACAGTCAGCTGGGAGGCAGGTCTTGACTCTGGGTTTGACTGGAGTTGATACACTGCTGGCGAGAGCACAGGCATCACGGTTTGCTACTAGGATTCCCTGGTCAGCTTTTCCGTTTCCCTGCTGTTGTTTCAATATGACAAAGAAAGCAGGCGCTGCACCAGACACAGTCCCACCATCCCGGCTAGCCAGGACAATCTGCTGTTTCTCCATGATGAGCACTCTCACAAGCTCTCAAACCAAATGCAAATGCTACGGAGTTCTGATAATCTTCTGTGTGTGCTCACCATTCTGGAAGAAAAGGAAAACACAGTTAAAAATATTCCAATACAGTCTAAGAAAGTAATTAAGTCAAGTGAGACATCCTTTTTGCAATAGTTCTCCACATTATTAACTTAAAAGATAAGCAGTACTACAAAACAGAGCACAGAGTGTAATAGACCAATGTTGCATGTGTGTATACAATTTTGACCTTATAGACATTGGGGCTGTGACACCTTTCAATTGCTTTTTCATACAGCCTTTTCCCCAACAGAACTCCTTGCTTTGCTTGGTATTTATAAGCACTTTGCTCTGACATTCCCTCTCATCTGCACATCATTCACTTAACATTAGGCAAAACATGCAAAAGTTTTCAGGAGAGCAAATGGCACATTTCTGATACAAAAGCAGAAATCTTGCCCGAAAGAAAGAGTTCCCTGAGGTCTACAACTTGATGAAAATTTAAAGGAAGAAAGGAAAAAAAAAGTTATAAACATTTTCTCTGAAGTTCCTTATTGAAATCATCAAAGTTTGTGTGTTTGGAACTTCTTTGCTTACACTCCCCACCAACCTCAAGGACTTCTAATCATCTATCAAGGGCAGAGAGAAAAAATAGGGACAAAATACTTAAAATGGATAATCTCTGGAAAAAGACACAAACTTTGTGAAGCATTGGGCAGCCTTAGCTTCCTTTATCTTCTGAATTATGGAAATAATTTAAATCAAACAAGGAAACATTGGTACTATTATGATTAGCATAATCACTGTTTAGAATTGTGTATACGCCGATAAAAGTAATTGAAAAAGTTACTTTTTTCAGCATATACACAATTCCACCTTTGTGTGTCTACCTGCCAGGTTAAGAATTGCATCAACACTAACAAAAGATCACAAACTACTTCATTTTTCAAACAGCCTATATATTTCTCTAAGTGAAAACTTAAAATATGCACTTCTGGTAACTCACAAAAATCCTATTTCCATATCCAGATGTTTGTATTTTCATCCTTACTGTATATGGAACACAATACTGACAAAAAATGATTGAATCTCATATCAAACACCTACTTGGTGGGGGCCAGAGACCAGAGTTAATCACCACTGCTAGAAGCTAAGATGCAACCCAGCATCCTGAGGGAATTGGCTGATGTGTTCAAGCCACTTCCCTTAATATTCAAGAAGTCATGGCAGTCAGGTGAAGTCCCAGGGGACTAAAAAAAAGGGAAATGCTGCACCCATTTTTAAAAAATGGGTATATAGTAGTATTCTGGGAACTACTGACCTGTCAACCTCACCTCTGTGCCTGGGAAGATCACGGAACAGATCCCCCCAGAAGCGATGTTAAGGTGGCATGGAGGACAGAGGTCATTTGCCAGCATGGTTTCACCAAGGACAAGTCCTGCTTGACCAACCCAGTGGCTTTCTACAACCAAGAGACTGCACTGGTGGACAGTGGAAGAGTTACAGATGTTGTCTGTCTGGACTTCCATAAAGCCCTTGAAACAGTTCCCCACAAAATCCTTCTTTCTGAATTGGAGAGAAATGGATCTGAGGGGTGGACTGTTCAGTGGATGAAAAACTAATACAGTGGTCCCATGCAGAGGGCAGTGACCCACAGCTCTGAGTCCCAGGGACCATTTGTGACAAGTGGTGTCCCTCAGGAGGGACACTTACTGGCAGGGCAAGTGAAGCTAACATGCCTGAATCATGTCCAAAAGGACCTGGACAAGTCTGATGAGAGGTTTGATAAGTCCAAGTGCAAGGTTCTGCACCTGACATGGGGGAATCCCCAGTATCAATCACAGGCTGGGGGGATGAAGAAATTGAGTGGTTCTGCTGAGAAGGAATTGAGGCTGCTGGTGGGTGAGAGGCTGGACATGACGCAGCCATGGCACTTGCAGCCCAGAAAACCAATTCTATCCTGGGCTGCATCCAAAGCAGTGTGGCCAGCAGGACAAGGGGTGAGATTCTGCCCCTCTACGCTACTCTGGTGAGACTCCACCTGGAGCACTGCATCCAGCTCTGAGGTCTCCAGCACAGGAAGGACACAGACCTCTTGTAGCAAGTCTAGAGAAGGGCCACAAAGACGTTGAGAAGGACAGAACATCTCTCCTGTGGAGACAGGCTGACAGAGCCTGGAAGAGGCTCTGAGGAGATTCATTAATTGCAGCCTTTCAGTACTTAAAAGTGACCTACAACAAATCTGGAGAGTGACCTTTACAAAGGCAGTGATAGAAAAAGGGGAAATGGCTTCAAAATGAAAGACAGAAGTTTAGACTAAATATTAGGAAGAAATTATTTACAAGAGTAGCTAGGCACTGGAACAGGTTACCCAGAGACACTCTGTATGCCCCAACACCGGGAAGTGTTCAACACCAGGCTGGAGATGGGGATTTTAGCAACCTGGTCCAGCAAAAGGTATCCCTTGTCCATGGCAGGAAGGTTGCATCTATGTGATCCTTAAGGTTCCTTCCAACCAAAACCATTCTATGATTCTACGGGTTGGAAAACAATCACATCTCTTTCCAGAGAACTAATTCTTAATTCACAAGTTTTAAGTGAACTGGATATTTAATAAAGACATCTTCATTTTGTTCTGACTGGAGTACTGCAGGAGGAAAAACTCTGTGTTAACAAGCTGTCACATGCATGTGGCAAATGACCTCAAAACTCAAGACGCAATTTATACCCCATGATAAATGTTCTTGACATCTAGGGAATACAAGAGATCCATTTCCACCCTTTATGCTTCATACTTTAAAACTTAACATAAAAATTAAATTGGTGGAAATAAACCAAAACTGTTCTCTGTAGATTTTTTTAATACCTGTGAAGTTACAAGGTCTGGTTTTCAGTTTAATTTTGCAAAGGAAATTCTTCCCCACAAACATACCCACAACCACCTACCCACCAAGAACTCCTTAACAGAGTCTAGAACACAAAATGAATTTAAGTGCATTGCTCTGCTTTTTCAGTAGATTACACCTCAAGTCCCAAGAACACAAAAAGCTATCCCCAAGAAATAAGCACTTCCATGTTCACCTATAAGAACTGCAGAAATACAGATCTCAGATACACACAGTGGTGAAAAAGTCCGTGATTTTCCACCAACTTACTCCATACATATACATATAACACATTTATACGTATAGTAAACATACAGTCAGAAAGTGAATTCACATTAATGCTGTGCAATATGCACCAAAACTGTATGGGCTCATAAAGGAAATGTGCTATCAAAGTGGTTTCAGATCTGGTTTAAGATATGCAGAATGCCTGTAGCTTTAAATGTACTTGATTCCTTTACGTTTATTTGACTAAATTATCTTACTTGAGACATACCAGGAAAAAATACAAAACAAACAAACAAACAAAAAAACCCCTCAACAACCACTTATCCAGCAAAAGTTCTATGCATATCAAGACCTGGAGAGTAACAGTTTCTGTTCTCCAACAAAGTTCTTACATCGTACTGCTGTAGCTATTTCTACCACAAGCACCACCACGCACAGCACGCAGTCAAAGATGTGCGTGGTTAAAACATGATTATGTGCAATGAAAGTAATCAAAATCTACGTTATTTCAGCACTAGCAGTCTATTAACAGAATGCAACTTAATATATTCTATTACATTTGGTGACACAGGAGCCTGTTTTGTTATAGCACAGACTCTAATCCAGTATTTCACGGGAAACACGTGTATTTGGGGAAGCTGAAGTTCTGAACAGCGTCAGAGATTTCCCATCTCTACACGCAGACCTTGTATTTGAGAAGCAGCGTCCAGGCAGGGCGCAGCGGCCAAAAACACTCACAAGTCACACTGAGACCCGCCAAAAGCAGGACGGCAATCAGATGCGAAAGCGTCCTTTTCAAAGAAACAAACAAACCCAACTCCGCACGCAACCGGGACACAGCTCCGCGCACGGCGCTCCGGGGCGGGCGGGCACCAAGAGGCGCCGTGGGAAGGGGAGCGGCGGCGGCACGCGAGCCCCGGGGCTGCTCCGCCCGCCGCCGGGAGACCCATGGCGCGCGCCCAATGGCTGCGGCCGCCGCGCGCGCCGCGCCGCCGTTCAACACCGACCTACCGGCCGGGTACCAGGAGGGGCCGCCCCGGTCACACCGGCGAGAGACGAGGGCCCCGCCCCGGGCAGGTGGCGTCACGGCTGCGGGCCGAGCGCAGCACCTGTCGCTCTGAACGCCCTCCCCCCCCGCCCGCCCCCCGCCCCGGACAGACCCCAGACAGAAGCCTCCGCACGGGGAGGGGCAGCGGCCCGGGAGCAGCGGGAGCTGGAACCACCGCCCGCGCTAGCTGGCGGAGGGCGGCGGGACGAGCGCACGTGGGGCAACGGCGCGGCTCTTCGCCGGGACCCGGCGCGGCCCTGCCCGGCGGGGTGCGCGCTGCCGGCGCTCCCGAGGCGGCCCGCGCGCAGTGGCGCCTCGCGTGGCCGCCGGGGTGCGGCCAGCGGGTCCGGGCCCGGCCGCCTCGTGCCCGCGCCTGGTGTCAATTTTCGCAGTTCGGGCGGCGGGCGGAGGGCGCGCGGAGAGGCGCGCGGGGTTCGCGCGCGACGCGGCCGCCGTCCCCGGCGCGGTCCCGCTCCCCGGTTCGTTACCGTGCGCGAAGCGCGCGCGGCCTCCCGCTTCCTTTCTCACGCGGACCGTGTGTCCGCCAGCTGGGGACAACGTGCGTGCGCACCGTGCTGACGTCATGGCGCCGCAGCGCGCGCAGGCGCACAGCAGGCCGGCATCCCCCTCCCTCCCGCCTGCCCGTCACGTGCCCGCGCCGCGCGTAGGGCCCGGCGCCCGGCTCGGCGCGGCCCGCGCAGCGCCCCGCGCGCGGAGAAGCTTCTCGAAAGTGCGCGCGCGCGCGCTCATCGCTCACGCGCCGGCGGCCGTCGAAAGCCCCGGGGCTCCGGTCGCGCGGCTCCGCCTCCCTCCGCGCCCGCGCCAGGACTGCGCGCGAGGCCCGCGACGCACGGCGCCCCCCGGCGGGCCGAGCGGGGTGGCACCGCGCCGCCGTCCCCAAGCCCAGGGCAGCGGCCGCCTCCCCCGGGAAAGGAGCACCGCTCTCGGCAGGCAACGCGCACCGCGCCTCCACGCTTCGGAGCGCTGCCGCCGGCAGGAACCGGCCGCCTCCTCGGAAAAGCCTCAGCTGAGGAAGCAACGAAGTCAACCATATTCCTATCGTCTGAGCAAGTTTCACTACCCGACCAAAGCGCGGCTCAGACTCCGACCACAGCGGGTAAAGAAGGGCCCCGTGCCTCTGGCAGACACAGATCTGTCACTCCGCGCCCCCTGAGCCGGGCCCTCAGCGCAGCCCTGGCACGGCCTCGACAGAGAACGGCACCGAGCAGGTGCCGCCCCATGCCTAGCCTGGAAAGCATTCACAGACACCAAATGCATTAACTGCATGTTATAAACCTGGCACTTCTGACAATAAGCCCACTAAACCAGAATTCTGAACGTTAAGGGAATTCAAAATGCATCACGGCTGCAGGCAAAATCACCTCCACAAAGCCCCCCATCCCTTTTTCCATTAAGGCTATTTATTTTACAACGCTGCATCCGCTATGAAACGACAAAGGCTTACATATGGTGCCCGAAGGCAAAGACATCGGTTTGTAGGGTGACACCAAGGTCCAGGCTCACCTGTAGACCTAAATTTTCCACTGACCATTGTCTACGGCAAACTATAACTTTGTCAGGACTGCTTCTCAATCTGTTGGGGTTTTTTGTCTTATTTAAAAATGGGATGAAGAAGAAGAGCAACATTACAAAAGGTCAGCGTCCCTTTGGAGATTTCTTGGCAACATAAGTTTATGCTATAGCAAATTATCTCAGAAGCACAGAACTAAAGAAAATATGTTTTTAAGAGACTTGACAAACGTGCATCAAAACATTAGTAGAGGTGGGTCTGTAAGGAGGCCCAGAGGAGTGCCACCAGCCGTGTGTATACGCACATCTCTGTCTCTAATGGGCAGGATCATGTGAGTGGAGAGTTGTTGGCAGGGCAGTCTCAGCCACCTGAGAGACAGAGCATGTGCCAGCATCAGAAACAGCACTGTGGCCTCCAGAGCTGCTGTGTCCACATGCCAGCAACCAGGGAGACTGGGATTCAGGAATCAACAGTGTCTGAACTCTGCTGCTGGAGGGTATCTACCATACATATAAATATATAAATATATTTTTATATAAATATATAAATTTAAAAATGTATGTATATAAACACATATGTGTACATGTGTGACCTCTTCCTGATCAGATAGGGAAGGAAGCCCAATATGGCTGTCTCTGCTGTGCTCCTATAGCTGTGTGTCTACCTGATCGGTGTGGCCAGACATGTAAATGTCATGTGTGCATGTGCTCTATGGGTTTGTGCTTACCAGCAGTGTATTTTCAGCCTTATTACCGGTCATGTTTGTGGGCGTGGAGCTGCCAACAGCCTCAAGGTATTTGATCCAGCACAGTGTTTTTTCCTGTAACAAATCCAGTCAGAAGTAATTACACTAATTTCAGGGAACAGTCATTTTATACCTGCAGTCATCACATATTCTGTAGAGCGGTCATCAAGTTTTAGGGCCACAGGATAGAGACACTATTTTGTATTAACCAATTTGCTTTTGAACAATGACAATACAGAAATAAGTGAGGTTTTTTTCAGCAAGAGAGTAATTTGTAAAAATGAGAAGAGACACAGAACTGAAGAGCAGACAATGCAGGTAGAAATGGCTGCCTGCACCAGAACTGAACCCCTGGTTTATCAAAAGAATAGATTCATCATTAGAAGTCACAGCACTACTACAGATTCCCACCTGCTTAAGTAACCCAGTTCTCAGCAGCTTAAAGCTGACAAGAAACAGCAGTGCTGCAGAAAAGAGCATCATCTCGTTTAGATCAGTACAAATAACAGTTCTAAAGACTAGTTCGTGCTAAACATGAATTGGCAGAACAGAAGTGAACTGGCCTGCGCTGAATCCCTGATCAGAGGGAGTTAGAACCATCCCATTACTGGCTAGTATAAGGTATTTGAAATGCTTAAGTTCACTACCAAGCCCTACACTCTTCCCCAAATGTTTTTTTCAGACCTGCTCCCTTGAAGGTATAAACTACAGTCTTGACAAGCTCCATTTCAGCGCCCAATAGATCACGCTGCTGTTTTCAGTAACGCCTACAGAGCCCTATAAAGCACCCACCCACTCAAGCCTATGAGCTACAAGTAATAAGAGACTGTAACTGTTACAGCTGCAGCAACAAACTTCTCCAGCCATTCTTACCTCTAACCTGTGGTAAAGATTCAGTAACAAATCAGGAATCTCAGGGTCACAAGTCTGTAGCTTTGCTACAGATGTGCATGTGGGAGAACGACATACCTTGTAGAGTATATATACACACATGTAACTATACATAGTTAAGCAAAACAGAACAGCTGCCAACTTGTGAAAAACACACAAGAGGTGTCGATTACATTTTCCCGATTACAAAGATGCCTACTGCACAAGAAGATACATGACAGCACATTTCTGCCACACAACATAGTGTGAAAGGCACTACTATAGGAGCATTACTGGAGCATAATGGATGCTTTCGGCTCTTAAATTCACTTGCTAAAAACAAGCACTAGCTGAAACTACTCTCACTACCTGGAAACAACAGCTATCAAAACCAGCTGTGCCAGTATAACACACCCACAGCAGCAGTTAGCAGTTTATTACAGCAGTCTACAAGTTTATCGCTAACTATGACCAGACAGCCCTGACTGGGCTCAAAAATCCCACGTTTTGGACATTAAAAAGAAAAAAATCCAACCACCCCAAAAAAGCCCAAACCAACCACCCAAAAAGCCCCAAAATCCACAATCATTTAAAGGAGTGAAAACCTAGTGATGCTACAGCCAGAAGTGTGCAATGTGCACACTTGAAGAGTTAAAATACAAAAAAACATTCTTTCTTTAGACAATGTTTTGCCACTGTGGAGAATGATTAAAAGTGGCAAGCCACTGGAAATTCTGTTAATCCAACCAACTCTGGATTAAACTGCATATAGGAAAGTATCTAGTCCCATTTTCTACGCCAGAACCAGCCCCACTGGCCTCCAACTGCTTCTCCAGACAAGTAGTAGTCTCCCAGAACTGAATGTCTGCTGTGCACAGATGTCTCTAAAAATTAGCAGCACCTATGTCAGCTCCAGACCTCTGTCCTTAAGCAACAGAACCCCAGCCCAAATGTACTTTAAGAAAAGTTTACATGAAGTTATTTTTATAGGAAATTAGCTTTAAATCTTTTTTAGCTTTAGTGTTTAACTTGAGAAGTATAGTTCAGTGCCAAGAAGATAAAAGATGAAAAAGTGGTGGCAGAATCTAGACAAGAAGTGAGATTAAGGAAAAAAATATTGTAAGAAATAGACTGTTGCAGGAAAAAAAAAATTCAGACATTTCTAAACTGTTTTTTAGCTTTATTGCTGATGTGAACATGCAGAAACACATGCTGCAGCTGCAGTCAGAAAGCACTTATCCCCACAAAATGTCTGACACAGCTTGTGCACTGCCAGATTTCAGCCCAGAGCATTGCTTTATACTAAAACCAATTTCACATCACACTCAGAGCCCTGACTACTGCAGGATGAATAGGTGGCAGTTCAGAAAGTGTTTCACCAACTGAGAGCTACACGCCTGCAAGAGCAGCTGCTGCTTTTGAAGGAACAGGGCACATGCCTGGGGGTCTGGAGTAAAGGGAGAAACTCCTGCTTCACTTCTCCAATACCCATACCATGTCAAGGAGTCCAAACTTCCAGCTCCCCATAAAGTCAGTAGTTTGTCAAACAGCATTGATCTTGCAAAGTACAATGCACAATATTTTGCATCTCTCAAGAGTTACCTAAACATTTTGGAAGCACTTCCCAAATTGAAGATTGCAAAATGGAAACACACCAAACTGAACATGGCCCTCAGCGCCATGGTCTAGTTGACAGGTGGTGATGGGTCAAAGATTGGATTCCATCATTTTGGAGGTCTTTTCCAACCTAAATGATTCTGTGAAGAATGAACCACTGGTGAAAGGGCCGGGGGAAAAGCCACTGTTAACTAGAAATAAATGCTCATTTTTATCTTTATAAAACATGTTATATTTATGCTAATGTATTTTACATTACTCCCCATATTTCATCAGTCAGTCATTTGCCCATTACTCATACATTCAATGAATGCTGTGGTTTTTAATATACTATTATTTCAACTACCAAAAATCACAAAATACAACAATAAAGCAATGGTTTATGTTTTTTGCCATGTAACACTGGCAGAAACTAGCAATAATCAGCAGGAATAACACCATTTTCATGAATTTCAATCCCTCGATGGCCATCATGAGGAACATTTATCACGTACATGAATCTTCAGCTGGGGATCTTGTCCACATCATAGAAAAAAAAAGAAAACCAAACAGAGGCATATAAAAAGCCCTCACTTGAGCTCAAGACTATCCTACTTATCCAGCTATTTCATAGCAATACCCATTGCTACAGTCACCAATGCCTCAGCAAGTTAGAACTGCCAAGGAACCTGTATTCCCCTTTTAAGTTATGATAAAGAAGAAAGTGACACTAATTAAAGTCCAGACCATTGGCCATGTGTTCCAGGTTTATATCCATCTTCCTGACTGTTTATTGACTTACCCTGTGGTCAGGCAGACCACATCACTTTAACAGAAAGCACTGTACAAGAGTTAGCAAAGCAGCATAGTTCCAACATCACAAGTATTTGTTTAACAGTAACTGGGTCACAGTCTTGTCATTGTCCAAATTGGCTTTTCCTGAAGATAGTGATTGGAACAAAGAATGCATTTTTATTGTAGATAGGTTTTATCTGGTTCCAATTCATTTTCTCCCTTTTATGCTGTTCACATTCCTTTAATGCCTTTCTGTTTTGGGCTTGATTTAAAAAAATAAAACAAAAGAGCTTTCTTCTGGTTGCTTTCTTATGACATGCCTTCACCATCCTTCTCACACATATCATTGTCACTGCATTCTTCCTTATCCAGTTCAGCAAAGGATTTACCTAAGGTACTAAAACTAGCCAAAACCCAACAATGAAAGCACATTCCGTCTTTGTGTGGAGAGAGAAGAGCAGCTCCACCATCAAATCATGAATCTTTGTTCTAAGGCTACCCAGCCTTAAATATAATTTTTAAGAAGCAACCCAACACAGCACAACACATCTGTAGTTATGGAAGAATAAGACAAGAGGAAAGCCCTGCTGGTACCAGTTAATGGAACTGCTCCCTATGCACATGTCATGGCTGAGTTTTGCCTGTAGACCCTCTGCTGTCTGTGAAACAGCAAACAGACAACAGCTTCCTCACAGTGAAGAGCTCTTTCTCACTCCACTAGGCAGAGACCTATTTTTGTGTTTGTAAGGAAAGTATCTTTGACTTACCATTCCTTAGGAAGCCAGGTTTTAAAAACCTGGTTTAAAAACCATAAACTTCAGAAACGATCTAGTGGATTTGTACATAAATGAAGAAGGTGCTTACAGTCAAAGAGGAAGAATTTTTTTTCCTAAAAGGTGACCAAACAAGTTTATTCACAAGTGGTTTCCTCCAGTTACACGTTTCCCCGCTGTGGCAGGAACAGCGTCTGCACCAATACTGAGTCAGCAACGGGTGAGCTTAACAGCCAGCTGCTGTGAGATGGAATACAGAAGTGAATGAATGCTGCCCATCTCCACCAGACCTAAGAAATATGGGGTTCTCCCCACATAAAGACGCACAAAAATGCTCACCTATAGGAATACTTTTCAAGCAGAATCAAATTCCCTTTCCAGTCCTCAGTACAGATTCACAAGGCACTGTGCCCGAGGGCACTGAAAGGGTGCTGCAGCTGCATCGGGCAAAACACCTGCAAGCGACAAGACCAAAGCATCGGCCCGCCCCTCTTCCTCACACTGCCCTCGGTTTTCAGACTCCGCAGAAACTTCAAATCTTCGGGGCTCTAGCCCATCCCATCAAGAACGATTAGAGACCGCCCATGCTTTCACACAGTCCACGTCGGGAGCAAGACACAGTGACTGTTGTGCAAGATTTGACATCGTAAGAAGTCAGGCAAGAAGCTCCAACCACGTAAGGGGAAGCCACTCATATCCCCGGGCTGCTGAAACAACCGCTGGCCCTCGTGCCTACCTACGCCTCACTGAGCTCGCCTTCGCGCTTCGACTCCCTTTAAACTCCTCAGCTGAGTACGAGCAGTTTCAGACAGGCCGGCACCAGAGGCCACCAAAGGCCACCAACGACCGCTGCCCCCCGCGCCGTGCCGGGGCGCAGGCGCGCCGCCCGCGGGCCGCCCCGCCCCCGGCCGAGGGGCCCCGCTCCGCCCCCGCCCAGCCCGCCGGCCTCTGGCCCCCGGGGGGTACCGGGGCCGCTTCCCGGGGAAGGCTCTCCCGGCAGCCCAGCCCCGTCTCATAGGTGGTGCCGGCCACGCCCCACCAGGGGCCGGTCCCCGGGAGCGCGACGGCTTAGGGAGCAGCGGCAGCTGCCCGGGGCCGCGCTTCACCCGACCCTTCCCGGCTGGAGGGCCCGGATGCCGTTCGGTCCCTTTAACAACCCTCCCGGTCAGGTGACCGCCGGCCGCTGTCCATTGCCCCCTGGCGCCCCTGGACGGAGCGGTGCGGGGGCGCGCGAGGGGAGCGCGCGGCCGCCGGCCCCGTTCCCGTCCCGCGCGCGACCCTCTCGCCTCAAACGCGGGCGCGGCGGCAGCGCGCGGACGGGAGGCGCGCGCGCGCGTGATTGGGCGGCCGCCGCGCTCACGTGACGCGCGCACGCCTCGCGCCACTTCGAGTGAAAAACTTCCAAGGAGGGAGGGGGGAAGGGCGGGCGGCTCCTACCTGACTCCGCGCGCAGCCGGCTCCGCGCGCCGCCCGGCAACGCCCCGGCCCACGCGGCCCTCGCCCGCCACGCGCGACCTCCTGCCGTCCTCATTGGCCGCCGCGGCCTATCACGTGGGCGGCGCACGCTCCCCTGCCCCTTCCTCTGACTTCTCTCCCGCCCCCGCGACGCCGGTACCGGAGCGCGGCCGTGCGGGCGGAGCGCGGGGGGCAGCGGGGGTCGGCGGAGGCCGCGCGGTGCAGCTGCCTCGCGACGCCCCACAAGCGGCGCGCCGCCGATTGGCCGGAGCCGCCCGCCGACGCAGTTCCGCTCCTCGGGCGCCGCGGGCCACGCCCTTCCCGCCCCTCCCCCGGCCGTGCGCGAGGGATAACACGCCGCTCGCGCGTGAGGCCGCGCGGGAGCGCCTCCGGTGGCCGCGGCGGGTGCGCGCCCTTCCCGAGGGGCGCCCGGGCCCCGAGCGCGTGCACACGGCCACGCCGGCCCCGGCCCTGCGGGCGCGGCACCGCACTCCCTTCGGCCGCCCGCAGCGCCTTCCCGTGACTCCTCGTCTTTCCTCCGCCTTCCGCCCTGCTGCGTTTGTAAATCACGGGACGGGGGTTCGTGCGCGGCGGGGTGCGATGTTCTGGCGGTAGCTGGAGCTACGAGCGAACGCCGACGGTGCGATGCTGGGGTTCAAAAGGACTTCTCACACTGAGGGTGCTGCTGCCACTCGCGCAAGGCTCTCGGACCCGGCAGGGCTCCGGGTTTGTTTGTCGAGCGCCCACGGAGCTGCACTCGCGGCGATCCCCGAGTTACCAGGAAGCTACCTGTGGCTACGTGAGGCGAAAGAGTTAAATAAAGTCCCACTAGCATAGAGTTGTATTCACTAATACTTCTGAATATAACAGCCCTGCACGGTTTAGGCAAAAGGTGATTGTGGACATTCTTACCCAGAAAGTCTGTATTTGGTATACAGTGAAATGATGGAACAAACCTTGAAGAAAAAGAAATACATAAAGAACCCCCCCCTGAGCTCTGGGCAACCTGGGCGTGTGCAGGTTGGCTGAATTGTGTGGTAATTGCAACCGAGGGCTGTAACTCCATCAATAAAGAAGGCCGGACCTCTTGTGCAGTCTTGAAAAATAATTTCAGGTTGAGTAGGGTAAAGGCAGATCACATTTAATGGAAACTAATTCAAAATTTAAACAAAAGCTGGTAGCAAACAGCACGGTAATTTAGCCCTTGGCTGAAATTTCTGTGTTGGAGGTCTTGGCCTCAAAAGGTGCTCAGTCATCGCAGCAATCTGCATTCCCCAGGCATTGTGACATTACTGAGAATGTGTGACAATGTGGCTGGGGAGTCCATGAGGGATGTAAAAAGGGAACTGTTTAATTAGACACTTAGATATGACATAGATTTATACTTCTGCAAAATTGAGCTTCATGTTGAATTGATACCAAATTGAGTGGTTGGTTCTCACATCAGAGACGCTCTAAGATACCTTCCCTCGTGCCTTAGATAAGGATATTAAGGAATCTATATACAAAGGTTACAGATACATTAGCTGGTATACAATCTAAACTTTTGTTTGGCTTTTACAGTCTTGCAGCTGAAGGTCAAAAGGGTTTGGGTGTCAATGGAGAAAGCACTGGTGGGCTTAGAACCAATGCTTTTGGAATTTTTGGGCTGATTGAGACACAGCTTCTTTGAAATTCCTGCTGCTATAAGGGATGAAGTTCCCAATTCCCAGCTGCAGGATCTGTTTTAGTTAATAGGCTAAACAGAGGAAACGTCACCCAAATAAAACTTACTGGTTGACATTAACTGTAACAATGTTGCAAACATATAAAAGGATAAAGAAGTAATGCCAAGGCAATCAAAGATGTTGGAGTTTTGGAAAAATAAAAGATAACACATGAAGGGGAAGTAAGTCTGCTCATCTCTCAGGGGAAAACACATTATGACTAGAGTAGTTTTGAAGAAAACCTGATGGTGTTTGTGAATATCAAAGAAATGAGCCAACTGCATGTTACAAAAAAAAAAAAAAGGTGTTATTTTGGTCTCTAAGTGCAAAAAAGCAAAAAATAGCCTTTATTGGAAAGAGGTAGATCTCATGACTGCTGTGCTGTGTTGAAGAAGTTCCTATGCAAATTAGATTGGGAAAACTTAACTTTAAAAATGTACACATCATTTGAAGCAGAGATTCCCAAATTACAAGTGAGGTTTTGCAGAAAAATCCTTTTGTTTGTTGGCTAATTTTTTTATTATTATTATTTTTAAGCAAAGTATTTGGAAACCAAAGTTCATTAGAGATTGAGGATCCTTAAATAAGCAAGAACAATAATTATCCTCCTCTCCCCCTCCTTTCCCTTCCGAGTAAAACCTTTAAAAGGGGGAAGTGGAGAAAGAGCAGTCAGTACCTGTTCTTCCAGGGGCGTGTTTGCCCAGGGACCACACTGCTCTTCAACATCATCTGTTTACCCAGAGGCCCTCACTCATTATCCCAGTTCTCTCCACCCTCCTGTTCACACATCGTTCACTCTGGGCCTCTTCCCTGCACTTGAAATCAACACCAAACTTTTCCAGTTTTTCCATCCTCATCCATCCCATTAAGAGTGATAAAATGGGCCTGGAAAACCAATAGGAGTGTTCCCACTGAGGAGCAGATTTAGGAAATAAAGGCTTTAGAAAACTGAGCAGAAACAGGCATATCCTTTTATAGGAAGAAATTATGCAGGTTTTGAGTGGGTTGAGCTTGTGGGAGGAAGGAAATGTGATACAAAGAGAAAGGGTGGTGCTAAATCTGGTCTATGCCTAAGGCTGGCATTTTATTGCCAAACTCATTACCTGCTCTGTTTATTCCTGATGGCTGTAGAAATCAAACCCCTATAAACAAATTTTGTTCTCCCATTAATAATATCCATTTATAATTAATCAAGATGTAAAAATAATTACATTAAAGCAACAATAATTGCATTTAACAACCATCACCACCCTTATGTTTGAAGTATGTTATTTAAATGCTTTAATCAATCATTCAAAGCCTGCAAAATGTCAG